>NW_028244725.1:0-580452 GCF_964263255.1 Lissotriton vulgaris
AGGTGAGTGTGGGAGTATGGCTGAGTTATAGGGAGTGAGCGTGACAGAAGAGGAGTGAGAGGGGACGGAAAGAATGAGCCTAACAGAGAGAGAATGAAGGAAGGGGAATGTAGAACTAAAAGGACAGAGGGAGTAAGTGGAAGAGTTAGTATAGTGGAGTAAGGACAGTAAGAGAAGGGAAAAGAGTGAAGGAGTGAAAGAAGGGAAGAGAGAGGAAGGAAAGTAAAGGAGAAAGTCTGAAAGAAGGTGAGTGTGGGAGTATGGCTGAGTTATACGGAGTGAGCGTGACAGAAGAGGAGTGAGAGACTAAGAGGATGGAGAGAATGAGGCTAACAGAAAGAGAATGAAGGAAGGGGAGTGTAGAACTAAGAGGACAGAGGGAGTAAGACAAGGAGTTATTGACGCGGAGTAAGGAAAGTAAGGGAGGGGAAAAGAGTGATGGAGTGAAGGAAGGGAAGAGAGAGGAAGGAACATAAAGGAGAAAGTCTGATAGAAGGTGAGTGTGGGAGTATGGCTGAGTTATAGGTGTGAGCGTGACAGAAGCGGAGTGAGAGACTAAGGGGACAGAAAGAATGAGGCTAACAGAGAGAGAATGAAGGAAGGGGAGTGCAGAACTAAGAGGACAGAGGGAGTAAGACAAGGAGTTAGAGAAGTGGAGTAAGGAAGGTAAGGGAAGGGAAAAGAGTGAAGGAGCAAAAGAAGGGAAGAGAGAGGAAGGAAAGTAAAGGAGAAAGTTTGAAAGAAGGTGAGTGTGGGAGTATAGCTGAGTTATAGGGAGTGAGCATGACAGAAGAGGAGTGAGAGACTAAGAGGACGGAGAGAATGAGGCTAACAGAAAGAGAATGAAGGAAGGGGAGTGTAGAACTAAGAGGACAGAGGGAATAAGACAAGGAGTTAGTGAAGTGGAGTAAGGAAAGTAAGGGAAGGGAAAAGAGTGAAGGAGTTAAGGAAGGGTAGAGAAAGGAAGGAAAGTAAAGGAGAAAGTCTGAAAGAACGTGAGTGTGGGAATGTGGCTGAGTTATAGGGAGTGAGCATGACAGAAGAGAAGTGAGAGACTAAGAGGATGGAGAGAATGAGGCTAACAGAGAGAATGAGGGAAGGGGAGTGTAGAACTAAGAGGACAAAGGGAGTAAGAGAATGAGTTAGTGAAGTGGAGTAAGGAAAGTAAGGGAAGGGAAAAGAGAGAAGGAGCTAAATAAGGGAAGGGACAGAAAGTAAAGTAAAGGAGAAGGTCTGAAAGAAGGTGAGTGTGGGAGTATGGCTGAGTTATACGGAGTGAGTGTGAAAGAAGAGGAGTAAGAGACTAAGGGGACGGAAAGAATGAGACTAACAGAGAGAGAATGAAGGAAGGGGAGTACAGAACTAAGAGGAAAGAGGGAGTATGACAAGGAGTTAGTGAAGTGGAATAAGGAAAGTAAGGGAAGGGAAAAGAGTGAAGGAGCAAAAGAAGGGAAGAGAGAGGAAGGAAAGTAAAGGAGAAAGTCTGAAAGAAGGTGAGTGTGGGAGTATGGCTTAGTTATAGGGAGTGAGTGTGACAGAAGAGGAGTGAGAGACTAAGGGGACGGAAAGAATGAGGCTAACAGAGAGAGAATGAAGGAAGGGGAGTGTAGAACTAAGAGGACAGAGGGAGTAAGACAAGGAGTTATTGACGTGGAGTAAGGAAAGTAAGGGAAGGGAAAAGAGTGATGGAATGAAGGAAGGGAAGAGAAAGGAAGGAACATAAAGGAGAAAGTCTGATAGAAGGTGAGTGTTGGGAGTATGGCTGAGTTATAGGGTTTGAGCGTGACAGAAGCGGAGTGAGAGACTAAGGGGACGGAAAGCATGAGGCTAACAGACAGAGAATGAAGGAAGGGGAGTGCAGAACTAAGAGGACAGAGGGAGTAAGACAAGGAGTTAGTGAAGTGGAGTAAGGAAAGTAAGGGAAGGGAAAAGAGTGAAGGAGCAAAAGAAGGGAAGAGAGAGGAAGGAAAGTAAAGGAGAAAGTGTGAAAGAAGGTGAGTGTGGGAGTATAGCTGAGTTATAGGGAGTGAGCATGACAGAAGAGGAGTGAGAGACTAAGAGGACGGAGAGAATGAGGCTAACGGAAAGAGAATGAAGGAAGGGGAGTGTAGAACTAAGAGGACAGAAGGAGTAAGACAAAGAGTTAGTGAGGTGGAGTAAGGAAAGAAAGGGAAGGGAAAAGAGTGAAGGGGGAAGGAAGGGAAGAGAGAGAAAGAAAAGTAAAGGAGAAGGTCTGAAAGAAGGTGAATGTGGGAGTATGACTGAGTTATAGGGTGTGATTAACAAACAATTGGTTCTGTTGGGTGACAAATAAATTCCTTTAAGTAAGGCTGAAACAGCTCAAGAGACAAACAACAAAAACCTCTCTGAAGCAAAGTTGTTTTATATAAATTAAAAAACAAGGAAAAAACATACATTGGAATTACTTCATTCCACTAAATTCATGATAGATATTTCAAATTCGTGAATAGTGACTGTGGTGATTAAAGTGACTAGTGCAAAGCATATAGTGACACTTATATACAGAATATATATACAATAAAATCACAAGGGGGAAGGAGGGGGCAGGACAAAACGAATTGTTCTTTGTCGTTATGTGGCCAGTATTATAAACATGAATGTTCCAAGGAAAGCAAATGGTTGATGTCCACGTTCCTGGAATTAGCTTGGCCAGAAAAGAGCGTCGACGTTTCGACCCTGTTTGCGCCCCAGTTGGTGGTCGCGGCGGGTCTTTATCAAGACAAGGGGGGAGGGGCTGGAAGAGAAAAGGGGGGGGGGGAAAGTTGTCAGAGAGGCGTTTAGCAAATCGCGTCAAGTAATGACGGAGGTCGCTCATGGTTACTTACAAGGGGATGGGTGTGAGCGTGACAAAAGAGGAGTGAGAGACTAAGGGGACGGAAAGAATGAGGCTAACAGAGAGAGAATGAAGGAAGGGGAGTGCAGAACTAAGAGGACAGAGGGAGTAAGACAAGGAGTTAGTGAAGTGGAGTAAGGAAAGAAAGGGAAGGGAAAAGACTGAAGGAGCAAAGGAAGGGAAGAGAGAGGAAGGAAAGTAAAGGAGAAGGTCTGAAAGAAGGTGAGTGTGGGAGTATGGCTGAGTTATAGGGAGTGAGCATGACAGTAGAGGAGAGAGAGACTAAGGGGACGGAGAGAATGAGGCTAACAGAGAGAGAATGAGGGAAGGGGAGTGTAGAACTAAGAGGACAGAGGGAGTAAGACAAGGAGTTAGTGAAGTGGAGTAAGGAAAGTAAGGGAAGGGAAAAGAGTGAAGGAGTGAAAAAAGGGAAGGGACAGACAGAAAAGTAAAGGAGAAGGTCTGAAAGAAGGTGAGTGTGGGAGTATGGCTGAGTTATACGGAGTGAGTGTGACAGAAGAGGAGTGAGAGACTAAGGGGACAGAAAGAATTAGGCTAACAGAGAGAGAATGAGGGAAGGGGAGTGTTGAACTAAGAGGACACAGGGAGTAAGAAAAGGAGTTAGTAAAGTGAAGTAAGAAGAATAAAGGAAGGGAAAAGAGTGAAGGACCAAAAGAAGGGAAGAGAGAGAAAGAAAAGTAAAGGAGAAAGTCTGAAAGAAGGTGAGTGTGGGAGTATGGCTGAGTTATAGGGTGTGAGCGTGACAGAAGAGGAATGAGAGACTAAGGGGACGGAAGGAATGAGGCTAACAGAGAGAGAATGAAGGAAGGGGAGTGCAGAACTAAGAGGACAGAGGGAGTAAGAGAAGGAGTTAGTGAAGTGGAGTAAGGAAAGTAAGGGAAGGGAAAAGAGTGAAGGGGTGAAGGAAGGGAAGAGAGAGGAAGGAAAGTAAAGGAGAAATTCTGAAAGAAGGTGAGTGTGGGAGTATGGCTGAGTTATAGGGAGTGAGCATGACAGAAGAGGAGTGAGAGACTAAGGGGACGGAAAAAATGAGGCTAACAGAGAGAGAATGAGGGAAGATGAGTGTAGAACTAAGAGGACACAGGGAGTAAGAAAAGGAGTTAGTAAAGTGAAGTAAGGAGAATAAAGGAAGGGAAAAGAGTGAAGGAGCTAAAGGAGAAAGTCTGAAAGAAGGTGAGTGTGGGAGTATGGCTGAGTTATAGGGTGTGAGCGTGACAGAAGAGGAGTGAGAGACTAAGTGGACGGAAGGAATGAGGCTAACAGAGAGAGAATGAAGGAAGGGGAGTGCTGAACTAAGAGGACAGAGTGAGTAAGACAAGGAGTTAGTGAAGTGGAGTAAGGAGAATAAAGGAAGGGAAAAGAGTGAAAGAGCAAAAGAAGGGAAGAGAGAGAAAGAAAGTAAAGGAGAAACTCTGAAAGAAGGTGAGTGTGGGAGTATGGCTGAGTTATACGGAGTGAGTGTGACAGAAGAGGAGTGAGAGACTAAGGGGACAGAAAGAATTAGGCTAACAGAGAGAGAATGAGGGAAGGGGAGTGTAGAACTAAGAGGACAGAGGGAGTAAGACAAGGAGTTAGTGAAGTGGAGTAAGGAAAGTAAGGGAAGGGAAAAGAGTGAAGGAGTGAAGGAAGGGTAGAGAGAGGAAGGAAAGTAAAGGAGAAAGTCTGAAAGAAGGTGAGTGTGGGAGCATGGCTGAGTTATAGGGAGTGAGCTTAACAGAAGAGGAGTGAGAGACTAAGAGGACGGAGAGAATGAGGCTAACAGAGAGAGAATGAGGGAAGTGGAGTGTAGAACTAAGGGGACACAGGGAGTAAGAAAAGGAGTTAGTAAAGTGAAGTAAGGAGAATAAAGAAAGGGAAAAGAGTGAAGGAGCAAAAGAAGGGAAGAGACAGAAAGAAAAGTAAAGGAGAAAGTCTGAAAGAAGGTGAGTGTGGGAGTATGGCTGAGTTATAGGGAGTGAGCATGACAGAAGAGGAGCTAGAGACTAAGAGGACGGAGAGAATGAGGCTAACGGAGAGAGAATGAGGGAAAGGGAGTGTAGAACTAGGAGGGCAGAGGGAGTAAGAGAAAGAGTTAGTGAAGTGGAGTAAGGAAAGTAAGGAAAAGGAAAAAGAGTGAAGGAGCGAAAGAAGGGAAGGGACTGAAAGTAAAGCAAGGAGGAGGTCTGAAAGAAGGTGAGTGTGGGAGTATGGCTGAGTTATAAGGAGTGAGTGTGACAGAAGAGGAGTGAGAGACTAAGGGGACGGAAAGAATGAGGCTAACAGAGAGAGGATGAGGGAAGTGGAGTGTAGAACTAAGGGGACACAGGGAGTAAGAAAAGGAGTTAGTAAAGTGAAGTAAGGAGAATAAAGAAAGGGAAAAGAGTGAAGGAGCAAAAGAAGGGAAGAGACAGAAAGAAAAGTAAAGGAGAAAGTCTGAAAGAAGGTGAGTGTGGCAGTATGGCTGAGTTATAGGGTGTGAGCGTGACAGAAGAGGAGTGACAGACTAAGGGGTCGGAGAGAATGAGGCTACCAGAGAGAGAATGAGGGAAAAGGAGTGTAGAACTAGGAGGACAGAGGGAGTAAGAAAAGGAGTTAGTAAAGTGAAGTAAGGAGAATAAAGGAAGGGAACGAAGTGAAGGAGCAAAAGAAGGGAAGAGAGAGAAAGAAAAGTAAAGGAAAAAGTCTGAAAGAAGGTGAGTGTGGGAGTATGGCTGAGTTATAGGGTGTGAGCGTGACAGAAGAGGAGTGAGAGACTAAGGGGACGGAAAGAATGAGGCTAACAGAGAGAGAATGAAGGAAGGGGAATGCAGAACTAATAGGACAGAGGGAGTAAGACAAGGAGTTAGTGAAGTGGAGTAAGGAAAGTAAGGGAAGGAAAAAGAGTGAAGGAGTGAAGGAAGGGAAGAGAGAGGAAGGAAAGTAAAGGAGAAAGTCTGAAAGAAGGTGAGTGTGGGAGTGTGGCTGAGTTATAGGGTGTGAGCGTGACAGAAGAGGAGTGAGAGACTAAGGGGATGGAAAGAATGAGGCTAAAAGAGAGGGAATGAAGGAAGGGGAGTGTAGAACTAGGAGGACAGAGGGAGTAAGAGAAAGAGTTAGTATAGTGGAGTAAGGACAGTAAGAGAAGGGAAAAGAGTGAAGGAGTGAAAGAAGGGAAGAGAGAGGAAGGAAAGTAAAGGAGAAGGTCTAAAAGAAGGTGAGTGTGGGAGTATGGCTGAGTTATAGGGTGTGAGCGTGACAGAAGAGGAGAGAGAGACTAAGGGGACGGAAAGAATGAAGCTAACAGAGAGAGAATAGAGGAAGAGGAGTACAGAACTAAGAGGACAGAGGGAGTATGACAAGGAGTTAGTGAAGTGGAGTAAGGAAAGTAAGGGAAGGGAAAAGAGTGAACGAGCAAAAGAAGGGAAGAGAGAGAAAGGAAAGTAAAGGAGAAAGTCTGAAAGAAGGTGAGTGTGGGAGTATGGCTGAGTTATAGGGAGTGAGCCTGATAGAAGAGGAGTGAGAGACTACGAGGACGGAGAGAATGAGGCTAACAGAAAGAGAATGAAGGAAGGGGAGTGTAGAACTAAGAGGACAGAGGGAGTAAGATAAGGAGTTAGTGAAGTGGAGTAAGGAAAGTAAGGGAAAGGGAAAGAGTGAAGGAGCGAAGGAAGGGAAGAGAGAGGAAGGAAAGTAAAGGAGAAAGTCTGAAAGAAGGTGAGTGTGGGAGTATGGCTGAGTTATAGGGAGTGAGAGTGACAGAAGAGGAATGAGAGACTAAGGGGACGGAAAGAATGAGGCTAACAGAGAGAGAATGAGGGAAGGGGAGTGTAAAACTAATAGGACACAGGGAGTAAGAAAAGGAGTTAGTAAAGTGAAGTAAGGAGAATAAAGGAAGGAAAAAGAGTGAAGGAGCAAATGAAGGGAAGAGAGAGAAAGAAAAGTAAAGGAGAAAGTCTGAAAGAAGGTGAGTGTGGGAGTATGGCTGAGTTATAGGGTGTGAGCTTGACAGAAGAGGAGTGACAGACTAAGGGGTCGGAGAGAATGAGGCTAACAGAGAGAGAATGAGGGACAGGGAGTGTAGAACTAGGAGGACAGAGGGAGTAAGAGAAAGGGTTCGTATAGTGGAATAAGGAAAGTAAGGGAAGGGAAAAGAGTGAAGGAGTGAACGAAAGGAAGAGAGAAGAAGGAAATTAAAGGAGAAGGTCTGAAAGAAGGTGAGTGTGGGAGTGTGGCTGAGTTATAGGGTGTGAGCGTGACAGAAGAGGAGTGAGAGACTAAGGGGACGGAAAGAATGAGGCTAACAGAGAGAGAATGAAGGAAGGGGAGTGTAGAACTAAGAGGACAGAGGGAGTAAGAGAAAGAGCTAGTATAGTGGAGTAAGGACAGTAAGAGAAGGGAAAAGAGTGAAGGAGTGAAAGAAGGGAAGAGAGAGGAAGGAAAGTAAAGGAGAAGGTCTGAAAGAAGGTGAGTGTGGGAGTATGGCTGAGTTATAGGGTGTGAGCGTGACAGAAGAGGAGTGAGAGACTAAGGGGATGGAAAGAATGAGGCTAACAGAGAGAGAATGAAGGAAGGGGAGTACAGAACAAAGAGGACAGAGGGAGTATGACAAGGAGTTAGTGAAGTGAGGGAAGGGAAAAGAGTGAAGGAGCAATAGAAGGGAAGAGAGAGAAAGTAAAGTAAAGGAGAAAGTCTGAAAGAAGGTGAGTGTGGGAATATGGCTGAGTTCTAGGGAGTGAGCGTGACAGAAAAGGAGTGAGAGACTAAGAGGACGGAGAGAATGAGGCTAACAGAGAGAGAATGAGGGAAGGGGAGTGTAGAACTAAGAGGACAGAGGGAGTAAGGGAAGGAGTTAGTGAAGTGGAGTAAGGAAAGTAAGGGAAGGGAAAAGAGTGAAGGAGCAATAGAAGGGAAGAGAGAGAAAGGAAAGTAAAGGAGAAAGTCTGAAAGAAGGTGAGTGTGGGAGTATGGCTGAGTTATAGGGAGTGAGTGTGACAGAAGAGGAGTGAGAGACTAAGAGGACGGAGAGAATGAGGCTAACAGAAAGAGAATGAAGGAAGGGGAGTGTAGAACTAAGAGGACAGAGGGAGTAAGAGAAGGAGTTAGTGAAGTGGAGTAAGGAAAGTAAGGGAAGGGAAAAGAGTGAAGGAGCAAAAGAAGGGAAGGGACAGAAAGGAAAGTAAAGGAGAAGGTCTGAAAGAAGGTGAGTGTGGGAGTATGGCTGAGTTATACGGAGTGAGTCTGACAGAAGAGGAGTGAGAGACTAAGGGGACGGAAAGAATGAGGCTAACAGAAAGAGAATGAAGGAAGGGGAGTGCAGAAGTAAGAGGACAGAGGGAGTAAGACAAGGAGTTAGTAAAGTGGAGTAAGGAAAGTAAGGGAAGGGAAAAGAGTGAAGGAGTGAATGAAGGGAAGAGAGAGGAAGGAAAGTAAAGGAGAAAGTCTGAAAGAAGGTGAGTGTGGGAGTATGGCTGAGTTATAGGGAGTGAGCGTGACAGAAGAGGAGCGAGAGACTAAGAGGACGCAGAGAATGAGGCTAACAGAGAGAGAATGAGGGAAGGGGAGTGCAGAACTAAGAGGACAGAGGGAGTAACAAAAGGAATTAGTAAAGTGAAGTAAGGAGAATAAAGGAAGGGAAAAGAGTGAAGGAGCAAAAGGAGGGAAGATAGAGAAAGAAAAGTAAAGGAGAAAGTCTGAAAGAAGGTGAGTGTGGAAGTATTGCTGAGTTATAGGGTGTGAGCGTGACAGAAGAGGAGTGAGAGACTAAGGGGCGGAAAGAATGAGGCAAACAGAGAGAGAATGAAGGAAGGGGAGTGCAGAACTAAGAGGACAGAGGGAGTAAGACAAGGAGTTAGTGAAATGGAGTAAGGAAAGTAAGGGAAGGGAAAAGAGTGAAGGAGCAAAAGAAGGGAAGACAGAGGAAGGAAAGTAAAGGAGAAAGTGTGAAAGAAGGTGAGTGTGGGAGTATAGCTGAGTTATAGGGAGTGAGCATGACAGAAGAGGAGTGAGAAACTAAGAGGATGGAGAGAATGAGGCTAACAGAGAGAGAATGAGGGAAGGGGAGTGTAGAACTAAGAGGACAAAGGGAGTAAGAGAAGTAGTTAGTGAAGTGGAGTAAGGAAAGTAATGGAAGGGAAAAGAGTGAAGGAGCGAAAGAACGGAAGTGACAGAAAGGAAAGTAAAGGAGAAGGTCTGAAAGAAGGTGAGTGTGGGAGTATGGCTGAGTTATACGGAGTGAGTGTGACAGAAGAGGAGTGAGAGACTAAGGGGACGGAAAGAATGAGGCTAACAGAGAGAGAATGAGGGAAGTGGAGTGTAGAACTAAGAGGACAAAGGGAGTAAGAGAAGGAGTTAGTGAAGTGGAGTAAGGAAAGTAAGGGAAGGGAAAAGAGTGAAGGAGTGAAGGAAGGGAAGAGAGAGGAAGGAAAGTAAAGGAGACAGTCTGAAAGAAGGTGAGTGTGGGAGTATGGCTGAGTTATAGGGAGTGAGCATTACAGAAGAGGAGTGAGAGACTAAGGGGACAGAAAGAATTAGGCTAACAGAGAGAATGAGGGAAGGGGAGTGTAGAACTAAGAGGACACAGGGAGTAAGAAAAGGAGTTAGTAAAGTGAAGTAAGAAGAATAAAGGAAGGGAAAAGAGTGAAGGACCAAAAGAAGGGAAGAGAGAGAAAGAAAAGTAAAGGAGAAAGTCTGAAAGAAGGTGAGTGTGGGAGTATGGCTGAGTTATAGGGTGTGAGCGTGACAGAAGAGGAATGAGAGACTAAGGGGACGGAAGGAATGAGGCTAACAGAAAGAGAATGAAGGAAGGGGAGTGCAGAACTAAGAGGACAGAGGGAGTAAGAGAAGGAGTTAGTGAAGTGGAGTAAGGAAAGTAAGGGAAGGGAAAAGAGTGAAGGGGTGAAGGAAGGGAAGAGAGAGGAAGGAAAGTAAAGGAGAAATTCTGAAAGAAGGTGAGTGTGGGAGTATGGCTGAGTTATAGGGAGTGAGCATGACAGAAGAGGAGTGAGAGACTAAGGGGACGGAAAAAATGAGGCTAACAGAGAGAGAATGAGGGAAGATGAGTGTAGAACTAAGAGGACACAGGGAGTAAGAAAAGGAGTTAGTAAAGTGAAGTAAGGAGAATAAAGGAAGGGAAAAGAGTGAAGGAGCTAAAGGAGAAAGTCTGAAAGAAGGTGAGTGTGGGAGTATGGCTGAGTTATAGGGTGTGAGCGTGACAGAAGAGGAGTGAGAGACTAAGTGGACGGAAGGAATGAGGCTAACAGAGAGAGAATGAAGGAAGGGGAGTGCTGAACTAAGAGGACAGAGGGAGTAAGACAAGGAGTTAGTGAAGTGGAGTAAGGAAAGTAAGGGAAGGGAAAAGAGTGAAGGAGTGAAGGAAGGGTAGAGAGAGGAAGGAAAGTAAAGGAGAAAGTCTGAAAGAAGGTGAGTGTGGGAGCATGGCTGAGTTATAGGGAGTGAGCTTAACAGAAGAGGAGTGAGAGACTAAGAGGACGGAGAGAATGAGGCTAACAGAGAGAGAATGAGGGAAGGGGAGTGCAGAACTAAGAGGACAGACGGAGTAAGACAAGGAGTTAGTGAAGTGGAGTAAGGAAAGTAAGGGAAGGGAAAAGAGTGAAGGAGTGAAGGAAGGGAAGAGAGAGGAAGGAAAGTAAAGGAGAAACTCTGAAAGAAGGTGAGTGTGGGAGTATGGCTGAGTTATACGGAGTGAGTGTGACAGAAGAGGAGTGAGAGACTAAGGGGACAGAAAGAATTAGGCTAACAGAGAGAGAATGAGGGAAGGGGAGTGTAGAACTAAGAGGACAGAGGGAGTAAGACAAGGAGTTAGTGAAGTGGAGTAAGGAAAGTAAGGGAAGGGAAAAGAGTGAAGGAGTGAAGGAAGGGTAGAGAGAGGAAGGAAAGTAAAGGAGAAAGTCTGAAAGAAGGTGAGTGTGAGAGCATGGCTGAGTTATAGGGAGTGAGCTTAACAGAAGAGGAGTGAGAGACTAAGAGGACGGAGAGAATGAGGCTAACAGAGAGAGAATGAGGGAAGGGGAGTGCAGAACTAAGAGGACAGACGGAGTAAGACAAGGAGTTAGTGAAGTGGAGTAAGGAAAGTAAGGGAAGGGAAAAGAGTGAAGGAGTGAAGGAAGGGAAGAGAGAGGAAGGAAAGTAAAGGAGAAAGTCTGAAAGAAGGTGAGTGTGGGAGTATGGCTGAGTTATAGGGAGTGAGCATTACAGAAGAGGAGAGAGAGACTAAGAGGATGGAGAGAATGAGGCTAACAGAGAGAGAATTAGGGAAGGGGAGTGTAGAACTAAGAGGACAAAGGGAGTAAGAGAAGGAGTTAGTGAAGTGGAGTAAGGAAAGTAAGGGAAGGGAAAAGAGTGAAGGAGTGAAAGAAGGGAA
This sequence comes from Lissotriton vulgaris, assembly GCF_964263255.1. Lineage (NCBI taxonomy): Eukaryota > Metazoa > Chordata > Amphibia > Caudata > Salamandridae > Lissotriton > Lissotriton vulgaris. Next base: position 11,214 of record NW_028244725.1, read on the forward strand.
GGGACAGAAAGGAAAGTAAAGGAGAAGGTCTGAAAGAAGGTGAGTGTGGGAGTATGGCTGAGTTATAAGGAGTGAGTGTGACAGAAGAGGAGTGAGAGACTAAGGGGACGGAAAGAATGAGGCTAACAGAGAGAGAATGAGGGAAGTGGAGTGTAGAACTAAGGGGACACAGGGAGTAAGAAAAGGAGTTAGTAAAGTGAAGTAAGGAGAATAAAGAAAGGGAAAAGAGTGAGGGAGCAAAAGAAGGCAAGAGAGAGGAAGTAAAGTAAAGGAGAAAGTCTGAAAGAAGGTGAGTGTGGGAGTATGGCTGAGTTATAGGGAGTGAGCATGACAGAAGAGGAGCTAGAGACTAAGAGGACGGAGAGAATGAGGCTAACAGAGAGAGAATGAGGGAAAGGGAGTGTAGAACTAGGAGGGCAGAGGGAGTAAGAGAAAGAGTTAGTGAAGTGGAGTAAGGAAAGTAAGGAAAAGGAAAAAGAGTGAAGGAGCGAAAGAAGGGAAGGGACTGAAAGTAAAGCAAGGAGAAGGTCTGAAAGAAGGTGAGTGTGGGAGTATGGCTGAGTTATAAGGAGTGAGCGTGACAGAAGAGGAGTGAGAGACTAAGGGGATGGAAAGAATGAGGCTAACAGAGAGAGAATGAAGGAAGGGGAATGCAGAACTAATAGGACAGAGGGAGTAAGACAAGGAGTTAGTGAAGTGGAGTAAGGAAAGTAAGGGAAGGAAAAAGAGTGAAGGAGTGAAGGAAGGGAAGAGAGAGGAAGGAAAGTAAAGGAGAAAGTCTGAAAGAAGGTGAGTGTGGGAGTGTGGCTGAGTTATAGGGTGTGAGCGTGACAGAAGAGGAGTGAGAGACTAAGGGGATGGAAAGAATGAGGCTAAAAGAGAGGGAATGAAGGAAGGGGAGTGTAGAACTAAGAGGACAGAGGGAGTAAGAGAAAGAGTTAGTATAGTGGAGTAAGGACAGTAAGAGAAGGGAAAAGAGTGAAGGAGTGAAAGAAGGGAAGAGAGAGGAAGGAAAGTAAATGAGAAGGTCTAAAAGAAGGTGAGTGTGGGAGTATGGCTGAGTTATAGGGTGTGAGCGTGACAGAAGAGGAGAGAGAGACTAAGGGGACGGAAAGAATGAAGCTAACAGAGAGAGAATAGAGGAAGAGGAGTACAGAACTAAGAGGACAGAGGGAGTATGACAAGGAGATAGTGAAGTGGAGTAAGGAAAGTAAGGGAAGGGAAAAGAGTGAACGAGCAAAAGAAGGGAAGAGAGAGAAAGGAAAGTAAAGGAGAAAGTCTGAAAGAAGGTGAGTGTGGGAGTATGGCTGAGTTATAGGGAGTGAGCCTGATAGAAGAGGAGTGAGAGACTAAGAGGACGGAGAGAATGAGGCTAACAGAAAGAGAATGAAGGAAGGGGAGTGTAGAACTAAGAGGACAGAGGGAGTAAGATAAGGAGTTAGTGAAGTGGAGTAAGGAAAGTAAGGGAAAGGGAAAGAGTGAAGGAGCGAATGAAGGGAAGAGAGAGGAAGGAAAGTAAAGGAGAAAGTCTGAAAGAAGGTGAGTGTGGGAGTATGGCTGAGTTATAGGGAGTGAGAGTGACAGAAGAGGAGTGAGAGACTAAGGGGACGGAAAGAATGAGGCTAACAGAGAGAGAATGAGGTAAGGGGAGTGTAAAACTAAGAGGACACAGGGAGTAAGAAAAGGAGTTAGTAAAGTGAAGTAAGGAGAATAAAGGAAGGAAAAAGAGTGAAGGAGCAAAAGAAGGGAAGAGAGAGAAAGAAAAGTAAAGGAGAAAGTCTGAAAGAAGGTGAGTGTGGGAGTGTGGCTGAGTTATAGGGTGTGAGCGTGACAGAAGAGGAGTGAGAGACTAAGGGGACGGAAAGAATGAGGCTAACAGAGAGAGAATGAAGGAAGGGGAGTGTAGAACTAAGAGGACAGAGGGAGTAAGAGAAAGAGCTAGTATAGTGGAGTAAGGACAGTAAGAGAAGGGAAAAGAGTGAAGGAGTGAAAGAAGGGAAGAGAGAGGAAGGAAAGTAAAGGAGAAGGTCTGAAAGAAGGTGAGTGTGGGAGTATGGCTGAGTTATAGGGTGTGAGCGTGACAGAAGAGGAGTGAGAGACTAAGGGGATGGAAAGAATGAGGCTAACAGAGAGAGAATGAAGGAAGGGGAGTACAGAACAAAGAGGACAGAGGGAGTATGACAAGGAGTTAGTGAAGTGGAGTAAGGAAAGTGAGGGAAGGGAAAAGAGTGAAGGAGCAATAGAAGGGAAGAGAGAGAAAGTAAAGTAAAGGAGAAAGTCTGAAAGAAGGTGAGTGTGGGAGTATGGCTGAGTTCTAGGGAGTGAGCGTGACAGAAAAGGAGTGAGAGACTAAGAGGACGGAGAGAATGAGGCTAACAGAGAGAGAATGAGGGAAGGGGAGTGTAGAACTAAGAGGACAGAGGGAGTAAGGGAAGGAGTTAGTGAAGTGGAGTAAGGAAAGTGAGGGAAGGGAAAAGAGTGAAGGAGCAATAGAAGGGAAGAGAGAGAAAGTAAATTAAAGGAGAAAGTCTGAAAGAAGGTGAGTGTGGGAGTATGGCTGAGTTATAGGGAGTGAGTGTGACAGAAGAGGAGTGAGAGACTAAGAGGACGGAGAGAATGAGGCTAACAGAAAGAGAATGAAGGAAGGGGAGTGTAGAACTAAGAGGACAGAGGGAGTAAGAGAAGGAGTTAGTGAAGTGGAGTAAGGAAAGTAAGGGAAGGGAAAAGAGTGAAGGAGCAAAAGAAGGAAAGTAAGGAAAGTAAAGGAAAAGGTCTGAAAGAAGGTGAGTGTGGGAGTATGGCTGAGTTATACGGAGTGAGTGTGACAGAAGAGGAGCGAGAGACTAAGGGGACGGAAAGAATGAGGCTAACAGAGAGAGAATGAAGGAAGGGGAGTACAGAAATAATAGGACAGAGGGAGTATGACAAGGAGTTAGTGAAGTGGAGTAAGGAAAGTAAGGGAAGGGAAAAGAGTGAAGGAGCAAAGGAAGGGAAGAGAGAAGAAGGAAAGTAAAGGAGAAAGTCTGAAAGAAGGTGAGTGTGGGAGCATGGCTGAGTTATAGGGAGTGAGCTGGACAGAAGCGGAGTGAGAGACTAAGAGGACGGAGAGAATGAGGCTAACAGAGAGAGAATGAGGGAAGGGGAGTGTAGAACTAAGAGGACAGAGGGAGTAAGAAAAGGAGTTAGTAAAGTGAAGTAAGGAGAATAAAGGAAGGGAAAAGAGTGAAGGAGCAAAAGGAGAAAGTCTGAAAGAAGGTGAGTGTGGGAGTATGGCTGAGTTATAGGGTGTGAGCGTGACAGAAGAGGAGTGAGAGACTAAGGGGACGGAAAGAATGAGGCTAACAGAGAGAGAATGAGGGAAGGGGAGTGCAGAACTAAGAGGACAGAGGAAGTAACAAAAGGAATTAGTAAAGTGAAGTAAGGAGAATAAAGGAAGGGAAAAGAGTGAAGGAGCAAGAGAAGGGAAGATAGAGAAAGAAAAGTAAAGGAGAAATTCTGAAAGAAGGTGAGTGTGGGAGTATGGCTGAGTTATAGGGTGTGATCGTGACAGAAGAGGAGTGAGAGACTAAGGGGATGGAAAGAATGAGGCTAACAGAGAGAGAATGAAGGAAGGGGAGTGCAGAACTAAGAGGACAGAGGGAGTAAGACAAGGAGTTAGTGAAGTGGAGTAAGGAAGGTAAGGGAAGGGAAAAGAGTGAAGGAGCAAAGGAAGGGAAGAGAGAGGAAGGAAAGTAAAGGAGAAAGTGTGAAAGAAGGTGAGTGTGGGAGTATAGCTGAGTTATAGGGAGTGAGCATGACAGAAGAGGAGTGAGAGACTAAGAGGACGGAGAGAATGAGGTTAACAGAAAGAGAATGAAGGAAGGGGAGTGTAGAACTAAGAGGACAGATGGAGTAAGACAAGGAGTTAGTGAAGTGGAGTAAGGAAAGTAAGGGAAGGGAAAAGAGTGAAGGAGTTAAGGAAGGGAAGAGAAGAGAAAGGAAGGAAAGTAAAGGAGAAAGTCTGAAAGGAGGTGAGTGTGGAGTGTGGCTGAGTTATAGGGAGTGAGCATGACATAAGAGGAGTGAGAGACTAAGAGGATGGAGAGAATGAGACTAACAAAGAGAATGAGGGAAGGGGGTGTAGAACTAAGAGGACAAAGGGAGTAAGAGAATGAGTTAGTGAAGTGGAGTAAGGAAAGTAAGGGAAGGGAAAAGAGTGAAGGAGCGAAAGAAGGGAAGGGACAGAAAGGAATGTAAAGGAGAAGGTCAGAAAGAAGGTGTGTTTGGGAGTATGGCTGAGGTATACGGAGTGAGTGTGAAAGAAGAGGAGTGAGAGACTAAGAGGACGGAGAGAATGAGGCTAACAGAGAGAGAATGAGGGAAGGGGAGTGTAGAAATAAGAGGACAGAGGGAGTAAGAGAAGGAGTTAGTGAAGTGGAGTAAGGAAAGTAAGAGAAGGGAAAAGAGTGAAGGAGCAAAAGAAGAGAAGGGACAGAAAGGAAAGTAAAGGAGAAGGTCTGAAAGAAGGTGAGTGTGGGAGTATGGCGGAGTTATACGGAGTGAGTGTGACAGAAGAGGAGTGAGAGACTAAGGGGACGGAAAGAATGAGTCTAACAGATAGAGAATGAAGGAAGGGGAGTGCAGAACTAAGAGGACAGAGGGAGTAAGAAAAGGAGTTAGTAAAGTGGAGTAAGGAAAGTAAGGAAAGGGAAAAGAGTGAAGGAGTGAATGAAGGGAAGAGAGAGGAAGGAAAGTAAAGGAGAAAGTCTGAAAGAAGGTGAGTGTGGGAGTATGGCTGAGTTATAGGGAGTGAGCGTGACAGAAGAGGAGTGAGAGACTAAGAGGACGGAGAGAATAAGGCTAACAGAGAGAGAATGAGTGAAGGGTAGTGCAGAACTAAGAGGACAGAGGGAGTAACAAAAGGAATTAGTAAAGTGAAGTAAGGAGAATAAAGGAAGGGAAAAGAGTGAAGGAGCAAAAGAAGGGAAGCTAGAGAAAGAAAAGTAAATGAGAAAGTCTGAAAGAAGGTGAGTGTGGGAGTATTGCTGAGTTATAGGGTGTGAGCGTGACAGAAGAGGAGTGAGAGACTAAGGGGCGGAAAGAATGAGGCTAACAGAGAGAGAATGAGGGAAGGGGAGTGCAGAACTAAGAGGACAGAGGGAGTAACAAAAGGAATTAGTAAAGTGAAGTAAGGAGAATAAAGGAAGGGAAAAGAGTGAAGGAGCAAAAGAAGGGAAGCTAGAGAAAGAAAAGTAAAGGAGAAAGTCAGAAAGAAGGTGAGTGTGGGAGTATAGCTGAGTTATAGGGAGTGAGCGTGACAGAAAAGGAGTGAGAGACTAAGAGGACGGGGAGAATGAGGCTAACAGAGAGAGAATGAGGGAAGGGGAGTGTAGAACTAGGAGGACAGAGTATAGTAAGAGAAGGAGTTAGTGAAGTGGAGTAAGGAAAGTAAGGGAAGGGAAAAGAGTGAAGGAGCAAACGAAGGGAAGGGACAGAAAGGAAAGTAAAGGAGAAGGTCTGAAAGAAGGTGAGTGTGGGAGTATGGCTGAGTTATAGGTAGTGAGCGTGACAGAAGAGGAGTGAGAGACTAAGAGGACGGAGAGAATGAGGCTAACAGAGAGAGAATGAGGGAAGGGGAGTGCAGAACTTAGAGGACAGAGGGAGTAACAAAAGGAATTAGTAAAGTGAAGTAAGGAGAATAAAGGAAGGGAAAAGAGTGAAGGAGCAAAAGAAGGGAAGATAGAGAAAGAAAAGTAAAGGAGAAAGTCAGAAAGAAGGTGAGTGTGGGAGTATGGCTGAGTTATAGGGTGTGAGCATGACAGTAGAGGAGTGAGAGACTAAGGGGACGGAAGGAATGAGGCTAACAGAGAGAGAATGAGGGAAGGGGAGTGCAGAACTAAGAGGACAGAGGGAGTAAGACAGGGAGTTAGTGAAATGGAGTAAGAAAAGTAAGGGAAGGGAAAAGAGTGAAGGAGCAAAAGAAGGGAATAGAGACGAAGGAAAGTAAAGGAGAAAGTGTGAAAGAAGGTGAGTGTGGGAGTATAGCTGAGAGTTAGGGAGTGGGCATGACAGAAGAGGAGTGAGAGACTAAGAGGATGGAGAGAATGAGGCTAACAGAGAGAGAATGAGGGAAGGGGAGTGTAGAACTAAGAGGACAAAGGGAGTAGGAGAAGTAGTTAGTGAAGTGGGGTAAGGAAAGTAAGGGAAGGGAAAAGAGTGAAGGAGCGAAAGAACGGAAGTGACAGAAAGGAAAGTAAAGGAGAAGGTCTGAAAGAAGGTGAGTGTGGGAGTATGGCTGAGTTATACGGAGTGAGTGTGACAGAAGAGGAGTGAGAGACTAAGGGGACGGAAAGAATGAGGCTAACAGAGAGAGAATGAGGGAAGTGGAGTGTAGAACTAAGAGGACACAGGGAGTAAGAAAAGGAGTTAGTAAAGTGAAGTAAGGAGAATAAAGGAAGGGAAAATAGTGAAGGAGCAAAAGAAGGCAAGAGAGAGGAAGTAAAGTAAAGGAGAAAGTCTGAAAGAAGGTGAGTGTGGGAGTATGGCTGAGTTATAGGGAGTGAGCATGACAGAAGAGGAGCTAGAGACTAAGAGGACGGAGAGAATGAGGCTAACAGAGAGAGAATGAGGGAAAGGGAGTGTAGAACTAGGAAGGCAGAGGGAGTAAGAGAAAGAGTTAGTGAAGTGGAGTAAGGAAAGTAAGGAAAAGGAAAAAGAGTGAAGGAGCGAAAGAAGGGAAGGGACTGAAGTAAAGCAAGGAGAAGGTCTGAAAGAAGGTGAGTGTGGGAGTATGGCTGAGTTATAAGGAGTGAGTGTGACAGAAGAGGAGTGAGAGACTAAGGGGACGGAAAGAATGAGGCTAACAGAGAGAGAATGAGGGAAGTGGAGTGTAGAACTAAGGGGACACAGGGAGTAAGAAAAGGAGTTAGTAAAGTGAAGTAAGGAGAATAAAGAAAGGGAAAAGAGTGAAGGAGCAAAAGAAGGGAAGAGACAGAAAGAAAAGTAAAGGAGAAAGTCTGAAAGAAGGTGAGTGTGGCAGTATGGCTGAGTTATAGGGTGTGAGCGTGACAGAAGAGGAGTGACAGACTAAGGGGTCGGAGAGAATGAGGCTAACAGAGAGAGAATGAGGGAAAAGGAGTGTAGAACTAGGAGGACAGAGGGAGTAAGAAAAGGAGTTAGTAAAGTGAAGTAAGGAGAATAAAGGAAGGGAACGGAGTGAAGGAGCAAAAGAAGGGAAGAGAGAGAAAGAAAAGTAAAGGAGAAAGTCTGAAAGAAGGTGAGTGTGGCAGTATGGCTGAGTTATAGGGTGTGAGCGTGACAGAAGAGGAGTGACAGACTAAGGGGTCGGAGAGAATGAGGCTAACAGAGAGAGAATGAGGGAAAAGGAGTGTAGAACTAGGAGGACAGAGGGAGTAAGACAAGGAGTTAGTGAAGTGGAGTAAGGAAAGTAAGGGAAGGAAAAAGAGTGAAGGAGTGAAGGAAGGGAAGAGAGAGGAAGGAAAGTAAAGGAGAAAGTCTGAAAGAAGGTGAGTGTGGGAGTGTGGCTGAGTTATAGGGTGTGAGCGTGACAGAAGAGGAGTGAGAGACTAAGGGGACGGAAAGAATGAGGCTAAAAGAGAGGGAATGAAGGAAGGGGAGTGTAGAACTAAGAGGACAGAGGGAGTAAGAGAAAGAGTTAGTATAGTGGAGTAAGGACAGTAAGAGAAGGGAAAAGAGTGAAGGAGTGAAAGAAGGGAAGAGAGAGGAAGGAAAGTAAAGGAGAAGGTCTAAAAGAAGGTGAGTGTGGGAGTATGGCTGAGTTATAGGGTGTGAGCGTGACAGAAGAGGAGAGAGAGACTAAGGGGACGGAAAGAATGAAGCTAACAGAGAGAGAATAGAGGAAGAGGAGTACAGAACTAAGAGGACAGAGGGAGTATGACAAGGAGTTAGTGAAGTGGAGTAAGGAAAGTAAGGGAAGGGAAAAGAGTGAAGGAGCAAAAGAAGGGAAGAGAGAGGAAGGAAAGTAAAGGAGAAAGTCTGAAAGAAGGTGAGTGTGGGAGTATGGCTGAGTTATAGGGAGTGAGCCTGATAGAAGAGGAGTGAGAGACTAAGAGGACGGAGAGAATGAGGCTAACAGAAAGAGAATGAAGGAAGGGGAGTGTAGAACTAAGAGGACAGAGGGAGTAAGATAAGGAGTTAGTGAAGTGGAGTAAGGAAAGTAAGGGAAAGGGAAAGAGTGAAGGAGCGAAGGAAGGGAAGAGAGAGGAAGGAAAGTAAAGGAGAAAGTCTGAAAGAAGGTGAGTGTGGGAGTATGGCTGAGTTATAGGGAGTGAGAGTGACAGAAGAGGAGTGAGAGACTAAGGGGACGGAAAGAATGAGGCTAACAGAGAGAGAATGAAGGAAGGGGAGTGTAGAACTAAGAGGACAGAGGGAGTAAGAGAAAGAGCTAGTATAGTGGAGTAAGGACAGTAAGAGAAGGGAAAAGAGTGAAGGAGTGAAAGAAGGGAAGAGAGAGGAAGGAAAGTAAAGGAGAAGGTCTGAAAGAAGGTGAGTGTGGGAGTATGTCTGAGTTATAGGGTGTGAGCGTGACAGAAGAGGAGTGAGAGACTAAGGGGATGGAAAGAATGAGGCTAACAGAGAGAGAATGAAGGAAGGGGAGTACAGAACTAAGAGGACAGAGGGAGTATGACAAGGAGTTAGTGAAGTGGAGTAAGGAAAGTGAGGGAAGGGAAAAGAGTGAAGGAGCAATAGAAGGGAAGAGAGAGAAAGTAAAGTAAAGGAGAAAGTCTGAAAGAAGGTGAGTGTGGGAGTATGGCTGAGTTCTAGGGAGTGAGCGTGACAGAAGAGGAGTGAGAGACTAAGAGGACGGAGAGAATGAGGCTAACAGAAAGAGACTGAAGGAAGGGGAGTGTAGAACTAAGAGGACAGAGGGAGTAAGACAAGGAGTTAGTGAAGTGGAGTAATGAAAGTAAGGGAAGGGAAAAGAGTGAAGGAAGAGAAGAGAGAGGAAGGAAAGTAAAGGAGAAAGTCTGAAAGAAGGTGAGTGTGGGAGTATGGCTGAGTTATAGGGAGTGAGCGTGACAGAAAAGGAGTGAGAGACTAAGAGGACGGAGAGAATGAGGCTAACAGAGAGAGAATGAGGGAAGGGGAGTGTAGAACTAAGAGGACAGAGGGAGTAAGAGAAGGAGTTAGTGAAGTGGAGTAAGGAAAGTAAGGGAAGGGAAAAGAGTGAAGGAGCAATAGAAGGGAAGAGAGAGAAAGGAAAGTAAAGGAGAAAGTCTGAAAGAAGGTGAGTGTGGGAGTATGGCTGAGTTATAGGGAGTGAGTGTGACAGAAGAGGAGTGAGAGACTAAGAGGACGGAGAGAATGAGGCTAACAGAAAGAGAATGAAGGAAGGGGAGTGTAGAACTAAGAGGACAGAGGGAGTAAGAGAAGGAGTTAGTGAAGTGGAGTAAGGAAAGTAAGGAAATGGAAAAGAGTGAAGGAGCAAAAGAAGGGAAGGGAAGGGACAGAAAGGAAAGTAAAGGAGAAGGTTGCTGATTATTAGGTGTTGCTGATTATTTACAGCGCTGTCCGGTGTTGCCGCCTAAACCAGTGCTGAGCAGTAGCTGCAAACCCCTTACCTTCGCCAGGCACCTGGGACACACGCCTCTGCTGAGATACCGCCGCCGCCGCGCTCGGAGACACCAGCGGCAGCTGAGCGGTCTCGGTACCCCAGGGGGCCCAGCTCTCGCGCACGCTGTGCGCGTCATCTTCTTGCGCCAGGAGGCGCCTGAAAAGCCGGGTCCCCCCGACCAGGGTGTGTTGCTGATTATTTACCGCGCTGTCCGGTGTTGCCGCCTAAACCAGTGCTGAGCAGTAGCTGCAAACCCCTTACCTTCGCCAGGCACCTGGGACACACGCTTCTCCTGAGATACCGCCGCCGCCGCCCGGTTATTTTCATTGACATTATCACATTTGTACATGTTAATGCGCTTGACTGTTTGAGGAAGATCCATTTATTGAAATGTATACATCGCTTCCTCTCATACTACTGCCGGACAGCCATTGTCGCATCTCCAGGACTATATTTATTATTTTATGAAATCTTAACATTTTCTGTATTCATTCTTCTGGAGGTTAATCACTTTAAAAACTTTATCTCGTGGAAAAATCCTACATAAGATGTCTAAAAAATTACGTTCAGGAAGGGTAGTGGGAGAAAAACCTGGTGCAAAAACAATCATTACCCGTACAAGAAACAAATCTGTGAATAATCCCCCGTTGAAGGGTCAATACCAACTTTTTGAATTATGGGACCTGCCTCCCTCTAGGAAATCTAATTTTGCTGTTATAGAAGCTTCCTGTGCTATGGTCCAGGACGTTCACACTCTAGGTATTACAGACCCTCCGCCTCCTCCTGTGCAGCCCGCGTTCTTACAATCAGCGGCAGCGGTGTCTCCTTCTCTTGTTCTATCAGAAGGGAAGGTGGAGAGTATTTTCGAACTTCCGGTACCTGTAAGTGAACCTGCAAATCAACCTTCTATGCCTCAAACCCCTCTGAATGATAGGCTGGGTGGCGATTTGTCCTCACTATCCATCGACCAGAACTCTGTGGCCGCTATGTAAACACAGCTAAAGTGGAGACTCAGGACCCATTTAAGCCCTCAGGGGGTGCTACCCCATCTGGGTTATTGTTGTATAGTAGTACCCCTTCGTTAAATGGTCAGGACATGTCTGATTTGTTAAATGTTTCCAGGAGCCCGGATCTTAATCTATCTGGTATCTGTCGTCCAGCGGAAGCATGTGAAAAACCGATTTCTGAATCCATGATCGCTCTGGAACAACTATTGGCCTCCATCTTAATTCTCTTGGGGAAATTTGTAGGCAGCTCGGATTGTATCTTGGATTCAGTTACCCAAATATTGAAGACACTGTTACAGAAGTCGCCAGATATGAGGAGTGTTTCCCCCTCTATGTCTGAACACAGCTTGCCAAAGGGGCAAATAAATGTGCCTATAGTCGAGTCAGATATGAAGGCTGCAACAGCAGTTTTGGAAACACACACTGTCTCTATGCCTTTAACCGCAGTCCCCAATTGCATTAAGAACTCAGTTCTAGAGATCGAGGAAGAAAACAAATCTACTTCCGGTCCCAAAGTGGTCCAAGATTTATTCCCTATCTTCATGTCCGAAAATAAAAAAGATCCTTTGGACGATAAACAGGAGGTAAAGGTAAAAAATGGTAAACATAAAAACAATAAAGGGAATAAAAGGAAACCAATCCGAAAATACAGGAAGAAAAGGCAGCGTCAGATAATCTTCCAAAATACTCTGGCTGCACTGGAGAACGATGAAATTGATGTGGATCCCTCCTCCACATCCTTAAAGGCGGATATTGAATTGAAATTATCCACTTTGACATCTTTAAAGGTGGAAAGTGATCGGTGTCCACCAACGTCTCTGGAAGTTATGCCACAAATGGGGGGTTCTCTTCCATGCCCTTCTTCACTGACTGCGACAGGAGCTCCAATCTTATACCCATCTGGGGCCCTTAACCCTTTGGCCCCTCCTTTCTCCGTAGCTTTAGAGACTGGAGACCGTTCCCTTCCTGTCCGGCCTCCAAAAAACTCTAAGGCTCCTGTGGACGTTCTTGTGTTAGACTTTTTACCTTTATTCGATGTTGACCTACCCTTAAACAGAACTTGGCTTCTTAAGCGCTTTAGTGAGATTGAAAGTCTTCACCATATTCAATCTAGGGACATTGAGTTAGTCTCCCTGTTGGGTGGAGTCAGGGTATTGAGTATAAGGGTTAAATTCTATTCTCATATCATAGTAAATCTGATATTAGAGCAAGCCGAAAATTTTCAACGTACAGGTATCGACATTCTCCCGATTACTAACCTTGGTAATACAAATCCTTTTTTTGGGAAGGTTTCTGGGGGTGATGAGCAAAATGGGGTAGCCTCTCCTCTTAGAGACCTGAAAATTTGGGTCTCTAAGGGAAAACGCTCGGTCTCACACGTGAAGCCACTCCCGCTAACTCAGAATTCCTCTTTCATAGAGGATAACAACCGGTGGAATTGGCTGCATAGTGCCTTATCTACAAAAACAAAAGATAATCCCAAATTGTTTCATCATCTTTAACACCTCACTAAAAATTATTTCTTGGAATGCGGCAGGGATCCACAGTAGCCCAGAGAAATGTGCTTTCTTATTTTCTCTGGGTGCCAACGTGATGTGTATTCAGGAAACTTGGTGCATCAATATGCTAGTGGCATCAAAGGATTTCTATGTCCTGGAAGTGCCTGCTGCTCCTTCCAAGAAAGGTCATGCTAGGGGGGGAATCGCCTGCTTACTATCAAATAAATTGCAATGGAGATTTTCCCACTATATCGACCCAAGTAAACTTTTCCACGCTATAACCATTGAAAATCTGTTTCATAATGGTATAAAGTCACCTATTGTAATTCTTAATGTGTATATACCTCCAGAAGAGTGTTTTAACGTTACTCTGAAGCAGGTTTTCCGATATATTGATCAGATTAAAAATGTCCCATCCCCTCCGGAAATTTTGCTTGTAGGAGACTTGAACTGCAAAATCTCCAATGTTAGTCTGAAACTTTTTAGGAATAAAGCTAAAGAAGAGGCGCATTTTGTTCCCCAAACACTCTTCCCTGATAAGTTAGTGACTAATAAAAGAGGGAAGATTTTGCTAAAAGAACTAGCGGCCGTTGACGGTCTCATACTAAACGGGAGATTTCCGTCTGACGTGCCTGCTAAATTTACTCACAAATCTCCCTTTGGGTCTTCTATCTTGGACTATGCAATCGCAGACTATGGTTTGTTTCCTTATATTCAGGACCTTAAGATCATACCCACCTCCCTTAGTGACCATAGCATATTGTTTATAACCATTTCTTTAAATCCCATGACCACTGCGTCTTGGTCCCTCAATGGCAGTGATGCTGCCTTCCACGCTTCCTCCGGAAGGTGTTTCTGGAATCCTTCCGCTATTAACGGGGTACAGGATTTCTTGTCTGATACCCTAATAGTATTAAATGAGTGGCGTGGGAATGAAATAGTTTATTTTGAAGAATTCATGCGAAACATCATTCTTTATGCTAAAAAAACCGCACGCCCTAGAAAAGGGGTAGTGGTCCCTAGTATACTGCGTATCCTGAATAAGGAAATAAATAAACTAGTCCGTGAACAATATTTAGATAGAGTCTTGGAACGTGAAAAAGAAATTTCCAGGTTAAAAAGAAAGAGATGCAGACTTAAGCAAAAAATGAAAAAGGAAAGGGAGGACAATGTTTGGATCAATCTGAGGGAATCTGTTGTCCATGGTAGGATCAGAGATTTTTGGGCAATAATTGGGAAGGGGTGCGGTACTAGACTTAGTCCCTCTCCCATCCCCATAGCGGAAGAGGTATGGATTACTTACATCCGGGATCTCTATGCAGGGAACGGGATTATAGGTGATGATATTGCCTTAGATGCTACACCTGAAGGTCTCATTAATTACCCCACAGAAGAAGAAATTGAGATGGCTATAAAAAACATGCGTGCCTCTGGGGCAATGGGCCCGGATGAACTCCCCATGACGGTCCTTAAACAGGACCCTTTAAGGTGGAGTAAAATCCTGTATCCTCTGTATAAAGCCTGCTTTTTGTCCAAAACGGTACCTGCCTCATGGAGGGGAAGTATCTTGGTCCCCATTTTTAAGAAGGGAACTAGGGATAGCCCCAGCAATTACCGTCTGATTGCTCTCCTCGACTCCATCGGAAAGGTCTTTGCGAAATGTCTTCTTAATTCCCTCTCCGATTGGGTCGAGGAGAACAACATCTTGCCGTTTGAACAGACCGGCTTTCGTAGGGACCACGGTGCGCTAGACAACCTCACCGCTCTCCATGTGGTCACAGATAAATATGTCTAGGTGAGAGGAGGGGTAGTGTATGCCGCCTTTATTGATTTCTCCACAGCGTTTGACAAAGTAGATCGTGGAACGCTGTGGAGAAAATTGGCGGCGCTTGGTGCCCCAACCTATCTGTTGGAGCTGGTTCGGTCTCTCCATACAGAGACCTGGTGTAGGGTCTTGTTGGGGGGCGAAAGGGGGCTATCTTTTCAAATTCCATCTTTGAATGGCCTTAAACAAGGCTGTTTACTGGCTCCCCTTTTGTTCTCCTTATACACGGCAGACCTACCCGCCGCCTTGTCTGCAAGTGAGGGCATTGCCCCGGTGGTGGGGGGGACCCCTATATCCTGCCTGATGTACGCCGATGATGTCCTTATTCTTGACTTGACCCCTAAAGGTCTTGCAAATCGGCTACATGCTCTTCACGCCTTTGCAGCAGGCCTTTGCATGAAGATCAATATTACCAAAAGTAAAGTTATGTGCATAGCCGGTAAGAAGAAGTGCTGTTCTGTACATTTTGGTTGGTTTATTGGGGGCCAAAAACTGGAGGTTGTAAATTCCTATACATTCCTGGGAAAAATAATCACGGCTAACTTGAGTGAGAGGCTCCATATAGAGCATTGCTCACGCAAAGCTCTTGCCCATGGCAAAGGTTTAAACTCTCTATACCAGGCAACGGGAAAAAGGCACTTCTCGAGTTTATTGGAAGTTTATAGATCAAAAATTCCCGCAACAATTCTGTATGGTATTGAGCTCATAGAGGTGAAAAACTGGGACTTTTGCCATAAGCTTGAGGGGAAACTCCTAAGATCTCTATCTTCCCTAAATACTGCGTGCTCCTTGGCCGCCTGCAGGCTCGACTTTGGACTCAGGAGCAGCTGGGTACAGGGATTATGTGCCCTAATAAGATGGGTGGCCTGTCTGGCTAGAGCGGGAGTAGGGACTATGCGAGCTCTCCTCAGAAGTGAACTATTGGGTAATTTTAAAGAGTTTTCTAAACTTGTAAGTAACTTTAGAAGGGCGGTAACCCTTCTAAAGTTAGATGAAAACGCCTTGTTTTTGTATTCTCCCTTACAGTTAAAACTCGTTTTAAAGGAAGCCTCGTGGGATCTATGTTTTCTCTCTGATAAAAAGTTAATCTGTGAGAAAAGGAATGTAGACCTTCTCCTTAACTCCTATGTGATGAAGTTGCCACAACCTTATGTCATATGGAACCTACCGCATGGTATTCGTAGATTTTGGTTTCTCTTACGTTACGACTTAATTCCTTTAAATCTACTGTTATCCAAATGGTATGGCTCCTCTGCTTTGTGCAATTTATGTAAATTGAGCACCCAGGACTGTATGCATGTTTTACTGATTTGCCCCGCGCTCCGTAAATTGCGCTCCAGATGGTTAAAAGTTATCTGTCTTCGCCTTGGCATTGTTACTTTGAATGGCTTTCTTCATGCACTTTATTGCCCTCCCAATGAAATGTTCTGTTTCCATATTTTTAATTTTTTTTAAAGGTCTTTTAGCTATTTATTAGTATGTATCTGGAGATGTTTTGACTGTCCGACCTCCCGTAGATTTGTTTTCGCATGTCTGTTCTGTACTCAACCCTGTCCCTCAAATGTTAAATTTGTCATGTATCTGTCTTGTTGTTTTTATATTGTATACTTTATGTGGCCCTCTTTGAGAGCCAAAACATAATAAATACATTTAATTGAGAAGGTCTGAAAGAAGGTGAGTGTGGGAGTATGGCTGAGTTATACGGAGTGAGTGTGACAGAAGAGGAGTGAGAGACTAAGGGGACGGAAAGAATGAGGCTAACAGAGAGAGAATGAAGGAAGGGGAGTGCAGAACTTAGAGGACAGAGGGAGTAACAAAAGGAATTAGTAAAGTGAAGTAAGGAGAATAAAGGAAGGGAAAAGAGTGAAGGAGCAAAAGGAGGGAAGATAGAGTAAGAAAAGTAAAGGAGAAAGACTGAAAGAAGGTGAATGTGGAAGTATTGCTGAGTTATAGGGTGTGAGCGTGACAGAAGAGGAGTGAGAGACTAAGGGGCGGAAAGAATGAGGCTAACAGAGAGAGAATCAAGGAAGGGGAGTGCAGAACTAAGAGGACAGAGGGAGTAAGACAAGGAGTTAGTGAAATGGAGTAAGGAAAGTAAGGGAAGGGAAAAGAGTGAAGGAGCAAAAGAAGGGAAGAGAGAGGAAGGAAAGTAAAGGAGAAAGTGTGAAAGAAGGTGAGTGTGGGAGTATAGCTGAGTTATAGGGAGTGAGCATGACAGAAGAGGAGTGAGAGACTAAGTGGATGGAGAGAATGAGGCTAACAGAGAGAGAATGAGGGAAGGGGAGTGTAGAACTAAGAGGACAAAGGGAGTAAGAGAAGTAGTTAGTGAAGTGGAGTAAGGAAAGTAATGGAAGGGAAAAGAGTGAAGGAGCGAAAGAACGGAAGTGACGGAAAGGAAAGTAAAGGAGAAGGTCTGAAAGAAGGTGAGTGTGGGAGTATGGCTGAGTTATACGGAGTGAGTGTGACAGAAGTGGAGTGAGAGACTAAGGGGACGGAAAGAATGAGGCTAACAGAGAGAGAATGAGGGAAGGGGAGTGTAGAACTAAGAGGACAGAGGGAGTAACAAAAGGAATTAGTAAAGTGAAGTAAGGAGAATAAAGAAAGGGAAAAGAGTGAAGGAGCAAGAGAAGGGAAGATAGAGAAAGAAAAGTAAAGGAGAAAGTCTGAAAGAAGGTGAGTGTGGGAGTATGGCTGAGTTATAGGGTGTGATCGTGACAGAAGAGGAGTGAGAGACTAAGGGGATGGAAAGAATGAGGCTAACAGAGAGAGAATGAAGGAAGGGGAGTGCAGAACTAAGAGGACAGAGGGAGTAAGACAATGAGTTAGTGAAGTGGAGTAAGAAAAGTAAGGGAAGGGAAAAGAGTGAAGGAGCGAAAGAAGGGAAGAGAGAGGAAGGGAAGTAAAGGAGAAAGTCTGAAAGTCTGAAAGAAGGTGAGTGTGGGAGTATGGCTGAGTTATAGGGAGTGAGCGTGACAGAAGAGGAGTGAGAGACTAAGAGGACGGAGAGAATGAGTCTAACAGAAAGAGAATGAAGGAAGGGGAGTGTAGAACTAAGAGGACAGAAGCAGTAAGACAAGGAGTTAGTGAAGTGGAGTAAGGAAAGTAAGGGAAGGGAAAAGAGTGAAGGAGTGAAGGAAGGGAAGAGAGAGGAAGGAAAGTAAAGGTGAAAGTCTGAAAGAAGGTGAGTGTGGGAGTATGGCTGAGTTATAGGGAGTGAGAGTGATAGAAGAGGAGTGAAAGACTAAGAGGACGGAGAGAATGAGGCTAACAGAGAGAGAATGAGGGAAGGGGAGTGTAGAACTAAGAGGACAGAGGGAGTAAGAGAAGGAGTTAGTGAAGTGGAGTAAAGAAAGTAAGGGAAGGGAAAAGAGTGAAGGAGCGAAAGAAGGGAAGGGAAAGTAAGGAAAGTAAAGAAAAGGAAAAGGTCTGAAAGAAGGTGAGTGTGGGAGTATGGCTGAGTTATACGGAGTGAGTGTGACAGAAGAGGAGTGAGAGACTAAGGGGACGGAAAGAATGAGGCTAACAGAGAGAGAATGAAGGAAGGGGAGTACAGAACTAATAGGACAGAGGGAGTATGACAAGGAGTTAGTGAAGTGGAATAAGGAAAGTAAGGGAAGGGAAAAGAGTGAAGGAGCAAAGGAAGGGAAGAGAGAAGAAGGAAAGTAAAGGAGAAAGTCTGAAAGAAGATGAGTGTGGGAGCATGGCTGAGTTATAGGGAGTGAGCTTGACTAAGAGGACGGAGAGAATGAGGCTAACAGAGAGAGAATGAGGGAAGGGGAGTGTAGAACTAAGAGGACAGAGGGAGTAAGAGAAGGAGTTAGTGAAGTGGAGTAAGGAAAGTAAGGGAAGGGAAAAGAGTGAAGGAGTGAATGAAGGGAAGAGAGAGGAAGGAAAGTAAAGGAGAAAGTCTGAAAGAAGGTGAGTGTGGGAGTATGGCTTAGTTATAGGGAATGAGCGTGACAGAAGAGGAGTGAGAGACTAAGAGGACAGAGAGAATGAGGCTAACAGAGAGAGAATGAGGGAAGGGGAGTGCAGAACTAAGAGGACAGAGGGAGTAACAAATGGAATTAGTAAAGTGAAGTAAGGAGAATAAAGGAAGGGAAAAGAGTGAAGGAGCAAAAGAAGGGAAGCTAGAGAAAGAAAAGTAAAGGAGAAAGTCTGAAAGAAGGTGAGTGTGGGAGTATTGCTGAGCTATAGGGTGTGAGCATGACAGAAGAGGAGTGAGAGACTAAGGGGCGGAAAGAATGAGGCTAACAGAGAGAGAATGAAGGAAGGGGAGTGCAGAACTAAGAGGACAAAGGGAGTAAGACAAGGAGTTAGTGAAATGGAGTAAGGAAAGTAACGGAAGGGAAAAGAGTGAAGGAGCAAAAGAAGGGAAGAGAGTTGAAGGAAAGTAAGGGAGAAAGTGTGAAAGAAGGTGAGTGTGGGAGTATAGCTGAGTTATAGGGAGTGAGCATGACAGAAGAGGAGTGAGAGACTAAGAGGATGGAGAGAATGAGGCTAACAGAGAGAGAATGAGGGAAGGGAAGTGTAGAACTAAGAGGACAGAGGGAGTAAGAGAAGGAGTTAGTGAAGTGGAGTAAGGAAAGTAAGGGAAGGGAAAAGAGTGAAGGAGCAATAGAAGGGAAGAGAGAGAAAGGAAAGTAAAGGAGAAAGTCTGAAAGAAGGTGAGTGTGAGAGTATGGCTGAGTTATAGGGAGTGAGCGTGACAGAAAAGGAGTGAGAGACTAAGAGGACGGAGAGAATGAGGCTAACAGAGAGAGAATGAGGGAAGGGGAGTGTAGAACTAAAAGGACAGAGTATAGTAAGAGAAGGAGTTAGTGAAGTGGAGTAAGGAAAGTAAGGGAAGGGAAAAGAGTGAAGGGGTGAAGGAAGAGAAGAGAGAGGAAGGAAAGTTAAGGAAAAAGTCTGAAAGAAGGTGAGTGTGGGAGTATGGCTGAGTTATAGGGAGTGAGCGTGACAGAAAAGGAGTGAGAGACTAAGAGGACGGAGAGAATGAGGCTAACAGAGAGAGAATGAGGGAAGGGGAGTGTAGAACTAAAAGGACAGAGTATAGTAAGAGAAGGAGTTAGTGAAGTGGAGTAAGGAAAGTAAGGGAAGGGAAAAGAGTGAAGGAGCAAAAGAAGGGAAGGGACAGAAAGGAAAGTAAAGGTGAAGGTCTGTTAGAAGGTGAGTGTGGGAGTATGGCTGAGTTATACGGAGTGAGTGTGACAGAAGAGGAGTGAGAGAATAAGGGGACGGAAAGAATGAGGCTAACAGAGAGAGAATGAAGGAAGGGGAGTGCAGAACTAAGAGGACAGAGGGAGTAAGACAAGGAGTTAGTAAAGTGGAGTAAGAAAAGTAAGGGAAGGGAAAAGAGTGAAGGAGTGAATGAAGGGAAGAGAGAGGAAGGAAAGTAAAGGAGAAAGTCTGAAAGAAGGTGAGTGTGGGAGTATGGCTGAGTTATAGGTAGTGAGCGTGACAGAAGAGGAGTGAGAGACTAAGAGGACGGAGAGAATGAGGCTAACGGAGAGAGAATGAGGGAAGGGGAGTGCAGAACTTAGAGGACAGAGGGAGTAACAAAAGGAATTAGTAAAGTGAAGTAAGGAGAATAAAGGAAGGGAAAAGAGTGAAGGAGCAAAAGAAGGGAAGATAGAGAAAGAAAAGTAAAGGAGAAAGTCAGAAAGAAGGTGAGTGTGGAAGTATTGCTGAGTTATAGGTAGTGAGCGTGACAGAAGAGGAGTGAGAGACTAAGAGGACGGAAAGAATGAGGCTAACAGAGAGAGAATGAAGGAAGGGGAGTGCAGAACTAAGAGGACAGAGGGAGTAAGACAGGGAGTTAGTGAAATGGAGTAAGAAAAGTAAGGGAAGGGAAAAGACTGAAGGAGCAAAAGAAGGGAATAGAGAGGAAGGAAAGTAAAGGAGAAAGTGTGAAAGAAGGTGAGTGTGGGAGTATAGCTGAGAGTTAGGGAGTGAGCATGACAGAAGAGGAGTGAGAGACTAAGAGGATGGAGAGAATGAGGCTAACAGAAAGAGAATGAAGGAAGGGGAGTGTAGAACTAAGAGGACAGAGGGAGTAAGATAAGGAGTTAGTGAAGTGGAGTAAGAAAAGTAAGGGAAGGGGAAAGAGTGAAGGAGTGAAGGAAGGGAAGAGAGAGGAAGGAAAGTAAAGGAGAAAGTCTGAAAGAAGGTGAGTGTGGGATTATGGCTGAGTTATAGGGAGTGAGAGTGACAGAAGAGGAGTGAGAGACTAAGGGGACGGAAAGAATGAGGCTAACAGAGAGAGAATGAGGGATGGGGAGTTTAAAACTAAGAGGACACAGGGAGTAAGAAAAGGAGTTAGTAAAGTGAAGTAAGGAGAATAAAGGAAGGAAAAAGAGTGAAGGAGCAAAAGAAGGGAAGAGAGAGAAAGAAAAGTAAAGGAGAAAGTCTGAAAGAAGGTGAGTGTGGGAGTATGGCTGAGTTATAGGGTGTGAGCTTGACAGAAGAGGAGTGACAGACTAAGGGGTCGGAGAGAATGAGGCTAACAGAGAGAGAATGAGGGACAGGGAGTGTAGAACTAGGAGGACAGAGGGAGTAAGAGAAAGGGTTAGTATAGTGGAATAAGGAAAGTAAGGGAAGGGAAAAGAGTGAAGGAGTGAACGAAAGGAAGAGAGGAGAAGGAAAGTAAAGGTGAAGGTCTGAAAGAAGGTGAGTGTGGGAGTGTGGCTGAGTTATAGGGTGTGAGCGTGACAGAAGAGGAGTGAGAGACTAAGGGGACGGAAAGAATGAGGCTAACAGAGAGAGAATGAAGGAAGGGGAGTGTAGAACTAAGAGGACAGAGGGAGTAAGAGAAAGAGCTAGTACAGTGGAGTAAGGACAGTAAGAGAAGGGAAAAGAGTGAAGGAGTGAAAGAAGGGAAGAGAGAGGAAGGAAAGTGAAGGAGAAGGTCTGAAAGAAGGTGGGTGTGGGAGTATGGCTGAGTTATAGGGTGTGAGCGTGACAGAAGAGGAGTGAGAGACTAAGGGGATGGAAAGAATGAGGCTAACAGAGAGAGAATGAGGGAAAGGGAGTGTAGAACTAGGAGGACAGAGGGAGTATGACAAGGAATTAGTGAAGTGGAGTAAGGAAAGTGAGGGAAGGGAAAAGAGTGAAGGAGCAATAGAAGGGAAGAGAGAGAAAGTAAAGTAAAGGAGAAAGTCTGAAAGAAGGTGAGTGTGGGAGTATGGCTGAGTTCTAGGGAGTGAGCGTGACAGAAGAGGAGTGAGAGACTAAGAGGACGGAGAGAATGAGGCTAACAGAAAGAGAATGAAGGAAGGGGAGTGTAGAACTAAGAGGACAGAGGGAGTAAGAGAAGGAGTTAGTGAAGTGGAGTAAGGAAAGTAAGGGAAGGGGAAAGAGTGAAGGAGTGAAGGAAGGGAAGAGAGAGGAAGGAAAGTAAAGGAGAAAGTCTGAAAGAAGGTGAGTGTGGGAGTATGGCTGAGTTATAGGGAGTGAGAGTGACAGAAGAGGAGTGAGAGACTAAGGGGACGGAAAGAATGAGGCTAACAGAGAGAGAATGAGGGATGGGGAGTTTAAAACTAAGAGGACACAGGGAGTAAGAAAAGGAGTTGGGAAAGTGAAGTAAGGAGAATAAAGGAAGGAAAAAGAGTGAAGGAGCAAAAGAAGGGAAGAGAGAGAAAGAAAAGTAAAGGAGAAAGTCTGAAAGAAGGTGAGTGTGGGAGTATGGCTGAGTTATAGGGTGTGAGCTTGACAGAAGAGGAGTGACAGACTAAGGGGTCGGAGAGAATGAGGCTAACCGAGAGAGAATGAGGGACAGGGAGTGTAGAACTAGGAGGACAGAGGGAGTAAGAGAAAGGGTTAGTATAGTGGAATAAGGAAAGTAAGGGAAGGGAAAAGAGTGAATGAGTGAAAGAAGGGAAGAGAGAGGAAGGAAAATAAAGGAGAAGGTCTGAAAGAAGGTGGGTGTGGGAGTATGGCTGAGTTATAGGGTGTGAGCGTGACAGAAGAGGAGTGAGAGACTAAGGGGATGGAAAGAATGAGGCTAACAGAGAGAGAATGAAGGAAGGGGAGTACAGAACTAAGAGGACAGAGGGAGTATGACAAGGAATTAGTGAAGTGGAGTAAGGAAAGTGAGGGAAGGGAAAAGAGTGAAGGAGCAATAGAAGGGAAGAGAGAGAAAGTAAAGTAAAGGAGAAAGTCTGAAAGAAGGTGAGTGTGGGAGTATGGCTGAGTTCTAGGGAGTGAGCGTGACAGAAGAGGAGTGAGAGACTAAGAGGACGGAGAGAATGAGGCTAACAGAAAGAGAATGAAGGAAGGGGAGTGTAGAACTAAGAGGACAGAGGGAGTAAGAGAAGGAGTTAGTGAAGTGGAGTAAGGAAAGTAAGGGAAGGGAAAAGAGTGAAGGAGCAAAAGAAGGGAAGGGACAGAAAGGAAAGTAAAGGAGAAGGTCTGAAAGAAGGTGAGTGTGGGAGTATGGCTGAGTTATACGGAGTGAGTGTGACAGAAGAGGAGTGAGAGACTAAGGGGACGGAAAGAATGAGGCTAACAGAAAGAGAATGAAGGAAGGGGAGTGCAGAAGTAAGAGGACAGAGGGAGTAAGACAAGGAGTTAGTAAAGTGGAGTAAGGAAAGTAAGGGAAGGGAAAAGAGTGAAGGAGTGAATGAAGGGAAGAGAGAGGAAGGAAAGTAAAGGAGAAAGTCTGAAAGAAGGCGAGTGTGGGAGTATGGCTGAGTTATAGGGAGTGAGCGTGACAGAAGAGGAGTGAGAGACTAAGAGGACGGAGAGAATGAGGCTAACAGAGAGAGAATGAGGGAAGGGGAGTGCAGAACTAAGAGGACAGAGGGAGTAACAAAAGGAATTAGTAAAGTGAAGTAAGGAGAATAAAGGAAGGGAAAAGAGTGAAGGAGCAAAAGGAGGGAAGATAGAGAAAGAAAAGTAAAGGAGAAAGTCTGAAAGAAGGTGAGTGTGGAAGTATTGCTGAGTTATAGGGTGTGAGCGTGACAGAAGAGGAGTGAGAGACTAAGGGGCGGAAAGAATGAGGCAAACAGAGAGAGAATGAAGGAAGGGGAGTGCAGAACTAAGAGGACAGAGGGAGTAAGACAAGGAGTTAGTGAAATGGAGTAAGGAAAGTAAGGGAAGGGAAAAGAGTGAAGGAGCAAAAGAAGGGAAGACAGAGGAAGGAAAGTAAAGGAGAAAGTGTGAAAGAAGGTGAGTGTGGGAGTATAGCTGAGTTATAGGGAGTGAGCATGACAGAAGAGGAGTGAGAAACTAAGAGGATGGAGAGAATGAGGCTAACAGAGAGAGAATGAGGGAAGTGAAGTGTAGAACTAAGAGGACACAGGGAGTAAGAAAAGGAGTTAGTAAAGTGAAGTAAGGAGAATAAAGGAAGGGAAAATAGTGAAGGAGCAAAAGAAGGGAAGAGAGAGAAAGAAAAGTAAAGGAGAAAGTCTGAAAGAAGGTGAGTGTGGGAGTATGGCTGAGTTATACGGAGTGAGTGTGACAGAAGAGGAGTGAGAGACTAAGGGGACGGAAAGAATGAGGCTAACAGAGAGAGAATGAGGGAAGTGGAGTGTAGAACGAAGAGGACACAGGGAGTAAGAAAAGGAGTTAGTAAAGTGAAGTAAGGAGAATAAAGGAAGGGAAAATAGTGAAGGAGCAAAAGAAGGGAAGAGAGAGGAAGTAAAGTAAAGGAGAAAGTCTGAAAGAAGGTGAGTGTGGGAGTATGGCTGAGTTATAGGGAGTGAGCATGACAGAAGAGGAGTTAGAGACTAAGAGGATGGAGAGAATGAGGCTAACAGAGAGAGAATGAGGGAAAGGGAGGGTAGAACTAGGAGGGCAGAGGGAGTAAGAGAAAGAGTTAGTGAAGTGGAATAAGGAAAGTAAGGAAAAGGAAAAAAGAGTGAAGGAGCGAAAGAAGGGAATGGACTGAAAGTAAAGCAAGGAGAAGGTCTGAAAGAAGGTGAGTGTGGGAGTATGGCTGAGTTATAAGGAGTGAGTGTGACAGAAGAGGAGTGAGAGACTAAGGGGACGGAAAGAATGAGGCTAACAGAGAGAGAATGAGGAAAGGGGAGTGTAGAACTAAGGGGACACAGGGAGTAAGAAAAGGAGTTAGTAAAGTGAAGTAAGGAGAATAAAAAAAGGGAAAAGAGTGAAGGAGCAAAAGAAGGGAAGAGAGAGAAAGAAAAGTAAAGGAGAAAGTCTGAAAGAAGGTGAGTGTGGCAGTACGGCTGAGTTATAAGGTGTGAGCGTGACAGAAGAGGAGTGACAGACTAAGGGGTCAGAGAGAATGAGGCTAACAGAGAGAGAATGAGGGAAAAGGAGTGTAGAACTAGGAGGACAGAGAGAGTAAGAGAAAGAGTTAGTATAGTGGAGTAAGGAAAGTAAGGGAAGGGAAAAGAGTGAAGGAGTGAACGAAAGGAAGAGAGAGAAAGGAAAGTAAGGGAGAAGGTCTGAAAGAAGGTGAGTGTGGGAGTGTGGCTGAGTTATAGGGTGTGAGCATGACAGAAGAGGAGTGAGAGACTAAGGGGATGGAAAGAATGAGGTTAACAGAAAGAGAATGAAGGAAGGGGAGTGTAGAACTAAGAGGACAGAAGCAGTAAGACAAGGAGTTAGTGAAGTGGAGTAAGGAAAGTAAGGGAAGGGAAAAGAGTGAAGGAGTGAAGGAAGGGAAGAGAGAGGAAGGAAAGTAAAGGAGAAAGTCTGAAAGAAGGTGAGTGTGGGAGTATGGCTGAGTTATAGGGAGTGAGAGTGATAGAAGAGGAGTGAAAGACTAAGAGGACGGAGAGAATGAGGCTAACAGAGAGAGAATGAGGGAAGGGGAGTGTAGAACTAAGAGTACAGAGGGAGTAAGAGAAGGAGTTAGTGAAGTGGAGTAAAGAAAGTAAGGGAAGGGAAAAGAGTGAAGGAGCGAAAGAAGGGAAGGGAAAGTAAGGAAAGTAAAGTAAAGGAAAAGGTCTGAAAGAAGGTGAGTGTGGGAGTATGGCTGAGTTATACGGAGTGAGTGTGACAGAAGAGGAGTGAGAGACTAAGGGGACGGAAAGAATGAGGCTAACAGAGAGACAATGAAGGAAGGGGAGTACAGAACTAATAGGACAGAGGGAGTATGACAAGGAGTTAGTGAAGTGGAGTAAGGAAAGTAAGGGAAGGGAAAAGAGTGAAGGAGCAAAGGAAGGGAAGAGAGAAGAAGGACAGTAAAGGAGAAAGTCTGAAAGAAGGTGAGTGTGGGAGCATGGCTGAGTTATAGGGAGTGAGCCTGACAGAAGAGGAGTGAGAGACTAAGAGGACGGAGAGAATGAGGCTAACAGAGAGAGAATGAGGGAAGGGGAGTGTAGAACTAAGAGGACAGAGGGAGTAAGAAAAGGAGTTAGTAAAGTGAAGTAAGGAGAATAAAGGAAGGGAAAAGAGTGAAGGAGCTAAAGGAGAAAGTCTGAAAGAAGGTGAGTGTGGGAGTATGGCTGAGTTATAGGGTGTGAGCATGACAGAAGAGGAGTGAGAGACTAAGGGGACGGAAGGAGTGAGGCTAACAGAGAGAGAATGAAGGAAGGGAAGTGCAGAACTAAGAGGACAGAGGGAGTAAGAGAAGGAGTTAGTGAAGTGGAGTAAGGAAAGTAAGGGAAGGGAAAAGAGTGAAGGTGCGAAAGAAGGGAAGGGACAGTAAGGAAAGTAAAGTAAAGGAGAAGGTCTGAAAGAAGGTGAGTGTGGGAGTATGGCTGAGTTATACGGAGTGAGTGTGACAGAAGTGGAGTGAGAGACTAAGGGGACGGAAAGAATGAGGCTAACAGAGAGAGAATGAGGGAAGGGGAGTGCAGAACTAAGAGGACAGAGGGAGTAACAAAAGGAATAAGTGAAGTAAGGAGAATAAAAGAAGGGAAAGGAGTGAAGGAGCAAGAGAAGGGAAGATAGAGAAAGAAAAGTAAAGGAGAAAGTCTGAAAGAAAGTGAGTGTGGGAGTATGGCTGAGTTATAGGGTGTGATCGTGACAGAAGAGGAGTGAGAGACTAAGGGGATGGAAAGAATGAGGCTAACAGAGAGAGAATGAAGGAAGGGGAGTGCAGAACTAAGAGGACAGAGGGAGTAAGACAAGGAGTTAGTGAAGTGGAGTAAGGAAAGTAAGGGAATGGAAAAGAGTGAAGGAGCGAAAGAAGGGAAGAGAGAGGAAGGAAAATAAAGGAGAAAGTCTGAAAGAAGGTGAGTGTGGGAGTATGGCTGAGTTATAGGGAGTGAGCGTGACAGAAGAGGAGTGAGAGACTAAGAGGATGGAGAGAATGAGGCTAACAGAAAGAGAATGAAGGAAGGGGAGTGTAGAACTAAGAGGACAGAAGCAGTAAGACAAGGAGTTAGTGAAGTGGAGTAAGGAAAGTAAGGGAAGGGAAAAGAGTGAAGGAGTGAAGGAAGGGAAGAGAGAGGAAGGAAAGTAAAGGAGAAAGTCTGAAAGAAGGTGAGTGTGGGAGTATGGCTGAGTTATAGGGAGTGAGAGTGATAGAAGAGGAGTGAAAGACTAAGAGGACGGAGAGAATGAGGCTAACAGAGAGAGAATGAGGGAAGGGGAGTGTAGAACTAAGAGGACAGAGGGAGTAAGAGAAGGAGTTAGTGAAGTGGAGTAAAGAAAGTAAGGGAAGGGAAAAGAGTGAAGGAGCGAAAGAAGGGAAGGGAAAGTAAGGAAAGTAAAGTCAAGGAAAAGGTCTGAAAGAAGGTGAGTGTGGGAGTATGGCTGAGTTATACGGAGTGAGTGTGACAGAAGAGGAGTGAGAGACTAAGGGGACGGAAAGAATGAGGCTAACAGAGAGAGAATGAAGGAAGGGGTGTACAGAACTAATAGGACAGAGGGAGTATGACAAGGAGTTAGTGAAGTAGAGTAAGGAAAGTAAGGGAAGGGAAAAGAGTGAAGGAGCAAAGGAAGGGAAGAGAGAAGAAGGAAAGTAAAGGAGAAAGTCTGAAAGAAGGTGAGTGTGGGAGCATGGCTGAGTTATAGGGAGTGAGCTTGACAGAAGAGGAGTGAGAGACTAAGGGGCGGAAAGAATGAGGCAAACAGAGAGAGAATGAAGGAAGGGGAGTGCAGAACTAAGAGGACAGAGGGAGTAAGACAAGGAGTTAGTGAAATGGAGTAAGGAAAGTAAGGGAAGGGAAAAGAGTGAAGGAGCAAAAGAAGGGAAGACAGAGGAAGGAAAGTAAAGGAGAAAGTGTGAAAGAAGGTGAGTGTGGGAGTATAGCTGAGTTATAGGGAGTGAGCATGACAGAAGAGGAGTGAGAAACTAAGAGGATGGAGAGAATGAGGCTAACAGAGAGAGAATGAGGGAAGTGAAGTGTAGAACTAAGAGGACACAGGGAGTAAGAAAAGGAGTTAGTAAAGTGAAGTAAGGAGAATAAAGGAAGGGAAAATAGTGAAGGAGCAAAAGAAGGGAAGAGAGAGAAAGAAAAGTAAAGGAGAAAGTCTGAAAGAAGGTGAGTGTGGGAGTATGGCTGAGTTATACGGAGTGAGTGTGACAGAAGAGGAGTGAGAGACTAAGGGGACGGAAAGAATGAGGCTAACAGAGAGAGAATGAGGGAAGTGGAGTGTAGAACGAAGAGGACACAGGGAGTAAGAAAAGGAGTTAGTAAAGTGAAGTAAGGAGAATAAAGGAAGGGAAAATAGTGAAGGAGCAAAAGAAGGGAAGAGAGAGGAAGTAAAGTAAAGGAGAAAGTCTGAAAGAAGGTGAGTGTGGGAGTATGGCTGAGTTATAGGGAGTGAGCATGACAGAAGAGGAGTTAGAGACTAAGAGGATGGAGAGAATGAGGCTAACAGAGAGAGAATGAGGGAAAGGGAGGGTAGAACTAGGAGGGCAGAGGGAGTAAGAGAAAGAGTTAGTGAAGTGGAATAAGGAAAGTAAGGAAAAGGAAAAAAGAGTGAAGGAGCGAAAGAAGGGAATGGACTGAAAGTAAAGCAAGGAGAAGGTCTGAAAGAAGGTGAGTGTGGGAGTATGGCTGAGTTATAAGGA
This sequence comes from Lissotriton vulgaris, assembly GCF_964263255.1. Classification (NCBI taxonomy): domain Eukaryota; kingdom Metazoa; phylum Chordata; class Amphibia; order Caudata; family Salamandridae; genus Lissotriton; species Lissotriton vulgaris. The sequence continues at coordinate 39,052 of NW_028244725.1, forward strand.
GTGAGTGTGACAGAAGAGGAGTGAGAGACTAAGGGGACGGAAAGAATGAGGCTAACAGAGAGAGAATGAGGAAAGGGGAGTGTAGAACTAAGGGGACACAGGGAGTAAGAAAAGGAGTTAGTAAAGTGAAGTAAGGAGAATAAAAAAAGGGAAAAGAGTGAAGGAGCAAAAGAAGGGAAGAGAGAGAAAGAAAAGTAAAGGAGAAAGTCTGAAAGAAGGTGAGTGTGGCAGTACGGCTGAGTTATAAGGTGTGAGCGTGACAGAAGAGGAGTGACAGACTAAGGGGTCAGAGAGAATGAGGCTAACAGAGAGAGAATGAGGGAAAAGGAGTGTAGAACTAGGAGGACAGAGAGAGTAAGAGAAAGAGTTAGTATAGTGGAGTAAGGAAAGTAAGGGAAGGGAAAAGAGTGAAGGAGTGAACGAAAGGAAGAGAGAGAAAGGAAAGTAAGGGAGAAGGTCTGAAAGAAGGTGAGTGTGGGAGTGTGGCTGAGTTATAGGGTGTGAGCATGACAGAAGAGGAGTGAGAGACTAAGGGGATGGAAAGAATGAGGCTAACAGAAAGAGAATGAAGGAAGGGGAGTGTAGAACTAAGAGGACAGAAGCAGTAAGACAAGGAGTTAGTGAAGTGGAGTAAGGAAAGTAAGGGAAGGGAAAAGAGTGAAGGAGTGAAGGAAGGGAAGAGAGAGGAAGGAAAGTAAAGGAGAAAGTCTGAAAGAAGGTGAGTGTGGGAGTATGGCTGAGTTATAGGGAGTGAGAGTGATAGAAGAGGAGTGAAAGACTAAGAGGACGGAGAGAATGAGGCTAACAGAGAGAGAATGAGGGAAGGGGAGTGTAGAACTAAGAGGACAGAGGGAGTAAGAGAAGGAGTTAGTGAAGTGGAGTAAAGAAAGTAAGGGAAGGGAAAAGAGTGAAGGAGCGAAAGAAGGGTAGGGAAAGTAAGGAAAGTAAAGTAAAGGAAAAGGTCTGAAAGAAGGTGAGTGTGGGAGTATGGCTGAGTTATACGGAGTGAGTGTGACAGAAGAGGAGTGAGAGACTAAGGGGACGGAAAGAATGAGGCTAACAGAGAGACAATGAAGGAAGGGGAGTACAGAACTAATAGGACAGAGGGAGTATGACAAGGAGTTAGTGAAGTGGAGTAAGGAAAGTAAGGGAAGGGAAAAGAGTGAAGGAGCAAAGGAAGGGAAGAGAGAAGAAGGACAGTAAAGGAGAAAGTCTGAAAGAAGGTGAGTGTGGGAGCATGGCTGAGTTATAGGGAGTGAGCCTGACAGAAGAGGAGTGAGAGACTAAGAGGACGGAGAGAATGAGGCTAACAGAGAGAGAATGAGGGAAGGGGAGTGTAGAACTAAGAGGACAGAGGGAGTAAGAAAAGGAGTTAGTAAAGTGAAGTAAGGAGAATAAAGGAAGGGAAAAGAGTGAAGGAGCTAAAGGAGAAAGTCTGAAAGAAGGTGAGTGTGGGAGTATGGCTGAGTTATAGGGTGTGAGCATGACAGAAGAGGAGTGAGAGACTAAGGGGACGGAAGGAATGAGGCTAACAGAGAGAGAATGAAGGAAGGGAAGTGCAGAACTAAGAGGACAGAGGGAGTAAGAGAAGGAGTTAGTGAAGTGGAGTAAGGAAAGTAAGGGAAGGGAAAAGAGTGAAGGTGCGAAAGAAGGGAAGGGACAGTAAGGAAAGTAAAGTAAAGGAGAAGGTCTGAAAGAAGGTGAGTGTGGGAGTATGGCTGAGTTATACGGAGTGAGTGTGACAGAAGTGGAGTGAGAGACTAAGGGGACGGAAAGAATGAGGCTAACAGAAGAGAATGAGGGAAGGGGAGTGCAGAACTAAGAGGACAGAGGGAGTAACAAAAGGAATAAGTGAAGTAAGGAGAATAAAAGAAGGGAAAGGAGTGAAGGAGCAAGAGAAGGGAAGATAGAGAAAGAAAAGTAAAGGAGAAAGTCTGAAAGAAAGTGAGTGTGGGAGTATGGCTGAGTTATAGGGTGTGATCGTGACAGAAGAGGAGTGAGAGACTAAGGGGATGGAAAGAATGAGGCTAACAGAGAGAGAATGAAGGAAGGGGAGTGCAGAACTAAGAGGACAGAGGGAGTAAGACAAGGAGTTAGTGAAGTGGAGTAAGGAAAGTAAGGGAATGGAAAAGAGTGAAGGAGCGAAAGAAGGGAAGAGAGAGGAAGGAAAATAAAGGAGAAAGTCTGAAAGAAGGTGAGTGTGGGAGTATGGCTGAGTTATAGGGAGTGAGTGTGACAGAAGAGGAGTGAGAGACTAAGAGGATGGAGAGAATGAGGCTAACAGAAAGAGAATGAAGGAAGGGGAGTGTAGAACTAAGAGGACAGAAGCAGTAAGACAAGGAGTTAGTGAAGTGGAGTAAGGAAAGTAAGGGAAGGGAAAAGAGTGAAGGAGTGAAGGAAGGGAAGAGAGAGGAAGGAAAGTAAAGGAGAAAGTCTGAAAGAAGGTGAGTGTGGGAGTATGGCTGAGTTATAGGGAGTGAGAGTGATAGAAGAGGAGTGAAAGACTAAGAGGACGGAGAGAATGAGGCTAATAGAGAGAGAATGAGGGAAGGGGAGTGTAGAACTAAGAGGACAGAGGGAGTAAGAGAAGGAGTTAGTGAAGTGGAGTAAAGAAAGTAAGGGAAGGGAAAAGAGTGAAGGAGCGAAAGAAGGGAAGGGAAAGTAAGGAAAGTAAAGTCAAGGAAAAGGTCTGAAAGAAGGTGAGTGTGGGAGTATGGCTGAGTTATACGGAGTGAGTGTGACAGAAGAGGAGTGAGAGACTAAGGGGACGGAAAGAATGAGGCTAACAGAGAGAGAATGAAGGAAGGGGTGTACAGAACTAATAGGACAGAGGGAGTATGACAAGGAGTTAGTGAAGTAGAGTAAGGAAAGTAAGGGAAGGGAAAGGAGTGAAGGAGCAAAGGAAGGGAAGAGAGAAGAAGGAAAGTAAAGGAGAAAGTCTGAAAGAAGGTGAGTGTGGGAGCATGGCTGAGTTATAGGGAGTGAGCTTGACAGAAGAGGAGTGAGAGACTAAGAGGACGGAGAGAATGAGGCTAACAGAGAGAGAATGAGGGAAGGGGAGTGTAGAACTAAGAGGACAGATGGAGTAAGAAAAGGAGTTAGTAAAGTGAAGTAAGGAGAATAAAGGAAGGGAAAAGAGTGAAGGAGCAAGAGAAGGGAAGATAGAGAAAGAAAAGTAAAGGAGAAAGTCTGAAAGAAGGTGAGCGTGGGAGTATGTCTGAGTTATAGGGTGTGATCGTGACAGAAGAGGAGTGAGAGACTAAGGGGATGGAAAGAATGAGGCTAACAGAGAGAGAATGAAGGAAGGGGAGTGCAGAACTAAGAAGACAGAGGGAGTAGGACAAGGAGTTAGTGAAGTGGAGTAAGGAAGGTAAGGGAAGGGAAAAGAGTGAAGGAGCAAAGGAAGGGAAGAGAGAGGAAGGAAAGTAAAGGAGAAAGTGTGAAAGAAGGTGAGTGTGGGAGTATAGCTGAGTTATAGGGAGTGAGCATGACAGAAGAGGAGTGAGAGACTAAGAGGACGGAGAGAATGAGGTTAACTGAGAGAGAATGAAGGAAGGGGAGTGCAGAACTAAGAGGACAGACGGAGTAAGACATGGAGTTAGTGAAGTGGAGTAAGGAAAGTAAGGGAAGGGAAAAGAGTGAAGGAGTTAAGGAAGGGAAGAGAAGAGAAAGGAAGGAAAGTAAAGGAGAAAGTCTGAAAGAAGGTGAGTGTGGGAGTGTGGCTGAGTTATAGGGAGTGAGCATGACAGAAGAGGAGTGAGAGACTAAGAGGATGGAGAGAATGAGACTAACAAAGAGAATGAGGGAAGGGGAGTGTAGAACTAAGAGGACAAAGGGAGTAAGAGAATGAGTTAGTGAAGTGGAGTAAGGAAAGTAAGGGAAGGGAAAAGAGTGAAGGAGCGAAAGAAGGGAAGGGACAGAAAGGAAAGTAAAGGAGAAGGTCAGAGAGAAGGTGAGTTTGGGAGTATGGCTCAGTTATACGGAGTGAGTGTGAAAGAAGAGGAGTGAGAGACTAAGAGGACGGAGAGAATGAGGCTAACAGAGAGAGAATGAGGGAAGGGGAGTGTAGAACTAAGAGGACAGAGGGAGTAAGAGAAGGAGTTAGTGAAGTGGAGTAAGGAAAGTAAGGGAAGGGAAAAGAGTGAAGGAGCGAAAGAAGGGAAGGGACAGAAAGGAAAGTAAAGGAGAAGGTCTGAAAGAAGGTGAGTGTGGGAGTGTGGCTGAGTTATAGGGAGTGAGCATGACAGAAGAGGAGTGAGAGACTAAGAGGATGGAGAGAATGAGACTAACAAAGAGAATGAGGGAAGGGGAGTGTAGAACTAAGAGGACAAAGGGAGTAAGAGAATGAGTTAGTGAAGTGGAGTAAGGAAAGTAAGGGAAGGAAAAAGAGTGAAGGAGCGAAAGAAGGGAAGGGACAGAAAGGAAAGGAAAGGAGAAGGTCTGAAAGAAGGTGAGTGTGGGAGTATGGCTGAGTTATACGGAGTGAGTGTGACAGAAGTGGAGTGAGAGACTAAGGGGACGGAAAGAATGAGGCTAACAGAGAGAGAATAAGGGAAGGGGAGTGCAGAACTAAGAGGACAGGGGGAGTAACAAAAGGAATTAGTAAAGTGAAGTAAGGAGAATAAAGGAAGGGAAAAGAGTGAAGGAGCAAGAGAAGGGAAGATAGAGAAAGAAAAGTAAAGGAGAAAGTCTGAAAGAAGGTGAGCGTGGGAGTATGTCTGAGTTATAAGGTGTGATCGTGACAGAAGAGGAGTGCGAGACTAAGGGGATGGAAAGAATGAGGCTAACAGAGAGAGAATGAAGGAAGGGGAGTGCAGAACTAAGAGGACAGAGGGAGTAAGACAAGGAGTTAGTGAAGTGGAGTAAGGAAAGTAAGGGAATGGAAAAGAGTGAAGGAGCGAAAGAAGGGAAGAGAGAGGAAGGAAAATAAAGGAGAAAGTCTGAAAGAAGGTGAGTGTGGGAGTATGGCTGAGTTATAGGGAGTGAGTGTGACAGAAGAGGAGTGAGAGACTAAGAGGATGGAGAGAATGAGGCTAACAGAAAGAGAATGAAGGAAGGGGAGTGTAGAACTAAGAGGACAGAAGCAGTAAGACAAGGAGTTAGTGAAGTGGAGTAAGGAAAGTAAGGGAAGGGAAAAGAGTGAAGGAGTGAAGGAAGGGAAGAGAGAGGAAGGAAAGTAAAGGAGAAAGTCTGAAAGAAGGTGAGTGTGGGAGTATGGCTGAGTTATAGGGAGTGAGAGTGATAGAAGAGGAGTGAAAGACTAAGAGGACGGAGAGAATGAGGCTAACAGAGAGAGAATGAGGGAAGGGGAGTGTAGAACTAAGAGGACAGAGGGAGTAAGAGAAGGAGTTAGTGAAGTGGAGTAAAGAAAGTAAGGGAAGGGAAAAGAGTGAAGGAGCGAAAGAAGGGAAGGGAAAGTAAGGAAAGTAAAGTCAAGGAAAAGGTCTGAAAGAAGGTGAGTGTGGGAGTATGGCTGAGTTATACGGAGTGAGTGTGACAGAAGAGGAGTGAGAGACTAAGGGGACGGAAAGAATGAGGCTAACAGAGAGAGAATGAAGGAAGGGGTGTACAGAACTAATAGGACAGAGGGAGTATGACAAGGAGTTAGTGAAGTAGAGTAAGGAAAGTAAGGGAAGGGAAAAGAGTGAAGGAGCAAAGGAAGGGAAGAGAGAAGAAGGAAAGTAAAGGAGAAAGTCTGAAAGAAGGTGAGTGTGGGAGCATGGCTGAGTTATAGGGAGTGAGCTTGACAGAAGAGGAGTGAGAGACTAAGGGGACGGAAAGAATTAGGCTAACAGAGAGAGAATGAGGGAAGGGGAGTGCAGAACTAAGAGGACAGGGGGAGTAACAAAAGGAATTAGTAAAGTGAAGTAAGGAGAATAAAGGAAGGGAAAAGAGTGAAGGAGCAAGAGAAGGGAAGATAGAGAAAGAAAAGTAAAGGAGAAAGTCTGAAAGAAGGTGAGCGTGGGAGTATGTCTGAGTTATAGGGTGTGATCGTGACAGAAGAGGAGTGAGAGACTAAGGGGATGGAAAGAATGAGGCTAACAGAGAGAGAATGAAGGAAGGGGAGTGCAGAATTAAGAGGACAGAGGGAGTAGGACAAGGAGTTAGTGAAGTGGAGTAAGGAAGGTAAGGGAAGGGAAAAGAGTGAAGGAGCAAAGGAAGGGAAGAGAGAGGAAGGAAAGTAAAGGAGAAAGTGTGAAAGAAGGTGAGTGTGGGAGTATAGCTGAGTTATAGGGAGTGAGCATGACAGAAGAGGAGTGAGAGACTAAGAGGACGGAGAGAATGAGGTTAACTGAGAGAGAATGAAGGAAGGGGAGTGCAGAACTAAGAGGACAGACGGAGTAAGACATGGAGTTAGTGAAGTGGAGTAAGGAAAGTAAGGGAAGGGAAAAGAGTGAAGGAGTTAAGGAAGGGAAGAGAAGAGAAAGGAAGGAAAGTAAAGGAGAAAGTCTGAAAGAAGGTGAGTGTGGGAGTGTGGCTGAGTTATAGGGAGTGAGCATGACAGAAGAGGAGTGAGAGACTAAGAGGATGGAGAGAATGAGACTAACAAAGAGAATGAGGGAAGGGGAGTGTAGAACTAAGAGGACAAAGGGAGTAAGAGAATGAGTTAGTGAAGTGGAGTAAGGAAAGTAAGGGAAGGGAAAAGAGTGAAGGAGCGAAAGAAGGGAAGGGACAGAAAGGAAAGTAAAGGAGAAGGTCAGAGAGAAGGTGAGTTTGGGAGTATGGCTGAGTTATACGGAGTGAGTGTGAAAGAAGAGGAGTGAGAGACTAAGAGGACGGAGAGAATGAGGCTAACAGAGAGAGAATGAGGGAAGGGGAGTGTAGAACTAAGAGGACAGAGGGAGTAAGAGAAGGAGTTAGTGAAGTGGAGTAAGGAAAGTAAGAGAAGGGAAAAGAGTAAAGGAGCAAAAGAAGGGAAGGGACAGAAAGGAAAGTAAAGGAGAAGGTCTGAAAGAAGGTGAGTGTGGGAGTATGGCTGAGTTATACGGAGTGAGTGTGACAGAAGAGGAGTGAGAGACTAAGGGGACGGAAAGAATGAGGCTAACAGATAGAGAATGAAGGAAGGGGAGTGCAGAACTAAGAGGACAGAGGGAGTAAGAAAAGGAGTTAGTAAAGTGGAGTAAGGAAAGTAAGGGAAGGGAAAAGAGTGAAGAAGTGAATGAAGGAAAGAGAGAGGAAGGAAAGTAAAGGAGAAAGTCTGAAAGAAGGTGAGTGTGGGAGTATGGCTGAGTTATAGGGAGTGAGAGTGACAGAAGAGGAGTGAGAAACTAAGAGGACGGAGAGAATGAGGCTAACAGAGAGAGAATGAGGGAAGGGGAGTGCAGAACTAAGAGGACAGAGGGAGTAACAAAAGGAATTAGTAAAGTGAAGTAAGGAGAATAAAGGAAGGGAAAAGAGTGAAGGAGCAAAAGAAGGGAAGCTAGAGAAAGAAAAGTAAAGGAGAAAGTCTGAAAGAAGGTGAGTGTGGGAGTATTGCTGAGTTATAGGGTGTGAGCGTGACAGAAGAGGAGTGAGAGACAAAGGGGCGGAAAGAATGAGTCTAACAGAGAGAGAATGAAGGAAGGGGAGTGCAGAACTAAGAGGACAGAGGGAGTAAGACAAGGAGTTAGTGAAATGGAGTAAGGAAAGTAAGGGAAGGGAAAAGAGTGAAGGAGCAAAAGAAGGGAAGAGAGTTGAAGGAAAGTAAGGGAGAAAGTGTGAAAGAAGGTGAGTGTGGGAGTATAGCTGAGTTATAGGGAGTGAGCATGACAGAAGAGGAGTGAGAGACTAAGAGGATGGAGAGAATGAGGCTAACAGAGAGAGAATGAGGGAAGGGGAGTGTAGAACTAAGAGGAGAGAGGGAGTAAGAGAAGGAGTTAGTGAAGTGGAGTAAGGAAAGTAAGGGAAGGGAAAAGAGTGAAGGAGCAATAGAAGGGAAGAGAGAGAAAGGAATGTAAAGGAGAAAGTCTGAAAGAAGGTGAGTGTGGGAGTATGGCTGAGTTATAGGGAGTGAGCGTGACAGAAAAGGAGTGAGAGACTAAGAGGACGGAGAGAATGAGGCTAACAGAGAGAGAATGAGGGAAGGGGAGTGTAGAACTAAGAGGACAGAGTATAGTAAGAGAAGGAGTTAGTGAAGTGGAGTAAGGAAAGTAAGGGAAGGGAAAAGAGTGAAGGAGCAAAAGAAGGGAAGGGACAGAAAGGAAAGTAAAGGAGAAGGTCTGAAAGAAGGTGAGTGTGGGAGTATGGCTGAGTTATACGGAGTGAGTGTGACAGAAGAGGAGTGAAAGAGTAAGGGGACGGAAAGAATGAGGCTAACAGAGAGAGAATGAAGGAAGGGGAGTGCAGAACTAAGAGGACAGAGGGAGTAAGACAAGGAGTTAGTGAAGTGGAGTAAAGAAAGTAAGGGAAGGGAAAAGAGTGAAGGAGCGAAAGAAGGGAAGGGAAAGTAAGGAAAGTAAAGTAAAGGAAAAGGTCTGAAAGAAGGTGAGTGTGGGAGTATGGCTGAGTTATACGGAGTGAGTGTGACAGAAGAGGAGTGAGAGACTAAGGGGACGGAAAGAATGAGGCTAACAGAGAGAGAATGAAGGAAGGGGAGTACAGAACTAATAAGACATAGGGAGTATGACAAGGAGTTAGTGAAGTGGAGTAAGGAAAGTAAGGGAAGGAAAAAGAGTGAAGGAGCAAAGGAAGGGAAGAGAGAAGAAGGAAAGTAAAGGAGAAAGTCTGAAAGAAGGTAAGTGTGGGAGCATGGCTGAGTTATAGGGAGTGAGCCTGACAGAAGAGGAGTGAGAGACTAAGAGGACGGAGAGAATGAGGCTAACAGAGAGAGAATGAGGGAAGGGGAGTGTAGAACTAAGAGGACAGAGGGAGTAAGAAAAGGAGTTAGTAAAGTGAAGTAAGGAGAATAAAGGAAGGGAAAAGAGTGAAGGAGCAAAAGGAGAAAGTCTGAAAGAAGGTGAGTGTGGGAGTATGGCTGAGTTATAGGGTGTGAGCGTGACAGAAGAGGAGTGAGAGACTAAGGGGACGGAAGGAATGAGGCTAACAGAGAGAGAATGAAGGAAGGGAAGTGCAGAACTAAGAGGACAGAGGGAGTAAGAGAAGGAGTTAGTGAAGTGGAGTAAGGAAAGTAAGGGAAGGGAAAAGAGTGAAGGTGCGAAAGAAGGGAAGGGACAGTAAGGAAAGTAAAGTAAAGGAGAAGGTCTGAAAGAAGGTGAGTGTGGGAGTATGGCTGAGTTATACGGAGTGAGTGTGACAGAAGTGGAGTGAGAGACTAAGGGGATGGAAAGAATGAGGCTAACAGAGAGAGAATGAAGGAAGGGGAGTGCAGAACTAAGAGGACAGAGGGAGTAAGACAAGGAGTTAGTGAAGTGGAGTAAGGAAAGTAAGGGAATGGAAAAGAGTGAAGGAGCAAAAGAAGGGAAGGGAGAGGAAGGAAAGTAAAGGAGAAAGTCTGAATGAAGGTGAGTGTGGGAGTATGGCTGAGTTATAGGGAGTGAGCGTGACAGAAGAGGAGTGAGAGACTAAGAGGACGGAGAGAATGAGGCTAACAGAGAGAGAATGAGGGAAGGGGAGTGTAGAACTAAGAGGAGAGAGGGAGTAAGAGAAGGAGTTAGTGAAGTGGAGTAAGGAAAGTAAGGGAAGGGAAAAGAGTGAAGGAGCAATAGAAGGGAAGAGAGAGAAAGGAATGTAAAGGAGAAAGTCTGAAAGAAGGTGAGTGTGGGAGTATGGCTGAGTTATAGGGAGTGAGTGTGACAGAAGAGGAATGAGAGACTAAGAGGACGGAGAGAATGAGGCTAACAGAAAGAGAATGAAGGAAGGTGAGTGTAGAACTAGAAGGACAGAGGGAGTAAGACAAGGAGTTAGTGAAGTGGAGTAAGGAAAGTAAGGGAAGGGAAAAGAGTGAAGGGGTGAAGGAAGAGAAGAGAGAGGAAGGAAAGTTAAGGAGAAAGTCTGAAAGAAGGTGAGTGTGGGAGTATGGCTGAGTTATAGGGAGTGAGCGTGACAGAAAAGGAGTGAGAGACTAAGAGGACGGAGAGAATGAGGCTAACAGAGAGAGAATGAGGGAAGGGGAGTGTAGAACTAAGAGGACAGAGGGAGTAAGACAAGGAGTTAGTGAAGTGGAGTAAAGAAAGTAAGGGAAGGGAAAAGAGTGAAGGAGCGAAAGAAGGGAAGGGAAAGTAAGGAAAGTAAAGTAAAGAAAAAGGTCTGAAAGAAGGTGAGTGTGGGAGTATGGCTGAGTTATACGGAGTGAGTGTGACAGAAGAGGAGTGAGAGACTAAGGGGACGGAAAGAATGAGGCTAACAGAGAGAGAATGAAGGAAGGGGAGTACAGAACTAATAGGACAGAGGGAGTATGACAAGGAGTTAGTGAAGTGGAGTAAGGAAAGTAAGGGAAGGGAAAAGAGTGAAGGAGCAAAGGAAGGGAAGAGAGAAGAAGGAAAGTAAAGGAGAAAGTCTGAAAGAAGGTGAGTGTGGGAGTATGGCTGAGTTATAGGGAGTGAGCGTGACAGAAGAGGAGTGAGAGACTAAGGGGACGGAAGGAATGAGGCTAACAGAGAGAGAATGAAGGAAGGGAAGTGCAGAACTAAGAGGACAGAGGGAGTAAGAGAAGGAGTTAGTGAAGTGGAGTAAGGAAAGTAAGGGAAGGGAAAAGAGTGAAGGAGCAAAGGAAGGGAAGAGAGAAGAAGGAAAGTAAAGGAGAAAGTCTGAAAGAAGGTGAGTGTGGGAGTATGGCTGAGTTATAGGGAGTGAGCGTGACAGAAGAGGAGTGAGAGACTAAGGGGACGGAAGGAATGAGGCTAACAGAGAGAGAATGAGGGAAGGGGAGTGCAGAACTAAGAGGACAGAGGGAGTAACAAAAGGAATTAGTAAAGTGAAGTAAGGAGAATAAAGGAAGGGAAAAGAGTGAAGGAGCAAGAGAAGGGAAGATAGAGAAAGAAAAGTAAAGGAGAAAGTCTGAAAGAAAGTGAGTGTGGGAGTATGGCTGAGTTATAGGGTGTGATCGTGACAGAAGAGGAGTGAGAGACTAAGGGGATGGAAAGAAAGAGGCTAACAGAGAGAGAATGAAGGAAGGGGAGTGCAGAACTAAGAGGACAGAGGGAGTAAGACAAGGAGTTAGTGAAGTGGAGTAAGGAAAGTAAGGGAATGGAAAAGAGTGAAGGAGCGAAAGAAGGGAAGAGAGAGGAAGGAAAGTAAAGGAGAAAGTCTGAAAGAAGGTGAGTGTGGGAGTATGGCTGAGTTATAGGGAGTGAGCGTGACAGAAGAGGAGTGAGAGACTAAGAGGACGGAGAGAATGAGGCTAACAGAAAGAGAATGAAGGAAGGGGAGTGTAGAACTAAGAGGACAGAAGCAGTAAGCCAAGGAGTTAGTGAAGTGGAGTAAGGAAAGTAAGGGAAGGGAAAAGAGTGAAGGAGTGAAGGAAGGGAAGAGAGAGTAAGGAAAGTAAAGGAGAAAGTCTGAAAGAAAGTGAGTGTGGGAGTATGGCTGAGTTATAGGGAGTGAGCGTGACAGAAGAGGAGTGAGAGACTAAGGGGACGGAAGGAATGAGGCTAACAGAGAGAGAATGAAGGAAGGGAAGTGTAGAACTAAGAGGACAGAGGGAGTAAGAGAAGGAGTTAGTGAAGTGGAGTAAAGAAAGTAAGGGAAGGGAAAAGAGTGAAGGAGCGAAAGAAGGTAAGGGAAAGTAAGGAAAGTAAAGTCAAGGAAAAGGTCTGAAAGAAGGTCAGTGTGGGAGTATGGCTGAGTTATACGGAGTGAGTGTGACAGAAGAGGAGTGAGAGACTAAGGGGACGGAAAGAATGAGGCTAACAGAGAGAGAATGAAGGAAGGGGTGTACAGAACTAATAGGACAGAGGGAGTATGACAAGGAGTTAGTGAAGTAGAGTAAGGAAAGTAAGGGAAGGGAAAAGAGTGAAGGAGCAAAGGAAGGGAAGAGAGAAGAAGGAAAGTAAAGGAGAAAGTCTGAAAGAAGGTGAGTGTGGGAGCATGGCTGAGTTATAGGGAGTGAGCTTGACAGAAGAGGAGTGAGAGACTAAGAGGACGGAGAGAATGAGGCTAACAGAGAGAGAATGAGGGAAGGGGAGTGTAGAACTAAGAGGACAGAGGGAGTAAGAAAAGGAGTTAGTAAAGTGAAGTAAGGAGAATAAAGGAAGGGGAAAGAGTGAAGGAGCAAAAGGAGAAAGTCTGAAAGAAGGTGAGTGTGGGAGTATGGCTGAGTTATAGGGAGTGAGCGTGACAGAAGAGGAGTGAGAGACTAAGGGGACGGAAGGAATGAGGCTAACAGAGAGAGAATGAGGGAAGGGGAGTGCAGAACTAAGAGGACAGGGGGAGTAACAAAAGGAATTAGTAAAGTGAAGTAAGGAGAATAAAGGAAGGGAAAAGAGTGAAGGAGCAAGAGAAGGGAAGATAGAGAAAGAAAAGTAAAGGAGAAAGTCTTCAAAGAAGGTGAGCGTGGGAGTATGTCTGAGTTATAGGGTGTGATCGTGACAGAAGAGGAGTGAGAGACTAAGGGGATGGAAAGAATGAGGCTAACAGAGAGAGAATGAAGGAAGGGGAGTGCAGAACTAAGAGGACAGAGGGAGTAGGACAAGGAGTTAGTGAAGTGGAGTAAGGAAGGTAAGGGAAGGGAAAAGAGTGAAGGAGCAAAGGAAGGGAAGAGAGAGGAAGGAAAGAAAAGGAGAAAGTGTGAAAGAAGGTGAGTGTGGGAGTATATCTGAGTTATAGGGAGTGAGCATGACAGAAGAGGAGTGAGAGACTAAGAGGACGGAGAGAATGAGGTTAACTGAGAGAGAATGAAGGAAGGGGAGTGCAGAACTAAGAGGACAGACGGAGTAAGACATGGAGTTAGTGAAGTGGAGTAAGGAAAGTAAGGGAAGGGAAAAGAGTGAAGGAGTTAAGGAAGGGAAGAGAAGAGAAAGGAAGGAAAGTAAAGGAGAAAGTCTGAAAGAAGGTGAGTGTGGGAGTGTGGCTGAGTTATAGGGAGTGAGCAAGACAGAAGAGGAGTGAGAGACTAAGAGGATGGAGAGAATGAGACTAACAAAGAGAATGAGGGAAGGGGAGTGTAGAACTAAGAGGACAAAGGGAGTAAGAGAATGAGTTAGTGAAGTGGAGTACGGAAAGTAAGGGAAGGGAAAAGAGTGAAGGAGCGAAAGAAGGGAAGGGACAGAAAGGAAAGTAAAGGAGAAGGTCAGAGAGAAGGTGAGTTTGGGAGTATGGCTGAGTTATACGGAGTGAGTGTGAAAGAAGAGGAGTGAGAGACTAAGAGGACGGAGAGAATGAGGCTAACAGAGAGAGAATGAGGGAAGGGGAGTGTAGAACTAAGAGGACAGAGGGAGTAAGAGAAGGAGTTAGTGAAGTGGAGTAAGGAAAGTAAGGGAAGGGAAAAGAGTGAAGGAGCGAAAGAAGGGAAGGGACAGAAAGGAAAGGAAAGGAGAAGGTCTGAAAGAAGGTGAGTGTGGGAGTGTGGCTGAGTTATAGGGAGTGAGCATGACAGAAGAGAAGTGAGAGACTAAGAGGATGGAGAGAATGAGACTAACAAAGAGAATGAGGGAAGGGGAGTGTAGAACTAAGAGGACAAAGGGAGTAAGAGAATGAGTTAGTGAAGTGGAGTAAGGAAGGTAAGGGAAGGGAAAAGAGTGAAGGAGCAAAGGAAGGGAAGAGAGAGGAAGGAAAGTAAAGGAGAAAGTGTGAAAGAAGGTGAGTGTGGGAGTATAGCTGAGTTATAGGGAGTGAGCATGACAGAAGAGGAGTGAGAGACTAAGAGGACGGAGAGAATGAGGTTAACTGAGAGAGAATGAAGGAAGGGGAGTGCAGAACTAAGAGGACAGACGGAGTAAGACATGGAGTTAGTGAAGTGGAGTAAGGAAAGTAAGGGAAGGGAAAAGAGTGAAGGAGTTAAGGAAGGGAAGAGAAGAGAAAGGAAGGAAAGTAAAGGAGAAAGTCTGAAAGAAGGTGAGTGTGGGAGTGTGGCTGAGTTATAGGGAGTGAGCATGACAGAAGACGAGTGAGAGACTAAGAGGATGGAGAGAATGAGACTAACAAAGAGAATGAGGGAAGGGGAGTGTAGAACTAAGAGGACAAAGGGAGTAAGAGAATGAGTTAGTGAAGTGGAGTAAGGAAAGTAAGGGAAGGGAAAAGAGTGAAGGAGCGAAAGAAGGGAAGGGACAGAAAGGAAAGTAAAGGAGAAGGTCAGAGAGAAGGTGAGTTTGGGAGTATGGCTGAGTTATACGGAGTGAGTGTGAAAGAAGAGGAGTGAGAGACTAAGAGGACGGAGAGAATGAGGCTAACAGAGAGAGAATGAGGGAAGGGGAGTGTAGAACTAAGAGGACAGAGGGAGTAAGAGAAGGAGTTAGTGAAGTGGAGTAAGGAAAGTAAGAGAAGGGAAAAGAGTGAAGGAGCAAAAGAAGGGAAGGGACAAAAAGGAAAGTAAAGGAGAAGGTCTGAAAGAAGGTGAGTGTGGGAGTATGGCTGAGTTATACGGAGTGAGTGTGACAGAAGAGGAGTGAGAGACCAAGGGGACGGAAAGAATGAGGCTAACAGATAGAGAATGAAGGAAGGGGAGTGCAGAACTAAGAGGACAGAGGGAGTAAGAAAAGGAGTTAGTAAAGTGGAGTAAGGAAAGTAAGGGAAGGGAAAAGAGTGAAGGAGTGAATGAAGGAAAGAGAGAGGAAGGAAAGTAAAGGAGAAAGTCTGAAAGAAGGTGAGTGTGGGAGTATGGCTGAGTTATAGGGAGTGAGCGTGACAGAAGAGGAGTGAGAGACTAAGAGGATGGAGAGAATGAGGCTAACAGAGAGAGAATGAGGGAAGGGGCGTGTAGAACTAAGAGGAGAGAGGGAGTAAGAGAAGGAGTTAGTGAAGTGGAGTAAGGAAAGTAAGGGAAGGGAAAAGAGTGAAGGAGCAATAGAAGGGAAGAGAGAGAAAGGAATGTAAAGGAGAAAGTCTGAAAGAAGGTGAGTGTGGGAGTATAGCTGAGTTATAGGGAGTGAGCATGACAGAAGAGGAGTGAGAGACTAAGGGGACAGAAAGAATGAGGCTAACAGAAAGAGAATGAGGGAAGGGGAGTGTAGAACTGAGAGGACACAGGGAGTAAGAAAAGGAGTTAGTAAAGTGAAGTAAGGAGAATAAATGAAGGGAAAAGAGTGAAGGAGCAAAAGGAGAAAGTCTGAAAGAAGGGGAGTGTGGGAGTATGGCTGAGTTATAGGGTGTGAGCGTGACAGAAGAGGAGTGAGAGACTAAGGGGACGGAAGGAATAAGGCTAACAGAGAGAGAATGAAGGAAGGGGAGTGCAGAACTAAGAGGACAGAGGGAGTAACAAAAGGAATTAGTAAAGTGAAGTAAGGAGAATAAAGGAAGGGAAAAGAGTGAAGGAGCAAAAGAAGGGAAGCTAGAGAAAGAAAAGTAAAGGAGAAAGTCTGAAAGAAGGTGAGTGTGGGAGTATTGCTGAGTTATAGGGTGTGAGCGTGACAGAAGAGGAGTGAGAGACTAAGGGGACGGAAAGAATGAGTCTAACAGAGAGAGAATGAAGGAAGGGGAGTGCAGAACTAAGAGGACAGAGGGAGTAAGACAAGGAGTTAGTGAAATGGAGTAAGGAAAGTAAGGGAAGGGAAAAGAGTGAAGGAGCAAAAGAAGGGAAGAGAGTTGAAGGAAAGTAAGGGAGAAAGTGTGAAAGAAGGTGAGTGTGGGAGTATAGCTGAGTTATAGGGAGTGAGCATGACAGAAGAGGAGTGAGAGACTAAGAGGATGGAGAGAATGAGGCTAACAGAGAGAGAATGAGGGAAGGGGCGTGTAGAACTAAGAGGAGAGAGGGAGTAAGAGAAGGAGTTAGTGAAGTGGAGTAAGGAAAGTAAGGGAAGGGAAAAGAGTGAAGGAGCAATAGAAGGGAAGAGAGAGAAAGGAATGTAAAGGAGAAAGTCTGAAAGAAGGTGAGTGTGGGAGTATGGCTGAGTTATAGGGAGTGAGTGTGACAGAAGAGGAATGAGAGACTAAGAGGACGGAGAGAATGAGGCTAACAGAAAGAGAATGAAGGAAGGTGAGTGTAGAACTAGAAGGACAGAGGGAGTAAGACAAGGAGTTAGTGAAGTGGAGTAAGGAAAGTAAGGGAAGGGAAAAGAGTGAAGGGGTGAAGGAAGAGAAGAGAGAGGAAGGAAAGTTAAGGAGAAAGTCTGAAAGAAGGTGAGTGTGGGAGTATGGCTGAGTTATAGGGAGTGAGCGTGACAGAAAAGGAGTGAGAGACTAAGAGGACGGAGAGAATGAGGCTAACAGAGAGAGAATGAGGGAAGGGGAGTGTAGAACTAAGAGGACAGAGTATAGTAAGAGAAGGAGTTAGTGAAGTGGAGTAAGGAAAGTAAGGGAAGGGAAAAGAGTGAAGGAGCAAAAGAAGGGAAGGGACAGAAAGGAAAGTAAAGGAGAAGGTCTGAAAGAAGGTGAGTGTGGGAGTATGGCTTAGTTATACGGAGTGAGTGTGACAGAAGAGGAGTGAAAGACTAAGGGGACGGAAAGAATGAGGCTAACAGAGAGAGAATGAAGGAAGGGGAGTGCAGAACTAAGAGGACAGAGGGAGTAAGACAAGGAGTTAGTGAAGTGGAGTAAAGAAAGTAAGGGAAGGGAAAAGAGTGAAGGAGCGAAAGAAGGGAAGGGAAAGTAAGGAAAGTAAAGTAAAGGAAAAGGTCTGAAAGAAGGTGAGTGTGGGAGTATGGCTGAGTTATACGGAGTGAGTGTGACAGAAGAGGAGTGAGAGACTAAGGGGACGGAAAGAATGAGGCTAACAGAGAGAGAATGAAGGAAGGGGTGTACAGAACTAATAGGACAGAGGGAGTATGACAAGGAGTTAGTGAAGTAGAGTAAGGAAAGTAAGGGAAGGGAAAAGAGTGAAGGAGCAAAGGAAGGGAAGAGAGAAGAAGGAAAGTAAAGGAGAAAGTCTGAAAGAAGGTGAGTGTGGGAGCATGGCTGAGTTATAGGGAGTGAGCTTGACAGAAGAGGAGTGAGAGACTAAGAGGACGGAGAGAATGAGGCTAACAGAGAGAGAATGAGGGAAGGGGAGTGTAGAACTGAGAGGACAGAGGGAGTAAGAAAAGGAGTTAGTAAAGTGAAGTAAGGAGAATAAAGGAAGGGAAAAGAGTGAAGGAGCAAAAGGAGAAAGTCTGAAAGAAGGTGAGTGTGGGAGTATGGCTGAGTTATAGGGAGTGAGCGTGACAGAAGAGGAGTGAGAGACTAAGGGGACGGAAGGAATGAGGCTAACAGAGAGAGAATGAGGGAAGGGGAGTACAGAACTAAGAGGACAGGGGGAGTAACAAAAGGAATTAGTAAAGTGAAGTAAGGAGAATAAAGGAAGGGAAAAGAGTGAAGGAGCAAGAGAAGGGAAGATAGAGAAAGAAAAGTAAAGGAGAAAGTCTTCAAAGAAGGTGAGCGTATGTCTGAGTTATAGGGTGTGATCGTGACAGAAGAGGAGTGAGAGACTAAGGGGATGGAAAGAATGAGGCTAACAGAGAGAGAATGAAGGAAGGGGAGTGCAGAACTAAGAGGACAGAGGGAGTAGGACAAGGAGTTAGTGAAGTGGAGTAAGGAAGGTAAGGGAAGGGAAAAGAGTGAAGGAGCAAAGGAAGGGAAGAGAGAGGAAGGAAAGTAAAGGAGAAAGTGTGAAAGAAGGTGAGTGTGGGAGTATATCTGAGTTATAGGGAGTGAGCATGACAGAAGAGGAGTGAGAGACTAAGAGGACGGAGAGAATGAGGTTAACTGAGAGAGAATGAAGGAAGGGGAGTGCAGAACTAAGAGGACAGACGGAGTAAGACATGGAGTTAGTGAAGTGGAGTAAGGAAAGTAAGGGAAGGGAAAAGAGTGAAGGAGTTAAGGAAGGGAAGAGAAGAGAAAGGAAGGAAAGTAAAGGAGAAAGTCTGAAAGAAGGTGAGTGTGGGAGTGTGGCTGAGTTATAGGGAGTGAGCAAGACAGAAGAGGAGTGAGAGACTAAGAGGATGGAGAGAATGAGACTAACAAAGAGAATGAGGGAAGGGGAGTGTAGAACTAAGAGGACAAAGGGAGTAAGAGAATGAGTTAGTGAAGTGGAGTACGGAAAGTAAGGGAAGGGAAAAGAGTGAAGGAGCGAAAGAAGGGAAGGGACAGAAAGGAAAGTAAAGGAGAAGGTCAGAGAGAAGGTGAGTTTGGGAGTATGGCTGAGTTATACGGAGTGAGTGTGAAAGAAGAGGAGTGAGAGACTAAGAGGACGGAGAGAATGAGGCTAACAGAGAGAGAATGAGGGAAGGGGAGTGTAGAACTAAGAGCACAGAGGGAGTAAGAGAAGGAGTTAGTGAAGTGGAGTAAGGAAAGTAAGGGAAGGGAAAAGAGTGAAGGAGCGAAAGAAGGGAAGGGACAAAAAGGAAAGTAAAGGAGAAGGTCTGAAAGAAGGTGAGTGTGGGAGTGTGGCTGAGTTATAGGGAGTGAGCATGACAGAAGAGAAGTGAGAGACTAAGAGGATGGAGAGAATGAGACTAACAAAGAGAATGAGGGAAGGGGAGTGTAGAACTAAGAGGACAAAGGGAGTAAGAGAATGAGTTAGTGAAGTGGAGTAAGGAAGGTAAGGGAAGGGAAAAGAGTGAAGGAGCAAAGGAAGGGAAGAGAGAGGAAGGAAAGTAAAGGAGAAAGTGTGAAAGAAGGTGAGTGTGGGAGTATAGCTGAGTTATAGGGAGTGAGCATGACAGAAGAGGAGTGAGAGACTAAGAGGACGGAGAGAATGAGGTTAACTGAGAGAGAATGAAGGAAGGGGAGTGCAGAACTAAGAGGACAGACGGAGTAAGACATGGAGTTAGTGAAGTGGAGTAAGGAAAGTAAGGGAAGGGAAAAGAGTGAAGGAGTTAAGGAAGGGAAGAGAAGAGAAAGGAAGGAAAGTAAAGGAGAAAGTCTGAAAGAAGGTGAGTGTGGGAGTGTGGCTGAGTTATAGGGAGTGAGCATGACAGAAGACGAGTGAGAGACTAAGAGGATGGAGAGAATGAGACTAACAAAGAGAATGAGGGAAGGGGAGTGTAGAACTAAGAGGACAAAGGGAGTAAGAGAATGAGTTAGTGAAGTGGAGTAAGGAAAGTAAGGGAAGGGAAAAGAGTGAAGGAGCGAAAGAAGGGAAGGGACAGAAAGGAAAGTAAAGGAGAAGGTCAGAGAGAAGGTGAGTTTGGGAGTATGTCTGAGTTATACGGAGTGAGTGTGAAAGAAGAGGAGTGAGAGACTAAGAGGACGGAGAGAATGAGGCTAACAGAGAGAGAATGAGGGAAGGGGAGTGTAGAACTAAGAGGACAGAGGGAGTAAGAGAAGGAGTTAGTGAAGTGGAGTAAGGAAAGTAAGAGAAGGGAAAAGAGTGAAGGAGCAAAAGAAGGGAAGGGACAAAAAGGAAAGTAAAGGAGAAGGTCTGAAAGAAGGTGAGTGTGGGAGTATGGCTGAGTTATACGGAGTGAGTGTGACAGAAGAGGAGTGAGAGACCAAGGGGACGGAAAGAATGAGGCTAACAGATAGAGAATGAAGGAAGGGGAGTGCAGAACTAAGAGGACAGAGGGAGTAAGAAAAGGAGTTAGTAAAGTGGAGTAAGGAAAGTAAGGGAAGGGAAAAGAGTGAAGGAGTGAATGAAGGAAAGAGAGAGGAAGGAAAGTAAAGGAGAAAGTCTGAAAGAAGGTGAGTGTGGGAGTATGGCTGAGTTATAGGGAGTGAGCGTGACAGAAGAGGAGTGAGAGACTAAGAGGACGGAGAGAATGAGGCTAACAGAGAGAGAATGAGGGAAGGGGAGTGCAGAACTAAGAGGACAGAGGGAGTAACAAAAGGAATTAGTAAAGTGAAGTAAGGAGAATAAAGGAAGGGAAAAGAGTGAAGGAGCAAAAGAAGGGAAGCTAGAGAAAGAAAAGTAAAGGAGAAAGTCTGAAAGAAGGTGAGTGTGGGAGTATTGCTGAGTTATAGGGTGTGAGCGTGACAGAAGAGGAGTGAGAGACTAAGGGGACGGAAAGAATGAGTCTAACAGAGAGAGAATGAAGGAAGGGGAGTGCAGAACTAAGAGGACAGAGGGAGTAAGACAAGGAGTTAGTGAAATGGAGTAAGGAAAGTAAGGGAAGGGAAAAGAGTGAAGGAGCAAAAGAAGGGAAGAGAGTTGAAGGAAAGTAAGGGAGAAAGTGTGAAAGAAGGTGAGTGTGGGAGTATAGCTGAGTTATAGGGAGTGAGCATGACAGAAGAGGAGTGAGAGACTAAGAGGATGGAGAGAATGAGGCTAACAGAGAGAGAATGAGGGAAGGGGCGTGTAGAACTAAGAGGAGAGAGGGAGTAAGAGAAGGAGTTAGTGAAGTGGAGTAAGGAAAGTAAGGGAAGGGAAAAGAGTGAAGGAGCAATAGAAGGGAAGAGAGAGAAAGGAATGTAAAGGAGAAAGTCTGAAAGAAGGTGAGTGTGGGAGTATGGCTGAGTTATAGGGAGTGAGTGTGACAGAAGAGGAATGAGAGACTAAGAGGACGGAGAGAATAAGGCTAACAGAAAGAGAATGAAGGAAGGTGAGTGTAGAACTAGAAGGACAGAGGGAGTAAGACAAGGAGTTAGTGAAGTGGAGTAAGGAAAGTAAGGGAAGGGAAAAGAGTGAAGGGGTGAAGGAAGAGAAGAGAGAGGAAGGAAAGTTAAGGAGAAAGTCTGAAAGAAGGTGAGTGTGGGAGTATGGCTGAGTTATAGGGAGTGAGCGTGACAGAAAAGGAGTGAGAGACTAAGAGGACGGAGAGAATGAGGCTAACAGAGAGAGAATGAGGGAAGGGGAGTGTAGAACTAAGAGGACAGAGTATAGTAAGAGAAGGAGTTAGTGAAGTGGAGTAAGGAAAGTAAGGGAAGGGAAAAGAGTGAAGGAGCAAAAGAAGGGAAGGGACAGAAAGGAAAGTAAAGGAGAAGGTCTGAAAGAAGGTGAGTGTGGGAGTATGGCTGAGTTATACGGAGTGAGTGTGACAGAAGAGGAGTGAAAGACTAAGGGGACGGAAAGAATGAGGCTAACAGAGAGAGAATGAAGGAAGGGGAGTGCAGAACTAAGAGGACAGAGGGAGTAAGACAAGGAGTTAGTGAAGTGGAGTAAAGAAAGTAAGGGAAGGGAAAAGAGTGAAGGAGCGAAAGAAGGGAAGGGAAAGTAAGGAAAGTAAAGTAAAGGAAAAGGTCTGAAAGAAGGTGAGTGTGGGAGTATGGCTGAGTTATACGGAGTGAGTGTGACAGAAGAGGAGTGAGAGACTAAGGGGACGGAAAGAATGAGGCTAACAGAGAGAGAATGAAGGAAGGGGAGTACAGAACTAATAGGACATAGGGAGTATGACAAGGAGTTAGTGAAGTGGAGTAAGGAAAGTAAGGGAAGGGAAAAGAGTGAAGGAGCAAAGGAAGGGAAGAGAGAAGAAGGAAAGTAAAGGAGAAAGTCTGAAAGAAGGTGAGTGTGGGAGCATGGCTGAGTTATAGGGAGTGAGCCTGACAGAAGAGTAGTGAGAGACTAAGAGGACGGAGAGAATGAGGCTAACAGAGAGAGAATGAGGGAAGGGGAGTGTAGAACTAAGAGGACAGAGGGAGTAAGAAAAGGAGTTAGTAAAGTGAAGTAAGGAGAATAAAGGAAGGGAAAAGAGTGAAGGAGCAAAAGGAGAAAGTCTGAAAGAAGGTGAGTGTGGGAGTATGGCTGAGTTATAGGGTGTGAGCGTGACAGAAGAGGAGTGAGAGACTAAGGGGACGGAAGGAATGAGGCTAACAGAGAGAGAATGAAGGAAGGGAAGTGCAGAACTAAGAGGACAGAGGGAGTAAGAGAAGGAGTTAGTGAAGTGAAGTAAGGAAAGTAAGGGAAGGGAAAAGAGTGAAGGTGCGAAAGAAGGGAAGGGACAGTAAGGAAAGTAAAGTAAAGGAGAAGGTCTGAAAGAAGGTGAGTGTGGGAGTATGGCTGAGTTATACGGAGTGAGTGTGACAGAAGTGGAGTGAGAGACTAAGGGGACGGAAAGAATGAGGCTAACAGAGAGAGAATGAGGGAAGGGGAGTGCAGAACTAAGAGGACAGAGGGAGTAACAAAAGGAATTAGTAAAGTGAAGTAAGGAGAATAAAGGAAGGGAAAAGAGTGAAGGAGCAAGAGAAGGGAAGATAGAGAAAGAAAAGTAAAGGAGAAAGTCTGAAAGAAAGTTAGTGTGGGAGTATGGCTGAGTTATAGGGTGTGATCGTGACAGAAGAGGAGTGAGAGACTAAGGGGATGGAAAGAATGAGGCTAACAGAGAGAGAATGAAGGAAGGGGAGTGCAGAACTAAGAGGACAGAGGGAGTAAGACAAGGAGTTAGTGAAGTGGAGTAAGGAAAGTAAGGGAATGGAAAAGAGTGAAGGAGCGAAAGAAGGGAAGAGAGAGGAAGGAAAGTAAAGGAGAAAGTCTGAATGAAGGTGAGTGTGGGAGTATGGCTGAGTTATAGGGAGTGCGCGTGACAGAAGAGGAGTGAGAGACTAAGAGGACGGAGAGAATGAGGCTAACAGAGAGAGAATGAGGGAAGGGGAGTGTAGAACTAAGAGGAGAGAGGGAGTAAGAGAAGGAGTTAGTGAAGTGGAGTAAGGAAAGTAAGGGAAGGGAAAAGAGTGAAGGAGCAATAGAAGGGAAGAGAGAGAAAGGAATGTAAAGGAGAAAGTCTGAAAGAAGGTGAGTGTGGGAGTATGGCTGAGTTATAGGGAGTGAGTGTGACAGAAGAGGAATGAGAGACTAAGAGGACGGAGAGAATGAGGCTAACAGAAAGAGAATGAAGGAAGGTGAGTGTAGAACTAGAAGGACAGAGGGAGTAAGACAAGGAGTTAGTGAAGTGGAGTAAGGAAAGTAAGGGAAGGGAAAAGAGTGAAGGGGTGAAGGAAGAGAAGAGAGAGGAAGGAAAGTTAAGGAGAAAGTCTGAAAGAAGGTGAGTGTGGGAGTATGGCTGAATTATAGGGAGTGAGCGTGACAGAAAAGGAGTGAGAGACTAAGAGGACGGAGAGAATGAGGCTAACAGAGAGAGAATGAGGGAAGGGGAGTGTAGAACTAAGAGGACAGAGTATAGTAAGAGAAGGAGTTAGTGAAGTGGAGTAAGGAAAGTAAGGGAAGGGAAAAGAGTGAAGGAGCAAAAGAAGGGAAGGGACAGAAAGGAAAGTAAAGGAGAAGGTCTGAAAGAAGGTGAGTGTGGGAGTATGGCTGAGTTATACGGAGTGAGTGTGACAGAAGAGGAGTGAAAGACTAAGGGGACGGAAAGAATGAGGCTAACAGAGAGAGAATGAAGGAAGGGGAGTGCAGAACTAAGAGGACAGAGGGAGTAAGACAAGGAGTTAGTGAAGTGGAGTAAAGAAAGTAAGGGAAGGGAAAAGAGTGAAGGAGCGAAAGAAGGGAAGGGAAAGTAAGGAAAGTAAAGGAAAGGAAAAGGTCTGAAAGAAGGTGAGTGTGGGAGTATGGCTGAGTTATACGGAGTGAGTGTGACAGAAGAGGAGTGAGAGACTAAGGGGACGGAAAGAATGAGGCTAACAGAGAGAGAATGAAGGAAGGGGAGTACAGAACTAATAGGACAGAGGGAGTATGACAAGGAGTTAGTGAAGTAGAGTAAGGAAAGTAAGGGAAGGAAAAAGAGTGAAGGAGCAAAGGAAGGGAAGTGAGAAGAAGGAAAGTAAAGGAGAAAGTCTGAAAGAAGGTAAGTGTGGGAGCATGGCTGAGTTATAGGGAGTGAGCCTGACAGAAGAGGAGTGAGAGACTAAGAGGACGGAGAGAATGAGGCTAACAGAGAGAGAATGAGGGAAGGGGAGTGTAGAACTAAGAGGACAGAGGGAGTAAGAAAAGGAGTTAGTAAAGTGAAGTAAGGAGAATAAAGGAAGGGAAAAGAGTGAAGGAGCAAAAGGAGAAAGTCTGAAAGAAGGTGAGTGTGGGAGTATGGCTGAGTTATAGGGTGTGAGCGTGACAGAAGAGGAGTGAGAGACTAAGGGGACGGAAGGAATGAGGCTAACAGAGAGAGAATGAAGGAAGGGAAGTGCAGAACTAAGAGGACAGAGGGAGTAAGAGAAGGAGTTAGTGAAGTGGAGTATGGAAAGTAAGGGAAGAGAAAAGAGTGAAGGTGCGAAAGAAGGGAAGGGACAGTAAGGAAAGTAAAGTAAAGGAGAAGGTCTGAAAGAAGGTGAGTGTGGGAGTATGGCTGAGTTATACGGAGTGAGTGTGACAGAAGTGGAGTGAGAGACTAAGGGGACGGAAAGAATGAGGCTAACAGGGAGAGAATGAGGGAAGGGGAGTGCAGAACTAAGAGGACAGAGGGAGTAACAAAAGGAATTAGTAAAGTGAAGTAAGGAGAATAAAGGAAGGGAAAAGAGTGAAGGAGCAAGAAATGGGAAGATAGAGAAAGAAAAGTAAAGTAGAAAGTCTGAAAGAAAGTTAGTGTGGGAGTATGGCTGAGTTATAGGGTGTGATCGTGACAGAAGAGGAGTGAGAGACTAAGGGGATGGAAAGAATGAGGCTAACAGAGAGAGAATGAAGGAAGGGGAGTGCAGAACTAAGAGGACAGAGGGAGTAAGACAAGGAGTTAGTGAAGTGGAGTAAGGAAAGTAAGGGAATGGAAAAGAGTGAAGGAGCAAAAGAAGGGAAGAGAGAGGAAGGAAAGTAAAGGAGAAAGTCTGAATGAAGGTGAGTGTGGGAGTATGGCTGAGTTATAGGGAGTGAGCGTGACAGAAGAGGAGTGAGAGACTAAGAGGACGGAGAGAATGAGGCTAACAGAGAGAGAATGAGGGAAGGGGAGTGTAGAACTAAGAGGAGAGAGGGAGTAAGAGAAGGAGTTAGTGAAGTGGAGTAAGGAAAGTAAGGGAAGGGAAAAGAGTGAAGGAGCAATAGAAGGGAAGAGAGAGAAAGGAATGTAAAGGAGAAAGTCTGAAAGAAGGTGAGTTTGGGAGTATGGCTGAGTTATAGGGAGTGAGTGTGACAGAAGAGGAATGAGAGACTAAGAGGACGGAGAGAATGAGGCTAACAGAAAGAGAATGAAGGAAGGTGAGTGTAGAACTAGAAGGACAGAGGGAGTAAGACAAGGAGTTAGTGAAGTGGAGTAAGGAAAGTAAGGGAAGGGAAAAGAGTGAAGGGGTGAAGGAAGAGAAGAGAGAGGAAGGAAAGTTAAGGAGAAAGTCTGAAAGAAGGTGAGTGTGGGAGTATGGCTGAGTTATAGGGAGTGAGCGTGACAGAAAAGGAGTGAGAGACTAAGAGGACGGAGAGAATGAGGCTAACAGAGAGAGAATGAGGGAAGGGGAGTGTAGAACTAAGAGGACAGAGGGAGTAAGACAAGGAGTTAGTGAAGTGGAGTAAAGAAAGTAAGGGAAGGGAAAAGAGTGAAGGAGCGAAAGAAGGGAAGGGAAAGTAAGGAAAGTAAAGTAAAGGAAAAGGTCTGAAAGAAGGTGAGTGTGGGAGTATGGCTGAGTTATACGGAGTGAGTGTGACAGAAGAGGAGTGAGAGACTAAGGGGACGGAAAGAATGAGGCTAACAGAGAGAGAATGAAGGAAGGGGAGTACAGAACTAATAGGACAGAGGGAGTATTACAAGGAGTTAGTGAAGTGGAGTAAGGAAAGTAAGGGAAGGGAAAAGAGTGAAGGAGCAAAGGAAGGGAAGAGAGAAGAAGGAAAGTAAAGGAGAAAGTCTGAAAGAAGGTGAGTGTGGGAGCATGGCTGAGTTATAGGGAGTGAGCGTGACAGAAGAGGTGTGAGAGACTAAGGGGACGGAAGGAATGAGGCTAACAGAGAGAGAATGAAGGAAGGGAAGTGCAGAACTAAGAGGACAGAGGGAGTAAGAGAAGGAGTTAGTGAAGTGGAGTAAGGAAAGTAAGGGAAGGGAAAAGAGTGAAGGGGTGAAGGAAGAGAAGAGAGAGGAAGGAAAGTTAAGGAGAAAGTCTGAAAGAAGGTGAGTGCGGGAGTATGGCTGAGTTATAGGGAGTGAGCGTGACAGAAAAGGAGTGAGAGACTAAGAGGACGGAGAGAATGAGGCTAACAGAGAGAGAATGAGGGAAGGGGAGTGTAGAACTAAGAGGACAGAGTATAGTAAGAGAAGGAGTTAGTGAAGTGGAGTAAGGAAAGTAAGGGAAGGGAAAAGAGTGAAGGAGCAAAAGAAGGGAAGGGACAGAAAGGAAAGTAAAGGAGAAGGTCTGAAAGAAGGTGAGTGTGGGAGTATGGCTGAGTTATACGGAGTGAGTGTGACAGAAGAGGAGTGAAAGACTAAGGGGACGGAAAGAATGAGGCTAACAGAGAGAGAATGAAGGAAGGGGAGTGCAGAACTAAGAGGACAGAGGGAGTAAGACAAGGAGTTAGTGAAGTGGAGTAAAGAAAGTAAGGGAAGGGAAAAGAGTGAAGGAGCGAAAGAAGGGAAGGGAAAGTAAGGAAAGTAAAGTAAAGGAAAAGGTCTGAAAGAAGGTGAGTGTAGGAGTATGGCTGAGTTATACGGAGTGAGTGTGACAGAAGAGGAGTGAGAGACTAAGGGGACGGAAAGAATGAGGCTAACAGAGAGAGAATGAAGGAAGGGGAGTACAGAACTAATAGGACAGAGGGAGTATGACAAGGAGTTAGTGAAGTGGAGTAAGGAAAGTAAGGGAAGGAAAAAGAGTGAAGGAGCAAAGGAAGGGAAGAGAGAAGAAGGAAAGTAAAGGAGAAAGTCTGAAAGAAGGTAAGTGTGGGAGCATGGCTGAGTTATAGGGAGTGAGCCTGACAGAAGAGGAGTGAGAGACTAAGAGGACGGAGAGAATGAGGCTAACAGAGAGAGAATGAGGGAAGGGGAGTGTAGAACTAAGAGGACAGAGGGAGTAAGAAAAGGAGTTAGTAAAGTGAAGTAAGGAGAATAAAGGAAGGGAAAAGAGTGAAGGAGCAAAAGGAGAAAGTCTGAAAGAAGGTGAGTGTGGGAGTATGGCTGAGTTATAGGGTGTGAGCGTGACAGAAGAGGAGTGAGAGACTAAGGGGACGGAAGGAATGAGGCTAACAGAGAGAGAATGAAGGAAGGGAAGTGCAGAACTAAGAGGACAGAGGGAGTAAGAGAAGGAGTTAGTGAAGTGGAGTAAGGAAAGTAAGGGAAGAGAAAAGAGTGAAGGTGCGAAAGAAGGGAAGGGACAGTAAGGAAAGTAAAGTAAAGGAGAAGGTCTGAAAGAAGGTGAGTGTGGGAGTATGGCTGAGTTATACGGAGTGAGTGTGACAGAAGTGGAGTGAGAGACTAAGGGGACGGAAAGAATGAGGCTAACAGAGAGAGAATGAGGGAAGGGGAGTGCAGAACTAAGAGGACAGAGGGAGTAACAAAAGGAATTAGTAAAGTGAAGTAAGGAGAATAAAGGAAGGGAAAAGAGTGAAGGAGCAAGAGACGGGAAGATAGAGAAAGAAAAGTAAAGGAGAAAGTCTGAAAGAAAGTTAGTGTGGGAGTATGGCTGAGTTATAGGGTGTGATCGTGACAGAAGAGGAGTGAGAGACTAAGGGGATGGAAAGAATGAGGCTAACAGAGAGAGAATGAAGGAAGGGGAGTGCAGAACTAAGAGGACAGAGGGAGTAAGACAAGGAGTTAGTGAAGTGGAGTGAGGAAAGTAAGGGAATGGAAAAGAGTGAAGGAGCAAAAGAAGGGAAGAGAGAGGAAGGAAAGTAAAGGAGAAAGTCTGAATGAAGGTGAGTGTGGGAGTATGGCTGAGTTATAGGGAGTGAGCGTGAGAGAAGAGGAGTGAGAGACTAAGAGGACGGAGAGAATGAGGCTAACAGAGAGAGAATGAGGGAAGGGGAGTGTAAAACTAAGAGGAGAGAGGGAGTAAGAGAAGGAGTTAGTGAAGTGGAGTAAGGAAAGTAAGGGTAGGGAAAAGAGTGAAGGAGCAATAGAAGGGAAGAGAGAGAAAGGAATGTAAAGGAGAAAGTCTGAAAGAAGGTGAGTTTGGGAGTATGGCTGAGTTATAGGGAGTGAGTGTGACAGAAGAGGAATGAGAGACTAAGAGGAAGGAGAGAATGAGGCTAACAGAAAGAGAATGAAGGAAGGTGAGTGTAGAACTAGAAGGACAGAGGGAGTAAGACAAGGAGTTAGTGAAGTGGAGTAAGGAAAGTAAGGGAAGGGAAAAGAGTGAAGGGGTGAAGGAAGAGAAGACAGAGGAAGGAAAGTTAAGGAGAAAGTCTGAAAGAAGGTGAGTGTGGGAGTATGGCTGAGTTATAGGGAGTGAGCGTGACAGAAAAGGAGTGAGAGACTAAGAGGACGGAGAGAATGAGGCTAACAGAGAGAGAATGAGGGAAGGGGAGTGTAGAACTAAGAGGACAGAGGGAGTAAGACAAGGAGTTAGTGAAGTGGAGTAAAGAAAGTAAGGGAAGGGAAAAGAGTGAAGGAGCGAAAGAAGGGAAGGGAAAGTAAGGAAAGTAAATTAAAGGAAAAGGTCTGAAAGAAGGTGAGTGTGGGAGTATGGCTGAGTTATACGGAGTGAGTGTGACAGAAGTGGAGTGAGAGACTAAGGGGACGGAAAGAATGAGGCTAACAGAGAGAGAATGAGGGAAGGGGAGTGCAGAACTAAGAGGACAGAGGGAGTAACAAAAGGAATTAGTAAAGTGAAGTAAGGAGAATAAAGTAAGGGAAAAGAGTGAAGGAGCAAGAGAAGGGAAGATAGAGAAAGAAAAGTAAAGGAGAAAGTCTGAAAGAAAGTGAGTGTGGGAGTATGGCTGAGTTATAGGGTGTGATCGTGACAGAAGAGGAGTGAGAGACTAAGGGGACGGAAGGAATGAGGCTAACAGAGAGAGAATGAAGGAAGGGGAGTGCAGAATTAAGAGGACAGAGGGAGTAAGACAAGGAGTTAGTGAAGTGGAGTAAGGAAAGTAAGGGAATGGAAAAGAGTGAAGGAGCGAAAGAAGGGAAGAGAGAGGAAGGAAAGTAAAGGAGAAAGTCTGAAAGAAGGTGAGTGTGGGAGTATGGCTGAGTTATAGGGAGTGAGCGTGACAGAAGAGGAGTGAGAGACTAAGAGGACGGAGAGAATGAGGCTAACAGAAAGAGAATGAAGGAAGGGGAGTGTAGAACTAAGAGGACAGAAGAAGTAAGCCAAGGAGTTAGTGAAGTGGAGTAAGGAAAGTAAGGGAAGGGAAAAGAGTGAAGGAGTGAAGGAAGGGAAGAGAGAGGAAGGAAAGTAAAGGAGAAAGTCTGAAAGAAGGTGAGTGTGGGAGTATGGCTGAGTTATAGGGAGTGAGAGTGATAGAAGAGGAGTGAAAGACTAAGAGGACGGAGAGAATGAGGCTAACAGAGAGAGAATGAGGGAAGGGGAGTGTAGAACTAAGAGGACAGAGGGAGTAAGAGAAGGAGTTAGTGAAGTGGAGTAAAGAAAGTAAGGGAAGGGAAAAGAGTGAAGGAGCGAAAGAAGGTAAGGGAAAGTAAGGAAAGTAAAGTCAAGGAAAAGGTCTGAAAGAAGGTCAGTGTGGGAGTATGGCTGAGTTATACGGAGTGAGTGTGACAGAAGAGGAGTGAGAGACTAAGGGGACGGAAAGAATGAGGCTAACAGAGAGAGAATGAAGGAAGGGGTGTACAGAACTAATAGGACAGAGGGAGTATGACAAGGAGTTAGTGAAGTAGAGTAAGGAAAGTAAGGGAAGGGAAAAGAGTGAAGGAGCAAAGGAAGGGAAGAGAGAAGAAGGAAAGTAAAGGAGAAAGTCTGAAAGAAGGTGAGTGTGGGAGCATGGCTGAGTTATAGGGAGTGAGCTTGACAGAAGAGGAGTGAGAGACTAAGAGGACGGAGAGAATGAGGCTAACAGAGAGAGAATGAGGGAAGGGGAGTGTAGAACTAAGAGGACAGAGGGAGTAAGAAAAGGAGTTAGTAAAGTGAAGTAAGGAGAATAAAGGAAGGGAAAAGAGTGAAGGAGCAAAAGGAGAAAGTCTGAAAGAAGGTGAGTGTGGGAGTATGGCTGAGTTATAGGGAGTGAGCGTGACAGAAGAGGAGTGAGAGACTAAGGGGACGGAAGGAATGAGGCTAACAGAGAGAGAATGAGGGAAGGGGAGTGCAGAACTAAGAGGACAGGGGGAGTAACAAAAGGAATTAGTAAAGTGAAGTAAGGAGAATAAAGGAAGGGAAAAGAGTGAAGGAGCAAGAGAAGGGAAGATAGAGAAAGAAAAGTAAAGGAGAAAGTCTGAAAGAAGGTGAGCGTGGGAGTATGTCTGAGTTATAGGGTGTGATCGTGACAGAAGAGGAGTGAGAGACTAAGGGGATGGAAAGAATGAGGCTAACAGAGAGAGAATGAAGGAAGGGGAGTGCAGAACTAAGAGGACAGAGGGAGTAGGACAAGGAGTTAGTGAAGTGGAGTAAGGAAGGTAAGGGAAGGGAAAAGAGTGAAGGAGCAAAGGAAGGGAAGAGAGAGGAAGGAAAGTAAAGGAGAAAGTGTGAAAGAAGGTGAGTGTGGGAGTATATCTGAGTTATAGGGAGTGAGCATGACAGATGAGGAGTGAGAGACTAAGAGGACGGAGAGAATGAGGTTAACTGAGAGAGAATGAAGGAAGGGGAGTGCAGAACTAAGAGGACAGACGGAGTAAGACATGGAGTTAGTGAAGTGGAGTAAGGAAAGTAAGGGAAGGGAAAAGAGTGAAGGAGTTAAGGAAGGGAAGAGAAGAGAAAGGAAGGAAAGTAAAGGAGAAAGTCTGAAAGAAGGTGAGTGTGGGAGTGTGGCTGAGTTATAGGGAGTGAGCAAGACAGAAGAGGAGTGAGAGACTAAGAGGATGGAGAGAATGAGACTAACAAAGAGAATGAGGGAAGGAGAGTGTAGAACTAAGAGGACAAAGGGAGTAAGAGAATGAGTTAGTGAAGTGGAGTAAGGAAAGTAAGGGAAGGGAAAAGAGTGAAGGAGCGAAAGAAGGGAAGGGACAGAAAGGAAAGTAAAGGAGAAGGTCAGAGAGAAGGTGAGTTTGGGAGTATGGCTGAGTTATACGGAGTGAGTGTGAAAGAAGAGGAGTGAGAGACTAAGAGGACGGAGAGAATGAGGCTAACAGAGAGAGAATGAGGGAAGGGGAGTGTAGAACTAAGAGGACAGAGGGAGTAAGAGAAGGAGTTAGTGAAGTGGAGTAAGGAAAGTAAGGGAAGGGAAAAGAGTGAAGGAGCGAAAGAAGGGAAGGGACAGAAAGGAAAGTAAAGGAGAAGGTCTGAAAGAAGGTGAGTGTGGGAGTGTGGCTGAGTTATAGGGAGTGAGCATGACAGAAGAGGAGTGAGAGACTAAGAGGATGGAGAGAATGAGACTAACAAAGAGAATGAGGGAAGGGGAGTGTAGAACTAAGAGGACAAAGGGAGTAAGAGAATGAGTTAGTGAAGTGGAGTAAGGAAAGTAAGGGGAGGGAAAAGAGTGAAGGAGCGAAAGAAGGGAAGGGACAGAAAGGAAAGTAAAGGAGAAGGTCTGAAAGAAGGTGAGTGTGGGAGTGTGGCTGAGTTATACGGAGTGAGTGTGACAGAAGTGGAGTGAGAGACTAAGGGGACGGAAAGAATTAGGCTAACAGAGAGAGAATGAGGGAAGGGGAGTGCAGAACTAAGAGGACAGGGGGAGTAACAAAAGGAATTAGTAAAGTGAAGTAAGGAGAATAAAGGAAGGGAAAAGAGTGAAGGAGCAAGAGAAGGGAAGATATAGAAAGAAAAGTAAAGGAGAAAGTCTGAAAGAAGGTGAGCGTGGGAGTATGTCTGAGTTATAGGGTGTGATCGTGACAGAAGAGGAGTGAGAGACTAAGGGGATGGAAAGAATGAGGCTAACAGAGAGAGAATGAAGGAAGGGGAGTGCAGAACTAAGAGGACAGAGGGAGTAGGACAAGGAGTTAGTGAAGTGGAGTAAGGAAGGTAAGGGAAGGGAAAAGAGTGAAGGAGCAAAGGAAGGGAAGAGAGAGGAAGGAAAGTAAAGGAGAAAGTGTGAAAGAAGGTGAGTGTGGGAGTATAGCTGAGTTATAAGGAGTGAGCATGACAGAAGAGGAGTGAGAGACTAAGAGGACGGAGAGAATGAGGTTAACTGAGAGAGAATGAAGGAAGGGGAGTGCAGAACTAAGAGGACAGACGGAGTAAGACATGGAGTTAGTGAAGTGGAGTAAGGAAAGTAAGGGAAGGGAAAAGAGTGAAGGAGTTAAGGAAGGGAAGAGAAGAGAAAGGAAGGAAAGTAAAGGAGAAAGTCTGAAAGAAGGTGAGTGTGGGAGTGTGGCTGAGTTATAGGGAGTGAGCATGACAGAAGAGGAGTGAGAGACTAAGAGGATGGAGAGAATGAGACTAACAAAGAGAATGAGGGAAGGGGAGTGTAGAACTAAGAGGACAAAGGGAGTAAGAGAATGAGTTAGTGAAGTGGAGTAAGGAAAGTAAGGGAAGGGAAAAGAGTGAAGGAGCGAAAGAAGGGAAGGGACAGAAAGGAAAGTAAAGGAGAAGGTCAGAGAGAAGGTGAGTTTGGGAGTATGGCTGAGTTATACGGAGTGAGTGTGAAAGAAGAGGAGTGAGAGACTAAGAGGACGGAGAGAATGAGGCTAACAGAGAGAGAATGAGGGAAGGGGAGTGTAGAACTAAGAGGACAGAGGGAGTAAGAGAAGGAGTTAGTGAAGTGGAGTAAGGAAAGTAAGAGAAGGGAAAAGAGTGAAGGAGCAAAAGAAGGGAAGGGACAGAAAGGAAAGTAAAGGAGAAGGTCTGAAAGAAGGTGAGTGTGGGAGTATGGCTGAGTTATACGGAGTGAGTGTGACAGAAGAGGAGTGAGAGACTAAGGGGACGGAAAGAATGAGGCTAACAGATAGAGAATGAAGGAAGGGGAGTGCAGAACTAAGAGGACAGAGGGAGTAAGAAAAGGAGTTAGTAAAGTGGAGTAAGGAAAGTAAGGGAAGGGAAAAGAGTGAAGGAGTGAATGAAGGAAAGAGAGAGGAAGGAAAGTAAAGGAGAAAGTCTGAAAGAAGGTGAGCGTGGGAGTATGGCTGAGTTATAGGGAGTGAGCGTGACAGAAGAGGAGTGAGAGACTAAGAGGACGGAGAGAATGAGGGAAGGGGAGTGCAGAACTAAGAGGACAGAGGGAGTAACAAAAGGAATTAGTAAAGTAAAGTAAGGAGAATAAAGGAAGGGAAAAGAGTGAAGGAGCAAAAGAAGGGAAGCTAGAGAAAGAAAAGTAAAGGAGAAAGTCTGAAAGAAGGTGAGTGTGGGAGTATTGCTGAGTTATAGGGTGTGAGCGTGACAGAAGAGGAGTGAGAGACAAAGGGGCGGAAAGAATGAGTCTAACAGAGAGAGAATGAAGGAAGGGGAGTGCAGAACTAAGAGGACAGAGGGAGTAAGACAAGGAGTTAGTGAAATGGAGTAAGGAAAGTAAGGGAAGGGAAAAGAGTGAAGGAGCAAAAGAAGGGAAGAGAGTTGAAGGAAAGTAAGGGAGAAAGTGTGAAAGAAGGTGAGTGTGGGAGTATAGCTGAGTTATAGGGAGTGAGCATGACAGAAGAGGAGTGAGAGACTAAGAGGATGGAGAGAATGAGGCTAACAGAGAGAGAATGAGGGAAGGGGAGTGTAGAACTAAGAGGAGAGAGGGAGTAAGAGAAGGAGTTAGTGAAGTGGAGTAAGGAAAGTAAGGGAAGGGAAAAGAGTGAAGGAGCAATAGAAGGGAAGAGAGAGAAAGGAATGTAAAGGAGAAAGTCTGAAAGAAGGTGAGTGTGGGAGTATGGCTGAGTTATAGGGAGTGAGTGTGACAGAAGAGGAATGAGAGACTAAGAGGACAGAGAGAATGAGGCTAACAGAAAGAGAATGAAGGAAGGTGAGTGTAGAACTAGAAGGACAGAGGGAGTAAGACAAGGAGTTAGTGAAGTGGAGTAAGGAAAGTAAGGGAAGGGAAAAGAGTCAAGGGGTGAAGGAAGAGAAGAGAGAGGAAGGAAAGTTAAGGAGAAAGTCTGAAAGAAGGTGAGTGTGGGAGTATGGCTGAGTTATAGGGAGTGAGCGTGACAGAAAAGGAGTGAGAGACTAAGAGGACGGAGAGAATGAGGCTAACAGAGAGAGAATGAGGGAAGGGGAGTGTAGAACTAAGAGGACAGAGTATAGTAAGAGAAGGAGTTAGTGAAGTGGAGTAAGGAAAGTAAGGGAAGGGAAAAGAGTGAAGGAGCAAAAGAAGGGAAGGGACAGAAAGGAAAGTAAAGGAGAAGGTCTGAAAGAAGGTGAGTGTGGGAGTATGGCTGAGTTATACGGAGTGAGTGTGACAGAAGAGGAGTGAAAGACTAAGGGTACGGAAAGAATGAGGCTAACAGAGAGAGAATGAAGGAAGGGGAGTGCAGAACTAAGAGGACAGAGGGAGTAAGACAAGGAGTTAGTGAAGTGGAGTAAAGAAAGTAAGGGAAGGGAAAAGAGTGAAGGAGCGAAAGAAGGGAAGGGAAAGTAAGGAAAGTAAAGTAAAGGAAAAGGTCTGAAAGAAGGTGAGTGTGGGAGTATGGCTGAGTTATACGGAGTGAGTGTGACAGAAGAGGAGTGAGAGACTAAGGGGACGGAAAGAATGAGGCTAACAGAGAGAGAATGAAGGAAGGGGAGTACAGAACTAATAGGACATAGGGAGTATGACAAGGAGTTAGTGAAGTGGAGTAAGGAAAGTAAGGGAAGGGAAAAGAGTGAAGGAGCAAAGGAAGGGAAGAGAGAAGAAGGAAAGTAAAGGAGAAAGTCTGAAAGAAGGTGAGTGTGGGAGCATGGCTGAGTTATAGGGAGTGAGCCTTACAGAAGAGGAGTGAGAGACTAAGAGGACGGAGAGAATGAGGCTAACAGAGAGAGAATGAGGGAAGGGGAGTGTAGAACTAAGAGGACAGAGGGAGTAAGAAAAGGAGTTAGTAAAGTGAAGTAAGGAGAATAATGGAAGGGAAAAGAGTGAAGGAGCAAAAGGAGAAAGTCTGAAAGAAGGTGAGTGTGGGAGTATGGCTGAGTTATAGGGTGTGAGCGTGACAGAAGAGGAGTGAGAGACTAAGGGGACGGAAGGAATGAGGCTAACAGAGAGAGAATGAAGGAAGGGAAGTGCAGAACTAAGAGGACAGAGGGAGTAAGAGAAGGAGTTAGTGAAGTGGAGTAAGGAAAGTAAGGGAAGGGAAAAGAGTGAAGGTGCGAAAGAAGGGAAGGGACAGTAAGGAAAGTAAAGTAAAGGAGAAGGTCTGAAAGAAGGTGAGTGTGGGAGTATGGCTGAGTTATACGGAGTGAGTGTGACAGAAGTGGAGTGAGAGACTAAGGGGACGGAAAGAATGAGGCTAACAGAGAGAGAATGAGGGAAGGGGAGTGCAGAACTAAGAGGACAGAGGGAGTAACAAAAGGAATTAGTAAAGTGAAGTAAGGAGAATAAAGGAAGGGAAAAGAGTGAAGGAGCAAGAGAAGGGAAGATAGAGAAAGAAAAGTAAAGGAGAAAGTCTGAAAGAAAGTTAGTGTGGGAGTATGGCTGAGTTATAGGGTGTGATCGTGACAGAAGAGGAGTGAGAGACTAAGGGGATGGAAAGAATGAGGCTAACAGAGAGAGAATGAAGGAAGGGGAGTGCAGAACTAAGAGGACAGAGGGAGTAAGACAAGGAGTTAGTGAAGTGGAGTAAGGAAAGTAAGGGAATGGAAAAGAGTGAAGGAGCGAAAGAAGGGAAGAGAGAGGAAGGAAAGTAAAGAAGAAAGTCTGAATGAAGGTGAGTGTGGGAGTATGGCTGAGTTATAGGGAGTGAGCGTGACAGAAGAGGAGTGAGAGACTAAGAGGACGGAGAGAATGAGGCTAACAGAGAGAGAATGAGGGAAGGGGAGTGTAGAACTAAGAGGAGAGAGGGAGTAAGAGAAGGAGTTAGTGAAGTGGAGTAAGGAAAGTAAGGGAAGGGAAAAGAGTGAAGGAGCAATAGAAGGGAAGAGAGAGAAAGGAATGTAAAGGAGAAAGTCTGAAAGAAGGTGAGTGTGGGAGTATGACTGAGTTATAGGGAGTGAGTGTGACAGAAGAGGAATGAGAGACTAAGAGGACGGAGAGAATGAGGCTAACAGAAAGAGAATGAAGGAAGGTGAGTGTAGAACTAGAAGGACAGAGGGAGTAAGACAAGGAGTTAGTGAAGTGGAGTAAGGAAAGTAAGGGAAGGGAAAAGAGTGAAGGGGTGAAGGAAGAGAAGAGAGAGGAAGGAAAGTTAAGGAGAAAGTCTGAAAGAAGGTGAGTGTGGGAGTATGGCTGAGTTATAGGGAGTGAGCGTGACAGAAAAGGAGTGAGAGACTAAGAGGACGGAGAGAATGAGGCTAACAGAGAGAGAATGAGGGAAGGGGAGTGTAGAACTAAGAGGACAGAGTATAGTAAGAGAAGGAGTTAGTGAAGTGGAGTAAGGAAAGTAAGGGAAGGGAAAAGAGTGAAGGAGCAAAAGAAGGGAAGGGACAGAAAGGAAAGTAAAGGAGAAGGTCTGAAAGAAGGTGAGTGTGGGAGTATGGCTGAGTTATACGGAGTGAGTGTGACAGAAGAGGAGTGAAAGACTAAGGGGACGGAAAGAATGAGGCTAACAGAGAGAGAATGAAGGAAGGGGAGTGCAGAACTAAGAGGACAGAGGGAGTAAGACAAGGAGTTAGTGAAGTGGAGTAAAGAAAGTAAGGGAAGGGAAAAGAGTGAAGGAGCGAAAGAAGGGAAGGGAAAGTAAGGAAAGTAAAGGAAAGGAAAAGGTCTGAAAGAAGGTGAGTGTGGGAGTATGGCTGAGTTATACGGAGTGAGTGTGACAGAAGAGGAGTGAGAGACTAAGGGGACGGAAAGAATGAGGCTAACAGAGAGAGAATGAAGGAAGGGGAGTACAGAACTAATAGGACAGAGGGAGTATGACAAGGAGTTAGTGAAGTGGAGTAAGGAAAGTAAGGGAAGGGAAAAGAGTGAAGGAGCAAAGGAAGGGAAGAGAGAAGAAGGAAAGTAAAGGAGAAAGTCTGAAAGAAGGTGAGTGTGGGAGCATGGCTGAGTTATAGGGAGTGAGCCTGACAGAAGAGGAGTGAGAGACTAAGAGGACGGAGAGAATGAGGCTAACAGAGAGAGAATGAGGGAAGGGGAGTGTAGAACTAAGAGGACAGAGGGAGTAAGAAAAGGAGTTAGTAAAGTGAAGTAAGGAGAATAAAGGAAGGGAAAAGAGTGAAGGAGCAAAAGGAGAAAGTCTGAAAGAAGGTGAGTGTGGGAGTATGGCTGAGTTATAGGGTGTGAGCGTGACAGAAGAGGAGTGAGAGACTAAGGGGACGGAAGGAATGAGGCTAACAGAGAGAGAATGAAGGAAGGGAAGTGCAGAACTAAGAGGACAGAGGGAGTAAGAGAAGGAGTTAGTGAAGTGGAGTAAGGAAAGTAAGGGAAGGGAAAAGAGTGAAGGTGCGAAAGAAGGGAAGGGACAGTAAGGAAAGTAAAGTAAAGGAGAAGGTCTGAAAGAAGGTGAGTGTGGGAGTATGGCTGAGTTATACGGAGTGAGTGTGACAGAAGTGGAGTGAGAGACTAAGAGGACGGAAAGAATGAGGCTAACAGAGAGAGAATGAGGGAAGGGGAGTGCAGAACTAAGAGGACAGAGGGAGTAACAAAAGGAATTAGTAAAGTGAAGTAAGGAGAATAAAGTAAGGGAAAAGAGTGAAGGAGCAAGAGAAGGGAAGATAGAGAAAGAAAAGTAAAGGAGAAAGTCTGAAAGAAAGTGAGTGTGGGAGTATGGCTGAGTTATAGGGTGTGATCGTGACAGAAGAGGAGTGAGAGACTAAGGGGACGGAAGGAATGAGGCTAACAGAGAGAGAATGAAGGAAGGGGAGTGCAGAACTAAGAGGAAAGAGGGAGTAAGAGAAGGAGTTAGTGAAGTGGAGTAAAGAAAGTAAGGGAAGGGAAAAGAGTGAAGGAGCAAAAGAAGGGAAGGGAAAGTAAGGAAAGTAAAGTAAAGGAGAAGGTCTGAAAGAAGGTGAGTGTGGGAGTATGGCTGAGTTATACGGAGTGAGTGTGACAGAAGAGGAGTGAGAGACTAAGGGGACGGAAAGAATGAGGCTAACAGAGAGAGAATGAAGGAAGGGGAGTACAGAACTAATAGGACAGAGGGAGTATGACAAGGAGTTAGTGAAGTAGAGTAAGGAAAGTAAGGGAAGGGAAAAGAGTGAAGGAGCAAAAGAAGGGAAGAGAGAAGAAGGAAAGTAAAGGAGAAAGTCTGAAAGAAGGTGAGTGTGGGAGCATGGCTGAGTTATAGGGAGTGAGCTTGACAGAAGAGGAGTGAGAGACTAAGAGGACGGAGAGAATGAGGCTAACAGAGAGAGAATGAGGGAAGGGGAGTGTAGAACTAAGAGGACAGAGGGAGTAAGAAAAGGAGTTAGTAAAGTGAAGTAAGGAGAATAAAGGAAGGGAAAAGAGTGAAGGAGCAAAAGGAGAAAGTCTGAAAGAAGGTGAGTGTGGGAGTATGGCTGAGTTATAGGGAGTGAGCGTGACAGAAGAGGAGTGAGAGACTAAGGGGACGGAAGGAATGAGGCTAACAGAGAGAGAATGAAGGAAGGGAAGTGCAGAACTAAGAGGACAGAGGGAGTAAGAGAAGGAGTTAGTGAAGTGGAGTAAGGAAAGTAAGGGAAGGGAAAAGAGTGAAGGTGCGAAAGAAGGGAAGGGACAGTAAGGAAAGTAAAGTAAAGGAGAAGGTCTGAAAGAAGGTGAGTGTGGGAGTATGGCTGAGTTATACGGAGTGAGTGTGACAGACGTGGAGTGAGAGACTAAGGGGACGGAAAGAATGAGGCTAACAGAGAGAGAATGAAGGAAGGGGAGTACAGAACTAATAGGACAGAGGGAGTATGACAAGGAGTTAGTGAAGTAGAGTAAGGAAAGTAAGGGAAGGGAAAAGAGTGAAGGAGCAAAAGAAGGGAAGAGAGAAGAAGGAAAGTAAAGGAGAAAGTCTGAAAGAAGGTGAGTGTGGGAGCATGGCTGAGTTATAGGGAGTGAGCTTGACAGAAGAGGAGTGAGAGACTAAGAGGACGGAGAGAATGAGGCTAACAGAGAGAGAATGAGGGAAGGGGAGTGCAGAACTAAGAGGACAGAGGGAGTAACAAAAGGAATTAGTAAAGTGAAGTAAGGAGAATAAAGGAAGGGAAAAGAGTGAAGGAGCAAGAGAAGGGAAGATAGAGAAAGAAAAGTAAAGGAGAAATTCTGAAAGAAAGTGAGTATGGGAGTATGGCTGAGTTATAGGGTGTGATCGTGACAGAAGAGGAGTGAGAGACTAAGGGGATGGAAAGAATGAGGCTAACAGAGAGAGAATGAAGGAAGGGGAGTGCAGAACTAAGAGGACAGAGGGAGTAAGAGAAGGAGTTAGTGAAGTGGAGTAAGGAAAGTAAGGGAAGGGAAAAGAGTGAAGGTGCGAAAGAAGGGAAGGGACAGTAAGGAAAGTAAAGTAAAGGAGAAGGTCTGAAAGAAGGTGAGTGTGGGAGTATGGCTGAGTTATACGGAGTGAGTGTGACAGAAGTGGAGTGAGAGACTAAGGGGACGGAAAGAATGAGGCTAACAGAGAGAGAATGAGGGAAGGGGAGTGCAGAACTAAGAGGACAGAGGGAGTAACAAAAGGAATTAGTAAAGTGAAGTAAGGAGAATAAAGGAAGGGAAAAGAGTGAAGGAGCAAGAGAAGTGAAGATAGAGAAAGAAAAGTAAAGGAGAAAGTCTGAAAGAAAGTGAGTATGGGAGTATGGCTGAGTTATAGGGTGTGATCGTGACAGAAGAGGAGTGAGAGACTAAGGGGATGGAAAGAATGAGGCTAACAGAGAGAGAATGAAGGAAGGGGAGTGCAGAACTAAGAGGACAGAGGGAGTAAGACAAGGAGTTAGTGAAGTGGAGTAAGGAAAGTAAGGGAATGGAAAAGAGTGAAGGAGCGAAAGAAGGGAAGAGAGAGGAAGGAAAGTAAAGGAGAAAGTCTGAAAGAAGGTGAGTGTGGGAGTATGGCTGAGTTATAGGGAGTGAGCGTGACAGAAGAGGAGTGAGAGACTAAGAGGACGGAGAGAATGAGGCTAACAGAAAGAGAATGAAGGAAGGGGAGTGTAGAACTAAGAGGACAGAAGCAGTAAGACAAGGAGTTAGTGAAGTGGAGTAAGGAAAGTAAGGGAAGGGAAAAGAGTGAAGGAGTGAAGGAAGGGAAGAGAGAGGAAGGAAAGTAAAGGAGAAAGTCTGAAAGAAGGTGAGTGTGGGAGTATGGCTGAGTTATAGGGAGTGAGAGTGATAGAAGAGGAGTGAAAGACTAAGAGGATGGAGAGAATGAGGCTAACAGAGAGAGAATGAGGGAAGGGGAGTGTAGAACTAAGAGGACAGAGGGAGTAAGAGAAGGAGTTAGTGAAGTGGAGTAAAGAAAGTAAGGGAAGGGAAAAGAGTGAAGGAGCGAAAGAAGGTAAGGGAAAGTAAGGAAAGTAAAGTCAAGGAAAAGGTCTGAAAGAAGGTCAGTGTGGGAGTATGGCTGAGTTATACGGAGTGAGTGTGACAGAAGAGGAGTGAGAGACTAAGGGGACGGAAAGAATGAGGCTAACAGAGAGAGAATGAAGGAAGGGGTGTACAGAACTAATAGGACAGAGGGAGTAAGAAAAGGAGTTAGTAAAGTGAAGTAAGGAGAATAAAGTAAGGGAAAAGAGTGAAGGAGCAAAAGGAGAAAGTCTGAAAGAAGGTGAGTGTGGGAGTATGGCTGAGTTATAGGGAGTGAGCGTGACAGAAGAGGAGTGAGAGACTAAGGGGACGGAAGGAATGAGGCTAACAGAGAGAGAATGAGGGAAGGGGAGTGCAGAACTAAGAGGACAGGGGGAGTAACAAAAGGAATTAGTAAAGTGAAGTAAGGAGAATAAAGGAAGGGAAAAGAGTGAAGGAGCAAGAGAAGGGAAGATAGAGAAAGAAAAGTAAAGGAGAAAGTCTGAAAGAAGGTGAGCGTGGGAGTATGTCTGAGTTATAGGGTGTGATCGTGACAGAAGAGGAGTGAGAGACTAAGGGGATGGAAAGAATGAGGCTAACAGAGAGAGAATGAAGGAAGGGGAGTGCAGAACTAAGAGGACAGAGGGAGTAGGACAAGGAGTTAGTGAAGTGGAGTAAGGAAAGTAAGGGAAGGGAAAAGAGTGAAGGAGCAAAGGAAGGGAAGAGAGAACAAGGAAAGTAAAGGAGAAAGTCTGAAAGAAGGTGAGTGTGGGAGCATGGCTGAGTTATAGGGAGTGAGCCTGACAGAAGAGGAGTGAGAGACTAAGAGGACGGAGAGAATGAGGCTAACAGAGAGAGAATGAGGGAAGGGGAGTGTAGAACTAAGAGGACAGAGGGAGTAAGAAAAGGAGTTAGTAGAGTGAAGTAAGGAGAATAAAGGAAGGGAAAAGAGTGAAGGAGCAAAAGGAGAAAGTCTGAAAGAAGGTGAGTGTGGGAGTATGGCTGAGTTATAGGGTGTGAGCGTGACAGAAGAGGAGTGAGAGACTAAGGGGACGGAAGGAATGAGGCTAACAGAGAGAGAATGAAGGAAGGGAAGTGCAGAACTAAGAGGACAGAGGGAGTAAGAGAAGGAGTTAGTGAAGTGGAGTAAGGAAAGTAAGGGAAGGGAAAAGAGTGAAGGTGCGAAAGAAGGGAAGGGACAGTAAGGAAAGTAAAGTAAAGGAGAAGGTCTGAAAGAAGGTGAGTGTGGGAGTATGGCTGAGTTATACGGAGTGAGTGTGACAGAAGTGGAGTGAGAGACTAAGGGGACGGAAAGAATGAGGCTAACAGAGAGAGAATGAGGGAAGGGGAGTGCAGAACTAAGAGGACAGAGGGAGTAACAAAAGGAATTAGTAAAGTGAAGTAAGGAGAATAAAGGAAGGGAAAAGAGTGAAGGAGCAAGAGAAGGGAAGATAGAGAAAGAAAAGTAAAGGAGAAAGTCTGAAAGAAAGTTAGTGTGGGAGTATGGCTGAGTTATAGGGTGTGATCGTGACAGAAGAGGAGTGAGAGACTAAGGGGATGGAAAGAATGAGGCTAACAGAGAGAGAATGAAGGAAGGGGAGTGCAGAACTAAGAGGACAGAGGGAGTAAGACAAGGAGTTAGTGAAGTGGAGTAAGGAAAGTAAGGGAATGGAAAAGAGTGAAGGAGCGAAAGAAGGGAAGAGAGAGGAAGGAAAGTAAAGGAGAAAGTCTGAATGAAGGTGAGTGTGGGAGTATGGCTGAGTTATAGGGAGTGAGCGTGACAGAAGAGGAGTGAGAGACTAAGAGGACGGAGATAATGAGGCTAACAGAGAGAGAATGAGGGAAGGGGAGTGTAGAACTAAGAGGAGAGAGGGAGTAAGAGAAGGAGTTAGTGAAGTGGAGTAAGGAAAGTAAGGGAAGGGAAAAGAGTGAAGGAGCAATAGAAGGGAAGAGAGAGAAAGGAATGTAAAGGAGAAAGTCTGAAAGAAGGTGAGTGTGGGAGTATGGCTGAGTTATAGGGAGTGAGTGTGACAGAAGAGGAATGAGAGACTAAGAGGACGGAGAGAATGAGGCTAACAGAAAGAGAATGAAGGAAGGTGAGTGTAGAACTAGAAGGACAGAGGGAGTAAGACAAGGAGTTAGTGAAGTGGAGTAAGGAAAGTAAGGGAAGGGAAAAGAGTGAAGGGGTGAAGGAAGAGAAGAGAGAGGAAGGAAAGTTAAGGAGAAAGTCTGAAAGAAGGTGAGTGTGGGAGTATGGCTGAGTTATAGGGAGTGAGCGTGGCAGAAAAGGAGTGAGAGACTAAGAGGACGGAGAGAATGAGGCTAACAGAGAGAGAATGAGGGAAGGGGAGTGTAGAACTAAGAGGACAGAGTATAGTAAGAGAAGGAGTTAGTGAAGTGGAGTAAGGAAAGTAAGGGAAGGGAAAAGAGTGAAGGAGCAAAAGAAGGGAAGGGACAGAAAGGAAAGTAAAGGAGAAGGTCTGAAAGAAGGTGAGTGTGGGAGTATGGCTGAGTTATACGGAGTGAGTGTGACAGAAGAGGAGTGAAAGACTAAGGGGACGGAAAGAATGAGGCTAACAGAGAGAGAATGAAGGAAGGGGAGTGCAGAACTAAGAGGACAGAGGGAGTAAGACAAGGAGTTAGTGAAGTGGAGTAAAGAAAGTAAGGGAAGGGAAAAGAGTGAAGGAGCGAAAGAAGGGAAGGGAAAGTAAGGAAAGTAAAGTAAAGGAAAAGGTCTGAAAGAAGGTGAGTGTGGGAGTATGGCTGAGTTATACGGAGTGAGTGTGACAGAAGAGGAGTGAGAGACTAAGGGGACGGAAAGAATGAGGCTAACAGAGAGAGAATGAAGGAAGGGGAGTACAGAACTAATAGGACAGAGGGAGTATGACAAGGAGTTAGTGAAGTGGAGTAAGGAAAGTAAGGGAAGGGAAAAGAGTGAAGGAGCAAAGGAAGGGAAGAGAGAAGAAGGAAAGTAAAGGAGAAAGTCTGAAAGAAGGTGAGTGTGGGAGCATGGCTGAGTTATAGGGAGTGAGCCTGACAGAAGAGGAGTGAGAGACTAAGAGGACGGAGAGAATGAGGCTAACAGAGAGAGAATGAGGGAAGGGGAGTGTAGAACTAAGAGGACAGAGGGAGTAAGAAAAAGAGTTAGTAAAGTGAAGTAAGGAGAATAAAGGAAGGGAAAAGAGTGAAGGAGCAAAAGGAGAAAGTCTGAAAGAAGGTGAGTGTGGGAGTATGGCTGAGTTATAGGGTGTGAGCGTGACAGAAGAGGAGTGAGAGACTAAGGGGACGGAAGGAATGAGGCTAACAGAGAGAGAATGAAGGAAGGGAAGTGCAGAACTAAGAGGACAGAGGGAGTAAGAGAAGGAGTTAGTGAAGTGGAGTAAGGAAAGTAAGGGAAGGGAAAAGAGTGAAGGTGCGAAAGAAGGGAAGGGACAGTAAGGAAAGTAAAGTAAAGGAGAAGGTCTGAAAGAAGGTGAGTGTGGGAGTATGGCTGAGTTATACGGAGTGAGTGTGACAGAAGTGGAGTGAGAGACTAAGGGGACGGAAAGAATGAGGCTAACAGAGAGAGAATGAGGGAAGGGGAGTGCAGAACTAAGAGGACAGAGGGAGTAACAAAAGGAATTAGTAAAGTGAAGTAAGGAGAATAAAGTAAGGGAAAAGAGTGAAGGAGCAAGAGAAGGGAAGATAGAGAAAGAAAAGTAAAGGAGAAAGTCTGAAAGAAAGTGAGTGTGGGAGTATGGCTGAGTTATAGGGTGTGATCGTGACAGAAGAGGAGTGAGAGACTAAGGGGACGGAAGGAATGAGGCTAACAGAGAGAGAATGAAGGAAGGGGAGTGCAGAACTAAGAGGAAAGAGGGAGTAAGAGAAGGAGTTAGTGAAGTGGAGTAAAGAAAGTAAGGGAAGGGAAAAGAGTGAAGGAGCAAAAGAAGGGAAGGGAAAGTAAGGAAAGTAAAGCAAAGGAGAAGGTCTGAAAGAAGGTGAGTGTGGGAGTATGGCTGAGTTATACGGAGTGAGTGTGACAGAAGAGGAGTGAGAGACTAAGGGGACGGAAAGAATGAGGCTAACAGAGAGAGAATGAAGGAAGGGAGTACAGAACTAATAGGACAGAGGGAGTATGACAAGGAGTTAGTGAAGTAGAGTAAGGAAAGTAAGGGAAGGGAAAAGAGTGAAGGAGCAAAAGAAGGGAAGAGAGAAGAAGGAAAGTAAAGGAGAAAGTCTGAAAGAAGGTGAGTGTGGGAGCATGGCTGAGTTATAGGGAGTGAGCTTGACAGAAGAGGAGTGAGAGACTAAGAGGACGGAGAGAATGAGGCTAACAGAGAGAGAATGAGGGAAGGGGAGTGTAGAACTAAGAGGACAGAGGGAGTAAGAAAAGGAGTTAGTAA
Source organism: Lissotriton vulgaris (assembly GCF_964263255.1). NCBI lineage: Eukaryota > Metazoa > Chordata > Amphibia > Caudata > Salamandridae > Lissotriton > Lissotriton vulgaris. Next base: position 83,647 of record NW_028244725.1, read on the forward strand.
AGTGAAGTAAGGAGAATAAAGGAAGGGAAAAGAGTGAAGGAGCAAAAGGAGAAAGTCTGAAAGAAGGTGAGTGTGGGAGTATGGCTGAGTTATAGGGAGTGAGCGTGACAGAAGAGGAGTGAGAGACTAAGGGGACGGAAGGAATGAGGCTAACAGAGAGAGAATGAAGGAAGGGAAGTGCAGAACTAAGAGGACAGAGGGAGTAAGAGAAGGAGTTAGTGAAGTGGAGTAAGGAAAGTAAGGGAAGGGAAAAGAGTGAAGGTGCGAAAGAAGGGAAGGGACAGTAAGGAAAGTAAAGTAAAGGAGAAGGTCTGAAAGAAGGTGAGTGTGGGAGTATGGCTGAGTTATACGGAGTGAGTGTGACAGAAGTGGAGTGAGAGACTAAGGGGACGGAAAGAATGAGGCTAACAGAGAGAGAATGAGGGAAGGGGAGTGCAGAACTAAGAGGACAGAGGGAGTAACAAAAGGAATTAGTAAAGTGAAGTAAGGAGAATAAAGGAAGGGAAAAGAGTGAAGGAGCAAGAGAAGGGAAGATAGAGAAAGAAAAGTAAAGGAGAAAGTCTGAAAGAAAGTGAGTGTGGGAGTATGGCTGAGTTATAGGGTGTGATCGTGACAGAAGAGGAGTGAGAGACTAAGGGGATGGAAAGAATGAGGCTAACAGAGAGAGAATGAAGGAAGGGGAGTGCAGAACTAAGAGGACAGAGGGAGTAAGACAAGGAGTTAGTGAAGTGGAGTAAGGAAAGTAAGGGAATGGAAAAGAGTGAAGGAGCGAAAGAAGGGAAGAGAGAGGAAGGAAAGTAAAGGAGAAAGTCTGAAAGAAGGTGAGTGTGGGAGTATGGCTGAGTTATAGGGAGTGAGCGTGACAGAAGAGGAGTGAGAGACTAAGAGGACGGAGAGAATGAGGCTAACAGAAAGAGAATGAAGGAAGGGGAGTGTAGAACTAAGAGGACAGAAGCAGTAAGACAAGGAGTTAGTGAAGTGGAGTAAGGAAAGTAAGGGAAGGGAAAAGAGTGAAGGAGTGAAGGAAGGGAAGAGAGAGGAAGGAAAGTAAAGGAGAAAGTCTGAAAGAAGGTGAGTGTGGGAGTATGGCTGAGTTATAGGGAGTGAGAGTGATAGAAGAGGAGTGAAAGACTAAGAGGACGGAGAGAATGAGGCTAACAGAGAGAGAATGAGGGAAGGGGAGTGTAGAACTAAGAGGACAGAGGGAGTAAGAGAAGGAGTTAGTGAAGTGGAGTAAAGAAAGTAAGGGAAGGGAAAAGAGTGAAGGAGCGAAAGAAGGGAAGGGAAAGTAAGGAAAGTAAAGTCAAGGAAAAGGTCTGAAAGAAGGTGAGTGTGGGAGTATGGCTGAGTTATACGGAGTGAGTGTGACAGAAGAGGAGTGAAAGACTAAGGGGACGGAAAGAATGAGGCTAACAGAGAGAGAATGAAGGAAGGGGAGTGCAGAACTAAGAGGACAGAGGGAGTAAGACAAGGAGTTAGTGAAGTGGAGTAAAGAAAGTAAGGGAAGGGAAAAGAGTGAAGGAGCGAAAGAAGGGAAGGGAAAGTAAGGAAAGTAAAGTAAAGGAAAAGGTCTGAAAGAAGGTGAGTGTGGGAGTATGGCTGAGTTATACGGAGTGAGTGTGACAGAAGAGGAGTGAGAGACTAAGGGGACGGAAAGAATGAGGCTAACAGAGAGAGAATGAAGGAAGGGGAGTACAGAACTAATAGGACAGAGGGAGTATGACAAGGAGTTAGTGAAGTGGAGTAAGGAAAGTAAGGGAAGGGAAAAGAGTGAAGGAGCAAAGGAAGGGAAGAGAGAAGAAGGAAAGTAAAGGAGAAAGTCTGAAAGAAGGTGAGTGTGGGAGCATGGCTGAGTTATAGGGAGTGAGCCTGACAGAAGAGGAGTGAGAGACTAAGAGGACGGAGAGAATGAGGCTAACAGAGAGAGAATGAGGGAAGGGGAGTGTAGAACTAAGAGGACAGAGGGAGTAAGAAAAGGAGTTAGTAAAGTGAAGTAAGGAGAATAAAGGAAGGGAAAAGAGTGAAGGAGCAAAAGGAGAAAGTCTGAAAGAAGGTGAGTGTGGGAGTATGGCTGAGTTATAGGGTGTGAGCGTGACAGAAGAGGAGTGAGAGACTAAGGGGACGGAAGGAATGAGGCTAACAGAGAGAGAATGAAGGAAGGGAAGTGCAGAACTAAGAGGACAGAGGGAGTAAGAGAAGGAGTTGGTGAAGTGGAGTAAGGAAAGTAAGGGAAGGGAAAAGAGTGAAGGTGCGAAAGAAGGGAAGGGACAGTAAGGAAAGTAAAGTAAAGGAGAAGGTCTGAAACAAGGTGAGTGTGGGAGTATGGCTGAGTTATACGGAGTGAGTGTGACAGAAGTGGAGTGAGAGACTAAGGGGACGGAAAGAATGAGGCTAACAGAGAGAGAATGAGGGAAGGGGAGTGCAGAACTAAGAGGACAGAGGGAGTAACAAAAGGAATTAGTAAAGTGAAGTAAGGAGAATAAAGTAAGGGAAAAGAGTGAAGGAGCAAGAGAAGGGAAGATAGAGAAAGAAAAGTAAAGGAGAAAGTCTGAAAGAAAGTGAGTGTGGGAGTATGGCTGAGTTATAGGGTGTGATCGTGACAGAAGAGGAGTGAGAGACTAAGGGGACGGAAGGAATGAGGCTAACAGAGAGAGAATGAAGGAAGGGGAGTGCAGAACTAAGAGGAAAGAGGGAGTAAGAGAAGGAGTTAGTGAAGTGGAGTAAAGAAAGTAAGGGAAGGGAAAAGAGTGAAGGAGCAAAAGAAGGGAAGGGAAAGTAAGGAAAGTAAAGTAAAGGAGAAGGTCTGAAAGAAGGTGAGTGTGGGAGTATGGCTGAGTTATACGGAGTGAGTGTGACAGAAGAGGAGTGAGAGACTAAGGGGACGGAAAGAATGAGGCTAACAGAGAGAGAATGAAGGAAGGGGAGTACAGAACTAATAGGACAGAGGGAGTATGACAAGGAGTTAGTGAAGTAGAGTAAGGAAAGTAAGGGAAGGGAAAAGAGTGAAGGAGCAAAAGAAGGGAAGAGAGAAGAAGGAAAGTAAAGGAGAAAGTCTGAAAGAAGGTGAGTGTGGGAGCATGGCTGAGTTATAGGGAGTGAGCTTGACAGAAGAGGAATGAGAGACTAAGAGGACGGAGAGAATGAGGCTAACAGAGAGAGAATGAGGGAAGGGGAGTGTAGAACTAAGAGGACAGAGGGAGTAAGAAAAGGAGTTAGTAAAGTGAAGTAAGGAGAATAAAGGAAGGGAAAAGAGTGAAGGAGCAAAAGGAGAAAGTCTGAAAGAAGGTGAGTGTGGGAGTATGGCTGAGTTATAGGGAGTGAGCGTGACAGAAGAGGAGTGAGAGACTAAGGGGACGGAAGGAATGAGGCTAACAGAGAGAGAATGAAGGAAGGGAAGTGCAGAACTAAGAGGACAGAGGGAGTAAGAGAAGGAGTTAGTGAAGTGGAGTAAGGAAAGTAAGGGAAGGGAAAAGAGTGAAGGTGTGAAAGAAGGGAAGGGACAGTAAGGAAAGTAAAGTAAAGGAGAAGGTCTGAAAGAAGGTGAGTGTGGGAGTATGGCTGAGTTATACGGAGTGAGTGTGACAGAAGTGGAGTGAGAGACTAAGGGGACGGAAAGAATGAGGCTAACAGAGAGAGAATGAGGGAAGGGGAGTGCAGAACTAAGAGGACAGAGGGAGTAACAAAAGGAATTAGTAAAGTGAAGTAAGGAGAATAAAGGAAGGGAAAAGAGTGAAGGAGCAAGAGAAGGGAAGATAGAGAAAGAAAAGTAAAGGAGAAAGTCTGAAAGAAAGTGAGTGTGGGAGTATGGCTGAGTTATAGGGTGTGATCGTGACAGAAGAGGAGTGAGAGACTAAGAGGACGGAGAGAATGAGGCTAACAGAGAGAGAATGAGGGAAGGGGAGTGTAGAACTAAGAGGACAGAGGGAGTAAGAAAAGGAGTTAGTAAAGTGAAGTAAGGAGAATAAAGGAAGGGAAAAGAGTGAAGGAGCAAAAGGAGAAAGTCTGAAAGAAGGTGAGTGTGGGAGTATGGCTGAGTTATAGGGAGTGAGCGTGACAGAAGAGGAGTGAGAGACTAAGGGGATGGAAAGAATGAGGCTAACAGAGAGAGAATGAAGGAAGGGGAGTGCAGAACTAAGAGGACAGAGGGAGTAAGACAAGGAGTTAGTGAAGTGGAGTAAGGAAAGTAAGGGAATGGAAAAGAGTGAAGGAGCGAAAGAAGGGAAGAGAGAGGAAGGAAAGTAAAGGAGAAAGTCTGAAAGAAGGTGAGTGTGGAAGTATGGCTGAGTTATAGGGAGTGAGCGTGACAGAAGAGGAGTGAGAGACTAAGAGGACGGAGAGAATGAGGCTAACAGAAAGAGAATGAAGGAAGGGGAGTGTAGAACTAAGAGGACAGAAGCAGTAAGACAAGGAGTTAGTGAAGTGGAGTAAGGAAAGTAAGGGAAGGGAAAAGAGTGAAGGAGTGAAGGAAGGGAAGAGAGAGGAAGGAAAGTAAAGGAGAAAGTCTGAAAGAAGGTGAGTGTGGGAGTATGGCTGAGTTATAGGGAGTGAGAGTGATAGAAGAGGAGTGAAAGACTAAGAGGACGGAGAGAATGAGGCTAACAGAGAGAGAATGAGGGAAGGGGAGTGTAGAACTAAGAGGACAGAGGGAGTAAGAGAAGGAGTTAGTGAAGTGGAGTAAAGAAAGTAAGGGAAGGGAAAAGAGTGAAGGAGCGAAAGAAGGGAAGGGAAAGTAAGGAAAGTAAAGTCAAGGAAAAGGTCTGAAAGAAGGTGAGTGTGGGAGTATGGCTGAGTTATACGGAGTGAGTGTGACAGAAGAGGAGTGAGAGACTAAGGGGATGGAAAGAATGAGGCTAACAGAGAGAGAATGAAGGAAGGGGTGTACAGAACTAATAGGACAGAGGGAGTATGACAAGGAGTTAGTGAAGTAGAGTAAGGAAAGTAAGGGAAGGGAAAAGAGTGAAGGAGCAAAGGAAGGGAAGAGAGAAGAAGGAAAGTAAAGGAGAAAGTCTGAAAGAAGGTGAGTGTGGGAGCATGGCTGAGTTATAGGGAGTGAGCTTGACAGAAGAGGAGTGAGAGACTAAGAGGACGGAGAGAATGAGGCTAACAGAGAGAGAATGAGGGAAGGGGAGTGTAGAACTAAGAGGACAGAGGGAGTAAGAAAAGGAGTTAGTAAAGTGAAGTAAGGAGAATAAAGGAAGGGAAAAGAGTGAAGGAGCAAAAGGAGAAAGTCTGAAAGAAGGTGAGTGTGGGAGTATGGCTGAGTTATAGGGAGTGAGCGTGACAGAAGAGGAGTGAGAGACTAAGGGGACGGAAGGAATGAGGCTAACAGAGAGAGAATGAGGGAAGGGGAGTGCAGAACTAAGAGGACAGGGGGAGTAACAAAATGAATTAGTAAAGTGAAGTAAGGAGAATAAAGGAAGGGAAAAGAGTGAAGGAGCAAGAGAAGGGAAGATAGAGAAAGAAAAGTAAAGGAGAAAGTCTGAAAGAAGGTGAGCGTGGGAGTATGTCTGAGTTATAGGGTGTGATCGTGACAGAAGAGGAGTGAGAGACTAAGGGGATGGAAAGAATGAGGCTAACAGAGAGAGAATGAAGGAAGGGGAGTGCAGAACTAAGAGGACAGAGGGAGTAGGACAAGGAGTTAGTGAAGTGGAGTAAGGAAGGTAAGGGAAGGGAAAAGAGTGAAGGAGCAAAGGAAGGAAAGAGAGAGGAAGGAAAGTAAAGGAGAAAGTGTGAAAGAAGGTGAGTGTGGGAGTATATCTGAGTTATAGGGAGTGAGCATGACAGAAGAGGAGTGAGAGACTAAGAGGACGGAGAGAATGAGGTTAACTGAGAGAGAATGAAGGAAGGGGAGTGCAGAACTAAGAGGACAGACGGAGTAAGACATGGAGTTAGTGAAGTGGAGTAAGGAAAGTAAGGGAAGGGAAAAGAGTGAAGGAGTTAAGGAAGGGAAGAGAAGAGAAAGGAAGGAAAGTAAAGGAGAAAGTCTGAAAGAAGGTGAGTGTGGGAGTGTGGCTGAGTTATAGGGAGTGAGCATGACAGAAGAGGAGTGAGAGACTAAGAGGATGGAGAGAATGAGACTAACAAAGAGAATGAGGGAAGGGGAGTGTAGAACTAAGAGGACAAAGGGCGTAAGAGAATGAGTTAGTGAAGTGGAGTAAGGAAAGTAAGGGAAGGGAAAAGAGTGAAGGAGCGAAAGAAGTGTGGTAAATATTTGATTTACCGTCCTAATTTCTATGCAGGTAAGTACTTAAACAAAAATAACTCAATCGGAAAGAAAGACGCAGAGTCCGTGGTGTTAGAGTTCTTAGGGGTTTTATTCCTTAAAAAGGAATGGTTCTGGTACCGGATATCGGGTTCCTGACACCACTGGGGTGCAGGAAGGGATAGAGCATACTTTATTGACAAGACATAACTTTTATACTTAAACCATATAATGAATACCAATACAGTAGGCGTAACAGCTGAGAGAAGCAAGATAATAACACACACGTGTTAGCAATACGTAATCAAAAGGCGTGAACTAGGCGTGAACATAGAGGTGTGTGCTAGAAACGTCACATGTAAGTGTCACAAGTAGGTGGGTACAAAGCAATGTCAGCAGAAATCTGAGGCCTGGATGCGCGCGCAGCTGCATGACGTGTGATTGACGTGGAGCAGGAGGGTGCAGGGGACTTGACATTTACACTAGCGGAAAGAGACAGAAGTCTGGCATGTCAGATCAACTCGTACCTATATCATATCTGGTATCTGATGTTTGGGAACCATATTATCTAGAAGGAATTGTCTCTTGGGCAGAGGCTATTCTATACTGACTGTGAGTGCGTGTATAAGCGTCTACGTGTCTGCATGAGATGCGAGGGGGCATGGGCCTACCATGGTAACAGAAGCTATGATTTACTTGCACGGAGACAGTGAGGCCGGGCCTTTTGCTCTGCAGCTGGAAGGATGTTTACTTGAACTAGTAGGCAGGAATGTATGTTTGAGGAGCGGAGCAGATAATTTGAAGGTTGAATACAGTCTTGGCAGGCAGCAGGCTGAGCTAAGCGCCGTTAGCCGCGCAGGGAGTAAGGCAGAGGTCACGGGTACAGGGGCAGCCCAGGCTGAGGCGTTCAGAGTCAGAAGGCAGGAAAAGGCTCGATGGTAGAATTCAGAGGCCTACTTCGCCAGAGCTGAAAAACGTGTAAAGTACACCACAAAAAGACGTTGGCATGGCATACTTAGGAACGGAATATTCAACCCGTTCAGGGTGGATCTGAAAGAGGACATGTTAACGTTGGACGCAAATGTATTTGCGTCTTCATAGCTGGCACAGGAGGGAAGTTACATGCACTTTAAGCTCGTACATGGAGACGGTGGGGTACACGTTAGGGAACATTTCTTGACCATAAAATTTATATTTCCTCATTCCCTCCTTGTTCCCTACGGACCCTTCATGATATATCGATCCTCATAAATCGATCAGTCTGTTCTTGTAACATCATTTGTTCTTCTTTCTTCTTTTCGTGTTTTGCGTGAAAACTGGAATGTGGAATACAGGAAGTGGCGCACAGACCACAAATCGCTGGCCCACACTGTAGGCACAGGCAGCAACTGAATACTATAACAAGGGCAATGCCTAGGAAGGATAGGATCTTCCATCCCCAAGCGGTCAACGTTGTCCAGAACCAACCGGACCAAGTCCAGGTGCCTGGATTCTGATGTATTAAACTTGCAATTTTATGAAGACGTGTGATAGCTTTATATACTGTTGGCGCGTTTTCTGGAATGAAAACACAGCAACTTGACCCGATGACCTTACAAGCTCCGCCCCTATCTGCTAGGATGACGTCAATAACAAGACGGTTTTGGAGAACAACAACCCGCATGGCAGATTGCTCCTCTGTTAAGTTGCCTAGAGCGGAGGTAGTTTCATTCACTACTGCTTCGAGGGTCCTAGTTAATCTTCGTATCAGTTTACTATTAAAGACGGTACCTAAGTAGGGGAAGAAACCTTTATTGAAGTCTGTGTATTGCTCCCATGCCGTTTCAGTATAGTCGACAATCGGGAGATCTCTTCGGAGTCTATTCTTTACTAGATTTTTATTTCTGTGATAATCAGGAGGTGCTAGAAAAACAGGTGGCAGAAGGAATGCAATGTAACAGGTACCATCCCAATCTGGAGGTAAACGTATGTATGCGGTATGGCCACAAACAAAGTAGGAATGACGAGTAGCTCTAAAGGAAGACTTGCCTTGATCACTGAATTCGACCACAGTAGTACATTTACTATGACCTAAGTGTACTGAACCCTTCTTTCTGACACATAAGTCACCTGTGACTGGTAGTACTGACATAGCAGGGAGAACTGGTGCAGCTTCGGATTCAACAGTAAGAATCATAAGGTTAATTGTATAATTACCTAATCCATATACTTCATTTTCTAGATCAGTTCCTATCCTAGTGGGAAGTCCCTTCTTGTCAGGATAACAGGCGTTAAGCAGAACTAAGTTCAGGTTTCCCCAAACCCAATTTCCTTCGAAGACAGCAATATCAGGATCTAAGGAATTAATTATTCTAAACCATGCTCCACATGAGCCATTGTGTGTGAACGGGTACGGAAAGAGGGGCAGAACTCCCTTGTATTTCTGATAGGGAGGGAGTCGGCCACATATCCAACAGTTTGTAGCATTATTAGTCTGATGGGAGTGATGTAACATACTAATGAATGTGTTGTTGCGCAGCGCAAGTCTGTAAGATAATTCATGAGGGGGTAATTCGCTAAAAGAATGTTCGGCAGTGACATTGTAAGCAGATTGTTCACGCTTGAAGATAGGGTAGTATATAGGCAGCAATATACTGGCAACAATAATCAAAAGACTTAGAAAAAACATAACCAATAATGTCACTATACAGTGACTACGGAGTGATTTACAATATGCATGTTTCTTGAATTTTCTCTCTCTCTCTCTATCTCGGTCTAGGGGATACATGTCAGAAACTGATTTAACCGATTCACCTAGGGGAGGACCTAAACAATTAAACTGTCTGACTTGCTAGACCGTAGTTTCTTTTTATACTCCTCTTGGGGAGTTTTCTCCCTCTTGGGAACTTTAAAGTCACTAGTATCGAGGCAGTCCTTTGAGGGGGTGGACGAGTCAGTCTCTGGCAACAGTTCATTACATTTTTTAATATGACTCGTGTGGATCCACCCCTTTCGGCCTTCAACTTTAATCGCCGTCCTCGTGGTCAGAAGGACGATCTTCGGCTCCTTCCAGCGGGGCTCCAGCGGGCTTTTCCTGTCGAAGTTGCGAATCAACACAGTGTCCCCTGGACGGACGTCGTGTGGCTTTACATCAGTGTTGTCGGGAAAGGCTGCGGCAACCTGTGAACGACATGATTGGAGTGCAGACATCAAGGAGGCAAGGTAATCTGTCAGCATATTACAATCAACATCGGTTATTTTCTTAGGCATGGGCGTCCCCCACATATTTGGTGGTCGGCCAAAGACCACCTCATACGGCGATAGTCCTGATCTCGAATGGGGGACCATTCTCATATAGAACAGTGCAACTGGCAGGGCGACTATCCAGTCGACCCCTTTCTCTTTACATATTTTGGCGAGGCGCGTTTTCAGTGTCTGGTTATGCCTTTCTACAAGGCCAGCTGCCTCGGGATGTCGGACACAATGGAATTTCCACTGATATCCTAGCAGAAGGGAAACCTGTTTCATGAGCTCGGATGAGAATGGCTGTCCGTTATCTGAGTACACGATACGAGGCAAGCCGTACCATGGGAAGAATTCTCGAACCAGCTGCCTGGCAGTGGTCGGGGCAGTGTAATCTGGGACTGGATATGCTTCGGTCCAACGGGAAAGTGCACAAACAACTACGAGGACATACTTGAATCCTCGACAACGGTCCATCTGGATATAATCCATCTGGAGGACTTCAAAAGGGTGATCGGGAGGATGAAATCCACCTTGCTCTACAGGGACGCTTTTACCTGGATTGAACTGACAACAGATCATGCAAGTACGCACTTTCTGTTTTGCTGCTGCTCGTAAATGTTTGTTGTACCAGAGATTCTGTAAAGTTGTCTAACATAGCTTTTTCTCCTAGGTGTGCTGGACTATGTGCTGTATTTATTATGACTTGAACCATAGAGTCGGGGAGAAACCATGTAGATTTTCCCTTCGTCATCCATCCTTGATCTGTCTGAATCCCTCCTAGTTCAGTCCATTTCTTGATTTCATCTGGAGTAGCATGTGTCTGAATATCGATTACATCTAGTGTGGGATCCCTAACTGTCATACACTGTGTCGGCACTATTGTCTTTGTCACATCAGTTGTCTGGGTGTGAGTTAATGCTGTATGTTTTGCTGTTTGGTCTGCCAGGTCGTTACCCTGGGAAATGGAATCTGTAACTTTAGTATGTGCTTTACACTTCATGATGGATATGCCTGAAGGCAGATGTATTGCTTCTAATAGTGCTTGAATGAGGGGACCGTGTTGGATCTTGGCACCGTGAGAGGTCAAGAAACCTCGTTCTTGCCATAACACTCCGAAGTCGTGTACGACTCCGAAAGCATAACGTGAATCTGTATATATGTTAACATTTCTGTTCTTGGCTAGTATACAGGCTCGGGTCAGAGCGATGAGCTCTGCTGCTTGAGCGGACAGTGTATCAATACGATATGTTTCTTTAACTTCAGTTTCAGTGGTCACTGCATACGCGGCCACTAATTCTCCTGTGTTTGTTCTCATACATGAACCATCCACGTAAAGTGTCAGGTCTGGATTTGTCAGTGGAACATCTGTTAAGTCTCGTCGGGGCTTTGTTACTGCATTAATGATCTCTATACAATCATGCGGGCTGAATTTGTCATAATTGAAGGTAACAATGTTGCAGGATTCAGAATGTTACAGCGTCTGATTTCTATGTGTGGCTGGAATAGCGTCAATTCATAACCTGTCAGTCGTGCTATAGTCAAGTGTTGAGTCTGGGTTCGGTTTAGAAGAACCTCTACAGAATGTGGAACTTGTACTGTTAATGGATGTCCTAATACAATTGAGTCGCTCTGTCTGATTGCTAGGGCTGTCGCTGCGACTGACTTTAAGCACGCAGGGAGTGCCTGGGCTACTGAATCCAATGTACTTGAAAAATAAGCACAAGGCTTATGTGAACCTGCTTGATCTTGAGTGAGGACAGACAACGCTGTACCATCACGTTCTGTAACAAAAAGTGTAAAAGGTTTGCTGTAACATGGTGTCGCTAAAACTGGTGCTTGACATAAAGCTTTCTTTAATTCCTCAAAGGCCTGTGTATGTTCCTGAGTCCAAGGGAGGGCAGTCGAAGTCGCTGCATCCTGTGTTGTCAACTGAATGAGTGGTTTAGCTAGAAATGCATATTGAGGAATCCATTGTCTGCAGTACGAGGTGAGGCCTATAAAGGCCTGCACTTCCTTTTGTGTCTGGGGTTGTGGCATATTTATAATTAACTGGATGCGGTCAGGTGTGAGCTGTCTCCCCACTTTGGACAGCAAGTGACCCAAGTACACAACTTGCTGAACACAGAATTGTAGCTTCGAAGGAGACACCTTGTGTCCCTTGTCGGCCAGAAAATGTAAAACTGTCAGTGATGCTTGTTCACATTCGGGTTCACTTCGTGCGGTGATCAGCAGATCATCGACGTATTGTAGTAAGGCGGTATTAACTGGCATTTGGATACAATCAAGTTGTCTTTTCAGTGCTTGACTATAGATGCTGGGGCTTTCTGTGAATCCTTGAGGTGCCCGTGAAAATTTGAAACTTCGTCCATTTAAACTGAATCCGAAGAGGTATTGGCTCTCTGGATCAATGGGCACACTGAAGAAGGCGTTCTTGAGGTCAATTACAGTAAAGAACGTTGCTTCTGAATCAATAGCAGTCAATAGGGATGAGATGTCGGGAACCACAGGGTACTGTGGAACAATGCATTTATTCAGTTCTCGTAAATCAATCACCAGCCGATATACTGGCGGTGCATTGGGATCAGTACGTTTAAGAATCGGAATGATAGGGGAATTACAGATATTGGAGTCGGTTTCTACGACCACTCCTTGGGCAATGAGCTCTTCAATGATTTCCAGTAAAGCCACTACAGCATCGGGTGGTAACTTGTATTGTCTGATTCGCGGCAAAACAACTCCTGGTTTGAGTGTAACACGGTATGGTGTGATGTGCATGCAACCTACATCGGTTGGGCCTTGTGCCCACAGGTGTTTCGGTACATTTTTCAATCTGACATCAAACTCTCGTAATACATAGTGACCCTTAAAGTCACGCAGGAAAAGTCTAACTCCTTCCGGAGAACAACATATCACAGCTCCTAGAGCCTTCAATGTTTTGATACCTAACAGATTTTCTGGACATGATTTCGTGAGTAACAAGTCTGTAACGCGTGATAATGGACCCACAGCCAGGGGGACTGGTTTCGATACCTCATTTACAATAGGCTGTCCTGAAAAACCAAGGGAAACATTCTGTGAGCCTGAGAGGGGTGCCCCTGGGACTTCATTATGACTGATTGTTGTGCGGCTTGCCCCTGTGTCAATTAAAAACTTTCTGTCTTTTCCCAATACTTGACTGTGTACATAAGGACCCTCTTGATCTACAGGAATCTCAATAAGAGGCAAGCCAACCTCCCTCTCTAGGCTGTTTCATGTGTATCGCTGATAATCGGGATAATCAGATTGGGCATACTGGTTCATCTGTCGTGAAACTTGTTGCGTCGCGGCAATGGGCTGTGGCTGTGGCTGTGATACAGCTGCGGTCTGTGCTGGATGTGGTGAAGTATGCATAGGTTGTGAATTCTGTGAAGTCTGTTGCTGGACCTGGTCTTGTCTAGGCGGATGCGGTCTTTCTTTAGTTTTACCTGTTGCTATATTGTGTTTCAGGACTGGACATTCATGTACGTAGTGACCTGGCTGTTTGCAATAGTTGCATGTCCCTTTAACGGGAGCTGCTGCATTACCTGTCTGGGTCGTACCCTTTCTCTGGCCGTCGTCTGGAACCGACTGGGCCACTAACATTTTCATTTTCGGGAAGACCGAAGTAATGTGTTTTGGGAAAGCCAGCATGCTTTGGTCTCCTGACTGGTGGCCCCAAGACTTGGGACCTGTACCCTCCCCTAAACCTACCATTAAAAATCTGGGTGTGAAATTAGATCAAAGCCTAACTCTCAAAGAACATGCTAATGTAATTGCTGGTGCTTGTTTTCGCACTATTGGATTACTCAGGCGAGTCTTTCCCCTGCTGCCCGACACCTACAGAAAGACCTTGGTGCAAGCCCTTGTAATAAGTCGCCTTGACTATTGCAACGGGCTTTTGATACAAGCCAATGAGGATGCCATCAATCGTCTGCAGGTGGTCCAGAACACGGCGGCAAGGCTGATTCTGAATGCCCCCCCCAGAACATCTTCTGGACCCCTGTTAAAAAAACTACATTGGCTTCCAATACGCCAACGGGTTAAATTTAAAATCTGCTGCACTGTACATAAGTGCTTATTTGGAAACGGCCCCAAATACCTAGCCAAACTATTCCAACCCTGCAAACCAGAACAAGAATTACGGTCAAGTAATCTTCTCTTGCTCAAAACACCTTTCGTTAAAAAAACCAGACAAGGCGGCAGAGCCCTCTCAACAGTGGGGCCGGCCCTGTGGAACAACTTGCCCCTCAACTTAAGACAGGTTCCCAAATACCTCACCTTTAGAAAAATGCTGATGACGAATCTGTTTGAGGAGATATAACCTTAGGATTGCTGCCCCTCAGTTTCTTGCGACCTGCTGATGTCAAAGCGCGGAGATAACCCTTTCGGGCTGGATTCTTGCGCTATACAAGCATATAAATAAATAAATAAATACATTTTCGTGTCTTTCATACGTCTCTGTTCGTGATCCTGTTCTTCTCTAATTCTGTTCTGGTGGTATTGTAACATTTGTAACATCTGGGATGGCGTATTTGCTTGCCAGGTACTTTCAACTTTATATACACGGTTCTTAACTGATGTCAGGGAATTCTCGACTAACTTTGTTACAAAAAGATGCGGGTACGACTCGCTACCTGGTTTTAGGCCACTATTAATGATGAAACATTTCTCGAATCTTGAATAGAAGTCACTGGTATCTTCATCGTGTTTCTGTTTACAGGCTGAGATTGCGTCCCAGTCTTCCTTTTTAGTTGTCAATAATCTTGGCAAGACCTGTACTATTAGACTGGTAATGCTTTTGCTTTGTCCCCAAGGCCTACCCCTGGGGTACGACCTTTTTCCTCGTCTTCTATTTCAGTCCATATAATCTTTTTATCTCCCACCTCCCATTCCTTTTCCTTGAGTTTCTCGTAGATGCCGGTGGGCAGCAGTACCTTTAACAATTTCATAATGTCTGTATATGTGTAATCTCCCATGAGTAACATGTCTTTTAGTTCTCGGTGAAAACCTGCAGGGTCTTTATCATGACAGGGTACTAGTTTCTTCATTTCTAACAATTCTAACTTTGTTAAAGGTGTGTACACAAACACACGTTCCAAGGTGTTATTAGTACCCATAACTGGGTGTACTTCTCGTAAGGGATTCTGTCTGTCAAAATGCTCAAAGTGACACATTTTTCTTTCGGGTGGCTGAGCTGAAACATATTGTGGGCCTAAGAAAGCGTTATATTTACGTTGTTGTTCTAGAATTATTTGAATTAATCTGGTACTTAGGCCTCTCCATCTATTCATAAGTAGTGCTTCTAATGTATCAGGTAAGGGACCTGGATCAGAATGTTGTTGTCTGTATAACGTGATGAGATGCTGAATCATGTATATACCAGCTAATTTCTGTTCGTCTGGGGAAAGGTTCAGAAATGTCTGTGCTACTGTATCATCATTGTATGTGTTAGAATTGTCAGCCCATAGCACTGCTGACCGGGCTAGTTCTTGTTCATCCATAGAATTGAGTACATGGTACCCCATTTGTTCTTGAAGCATTTTATCGGTAACTTGAAACAGATGTTCAGGAGAACTTGGTTTTGATATGGCAGAGAGAAAAACTCTCTTGCTTTCCGGACGAATGCCTTTCCTAAGGTAACTTCCCTTACCTACATACGCTATCCTGTGTGTAGTCGTTTCTGGTTCTTCAGGTTCGTCCTCCTCGGAGGAGTTGTCATTTTCTTTTTCCCTTTCTTGTTCTTTTCTGTGTATTTCTATTACTTCCTTTCTGATTTTCTTGTACATGCTTGATATACAATTCATTTTATCATGCTTTCCGTCGGCTATATTTTGACCCCACTTGTTTAGTGCTTCCATTTCTTCCTGGTCTACCCCAGGCCTGTCTCGATCTCTTATTAAGCAATTTATGAAAAAACGTAATACATATGCTTGAGTGTCAACTTTCTGGTGTGCCAGGGCCTCCTTAATACTTTCGGGATTTTCTCCAGTCTGGACAAAATGATATATTCTATCTAGGTGATCAGCCATCCCTGGGAATAACACTAGGTAATCTGTAGCTTGTCGCAAGCGTAGTGATGCTATCAACATCCTATCGTCTTTACCGGGTACTGGATCGTATCTGCAAATTGGAAGGGGTTCTTTGAGTATGCCGAGACGGGGTGATTGGGGTGTATGTTGCTTCAGCAGGTCCCTTAAGTTGAATCTGTGTGTTGCTGGCGGGGTCTGGAGACCTCCTGTCGCACCTCCTGAGCCAGAGGCTTGAGCATTATTTCTCTGTGGAGTCTGTATGTGTACCTGAACTTGTCTCTTACTGGGATCAGGCGCAATCGGATTCGGTATGTTAATCTTAGGTGGGGGAAGTGGTGGAGGAGGAGGAACAAGTGGAGCAGGCTGTCGATCGGGGGAACCTTGTTGCGGCAATGGCGGGATATGGTCT
This sequence comes from Lissotriton vulgaris, assembly GCF_964263255.1. NCBI lineage: Eukaryota > Metazoa > Chordata > Amphibia > Caudata > Salamandridae > Lissotriton > Lissotriton vulgaris. Next base: position 99,530 of record NW_028244725.1, read on the forward strand.
TGAGGCGGGTTGCCACCTCCGTCACCGTCAGTAGGCGGGACGCGGGCACGTGGATTGGTGTAAGCGGGTGCTACATCGTCTAGATAGGAAGCAAGGAATATGTCTTTGGTGGTCCTGTGATTTACTTTAGTCGGAACCAATGGTGGCGGTAGATCTTTCGGTATTTCTGAAGTGGCTTCAGGCAAACCCTCGGCCACTAAGTACATACCATTTACAAGATTGTTTCGCATGCGGTCTACTTGTTCTGCTTTTACTCGGATCCCTTCATTAACTAATTCGTTTTCTCGGACTCTATCCGACTCTTCTCTATGTCGGTCTTCTCTACGGAGTGCTCTTTCAGCACGTTTGTGTGATTCTTTATGCCAAAATTCGATGGCGTCTTTCTGAGATTGTCTGGCTTTCTTTTTCCATAGCGCTTCTTCTACCTTCACGATGCACTCGGCATCCCATGTTCCTGTAACGGGCCATCTGTGTCTCTCGTCTAGGTGCTTAGTATAATCGGCCCATAAATCTAGATACAATATGGCATCTAAGCCATGCTTATGGTACATAAAATTTCCAGGAGTGTCCCTAGGGGGGATAGGAATTTCTTCCTCTAGCATCCCTTTCCTAGTTCCTATCTTGTGGAGAAGTGTGGCTCAGGGGTTAGAGGCGGCAGACCCGGAATCTGAGATCGGTCCTGGACCAGGGTTCAATTCCCCGCCCCGGCGGGTTTGGGCTAAAAATTCCACGGACTCGATAATTCTCGTCCCGGTGCCTCCTCGATTCACGGGTTCACACTCTGCGACTCTGGGCAATAGCTTGCTTAATCTCCACAACGGCCCCTCGCGGCGGGATGCCTGACTTTCACCCTGTGGACACCCTGTCGGGGCTTCTCACAGGGGAATACCAGGACGGGTTCCCTAGGCAAGCGCCAGGATGCCCTTTGTGGTGACAGGTTGCGCTATATAAGTATACCTACATTTACATTTACATTTACATCTGTCTTAGTTTATTGAAGAACGGCATCTTGTTGCTTAGTACTCGATACTTGTTACTTACTCTGAACACAACTAGTTACACAAAGACACAATAATGTACATCAAACAGTCACTCATACCACGACATTAATCACATGAAAACATTTTGAACATATATCACTACCCTTGATACTAGATGTACTGCTAAACAGCACAGATACACTGTCGAGAACAGTGCAAGAACTTGTATGCTTGATATACTGCTAAACAGTACAGATACACTGTCTAAAACAGTGCAGACCGCGTTTGTGTACCCAAACACGTCTTTACCGGATACATAATAATGCACCCGTCTAGATACGTCCCAGCAATGGTACTCACCGGGAAGCACGGAACGGAAGGCCTCGGAAAACTCGACTGGACTGGACCGGACTGGACTGGACTCGACTCGACACGTGGATACTTCGGAAACTGGTGGGCCTCTTGACACCTCGGACCTTGCTTCTTTCGGCTAGGCTCTGGTCGGGATCCTCCGCACTCCTCACCGCCTCGTCTGGGTGCTGATCGCAGTCTCCGTCACCTCCGTGGGCCAGAGGGAGATACAGGAAATCCTGCGGTTACGCGTAATTGTCCGTCTTGACTTATGGCAGGGGGCATAGGTTGCAACGCACCAACCGGCGCGTAAGGTGGGGGAGGGGTCCCTGTTCGGGCGCCAAAATAATGTGGTAAATATTTGATTTACCGTCCTAATTTCTATGCAGGTAAGTACTTAAACAAAAATAACTCAATCGGAAAGAAAGACGCAGAGTCCGTGGTGTTAGAGTTCTTAGGGGTTTTATTCCTTAAAAAGGAATGGTTCTGGTACCGGATATCGGGTTCCTGACACCACTGGGGTGCAGGAAGGGATAGAGCATACTTTATTGACAAGACATAACTTTTATACTTAAACCATATAATGAATACCAATACAGTAGGCGTAACAGCTGAGAGAAGCAAGATAATAACACACACGTGTTAGCAATACGTAATCAAAAGGCGTGAACTAGGCGTGAACATAGAGGTGTGTGCTAGAAACGTCACATGTAAGTGTCACAAGTAGGTGGGTACAAAGCAGAATTTTGTAATGTCAGCAGAAATCTGAGGCCTGGATGCGCGCGCAGCTGCATGACGTGTGATTGACGTGGAGCAGGAGGGTGCAGGGGACTTGACATTTAGACTAGCGGAAAGAGACAGAAGTCTGGCATGTCAGATCAACTCGTACCTATATCATATCTGGTATCTGATGTTTGGGAACCATATTATCTAGAAGGAAAGGTCTCTTGGGCAGAGGCTATTCTATACTGACTGTGAGTGCGTGTATAAGCGTCTACGTGTCTGCATGAGATGCGAGGGGGCATGGGCCTACCATGGTAACAGAAGCTATGATTTACTTGCACGGAGACAGTGAGGCCGGGCCTTTTGCTCTGCAGCTGGAAGGATGTTTACTTGAACTAGTAGGCAGGAATGTATGTTTGAGGAGCGGAGCAGATAATTCGAAGGTTGAATACAGTCTTGGCAGGCAGCAGGCTGAGCTAAGCGCCGTTAGCCGCGCAGGGAGTAAGGCAGAGGTCACGGGTACAGGGGCAGCCCAGGCTGAGGCGTTCAGAGTCAGAAGGCAGGAAAAGGCTCGATGGTAGAATTCAGAGGCCTACTTCGCCAGAGCTGAAAAACGTGTAAAGTACACCACAAAAAGACGTTGGCATGGCATACTTAGGAACGGAATATTCAACCCGTTCAGGGTGGATCTGAAAGAGGACATGTTAACGTTGGACGCAAATGTATTTGCGTCTTCATAGCTGGCACAGGAGGGAAGTTACATGCACTTTAAGCTCGTACATGGAGACGGTGGGGTACACGTTAGGGAACATTTCTTGACCATAAAATTTATATTTCCTCAGAAGGGAAGGGACAGAAAGGAAAGTAAAGGAGAAGGTCAGAGAGAAGGTGAGTTTGGGAGTATGGCTGAGTTATACGGAGTGAGTGTGAAAGAAGAGGAGTGAGAGACTAAGAGGACGGAGAGAATGAGGCTAACAGAGAGAGAATGAGGGAAGGGGAGTGTAGAACTAAGAGGACAGAGGGAGTAAGAGAAGGAGTTAGTGAAGTGGAGTAAGGAAAGTAAGGGAAGGGAAAAGAGTGAAGGAGCGAAAGAAGGGAAGGGACAGAAAGGAAAGTAAAGGAGAAGGTCTGAAAGAAGGTGAGTGTGGGAGTGTGGCTGAGTTATAGGGAGTGAGCATGACAGAAGAGGAGTGAGAGACTAAGAGGATGGAGAGAATGAGACTAACAAAGAGAATGAGGGAAGGGGAGTGTAGAACTAAGAGGACAAAGGGAGTAAGAGAATGAGTTAGTGAAGTGGAGTAAGGAAAGTAAGGGAAGGGAAAAGAGTGAAGGAGCGAAAGAAGGGAAGGGACAGAAAGGAAAGTAAAGGAGAAGGTCTGAAAGAAGGTGAGTGTGGGAGTATGGCTGAGTTATACGGAGTGAGTGTGACAGAAGTGGAGTGAGAGACTAAGGGGACGGAAAGAATTAGGCTAACAGAGAGAGAATGAGGGAAGGGGAGTGCAGAACTAAGAGGACAGGGGGAGTAACAAAAGGAATTAGTAAAGTGAAGTAAGGAGAATAAAGGAAGGGAAAAGAGTGAAGGAGCAAGAGAAGGGAAGATAGAGAAAGAAAAGTAAAGAAGAAAGTCTGAAAGAAGGTGAGCGTGGGAGTATGTCTGAGTTATAGGGTGTGATCGTGACAGAAGAGGTGTGAGAGACTAAGGGGATGGAAAGAATGAGGCTAACAGAGAGAGAATGAAGGAAGGGGAGTGCAGAACTAAGAGGACAGAGGGAGTAGGACAAGGAGTTAGTGAAGTGGAGTAAGGAAGGTAAGGGAAGGGAAAAGAGTGAAGGAGCAAAGGAAGGGAAGAGAGAGGAAGGAAAGTAAAGGAGAAAGTGTGAAAGAAGGTGAGTGTGAGAGTATAGCTGAGTTATAGGGAGTGAGCATGACAGAAGAGGAGTGAGAGACTAAGAGGACGGAGAGAATGAGGTTAACTGAGAGAGAATGAAGGAAGGGGAGTGCAGAACTAAGAGGACAGACGGAGTAAGACATGGAGTTAGTGAAGTGGAGTAAGGAAAGTAAGGGAAGGGAAAAGAGTGAAGGAGTTAAGGAAGGGAAGAGAAGAGAAAGGAAGGAAAGTAAAGGAGAAAGTCTGAAAGAAGGTGAGCGTGGGAGTATGTCTGAGTTATAGGGTGTGATCGTGACAGAAGAGGTGTGAGAGACTAAGGGGATGGAAAGAATGAGGCTAACAGAGAGAGAATGAAGGAAGGGGAGTGCAGAACTAAGAGGACAGAGGGAGTAGGACAAGGAGTTAGTGAAGTGGAGTAAGGAAGGTAAGGGAAGGGAAAAGAGTGAAGGAGCAAAGGAAGGGAAGAGAGAGGAAGGAAAGTAAAGGAGAAAGTGTGAAAGAAGGTGAGTGTGGGAGTATAGCTGAGTTATAGGGAGTGAGCATGACAGAAGAGGAGAGAGAGACTAAGAGGATGGAGAGAATGAGACTAACAAAGAGAATGAGGGAAGGGGAGTGTAGAACTAAGAGGACAAAGGGAGTAAGAGAATGAGTTAGTGAAGTGGAGTAAGGAAAGTAAGGGAAGGGAAAAGAGTGAAGGAGCGAAAGAAGGGAAGGGACAGAAAGGAAAGTAAAGGAGAAAGTCAGAGAGAAGGTGAGTTTGGGAGTATGGCTGAGTTATACGGAGTGAGTGTGAAAGAAGAGGAGTGAGAGACTAAGAGGACGGAGAGAATGAGGCTAACAGAGAGAGAATGAGGGAAGGGGAGTGTAGAACTAAGAGGACAGAGGGAGTAAGAGAAGGAGTTAGTGAAGTGGAGTAAGGAAAGTAAGAGAAGGGAAAAGAGTGAAGGAGCAAAAGAAGGGAAGGGACAGAAAGGAAAGTAAAGGAGAAGGTCTGAAAGAAGGTGAGTGTGGGAGTATGGCTGAGTTATACGGAGTGAGTGTGACAGAAGAGGAGTGAGAGACTAAGGGGACGGAAAGAATGAGGCTAACAGATAGAGAATGAAGGAAGGGGAGTGCAGAACTAAGAGGACAGAGGGAGTAAGAAAAGGAGTTAGTAAAGTGGAGTAAGGAAAGTAAGGGAAGGGAAAAGAGTGAAGGAGTGAATGAAGGAAAGAGAGAGGAAGGAAAGTAAAGGAGAAAGTCTGAAAGAAGGTGAGTGTGGGAGTATGGCTGAGTTATAGGGAGTGAGCGTGACAGAAGAGGAGTGAGAGACTAAGAGGACGGAGAGAATGAGGCTAACAGAGAGAGAATGAGGGAAGGGGAGTGCAGAACTAAGAGGACAGAGGGAGTAACAAAAGGAATTAGTAAAGTGAAGTAAGGAGAATAAAGGAAGGGAAAAGAGTGAAGGAGCAAAAGAAGGGAAGCTAGAGAAAGAAAATTAAAGGAGAAAGTCTGAAAGAAGGTGAGTGTGGGAGTATTGCTGAGTTATAGGGTGTGAGCGTGACAGAAGAGGAGTGAGAGACAAAGGGGCGGAAAGAATGAGTCTAACGGAGAGAGAATGAAGGAAGGGGAGTGCAGAACTAAGAGGACAGAGGGAGTAAGACAAGGAGTTAGTGAAATGGATTAAGGAAAGTAAGGGAAGGGAAAAGAGTGAAGGAGCAAAAGAAGGGAAGAGAGTTGAAGGAAAGTAAGGGAGAAAGTGTGAAAGAAGGTGAGTGTGGGAGTATAGCTGAGTTATAGGGAGTGAGCATGACAGAAGAGGAGTGAGAGACTAAGAGGATGGAGAGAATGAGGCTAACAGAGAGAGAATGAGGGAAGGGGAGTGTAGAACTAAGAGGAGAGAGGGAGTAAGAGAAGGAGTTAGTGAAGTGGAGTAAGGAAAGTAAGGGAAGGGAAAAGAGTGAAGGAGCAATAGAAGGGAAGAGAGAGAAAGGAAAGTAAAGGAGAAAGTCTGAAAGAAGGTGAGTGTGGGAGTATGGCTGAGTTATAGGGAGTGAGTGTGACAGAAGAGGAATGAGAGACTAAGAGGACGGAGAGAATGAGGCTAACAGAAAGAGAATGAAGGAAGGTGAGTGTAGAACTAGAAGGACAGAGGGAGTAAGACAAGGAGTTAGTGAAGTGGAGTAAGGAAAGTAAGGGAAGGGAAAAGAGTGAAGGGGTGAAGGAAGAGAAGAGAGAGGAAGGAAAGTTAAGGAGAAAGTCTGAAAGAAGGTGAGTATGGGAGTATGGCTGAGTTATAGGGAGTGAGCGTGACAGAAAAGGAGTGAGAGACTAAGAGGACGGAGAGAATGAGGCTAACAGAGAGAGAATGAGGGAAGGGGAGTGTAGAACTAAGAGGACAGAGTATAGTAAGAGAAGGAGTTAGTGAAGTGGAGTAAGGAAAGTAAGGGAAGGGAAGGGAAAAGAGTGAAGGAGCAAAGGAAGGGAAGGGACAGAAAGGAAAGTAAAGGAGAAGGTCTGAAAGAAGGTGAGTGTGGGAGTATGGCTGAGTTATACGGAGTGAGTGTGACAGAAGAGGAGTGAAAGACTAAGGGGACGGAAAGAATGAGGCTAACAGAGAGAGAATGAAGGAAGGGGAGTGCAGAACTAAGAGGACAGAGGGAGTAAGACAAGGAGTTAGTAAAGTGGAGTAAGGAAAGTAAGGGAAGGGAAAAGAGTGAAGGAGTGAATGAAGGGAAGCGAGAGGAAGGAAAGTAAAGGAGAAAGTCTGAAAGAAGGTGAGTGTGGGAGTATGGCTGAGTTATAGGTAGTGAGCGTGACAGAAGAGGAGTGAGAGACTAAGAGGACGGAGAGAATGAGGCTAACAGAGAGAGAAGGAGGGAAGAGGAGTGCAGAACTTAGAGGACAGAGGGACTAACAAAAGGAATTAGTAAAGTGAAGTAAGGAGAATAAAGGAAGGGAAAAGAGTGAAGGAGCAAAAGAAGGGAAGATAGAGAAAGAAAAGTAAAGGAGAAAGTCAGAAAGAAGGTGAGTGTGGAAGTATTGCTGAGTTATAGGTAGTGAGCGTGACAGAAGAGGAGTGAGAGACTAAGAGGACGGAAAGAATGAGGCTAACAGAGAGAGAATGAAGGAAGGGGAGTGCAGAACTAAGAGGACAGAGGGAGTAAGACAGGGAGTTAGTGAAATGGAGTAAGAAAAGTAAGGGAAGGGAAAAGAGTGAAGGAGCAAAAGAAGGGAATAGAGAGGAAGGAAAGTAAAGAAGAAAGTGTGAAAGAAGGTGAGTGTGGGAGTATAGCTGAGAGTTAGGGAGTGAGCATGACAGAAGAGGAGTGAGAGACTAAGAGGATGGAGAGAATGAGGCTAAAAGAGAGAGAAAGAGGGAAGGGGAGTGTAGAACTAAGAGGACAAAGGGAGTAAGAGAAGTAGTTAGTGAAGTGGAGTAAGGAAAGTAAGGGAAGGGAAAAGAGTGAAGGAGCGAAAGAACAGAAGTGACAGAAAGGAAAGTAAAGGAGAAGGTCTGAAAGAAGGTGAGTGTGGGAGTATGGCTGAGTTATACGGAGTGAGTGTGACAGAGGAGGAGTGAGAGAAAGGGGACGGAAAGAATGAGGCTAACAGAGAGAGAATGAGGGAAGTGGAGTGTAGAACTAAGAGGACACAGGGAGTAAGAAAAGGAGTTAGTAAAGTGAAGTAAGGAGAATAAAGGAAGGGAAAATAGTGAAGGAGCAAAAGAAGGGAAGAGAGAGAAAGAAAAGTAAAGGAGAAAGTCTGAAAGAAGGTGAGTGTGGGAGTATGGCTGAGTTATACGGAGTGAGTGTGACAGAAGAGGAGTGAGAGACTAAGGGGACGGAAAGAATGAGGCTAACAGAGAGAGAATGAGGGAAGTGGAGTGTAGAACTAAGAGGACACAGGGAGTAAGAAAAGGAGTTAGTAAAGTGAAGTAAGGAGAATAATGGAAGGGAAAATAGTGAATGAGCAAAAGAAGGGAAGAGAGAGAAAGTAAAGTAAAGGAGAAAGTCTGAAAGAAGGTGAGTGTGGGAGTATGGCTGAGTTATAGGGAGTGAGCATGACAGAAGAGGAGCTAGAGACTAAGAGGACGGAGAGAATGAGGCTAACAGAGAGAGAATGAGGGAAAGGGAGTGTAGAACTAGGAGGGCAGAGGGAGTAAGAGAAAGAGTTAGTGAAGTGGAGTAAGGAAAGTAAGGAAAAGGAAAAAGAGTGAAGGAGCGAAAGAAGGGAAGGGACTGAAAGTAAAGCAAGGAGAAGGTCTGAAAGAAGGTGAGTGTGGGAGTGTGGCTGAGTTATAGGGTGTGAGCATGACAGAAGAGGAGTGAGAGACTAAGGGGATGGAAAGAATGAGGCTAACAGAGAGAGATTGAAGGAAGGGGAGTGTAGAACTAAGAGGACAGAGGGAGCAAGAGAAAGAGTTAGTATAGTGGATTAAGGAAAGTAAGGGAAGGGAAATGAGTCAAGGAGCGAAAGAAGGGAAGGGAGAGGAAGGAAAGTAAAGGAGAAAGTCTGAAAGAAGGTGAGTGTGGGAGTATGGCTGAGTTATAGGGAGTGAGCGTGACAGAAGAGGAGTGAGAGACTAAGAGGACGGAGAGAATGAGGCTAACAGAAAGAGAATGAAGGAAGGGGAGTGTAGAACTAAGAGGACAGAGGCAGTAAGACAAGGAGTTAGTGAAGTGGAGTAAGGAAAGTAAGGGAAGGGAAAAGAGTGAAGGAGTGAAGGAAGGGAAGAGAGAGGAAGGAAAGTAAAGGAGAAAGTCTGAAAGAAGGTGAGTGTGGGAGTATGGCTGAGTTATAGGGAATGAGAGTGATAGAAGAGGAGTGAAAGACTAAGAGGACGGAGAGAATGAGGCTAACAGAGAGAGAATGAGGGAAGGGGAGTGTAGAACTAAGAGGACAGAGGGAGTAAGAGAAGGAGTTAGTGAAGTGGAGTAAAGAAAGTAAGGGAAGGGAAAAGAGTGAAGGAGCGAAAGAAGGGAAGGGAAAGGAGTGGGGTATGGCTGAGTTATACGGAGTGAGTGTGACAGAAGAGGAGGTCTGAAGGAGCGAAAGAAGGGAAGGGACAGTAAGGAAAGTAAAGTAAAGGAGAAGGTCTGAAAGAAGGTGAGTGTGGGAGTATGGCTGAGTTATGCGGAGTGAGTGTGACAGAAGTGGAGTGAGAGACTAAGGGGAAGGAAAGAATGAGGCTAACAGAGAGAGAATGAGGGAAGGGGAGTGCAGAACTAAGAGGACAGAGAGAGTAACAAAAGCAATTAGTAAAGTGAAGTAAGGAGAATAAAGGAAGGGAAAAGAGTGAAGGAGCAAGAGAAGGGAAGATAGAGAAAGAAAAGAAAAGGAGAAAGTCAGAAAGAAGGTGAGTGTGGAAGTATTGCTGAGTTATAGGTAGTGAGCATGACAGAAGAGGAGTGAGAGACTAAGAGGACGGAAAGAATGAGTCTAACAGAGAGAGAATGAAGGAAGGGGAGTGCAGAACTAAGAGGACAGAGGGAGTAAGACAGGGAGTTAGTGAAATGGAGTAAGAAAAGTAAGGGAAGGGAAAAGAGTGAAGGAGCAAAAGAAGGGAATAGAGAGGAAGGAAAGTAAAGAAGAAAGTGTGAAAGAAGGTGAGTGTGGGAGTATAGCTGAGAGTTAGGGAGTGAGCATGACAGAAGAGGAGTGAGAGACTAAGAGGATGGAGAGAATGGGGCTAACAGAGAGAGAAAGAGGGAAGGGGAGTGTAGAACCAAGAGGACAAAGGGAGTAAGAGAAGTAGTTAGTGAAGTGGAGTAAGGAAAGTAAGGGAAGGGAAAAGAGTGAAGGAGCGAAAGAACGGAAGTGACAGAAAGGAAAGTAAAGGAGAAGGTCTGAAAGAAGGTGAGTGTGGGAGTATGGCTGAGTTATACGGAGTGAGTGTGACAGAGGAGGAGTGAGAGAAAGGGGACGGAAAGAATGAGGCTAACAGAGAGAGAATGAGGGAAGTGGAGTGTAGAACTAAGAGGACACAGGGAGTAAGAAAAGGAGTTAGTAAAGTGAAGTAAGGAGAATAAAGGAAGGGAAAATAGTGAAGGAGCAAAAGAAGGGAAGAGAGAGAAAGAAAAGTAAAGGAGAAAGTCTGAAAGAAGGTGAGTGTGGGAGTATGGCTGAGTTATACGGAGTGAGTGTGACAGAAGAGGAGTGAGAGACTAAGGGGACGGAAAGAATGAGGCTAACAGAGAGAGAATGAGGGAAGTGGAGTGTAGAACTAAGAGGACACAGGGAGTAAGAAAAGGAGTTAGTAAAGTGAAGTAAGGAGAATAAAGGAAGGGAAAATAGTGAATGAGCAAAAGAAGGGAAGAGAGAGAAAGTAAAGTAAAGGAGAAAGTCTGAAAGAAGGTGAGTGTGGGAGTATGGCTGAGTTATAGGGAGTGAGCATGACAGAAGAGGAGCTAGAGACTAAGAGGACGGAGAGAATGAGGCTAACAGAGAGAGAATGAGGGAAAGGGAGTGTAGAACTAGGAGGGCAGAGGGAGTAAGAGAAAGAGTTAGTGAAGTGGAGTAAGGAAAGTAAGGAAAAGGAAAAAGAGTGAAGGAGCGAAAGAAGGGAAGGGACTGAAAGTAAAGCAAGGAGAAGGTCTGAAAGAAGGTGAGTGTGGGAGTGTGGCTGAGTTATAGGGTGTGAGCATGACAGAAGAGGAGTGAGAGACTAAGGGGATGGAAAGAATGAGGCTAACAGAGAGAGATTGAAGGAAGGGGAGTGTAGAACTAAGAGGACAGAGGGAGCAAGAGAAAGAGTTAGTTTAGTGGATTAAGGAAAGTAAGGGAAGGGAAATGAGTCAAGGAGCGAAAGAAGGGAAGGGAGAGGAAGGAAAGTAAAGGAGAAAGTCTGAAAGAAGGTGAGTGTGGGAGTATGGCTGAGTTATAGGGAGTGAGCGTGACAGAAGAGGAGTGAGAGACTAAGAGGACGGAGAGAATGAGGCTAACAGAAAGAGAATGAAGGAAGGGAGTGTAGAACTAAGAGGACAGAGGCAGTAAGACAAGGAGTTAGTGAAGTGGAGTAAGGAAAGTAAGGGAAGGGAAAAGAGTGAAGGAGTGAAGGAAGGGAAGAGAGAGGAAGGAAAGTAAAGGAGAAAGTCTGAAAGAAGGTGAGTGTGGGAGTATGGCTGAGTTATAGGGAGTGAGAGTGATAGAAGAGGAGTGAAAGACTAAGAGGACGGAGAGAATGAGGCTAACAGAGAGAGAATGAGGGAAGGGGAGTGTAGAACTAAGAGGACAGAGGGAGTAAGAGAAGGAGTTAGTGAAGTGGAGTAAAGAAAGTAAGGGAAGGGAAAAGAGTGAAGGAGCGAAAGAAGGGAAGGGAAAGGAGTGGGGTATGGCTGAGTTATACGGAGTGAGTGTGACAGAAGAGGAGGTCAGAAGGAGCGAAAGAAGGGAAGGGACAGTAAGGAAAGTAAAGTAAAGGAGAAGGTCTGAAAGAAGGTGAGTGTGGGAGTATGGCTGAGTTATGCGGAGTGAGTGTGACAGAAGTGGAGTGAGAGACTAAGGGGACGGAAAGAATGAGGCTAACAGAGAGAGAATGAGGGAAGGGGAGTGCAGAACTAAGAGGACAGAGGGAGTAACAAAAGGAATTAGTAAAGTGAAGTAAGGAGAATAAAGGAAGGGAAAAGAGTGAAGGAGCAAGAGAAGGGAAGATAGAGAAAGAAAAGAAAAGGAGAAAGTCTGAAAGAAGGTGAGTGTTGGAGTATGGCTGAGTTACAGGGTGTGATCGTGACAGAAGAGGGGTGAGAGACTAAGGCAGAGGTCTTCAAACTTTTTGATGCCGAGACCCCCTTGTAAAACCTTTTTAGGCGTAAGGACCGGCTTCCGACAAAAGATTCTAAAAACTGGTACTCCTCATCATAAACAACTATCGACAACCATAAATGCGCCTGTTAGACCTCATCACATCCATCCATCCATCATTCATCCACCCACACTTCCACACATCCATCCACCCTTTCATCCTTCCATCCATACATCCATCCTTCATCCATCCATCCTTTCATCCTTCCATCCATACATCCATCCTTTACCTATCCACCCGTCCATCCACCCGTCCATCCACACACCCACCTTTTCGCACATCCATTCATCCATGAAACCTTTTATCCATCCATACATCCATCATCCATTCACCCTTTCATCCTTCCATCCATACATCCATCCTTTACCTATCCACCCGTCCATCCATCCACCCATCATTCTTCCACCCACCTTTTCACACATCCATCCATCATTCATCCATGCAACCTTTTATCCATCCATCCATCCTTCATCCATCCACCTTTTCATCCTTCCATTCATCCTTCATCCATCCACCCTTTCATTATTCCATCCATATATCCATCCACCCTTTCATCCATACATCCATCCTTCATCCACCCACCCTTTCATCCATCCATCCATCCACCCACCCATCCATCATTCATCCCCCACCCTTTCACACATCCATCCATCCATCATTCATCCATGAAACCTTTTATCCGTCCACCCTTTCATCCTTCCATCCGTCCATCCATACAGCCCCTTTCATCCATCAATACATCCTTCATCCGCCCACCCTTTCATCCATCCATCCACCCATCATTCATTCACCCACCTTGTCTTTGCATCGCTCATGGGGGGTCAGTATCTCTCTGGTTCGTCTTCCTTCTTCTTCCTCTCTCATGGCAGGGCATCCGTGTGCCTCCCTGCTTGGGGGGGAGGGGGGGGGGGGGGTGTTGCTTCCCTTCATTTCAAGCTTCCCCTTCACTCTGATTCGGTCTTTCCTTTGTTTTTTTACCTTTATCTCTGCTATATATCGTTTTCTCTAGTATCTTTCTTGCATTTATCTCTTTTTTTTCTGTGACATATCCCAAATACACGCAGTACAATTTTTTCATGTGCACTCCTGACAGTATGACGTTTGCTGGTCTACATACAACATTGAAGGCCCTTCGAATAAAACAATTATATAATCCTTCTTCTGCTAAAATGAGAAGTGTTGACTTAAATAATAGCAGCCAGGCGATTCATAATGTCTTTGACCCCTGATTGATTCCGGTCTCCCCGTGTAGGAAAAGAAAGAAAACGAGGCTTGACTTGTTGGAAATAAAGCCTGTGCGTGGCGTTTGTGTGTTTATTTATGCATCAGTGTGCGTGTGATCATGTATTTTCTTTGTTTTTATAGCGCACTATTACTCTGGTGCTTCTGACATTGCTGCACAGGGGGGGCAAACGCGGCCAGACCCTATCTTTCAAACATCCTGCGCGGCGCCCCTGGCTACTGATAACGGCGCACCAGGGCGCCGCGGCGCACACTTTGGGAACCACAGGGCTACAGCCTCCTCCCCCCCCCCCCCCCCCCCCAGCCCCCAGCTCGTGTATGTCAGCCCGGCTGAAACAGCTTGGGCACACACAAAGGCACACCAGAGTACTATCACAGGTCTTTAAAAGACCTTCACTTGTTAATGAATCTTTGATGTGTTTCACACCTTGGTGTGAATTAGGCGGCCTCCGCCGTGAGCACCCTCCATCAGCCTGACGCCAAGAACTGCACTCTGGCAGTATCTGCGACCCCCTTCCCAGGACTCCACGACCCCCCTGGGGGTCGCGCCCCACAGATTGAAGACCTCTGGACTAAGGGGATGGAAAGAATGAGGCTAACAGAGAGAGAATGAAGGAAGGGGAGTGCAGAACTAAGAGGACAGAGGGAGTAAGACAAGGAGTTAGTGAAGTGGAGCAAGGAAGGTAAGGGAAGGGAAAAGAGTGAAGGAGCAAAAGAAGGGAAGAGAGAGGAAGGAAAGTAAAGGAGAAAGTGTGAAAGAAGGTGAGTGTGGGAGTATAGCTGAGTTATAGGGAGTGAGCATGACAGAAGAGGAGGACTAAGAGGACGGAGAGAATGAGGTTAAGCGCCTTGAGACCCCACGGGTATGTAGCGCGCTTTATAAGTGTCACTGATTGATTGATTGATTGAAAAGAGTGAAGGAGTTAAGGAAGGGAAGAGAAAGGAAGGAAAGTAAAGGAGAAAGTGTGAAAGAAGGTGAGTGTGGGAGTATAGCTGAGTTATAGGGAGTGAGCATGACAGAAGAGGAGGACTAAGAGGACGGAGAGAATGAGGTTAATAGAAAGAGAATGAAGGAAGGGGAGTGTAGAAATAAGAGGACAGACGGAGTAAGACAAGGAGTTAGTGAAGTGGAGTAAGGAAAGTAAGGGAAGGGAAAAGAGTGAAGGAGTTAAGGAAGGGAAGAGAAAGGAAGAAAAGTAAGGGAGAAAGTCTGAAAGAAGGTGAGTGTGGGAGTGTGGCTGAGTTATAGGGAGTGAGCATGACAGAAGAGGAGTGAGAGACTAAGAGGATGGAGAGAATGAGGCTAACAAAGAGAATGAGGGAAGGGGAGTGTAGAACTAAGAGGACAGAGGGAGTAAGAGAAGGAGTTAGTGAAGTGGAGTAAGGAAAGTAAGGGAAGGGAAAAGAGTGAAGGAGCAATAGAAGGGAAAAGAGAGAAAGGAAAGTAAAGGAGAAAGTCTGAAAGAAGGTGAGTGTGGGAGTATGGCTGAGTTATAGGGAGTGAGTGTGACAGAAAAGGAGTGAGAGACTAAGAGGACGGAGAGAATGAGGCTAACAGAGAGAGAACGAGGGAAGGGGAGTGTAGAACTGAGAGGACAGAGGGAGTAAGAGAAGGAGTTAGTGAAGTGGAGTAAGGAAAGTAAGGGAAGGGAAAAAAGAGTGAAGGAGCGAAAGAAGGGAAGGGACTGAAAGTAAAGCAAGGAGAAGGTCTGAAAGAAGGTGAGTGTGGGATTATGGCTGAGTTATAATGAGTGAGTGTGACAGAAGAGGAGTGAGAGACTAAGGGGACGGAAAGAATGAGGCTAACAGAGAGAGAATGAGGAAAGGGGAGTGTAGAACTAAGGGGACACAGGGAGTAAGAAAAGGAGTTAGTAAAGTGAAGTAAGGAGAATTAAGAAAGGGAAAAGAGTGAAGGAGCAAAAGAAGGGAAGAGAGAGAAAGAAAAGTAAAGGAGAAAGTCTGAAAGAAGGTGAGTGTGGCAGTACGGCTGAGTTATAGGGTGTGAGCGTGACAGAAGAGGAGTGGCAGACTAAGGGGTCGGAGACAATGAGGCTAACAGAGAGAGAATGAGGGAAAAGGAGTGTAGAACTAGGAGGACAGAGTGAGTAAGAGAAAGAGTTAGAATAGTGGAGTAAGGAAAGTAAGGGAAGGGAAAAGAGTGAAGGAGTGAACGAAAGGAAGAGAGAGGAAGGAAAGTAAGGGAGAAGGTCCGAAAGAAGGTGAGTGTGGGAGTGTGGCTGAGTTATAGGGTGTGAGCATGACAGAAGAGGAGTGAGAGACTAAGGGGATGGAAAGAATGAGGCTAACAGAGAGAGATTGAAGGAAGGGGGTGTAGAACTAAGAGGACAGAGGGAGTCAGAGAAGGAGTTAGTGAAGTGGAGTAAGGAAAGTAAGGGAAGGGAAAAGAGTGAAGGTGCGAAAGAAGGGAAGAGAGAGGAAGGAAAGTAAAGGAGAAAGTCTGAAAGAAGGTGAGTGTGGGAGTATGGCTGAGTTATAGGGAGTGAGCATGACAGAAAAGGAGTGAGAGATTAAGAGGACGGAGAGAATGAGGCTAACAGAGAGAGAATGAGGGAAGGGGAGTGCACAACTAAGAGGACAGAGGGAGTAACAAAAGGAATTAGTAAAGTGAAGTAAGGAGAATAAAGGAAGGGAAAAGAGTGAAGGAGCAAGAGAAGGGAAGAGAGAGAAAGAAAAGTAAAGGAGAAAGTCTGAAAGAAGGTGAGTGTGGCAGTACGGCTGAGTTATAGGGTGTGAGCGTGACAGAAGAGGAGTGACAGACTAAGGGGTCGGAGACAATGAGGCTAACAGAGAGAGAATGATGGAAAAGGAGTGTAGAACTAGGAGGACAGAGGGAGCAAGAGAAAGAGTTAGTATAGTGGAGTAAGGACAGTAAGAGAAGGGAAAAGAGTGAAGGAGTGGAAGAAGAAAAGAGAGAGGAAGGATAGTAAAGGAGAAGGTCTGAAAGAAGGTGAGTGTGGGACTATGGCTGAGTTATAGGGTGTGAGCGTGACAGAAGAGGAGTGAGAGACTAAGGGGACGGAAGGAATGAGGCGAACAGAGAGAGAATGAAGGAAGGGAAGTGCAGAACTAAGAGGACAGAGGGAGTAAGAGAAGGAGTTAGTGAAGTGGAGTAAGGAAAGTAAGGGAAGGGAAAAGAGTGAAGGTGCGAAAGAAGGGAAGGGACAGTAAGGAAAGTAAAGTAAAGGAGACGGTCTGAAAGAAGGTGAGTGTGGGAGTATGGCTGAGTTATACGGAGTGAGTGTGACAGAAGTGGAGTGAGAGACTAAGGGGACGGAAAGAATGAGGCTAACAGAGAGAGAATGAGGGAAGGGGAGTGCAGAACTAAGAGGACAGAGGGAGTAACAAAAGGAATTAGTAAAGTGAAGTAAGGAGAATAAAGGAAGGGAAAAGAGTGAAGGAGCAAGAGAAGGGAAGATAGAGAAAGAAAAGTAAAGGAGAAAGTCTGAAAGAAGGTGAGTGTGGGAGTATGGCTGAGTTATAGGGTGTGATCGTGACAGAAGAGGAGTGAGAGACTAAGGGGATGGAAAGAATGAGGCTAACAGAGAGAGAATGAAGGAAGGGGAGTGCATAACTAAGAGGACAGAGGGAGTAAGACAAGGAGTTAGTGAAGTGGAGTAAGGAAAGTAAGGGAAGGGAAAAGAGTGAAGGAGCGAAAGAAGGGAAGAGAGAGGAAGGAAAGTAAAGGAGAAAGTCTGAAAGAAGGTGAGTGTGGGAGTATGGCTGAGTTATAGGGAGTGAGCGTGACAGAAGAGGAGTGAGAGACTAAGAGGACGGAGAGAATGAGGCTACCAGAAAGAGAATGAAGGAAGGGGAGTGTAAAACTAAGAGGACAGAAGCAGTAAGACAAAGAGTTAGTGAAGTAGAGTAAGGAAAGTAAGGGAAGGGAAAAGAGTGAAGGAGTGAAGGAAGGGAAGAGAGAGGAAGGAAAGTAAAGGAGAAAGTCTGAAAGAAGGTGAGTGTGGGAGTATGGCTGAGTTATAGGGAGTGAGAGTGATAGAAGAGGAGTGAAAGACTAAGAGGACGGAGAGAATGAGGCTAACAGAGAGAGAATGAGGGAAGGGGAGTGTATAACTAAGAGGACAGAGGGAGTAAGAGAAGGAGTTAGTGAAGTGGAGTAAAGAAAGTAAGGGAAGGGAAAAAAGTGAAGGAGCGAAAGAAGGGAAGGGAAAGTAAGGAAAGTAAAGTAAAGGAAAAGGTCTGAAAGAAGGTGAGTGTGGGAGTATGGCTGAGTTATACGGAGTGAGTGTGACAGAAGAGGAGTGAGAGACTAAGGGGATGGAAAGAATGAGGCTAACAGAGAGAGAATGAAGGAAGGGGAGTACAGAACTAATAGGACAGAGGGAGTATGACAAGGAGTTAGTGAAGTAGAGTAAGGAAAGTAAAGGAAGGGAAAAGAGTGAAGGAGCAAAGGAAGGGAAGAGAGAAGAAGGAAAGTAAAGGAGAAAGTCTGAAAGAAGGTGAGTGTGGGAGCATGGCTGAGTTATAGGGAGTGAGCTTGACAGAAGAGGAGTAAGAGACTAAGAGGACGGAGAGAATGAGGCTAACAGAGAGAGAATGAGGGAAGGGGAGTGTAGAACTAAGAGGACAGAGGGAGTAAGAAAAGGAGTTAGTAAAGTGAAGAAAGGAGAATAAAGGAAGGGGAAAGGATGAAGGAGCAAAAGGAGAAAGTCTGAAGAAGGTGAGTGTGGGAGTATGGCTGAGTTATAGGGTGTGAGCGTGACAGAAGAGGAGTGACAGACTAAGGGGTCGGAGACAATGAGGCTAACAGAGAGAGAATGAGGGAAAAGGAGTGTAGAACTAGGAGGACAGAGTGAGTAAGAGAAAGAGTTAGAATAGTGGAGTAAGGAAAGTAAGGGAAGGGAAAAGAGTGAACGAGTGAACGAAAGGAAGAGAGAGGAAGGAAAGTAAGGGAGAAGGTCCGAAAGAAGGTGAGTGTGGGAGTGTGGCTGAGTTATAGGGTGTGAGCATGACAGAAGAGGAGTGAGAGACTAAGGGGATGGAAAGAATGAGGCTAACAGAGAGAGATTGAAGGAAGGGGGTGTAGAACTAAGAGGACAGAGGGAGTCAGAGAAGGAGTTAGTGAAGTGGAGTAAGGAAAGTAAGGGAAGGGAAAAGAGTGAAGGTGCGAAAGAAGGGAAGGGACAGTAAGGAAAGTAAAGTAAAGGAGAAGGTCTGAAAGAAGGTGAGTGTGGGAGTATGGCTGAGTTATACGGAGTGAGTGTGACAGAAGTGGAGTGAGAGACTAAGGGGACGGAAAGAATGAGGCTAACAGAGAGAGAATGAGGGAAGGGGAGTGCACAACTAAGAGGACAGAGGGAGTAACAAAAGGAATTAGTAAAGTGAAGTAAGGAGAATAAAGGAAGGGAAAAGAGTGAAGGAGCAAGAGAAGGGAAGAGAGAGAAAGAAAAGTAAAGGAGAAAGTCTGAAAGAAGGTGAGTGTGGCAGTACGGCTGAGTTATAGGGTGTGAGCGTGACAGAAGAGGAGTGACAGACTAAGGGGTCGGAGACAATGAGGCTAACAGAGAGAGAATGAGGGAAAAGGAGTGTAGAACTAGGAGGACAGAGGGAGCAAGAGAAAGAGTTAGTATAGTGGAGTAAGGACAGTAAGAGAAGGGAAAAGAGTGAAGGAGTGGAAGAAGAAAAGAGAGAGGAAGGATAGTAAAGGAGAAGGTCTGAAAGAAGGTGAGTGTGGGACTATGGCTGAGTTATAGGGTGTGAGCGTGACAGAAGAGGAGTGAGAGACTAAGGGGACGGAAGGAATGAGGCGAACAGAGAGAGAATGAAGGAAGGGAAGTGCAGAACTAAGAGGACAGAGGGAGTAAGAGAAGGAGTTAGTGAAGTGGAGTAAGGAAAGTAAGGGAAGGGAAAAGAGTGAAGGTGCGAAAGAAGGGAAGGGACAGTAAGGAAAGTAAAGTAAAGGAGACGGTCTGAAAGAAGGTGAGTGTGGGAGTATGGCTGAGTTATACGGAGTGAGTGTGACAGAAGTGGAGTGAGAGACTAAGGGGACGGAAAGAATGAGGCTAACAGAGAGAGAATGAGGGAAGGGGAGTGCAGAACTAAGAGGACAGAGGGAGTAACAAAAGGAATTAGTAAAGTGAAGTAAGGAGAATAAAGGAAGGGAAAAGAGTGAAGGAGCAAGAGAAGGGAAGATAGAGAAAGAAAAGTAAAGGAGAAAGTCTGAAAGAAGGTGAGTGTGGGAGTATGGCTGAGTTATAGGGTGTGATCGTGACAGAAGAGGAGTGAGAGACTAAGGGGATGGAAAGAATGAGGCTAACAGAGAGAGAATGAAGGAAGGGGAGTGCATAACTAAGAGGACAGAGGGAGTAAGACAAGGAGTTAGTGAAGTGGAGTAAGGAAAGTAAGGGAAGGGAAAAGAGTGAAGGAGCGAAAGAAGGGAAGAGAGAGGAAGGAAAGTAAAGGAGAAAGTCTGAAAGAAGGTGAGTGTGGGAGTATGGCTGAGTTATAGGGAGTGAGCGTGACAGAAGAGGAGTGAGAGACTAAGAGGACGGAGAGAATGAGGCTACCAGAAAGAGAATGAAGGAAGGGGAGTGTAAAACTAAGAGGACAGAAGCAGTAAGACAAAGAGTTAGTGAAGTAGAGTAAGGAAAGTAAGGGAAGGGAAAAGAGTGAAGGAGTGAAGGAAGGGAAGAGAGAGGAAGGAAAGTAAAGGAGAAAGTCTGAAAGAAGGTGAGTGTGAGAGTATGGCTGAGTTATAGGGAGTGAGAGTGATAGAAGAGGAGTGAAAGACTAAGAGGACGGAGAGAATGAGGCTAACAGAGAGAGAATGAGGGAAGGGGAGTGTATAACTAAGAGGACAGAGGGAGTAAGAGAAGGAGTTAGTGAAGTGGAGTAAAGAAAGTAAGGGAAGGGAAAAGAGTGAAGGAGCGAAAGAAGGGAAGGGAAAGTAAGGAAAGTAAAGTAAAGGAAAAGGTCTGAAAGAAGGTGAGTGTGGGAGTATGGCTGAGTTATACGGAGTGAGTGTGACAGAAGAGGAGTGAGAGACTAAGGGGATGGAAAGAATGAGGCTAACAGAGAGAGAATGAAGGAAGGGGAGTACAGAACTAATAGGACAGAGGGAGTATGACAAGGAGTTAGTGAGGTAGAGTAAGGAAAGTAAAGGAAGGGAAAAGAGTGAAGGAGCAAAGGAAGGGAAGAGAGAAGAAGGAAAGTAAAGGAGAAAGTCTGAAAGAAGGTGAGTGTGGGAGCATGGCTGAGTTATAGGGAGTGAGCTTGACAGAAGAGGAGTAAGAGACTAAGAGGACGGAGAGAATGAGGCTAACAGAGAGAGAATGAGGGAAGGGGAGTGTAGAACTAAGAGGACAGAGGGAGTAAGAAAAGGAGTTAGTAAAGTGAAGAAAGGAGAATAAAGGAAGGGAAAAGGATGAAGGAGCAAAAGGAGAAAGTCTGAAGAAGGTGAGTGTGGGAGTATGGCTGAGTTATAGGGTGTGAGCGTGACAGAAGAGGAGTGAGAGACTAAGGGGACGGAAGGAATGAGGCTAACAGAGAGAGAATGAAGGAAGGGAAGTGCAGAACTAAGAGGACAGAGGGAGTAAGAGAAGGAGTTAGTGAAGTGGAGTAAGGAAAGTAAGGGAAGGGAAAAGAGTGAAGGTGCGAAAGAAGGGAAGGGACAGTAAGGAAAGTAAAGTAAAGGAGAAGGTCTGAAAGAAGGTGAGTGTGGGAGTATGGCTGAGTTATACGGAGTGAGTGTGACAGAAGTGGAGTGAGAGACTAAGGGGACGGAAAGAATGAGGCTAACAGAGAGAGAATGAGGGAAGGGGAGTGCAGAACTAAGAGGACAGAGGGAGTAACAAAAGGAATTAGTAAAGTGAAGTAAGGAGAATAAAGGAAGGGAAAAGAGTGAAGGAGCAAGAGAAGGGAAGATAGAGAAAGAAAAGTAAAGGAGAAAGTCTGAAAGAAGGTGAGTGTGGGAGTATGTCTGAGTTATAGGGTGTGATCGTGACAGAAGAGGAGTGAGAGACTAAGGGGATGGAAAGAATGAGGCTAACAGAGAGAGAATGAAGGAAGGGGAGTGCAGAACTAAGAGGACAGAGGGATGAGGTAATATGAATTTTTATGGTCAATTGTGTCCCCTAACGTAGACCCCAACGGCTCCATGTACGTGCTTGAAGTACATGTATGTTCCCTCCGCAAGCAGCTATGAAGACGCAAATACATTTGCGTCCAACGTTAACATGTCCTCTTTCAGATCCACCATGAATGGGTCGAATACTCAGTTCCTAAGTATGCCTTGCCACCATCTTTACATGGTGCACTTTCACGTTTTCCTGGCTCTGGCGAGCTAGGCCCTGATTCCTGCCATCAAGCCCTTTCTGCCTTCTGCCTCTGAAAGCCGCAGCCTGCCGCTTCCATGACCCTTGCCTTACTCCCTGTGCGGCGAGCGTTGCCTGGCTCGGCCTGCTTGCCTGCCAAGACTGTATTTTGCCTTCAAGTTATCTGCTCCGCTCCTCGAAAATACATTCCTGTCTAGTGATTTAGGAAAACATCTCCCCAGCTGCAGAGCAAAGGGCCCGGTCTTTCTGTCTCCGTGCAAGTAAATCATTGCTCCTGTTACCATGGTAGGCCCATGGCCCCCTCGCATTACACGTAGACACGTAGTCGCATATGCACGCACTAGCAGTCAGTATAGAATAGCCTCTGCCCGAGAGACCTTTCCTTTTAGATAATACAGTTCCTCAAACACAAGATATCAGATATGATTTGGGTTTAGGTTGTTCTGACACGCCAGACTTCTGTCTCCCCGTATAGTGCAAATGTCAAGTCCCCTTCACCTTCCAGTTCCACGTCAATCACACGTCATGCTGCTGCGCGCGCATCTCTGCCATATATTTCTGCTGTCACTGCAGGATTCTTCTATGGATCCACCCACCTGTGACACTTTCATGTGACGTTGTCTAGCACACACCTCCGTGTACGCCCTCGTGCACTCCTTCTGTTACGTACATGTGTTCTTATCTCTCTTCTCTATGCTGTTACGCCTTCTGTATCCATCACCATTATGTGCACTTACTATATATATTGTATTCTGTTAATAAAGCATTGTCTATCCCCATTTTATGGAATAAAACCCTTATAAACTCAGATGCCACGGACTCTGCCTCTCATTTTCGATTGAGTTATTTTATTGAACTTTACCGCATAGAAATTCTGTATAGGTAATTTTTATTTACCACATAATTGGCGCCCGAATAGGGACCCCTCCCCCACCTTACGCGCCGGCGGTGCGTTGCAGGCCTGGTCCCCTGCCACAGCCGTGACGGACAACTACGCGTACCCGCAGGATTTCCTGTATCTCCCTCAGGCCAACGGAGGTGACTGAGGCTGCGATCGACACCCAGACGAGGCGGTGAGGAGTGCGGAGGATCCCGACCAGAGCCCAGCCGAGAGAGCAAGGTCCGAGGTGTTCAGAGGCCCACCAGTTCCGAAGTTCCGAAGTTCCGAAGTACCTACGTCACGAGTCGAGTCCAGTCCAGTCCGGTCCAGTCCAGTGTCGAGTTTCCGAGGCCTTCCGTTCCGTGCTTCCCGGTGAGTACCGTTGCTGGGGACGCATCTAGACGGGTGCATTAGTTTGTGTCCGGTCAAGACGGGTTTGGGTACACAGACCCGGTCTGCACTGTTTAGCAGTGTATCTGTACTGTTTAGCAGTATATCAAGTATTCAGCTATCAAGTTTTTGTTCGTTTTCCGAAATGTTTTAATGTGTTTTAATGTCGTGGTATGAGTGATTGTTTGATTTTCATTACTGTGTTTATTGTATTAGTCGTGTCCAAGTCCGAGTAAGTATCAAGTGTCAAGTAGCACGGCTCAAAATGCCGCTGTTTTCTAAACTGAAACAGATAGGAACTAGGAAGGGATACTCGAGGAATCTGTTCCCATTCCACCCAGGGACACTCCCGGATATTTTATGTACCACAAGCACGGCTTAGACGCTGTATTATATTTCGACTTGTGGGTGGATTACACCAAGGATTTAGCAGAGAATCAGAGATGGCCCATTACGGGGACATGGGATGCGGAGTGCATCATGAGAGTAGAAGAAGCTTTATGGAAAAAGAAAGCCAGACAGTCACAGAAAGATGCCATTGAACTATGGCGTAAGGAATCACACAGACGGACAGAGAAAGCACTCAGAAAAGCAGAGAAAAGTAGAGAGGATTCTGAAAAAGCCAAAGAAAAAGAACTACTAGAAGAAGGGGAACGAGTTAGAATGGAACAACACGACAGAAAAAGTAACGCACTTATGACAGGATTGTATCCAGTCCTGGCCGAGGGCCTGCCTAAGGCGACCCCGGAAGTACCAAAAGATCTGCCCCCTCCATTAGTTCCGACTAAATTACGTCACAAGACCGCAGCAG
Organism: Lissotriton vulgaris; assembly: GCF_964263255.1. Classification (NCBI taxonomy): domain Eukaryota; kingdom Metazoa; phylum Chordata; class Amphibia; order Caudata; family Salamandridae; genus Lissotriton; species Lissotriton vulgaris. The sequence goes on from NW_028244725.1 coordinate 122,890, forward strand.
ACATTTTTATTTCATCCTACTTGGATGATGTAGCTCCCGCATATGCTAGTATGCCTGCCCGTGTGCCACCTGCTGACGGTAACCTGCCCCCTGATCCTCAGCCCCCAGGTCCGCAACAGCAACCCCCTCCCGGTCTGCTTCCTCCACCCTTACCTGCACCCCCTATTAATCCGCATAATCCTTTTGGGCCTGGTACGGTTCAGGCCCCAACTCAGTTACAGCAGGCACCGACCCTACAGCCAGGTTATGGTCAAGCCTCCGCTTCAGGAGGTGCTACCGGAGGTTATCAAACCCCCCCCACCGTTACACCGAGTGACAATGAGAGATTTAGCAAAGGCTCGGACACCTAAGGGTGCACCGGCAGAACAGCTTAGAAGAGAACTTACAGATTGTAGATATGACCCAGTGCCCGGTACAACAGGACCCTTGTTGCTAGCGTCCCTACGTTTGCGACGTGTTACAGATTATCTGATGTTACTACCAGGTATGCCAGAACATCTAGACAAATTGTATTATTTTATTCGAACAGGAGAAGGAATGGAGTGTGTTGCCGAAGCCATGTCACGTCAGAAAGTAGAGAACAAAGGTTTACTAATGCGATTTATGGTTAATTGTTTAATAAGAGAACAAGATCAGGCAGGTTTTCCGCAAAATGAAATGGCTAGACTGCATAGATGGAGCCAGAATATCGCGGATGGTAAACATGAGAAGGAGAACAGTGTACATATTATGGTTAGAAAGATCCGTAAAGAAATAATAGACATACATGCCAGACGAGCCCCTGAAGAACATCTTGAATCAGACGGTCCGACTTCCTCGCAGGAGGAGGATGATACAGAGAATATAGCAGAAACTTCGCATCAGTCAGGCAAACAGATGATAGGATATGTAGGCCGAGGGAAATTCCCTAGACCTAGACCGCATCCCTTCGACAGACTCATTCGTAAACAAGAAACGTGTGAAAAGCAGAAACATTACCTCTGTCCAATACCAGAAACATTCCACTCTGTTATGTCAAATCCGAAGACTCCTGAACATCTATTTCAGGCTACCGATAAAGTACTTCAAGAGCGAATGGGGTATCATGTACTCAATTCCATGGATGAACAAGAATTAGCCAGGTCAGCAGTACAATGGGCTGACAATTCTGATAAATATAATGATGACGCAGTAGCACAAACATTTTTTAATCTTTCACCAGACGAACAGCGACTAGCTGGTATGTACATGATACAGCATCTCCTTATTCTGTATAAAACCCAACATTCTGATCCAGGTCCCCTATCTGATGTATTAATAGAGTTACTCATGAATAAATGGAGAGGCCTGGGTACCGATTTAATTAAAGTAATTCTAGAACATCGACACAAATATAGTGCTTTCCTGAATCCACAGTTCGTTTCAGCTCCACCCCCAGAAAGAAAAATGTTTTACATAGACAGACAAAATCCCTTACGAGAAGTGCATCCAGTCAGGAATGATGATAACACCCTTACACGTGTGTATGTGTACACGCCCATAACTAAATTGTTAGAAATGAAGAAAATAGTGCCCAGTCATGATAAAGACCCTGCAGGTTTTCACCGTGAAATAAAAGACATGTTACTCATGGGGGATTATACCTATCCCGACATTATGAAGATATTGAAAGTTTTATTGCCTGCCGGCATTTACGAGCAACTCAAAGAAAAAGAATGGGAGGTGGGAGACGCAAAGATTGATTGGGCAGCATTAGAAACTGAAGAAGCGACCCGAACCCCAGGGTTGGGTCTTGGGGACAAAACTAAAGCATTACAAGGATTGTTAGTACAAGTATTGCCAAGGTTATTAGCAACTAAAAAGGAGGATTGGGATGCAATCTCAGCCTGCAAACAGAAACCCGATGAAGACACTAGTGATTTTTATTCCCGATTTGAGAAATGTTTTATTATTAATAGTGGCCTGAAAGCAAGTAGCGAGTCGTACCCACACCTTTTTGTATCTAAATTAGTCGAGAATTCTCTGCCCCAAGTTAAGAATCGTGTACTGAAAGTCGAGAGCACATGGCAAGCAAATACGCCTTCGCAAATGTTACAAATGTTACAGTATCACCAGAACAGAATTAGGGAAGAACATGATCACGAACAAAGACGTATGAAAGACACAAAAATGAAAATGCTAGTTGCTCAGTCAGTTCCATCTGACGGTCAGAAAAAGGGTATGACACAGTCTAATAATTCGGCAGCTCCTGTAAAAGGGACATGCAACTATTGTAAACAGCCAGGTCACTATGTAAACGATTGTGCAGTTTTGAAACACAATATATCCACAGGTAAAACTAAAGAAAGACCGCGTCAACCTAGACAAGATCAGGTCCAACTACCCGTTTCACAGAATATACAGCCTATGCATGCTCCACAACAGACAGTACAGACCGTAGCGGTACCACAGACACAACCGATTGCCGCAACACAACATGCAACTCAACAGATGTACCAGTATGCCCAAACTGATTATCCCGATTACCAGCGATACACATGAAACAGCCTAGAGAGGGAGGTTGGCTTGCCTCTTATTGAGGTTCCTGTAGATCAAGAGGGTCCTTGCGTACATAGTCAAGTATTCGGAAAAGATAGAAAGTTTTTGATTGACACAGGGGCAAGCAGAACAACAATCAGTCACGACGAGGTTCCAGGGGCACCCCTCTCAGGCTCACAGAATGTTTCCCTTGGATTTTCAGGCAAGCCTATTGTAAATGAAGTATCGAAACCAGTACCCCTTTTAGTTGGTCCATTGTCTCGCACTACAGATTTATTGCTTACGAAATCATGTCCACAAAACTTATTAGGTATCAAAACACTGAAAGCTCTAGGAGCTGTTATTTGCTGTTCTCCGGAAGGAGTAAGATTATTCTTGCGTGACTTTAAAGGTCACTATGTGTTGAGAGATATTGATCCCAGATTACAGAATGTCCCTGCACATTTATGGGCACAAGGCCCCACTGATGTAGGTTGTATGCACATCACTCCATATCGTGTCACACTCAAGCCAGGAGTAGTACTACCACGAATCCGACAATACAAGTTACCCCCAGATGCTGTAGTGGCTTTACTGAAAATCATTGACGAGCTCATTGCACAATGAGTGGTTGTAGAAACCGACTCGAATCTATGTAATTCCCCCATCATTCCAATTCTTAAACGTACTGACCCAAATGCACCTCCAGTTTATCGATTAGTGATCGATCTACGAGAACTGAATAAATGCATTGTCCCACAGTACCCTGTGGTTCCAGACATCTCTGCATTATTGACAGCTATTGATTCAGAGGCAACGTTCTTTACTGTAATTGATCTGAAGAACGCCTTCTTTAGTGTCCCCATTGATCCGGAAAGCCAATATCTCTTCGGATTCTGTTTAAATGGCCGAAGCTTCAAATTTGCACGCGCACCTCAAGGATTCACAGAAAGCCCCAGCATCTATAGCCAAGCACTGAAAAGACAACTTGACAGTATTCACCTGCCCGATAACTCTGCCCTACTTCAGTATGTCGATGATCTACTGATCACCGCCCGAAGTGAACCAGAATGTGAACAAGCATCACTGACAGTTTTACATTTCTTGGCTGACAAGGGACACAAGGTGTCTCCTTCGAAGTTGCAATTCTGTGTTCAGCAAGTGGTATACCTTGGGCACTTGCTGTCCAAAGGGGGGAGACAGCTAACGCCTGACCGTATCCAGTTAATTGTAAACATGTCACAGCCCAAGACACAAAAGGAGGTACGAGCCTTTATAGGCCTCACTTCTTACTGTAGACAATGGATTCCTCAATATGCATTTCTAGCCAAGCCACTCATACAGTTGACAACACAGGAGGTAGCGTCTTCGACTGTCCTCCCTTGGACTCAGGAACATACACAAGCTTTTGACGAATTAAAGAAAGCCTTATGTCAAGCACCTGTTTTAGCGACACCATGTTACAGTAAGCCTTTTACACTTTTTGTCACAGAACGCGAAGGTACCGCATTGTCAGTACTCACCCAGGATCAAGCAGGTTCACACAAACCGTGTGCTTATTTTGCTAGTACATTAGATCCAGTAGCCCAGGATCTGCCTGCGTGTTTGAAATCAGTTGCAGCAACAGCTCTAGCAATCAGACAAAGTGATTCCATAGTGTTAGGACACCAATTGACAGTACAAGTTCCACATTCCGTGGAAATCCTTCTAAACCGAACACAGACTCAGCACTTGACTATAGCACGATTGACAGGTTATGAATTGACATTGTTCCAGCCACACATAGAAATCAGACGTTGCAATACATTGAACCCTGCTACACTCTTGCCATTAAGTGAGACAGACCCTTTGGCACTTGATTGTATTGAAGTCATTACCATTACGAAGAAACCCAGACAAGACTTGACAGACACCGTCTTACCAGATCCAGACCTGACACTTTATGTGGATGGTTCATGTATGAGAACAAGTACAGGAGAGTTAGTGGCCGCCTACGCGGTCACGACCGAAACTGAAGTCATAGAAACGAATCGTATTGATACACTGTCAGCCCAAGCAGCAGAGCTCATCGCTCTGACTCAAGCCTGTATTCGAGCAAAGAACAAGAGAGTTAACATATACACAGATTCCCGTTATGCATTCGGAGTCGTACACGACTTCGGTGTACTCTGGCGAGAGAGAGGTTTCTTGACCTCTCACGGAGCCAAGATCCAGCACGGTCCCCTCATTCAAGCTCTGTTAGACGCAATACATTTGCCTACAGCGATATCCATCATGAAATGCAAAGCACATACGAAAGTTACAGATCCCATTTCCCAGGGTAACGACCTGGCAGACCGAACAGCCAAGCATACAGCTCAGACTCACGCAACTGACCTGACAAAGACAATAGTCCAGACACCGACACATTGCATGACAGTTAGGGATCCCGCCCTAGATGTAATTGACATACAGACACATGCTACACCAGACGAAATCAAGAAATGGATTGAACTAGGAGGGATTCAGACAGAACAGGGATGGATGACGAAGGGGAAAGCCACATGGTTTCTCCCTGACTCTATGGTTCAAGTTATCATTAACACAGTACACAGTCCTGCACATTTAGGAGAAAAAGCCATGTTAGACAGTATTCAAAACCTTTGGTTCAATAAACATTTACGAGCTGCAGCCAAACAGAAAGTGCGTACTTGCATGATTTGTTGTCAGTTCAACCCAGGTAAAAGTATTCCAGTAGAGCAAGGTGGATTTCATCCTCCCGATCACCCTTTTGAAGTCCTCCAGATGGATTATATCCAGATGGAACGTTGTCGAGGATTCAAATATGTCCTCGTAGTCGTATGTGCACTTTCCCGTTGGACAGAAGCATATCCAGTTCCAGATTACACTGCTCCGACCACTGCCAAGCAGTTGGTTCGTGAATTCTTCCCCAGGTATGGTTTGCCCCGTATCGTGTATTCAGATAACGGTCAGCCATTCTCGTCCGAGCTTATGAAGCAGGTATCACTCCTGCTAGGTTATCAATGGAAATTCCACTGTGTCCGACATCCCGAGGCAGCAGGTCTCGTGGAACGTCATAATCAGACCCTGAAAATTCGCCTTGCCAAGATCTGCAGAGAGAAAGGCGTTGACTGGATAGTAGCTTTACCAGTTGCACTCTTTTACATGAGAATGATAGCGCATTCGAGAACAGGGCTATCCCCGTATGAGGTGGTCTTTGGTAGGCCACCGAATATGTGGGGGACGCCTCTGCCTCGTAAAATTACTGATGTTGACTGTAATATGCTGACAGATTACCTTGCCTCCTTGATGTCTGCACTACAATCATGTCGTTCACAGGTAGCTGCAGCCTTTCCCGACAACACCGAGGTGAAGCCACACGAGATTGTTCCGGGGGACCTGGTGCTCGTGAGGAACTTTGACAGGAGGAGTCCGCTGGAGCCCCGTTGGCAGGCGCCGAAGCTCGTGTTATTTACAACAAGGACCGCGGTCAAAGTGGAGGGCCGCAAGGGCTGGCTTCACTCGAGTCATGTTAAACGACATTATGGACTGCCTCCGAAACTGGACTCCCAGCCCTGCCCCCTTCCAGAGACTGATACAAAGCTTCCCATGGTAGAGAAAACTCCTTCCCAGGAATTTCGCATGAAGTCGAGGTCTAGCAAGTCAGACAGTTTAATTGTTTAAGTCCTCCCCTAGGTGAATCGGTTAGACACGTTTCTGACATGTACCCCCTAGACCCCAATAGAGAGAGAGATAGACAGAAACAGATCAAGAAACATGAATATTGTAAATCTCTCCGTAGTCACTGCATAGTGACATTAATGATTATGTTTTTTCTGAGTCTTTTGATTATTGCTGCAAGTATACTGTTACACTTGTATTTTCCTATTTTCAAACGTGCACATGCTTCTTCAAATGTCACTGCCGAACATACTTTCAGTGAACTGCCCCCGCACGAGTTATCTTACCGACTTGCGCTGCGCAACAATACATTCATTAGTATGTTACATCATTCCCATCAGACCAGCAATGCTACCAATTGTTGGATATGTGGCCGACTCCCTCCCTATCAGAAATACAAGGGAGTTCTGCCCCTCTTTCCGTACCCGTTCACACACAATGGTTCCTGTGGTGCATGGTTTAGTTTAATGAACTCTTTAGATTCTGATTCCGTAGTTTACCAGGGCAATTGGGTATGGGGAAATCTGAACACAGTTCTGCATAAAGTATGTTTCCCTGACAAGGAGGGTCTTCCCCAAAGGACAGGGACTGATCTAGAAAACGAAGTATATGGATTAGGTAACTTTACACTTAACCTCATGATTCTGAATGTTGAGTCCGAAACCGAACCAGTCTTGCCCGCTATGTCCGTATTACCAGTCAAAGGTGAATTATGTGTCAGAAAGAATGGTTCAGTACACCTGGGTCATAGTAGATGTACTACTGTGATCGAATTCAGTGATAAAGGCAAGTCTACATTTAAAGCTTCCCGTCATTCCTATTTCATTTGTGGTCATACAGCATATATGCGCTTACCTCTAGTTTGGGATGGTACCTGTTACATTGCATTCCTTCTGCCACCTGTTTTCCTAGCCCCTCCTGATTATCATAGGGACTCCCATCTAGTACACATTAGACCACAGAGAGATCTCCCGATTGTCGACTACACTGAAACGGCATGGGAGCAGTATACAGACTTCAATAAAGGTTTCTTTCCCTATCTAGGTGCTGTCTTTAATAGTAAACTGATACGTAAATTAACCAGAACACTCGAAGCAGTAGTGAATGAAACTACTTCCGCCCTAGGCAACTTAACGGAGGAGCAGTCTGCTATGCGGATTGTTGTTCTTCAAAATCGTCTTGTCCTTGACGTCATCCTGGCCGATAGGGGCGGAGCTTGTAGAGTCATCGGATTGAGTTGCTGTGTTTTCATTCCAGAAAACGCCCCATCAGTATATAGAGCCATTACCCGTCTCCACAAGATTGCAAGTCAGATACACCAGAATCCAGGCACCTGGACTTGGTCCGGTTGGTTCTGGAGCGTGCTATCAGCCTGGGGATGGAAGGTCCTATCCTTCCTCGGTATAGCCCTTCTCATAGTATTCAGTTGTTGCCTGTGTTTACAATGTGGGCCAGCGATTTGCGGTTTGTGCGCCACATCATGTATTCCCCATTCAAGTCCACGTTCAAAATCCCGCCAGAAGAAAGAAGAGCAAATGATGCTATATGAACAAATTGATAGACTAATGAAGATCGATATATCATGAAGGGTCCGTAGGGGACAAGGAGGGAATGAGGTAATATGAATTTTTATGGTCAATTGTGTCCCCTAACGTAGACCCCAAAGGCTCCATGTACGTACTTCAAGTACATGTATGTTCCCTCCGCAAGCAGCTATGAAGACGCAAATACATTTGCGTCCAACGTTAACATGTCCTCTTTCAGATCCACCATGAATGGGTCGAATACTCAGTTCCTAAGTATGCCTTGCCACCGTCTTTACATGGTGCACTTTCACGTTTTCCTGGCTCTGGCGAGCTAGGCCCTGATTCCTGCCATCAAGCCCTTTCTGCCTTCTGCCTCTGAAAGCCGCAGCCTGCCGCTTCCATGACCCTTGCCTTACTCCCTGTGCGGCGAGCGGTGCCTGGCTCGGCCTGCTTGCCTGCCAAGACTGTATTTTGCCTTCAAGTTATCTGCTCCGCTCCTCGAAAATACATTCCTGTCTAGTGATTTAGGAAAACATCTCCCCAGCTACAGAGCAAAGGGCCCGGTCTTTCTGTCTCCGTGAAAGTAATTCATTGCTCCTGTTACCATGGTAGGCCCATGGCCCCCTCGCATTACACGTAGACACGTAGTCGCATATGCACGCACTAGCAGTCAGTATAGAATAGCCTCTGCCCGAGAGACCTTTCCTTTTAGATAATACAGTTCCTCAAACACAAGATATCAGATATGATTTGGGTTTAGGTTGTTCTGACACGCCAGACTTCTGTCTCCCCGTATAGTGCAAATGTCAAGTCCCCTTCACCTTCCAGTTCCACGTCAATCACACGTCATGCTGCTGCTCGCGCATCTCTGCCATATATTTCTGCTGACACTGCAGGATTCTTCTATGGATCCACCCACCTGTGACACTTTCATGTGACGTTGTCTAGCACACACCTCCGTGTACGCCCTCGTAAACGCCTTCTGTTACGTACATGTGTCCTTATTTCTCTTCTCTATGCTGTTACGCCTTCTTTATCCATCACCATTATGTGCACTTACTATATATATTGTATTCTGTTAATAAAGCATTGTCTATCCCTTCATGAACCTTCGTGGTGATGGAACATGATACCTGGTTCGAACCAATTCCATTTTATGGAATAAAACCCTTATAAACTCAGATGCCACGGACTCTGCCTCTCATTTTCGATTGAGTTATTTTATTGAACTTTACCGCATAGAAATTCTGTATAGGTAATTTTTATTTACCACAGGGAGTAGGACAAGAAGTTAGTGAAGTGGAGTAAGGAAGGTAAGGGAAGGGAAAAGAGTGAAGGAGCAAAGGAAGGGAAGAGAGAGGAAGGAAAGTAAAGGAGAAAGTGTGAAAGAAGGTGAGTGTGGGAGTATAGCTGAGTTATAGGGAGTGAGCATGACAGAAGAGGAGTGAGAGACTAAGAGGACAGAGAGAATGAGGTTAACAGAGAGAGAATGAAGGAAGGGGAGTGCAGAACTAAGAGGACAGACGGAGTAAGACAAGGAGTTAGTGAAGTGGAGTAAGGAAAGTAAGGGAAGGGAAAAGAGTGAAGGAGTTAATGAAGGGAAGAGAAGAGAAAGGAAGGAAAGTAAAGAAGAAAGTCTGAAAGAAGGTGAGTGTGGGAGTGTGGCTGAGTTATAGGGAGTGAGCATGACAGAAGAGGAGTGAGAGACTAAGAGGATGGAGAGAATGAGACTAACAAAGAGAATGAGGGAAGGGGAGTGTAGAACTAAGAGGACAAAGGGAGTAAGAGAATGAGTTAGTGAAGTGGAGTAAGGAAAGTAAGGGAAGGGAAAAGAGTGAAGGAGCGAAAGAAGGGAAGGGACAGAAAGGAAAGTAAAGGAGAAGGTCAGAAAGAAGGTGAGTTTGGGAGTATGGCTGAGTTATACAGAGTGAGTGTGAAAGAAGAGGAGTGAGAGACTAAGAGGACGGAGAGAATGAGGCTAACAGAGAGAGAATGAGGGAAGGGGAGTGTAGAACTAAGAGGACAGAGGGAGTAAGAGAAGGAGTTAGTGAAGTGGAGTAAGGAAAGTAAGAGAAGGGAAAAGAGTGAAGGAGCAAAAGAAGGGAAGGGACAGAAAGGAAAGTAAAGGAGAAGGTCTGAAAGAAGGTGAGTGTGGGAGTATGGCTGAGTTATACGGAGTGAGTGTGACAGAAGAGGAGTGAGAGACTAAGGGGACGGAAAGAATGAGGCTAACAGATAGAGAATGAAGGAAGGGGAGTGCAGAACTAAGAGGACAGAGGGAGTAAGAAAAGGAGTTAGTAAAGTGGAGTAAGGAAAGTAAGGGAAGGGAAAGGAGTGAATGAAGGGAAGAGAGAGGAAGGAAAGTAAAGGAGAAAGTCTGAAAGAAGGTGAGTGTGGGAGTATGGCTGAGTTATAGGGAGTGAGCGTGACAGAAGTGGAGTGAGAGACTAAGAGGACGGAGAGAATGAGGCTAACAGAGAGAGAATGAGGGAAGGGGAGTGCAGAACTAAGAGGACAGAGGGAGTAACAAAAGGAATTAGTAAAGTGAAGTAAGGAGAATAAAGGAAGGGAAAAGAGTGAAGGAGCAAAAGAAGGGAAGCTAGAGAAAGAAAAGTAAAGGAGAAAGTCTGAAAGAAGGTGAGTGTGGGAGTATTGCTGAGTTATAGGGTGTGAGCGTGACAGAAGAGGAGTGAGAGACTAAGGGGCGGAAAGAATGAGGCTAACAGAGAGAGAATGAAGGAAGGGGAGTGCAGAACTAAGAGGACAGAGGGAGTAAGACAAGGAGTTAGTGAAATGGAGTAAGGAAAGTAAGGGAAGGGAAAAGAGTGAAGGAGCAAAAGAAGGGAAGAGAGTTGAAGGAAAGTAAGGGAGAAAGTGTGAAAGAAGGTGAGTGTGGGAATATAGCTGAGTTATAGGGAGTGAGCATGACAGAAGAGGAGTGAGAGACTAAGAGGATGGAGAGAATGAGGCAAACAGAGAGAGAATGAGGGAAGGGGAGTGTAGAACTGAGAGGACAGAGGGAGTAAGAGAAGGAGTTAGTGAAGTGGAGTAAGGAAAGGAAGGGAAAAGAGTGAAGGAGCAATAGAAGGGAAGAGAGAGAAAGGAAAGTAAAGGAGAAAGTCTGAAAGAAGGTGAGTGTGGGAGTATGGCTGAGTTATAGGGAGTGAGTGTGACAGAAGAGGAGTGAGAGACTAAGAGGACGGAGAGAATGAGGCTAACAGAAAGAGAATGAAGGAAGGGGAGTGTAGAACTAAGAGGACAGAGGGAGTAAGACAAGGAGTTAGTGAAGTGGAGTAAGGAAAGTAAGGGAAGGGAAAAGAGTGAAGGGGTGAAGGAAGAGAAGAGAGAGGAAGGAAAGTTAAGGAGAAAGTCTGAAAGAAGGTGAGTGTGGGAGTATGGCTGAGTTATAGGGAGTGAGCGTGACAGAAAAGGAGTGAGAGACTAAGAGGACGGAGAGAATGAGGCTAACAGAGAGAGAATGAGGGAAGGGGAGTGTAGAACTAAGAGGACAGAGTATAGTAAGAGAAGGAGTTAGTGAAGTGGAGTAAGGAAAGTAAGGGAAGGGAAAAGAGTGAAGGAGCAAAAGAAGGGAAGAGACAGAAAGGAAAGTAAAGGAGAAGGTCTGAAAGAAGGTGAGTGTGGGAGTATGGCTGAGTTATACGGAGTGAGTGTGACAGAAGAGGAGTGAGAGACTAAGGGGACGGAAAGAATGAGGCTAAAGGAGAGAGAATGAAGGAAGGGGAGTGCAGAACTAAGAGGACAGAGGGAGTAAGACAAGGAGTTAGTAAAGTGGAGTAAGGAAAGTAAGGGAAGGGAAAAGAGTGAAGGAGTGAATGAAGGGAAGACAGAGGAAGGAAAGTAAAGGAGAAAGTCTGAAAGAAGGTGAGTGTGGGGGTATGGCTTAGTTATAGGTAGTGAGCGTGACAGAAGAGGAGTGAGAGACTAAGAGGACAGAGAGAATGAGGCTAACAGAGAGAGAATGAGGGAAGGGGAGTGCAGAACTTAGAGGACAGAGGGAGTAACAAAAGGAATTAGTAAAGTGAAGTAAGGAGAATAAAGGAAGGGAAAAGAGTGAAGGAGCAAAAGAAGGGAAGATAGAGAAAGAAAAGTAAAGGAGAAAGTCAGAAAGAAGGTGAGTGTGGAAGTATTGCTGAGTTATAGGTAGTGAGCGTGACAGAAGAGGTGTGAGAGACTAAGAGGACGGAAAGAATGAGGCTAAGAGAGAGAGAATGAAGGAAGGGGAGTGCAGAACTAAGAGGACAGAGGGAGTAAGACAGGGAGTTAGTGAAATGGAGTAAGAAAAGTAAGGGAAGGGAAAAGAGTGAAGGAGCAAAAGAAGGGAATAGAGTTGAAGGAAAGTAAGGGAGAAAGTGTGAAAGAAGGTGAGTGTGGGAGTATAGCTGAGTTATAAGGAGTGAGCATGACAGAAGAGGAGTGAGAGACTAAGAGGATGGAGAGAATGAGGCTAACAGAGAGAGAATGAGGGAAGGGAAGTGTAGAACTAAGAGGACAGAGGGAGTAAGAGAAGGAGTTAGTGAAGTGGAGTAAGGAAAGTAAGGGAAGGGAAAAGAGTGAAGAAGCAATAGAAGGGAAGAGAGAGAAAGGAAAGTAAAGGAGAAAGTCTGAAAGAAGGTGAGTGTGGGAGTATGGCTGAGTTATAGGGAGTGAGTGTGACAGAAGAGGAGTGAGAGACTAAGAGGACGGAGAGAATGAGGCTAATAGAAAGAGAATGAAGGAAGGGGAGTGTAGAACTAAGAGGACAGAGGGAGTAAGACAAGGAGTTAGTGAAGTGGAGTAAGGAAATTAAGGGAAGGGAAAAGAGTGAAGGGGTGAAGGAAGAGAAGAGAGAGGAAGGAAAGTTAAAGAGAAAGTCTGAAAGAAGGTGAGTGTGGGAGTATGGCTGAGTTATAGGGAGTGAGCGTGACAGAAAAGGAGTGAGAGACTAAGAGGACGGAGAGAATGAGGCTAACAGAGAGAGAATGTGGGAAGGGGAGTGTAGAACTAAGAGGACAGAGGGAGTAAGAGAAGGAGTTAGTGAAGTGGAGTAAGGAAAGTAAGGGAAGGGAAAAGAGTGAAGGAGCAAAAGAAGGGAAGGGACAGAAAGGAAAGTAAAGGAGAAGGTCTGAAAGAAGGTGAGTGTGGGAGTATGGCTGAGTTATACGGAGTGAGCATGACAGAAGAGGAGCTAGAGACTAAGAGGACGGAGAGAATGAGGCTAACAGAGAGAGAATGAGGGAAAGGGAGTGTAGAACTAGGAGGGCAGAGGGAGTAAGAGAAAGAGTTAGTGAAGTGGAGTAAGGAAAGTAAGGAAAAGGAAATAGAGTGAAGGAGCGAAAGAAGGGAAGATAGAGAAAGAAAAGTAAAGGAGAAAGTCAGAAAGAAGGTGAGTGTGGAAGTATTGCTAAGTTATAGGTAGTGAGCGTGACAGAAGAGGAGTGAGAGACTAAGAGGACGGAAAGAATGAGGATAACAGAGAGAGAATGAAGGAAGGGGAGTGCAGAACTTAGAGGACAGAGGGAGTAAGACAGGGAGTTAGTGAAATGGAGTAAGAAAAGTAAGGGAAGGGAAAAGAGTGAAGGAGCAAAAGAAGGGAATAGAGAGGAAGGAAAGTAAAGGAGAAAGTGTGAAAGAAAATGAGTGTGGGAGTATAGCTGAGAGTTAGGGAGTGAGCATGACAGAAGAGGAGTGAGAGACTAAGAGGATGGAGAGAATGAGGCTAACAGAGAGAGAATGAGGGAAGGGGAGTGTAGAACTAAGAGGACAAAGGGAGTAAGAGAAGTAGTTAGTGAAGTGGAGTAAGGAAAGTAAGGGAAGGGAAAAGAGTGAAGGAGCGAAAGAACGGAAGTGACAGAAAGGAAAGTAAAGGAGAAGGTCTGAAAGAAGGTGAGTGTGGGAGTATGGCTGAGTTATACGGAGTGAGTGTGACAGAAGAGGAGTGAGAGACTAAGGGGACGGAAAGAATGAGGCTAACAGAGAGAGAATGAGGGAAGTGGAGTGTAGAACTAAGAGGACACAAGGAGTAAGAAAAGGAGTTGGTAAAGTGAAGTAAGGAGAATAAAGGAAGGGAAAATAGTGAAGGAGCAAAAGAAGGGAAGAGAGAGAAAGAAAAGTTAAGGAGAAAGTCTGAAAGAAGGTGAGTGTGGGAGTATGGCTGAGTTATACGGAGTGAGTGTGACAGAAGAGGAGTGAGAGACTAAGGGGACGGAAAGAATGAGGCTAACAGAGAGAGAATGAGGGAAGTGGAGTGTAGAACTAAGAGGACACAGGGAGTAAGAAAAGGAGTTAGTAAAGTGAAGTAAGGAGAATAAAGGAAGGGAAAATAGTGAAGGAGCAAAAGAAGGGAAGTGAGAGGAAGTAAAGTAAAGGAGAAAGTCTGAAAGAAGGTGAGTGTGGGAGTATGGCTAAGTTATAGGGAGTGAGCATGACAGAAGAGGAGCTAGAGACTAAGAGGACTGAGAGAATGAGGCTAACAGAGAGAGAATGAGGAAAGGGGAGTGTAGAACTAAGGGGACACAGGGAGTAAGAAAATGAGTTAGTGAAGTGGAGTAAGGAAAGTAAGGGAAGGGAAAAGAGTGAAGGAGTGAAGGAAGGGAAGAGAGAGGAAGGAAAGTAAAGGAGAAAGTCTGAAAGAAGGTGAGTGTGGGAGTATGGCTGAGTTATAGGGAGTGAGCGTGACAGAAGAGGAGTGAGAGACTAAGAGGACGGAGAGAATGAGGCTAACAGAAAGAGAATGAAGGAAGGGGAGTGTAGAACTAAGAGGACAGAGGCAGTAAGACAAGGAGTTAGTGAAGTGGAGTAAGGAAAGTAAGGGAAGGGAAAAGAGTGAAGGAGTGAAGGAAGGGAAGAGAGAGGAAGGAAAGTAAAGGAGAAAGTCTGAAAGAAGGTGAGTGTGGGAGTATGGCTGAGTTATAGGGAGTGAGAGTGATAGAAGAGGAGTGAAAGACTAAGAGGACGGAGAGAATGAGGCTAACAGAGAGAAAATGAGGGAAGGGGAGTGTAGAACTAAGAGGACAGAGGGAGTAAGAGAAGGAGTTAGTGAAGTGGAGTAAAGAAAGTAAGGGAAGGGAAAAGAGTGAAGGAGCGAAAGAAGGGAAGGGAAAGGAGTGGGGTATGGCTGAGTTATACGGAGTGAGTGTGACAGAAGAGGAGGTCTGAAGGAGCGAAAGAAGGGAAGGGACAGTAAGGAAAGTAAAGTAAAGGAGAAGGTCTGAAAGAAGGTGAGTGTGGGAGTATGGCTGAGTTATACGGAGTGAGTGTGACAGAAGTGGAGTGAGAGACTAAGGGGACGGAAAGAATGAGGCTAACAGAGAGAGAATGAGGGAAGGGGAGTGCAGAACTAAGAGGACAGAGGGAGTAACAAAAGGAATTAGTAAAGTGAAGTAAGGAGAATAAAGGAAGGGAAAAGAGTGAAGGAGCAAGAGAAGGGAAGATAGAGAAAGAAAAGTAAAGGAGAAAGTCTGAAAGAAGGTGAGTGTTAGAGTATGGCTGAGTTATAAGGTGTGATCGTGACAGAAGAGGGGTGAGAGACTAAGGGGATGGAAAGAATGAGGCTAACAGAGAGAGAATGAGGGAAGGGGAGTGCAGAACTAAGAGGACAGAGGGAGTAACAAAAGGAATTAGTAAAGTGAAGTAAGGAGAATAAAGGAAGGGAAAAGAGTGAAGGAGCAAGAGAAGGGAAGATAGAGAAAGAAAAGTAAAGGAGAAAGTCTGAAAGAAGGTGAGTGTTAGAGTATGGCTGAGTTATAAGGTGTGATCGTGACAGAAGAGGGGTGAGAGAATAAGGGGATGGAAAGAATGAGGCTAACAGAGAGAGAATGAGGGAAAAGGAGTGTAGAACTAGGAGGACCGAGGGAGTAAGAGAAAGAGTTAGTATAGTGGAGTAAGGAAAGTAAGGGTAGGGAAAAGAGTGAAGGAGTGAACGAAAGGAAGTGAGAGGAAGTAAAGTAAAGGAGAAAGTCTGAAAGGAGGTGAGTGTGGGAGTATGGCTAAGTTATAGGGAGTGAGCATGACAGAAGAGGAGCTAGAGACTAAGAGGACTGAGAGAATGAGGCTAACAGAGAGAGAATGAGGAAAGGGGAGTGTAGAACTAAGGGGACACAGGGAGTAAGAAAAGGAGTTAGTAAAGTGAAGTAAGGAGAATAAAGAAAGGGAAAAAAATGAAGGAGCAAAAGAAGGGAAGAGAGAGAAAGAAAAGTAAAGGAGAAAGTCTGAAAGAAGGTGAGTGTGGCAGTATGGCTGAGTTATAGGGTGTGAGCGTGACAGAAGAGGAGTGACAGACTAAGGGGTCAGAGAGAATGAGGCTAACAGAAAGAGAAAGAGGGAAAAGGAGTGTAGAACTAGGAGGACAGAGGGAGTAAGAGAAAGAGTTAGTATAGTGGAGTAAGGAAAGTAAGGGAAGGGAAAAGAGTGAAGGAGTGAACGAAAGGAAGAGAGAGGAAGGAAAGTAAAAGAGAAGGTCTGAAAGAAGGTGAGTGTGGGAGTGTGGCTGAGTTATAGGGTGTGAGCATGACAGAAGAGGAGTGAGAGACTAAGGGGATGGAAAGAATGAGGCTAACAGAGAGAGATTGAAGGAAGGGGAGTGTAGAACTAAGAGGACAGAGGGAGCAAGAGAAAGAGTTAGTATAGTGGAGTAAGGAAAGTAAGGGAAGGGAAATGAGTCAAGGAGCGAAAGAAGGGAAGAGAGAGGAAGGAAAGTAAAGGAGAAAGTCTGAAAGAAGGTGAGTGTGGGAGTATGGCTGAGTTATAGGGAGTGAGCGTGACAGAAGAGGAGTGAGAGACTAAGAGGACGGAGAGAATGAGGCTAACAGAAAGAGAATGAAGGAAGGGGAGTGTAGAACTAAGAGGACAGAGGCAGTAAGACAAGGAGTTAGTGAAGTGGAGTAAGGAAAGTAAGGGAAGGGAAAAGAGTGAAGGAGTGAAGGAAGGGAAGAGAGAGGAAGGAAAGTAAAGGAGAAAGTCTGAAAGAAGGTGAGTGTGGGAGTATGGCTGAGTTATAGGGAGTGAGAGTGATAGAAGAGGAGTGAAAGACTAAGAGGACGGAGAGAATGAGGCTAACAGAGAGAAAATGAGGGAAGGGGAGTGTAGAACTAAGAGGACAGAGGGAGTAAGAGAAGGAGTTAGTGAAGTGGAGTAAAGAAAGTAAGGGAAGGGAAAAGAGTGAAGGAGCGAAAGAAGGGAAGGGAAAGGAGTGGGGTATGGCTGAGTTATACGGAGTGAGTGTGACAGAAGAGGAGGTCTGAAGGAGCGAAAGAAGGGAAGGGACAGTAAGGAAAGTAAAGTAAAGGAGAAGGTCTGAAAGAAGGTGAGTGTGGGAGTATGGCTGAGTTATACGGAGTGAGTGTGACAGAAGTGGAGTGAGAGACTAAGGGGACGGAAAGAATGAGGCTAACAGAGAGAGAATGAGGGAAGGGGAGTGCAGAACTAAGAGGACAGAGGGAGTAACAAAAGGAATTAGTAAAGTGAAGTAAGGAGAATAAAGGAAGGGAAAAGAGTGAAGGAGCAAGAGAAGGGAAGATAGAGAAAGAAAAGTAAAGGAGAAAGTCTGAAAGAAGGTGAGTGTTAGAGTATGGCTGAGTTATAAGGTGTGATCGTGACAGAAGAGGGGTGAGAGACTAAGGGGATGGAAAGAATGAGGCTAACAGAGAGAGAATGAGGGAAAAGGAGTGTAGAACTAGGAGGACAGAGGGAGTAAGAGAAAGAGTTAGTATAGTGGAGTAAGGAAAGTAAGGGTAGGGAAAAGAGTGAAGGAGTGAACGAAAGGAAGAGAGAGGAAGGAAAGTAAAAGAGAAGGTCTGAAAGAAGGTGAGTGTGGGAGTGTGGCTGAATTATAGGGTGTGAGCATGACAGAAGAGGAGTGAGAGACTAAGGGGATGGAAAGAATGAGGCTAACAGAGAGAGATTGAAGGAAGGGGAGTGTAGAACTAAGAGGACAGAGGGAGCAAGAGAAAGAGTTAGTATAGTGGAGTAAGGAAAGTAAGGGAAGGGAAATGAGTCAAGGAGCGAAAGAAGGGAAGAGAGAGGAAGGAAAGTAAAGGAGAAAGTCTGAAAGAAGGTGAGTGTGGGAGTATGGCTGAGTTATAGGGAGTGAGCGTGACAGAAGAGGAGTGAGAGACTAAGAGGACGGAGAGAATGAGGCTAACAGAAAGAGAATGAAGGAAGGGGAGTGTAGAACTAAGAGGACAGAGGCAGTAAGACAAGGAGTTAGTGAAGTGGAGTAAGGAAAGTAAGGGAAGGGAAAAGAGTGAAGGAAGGGAAGAGAGAGGAAGGAAAGTAAAGGAGAAAGTCTGAAAGAAGGTGAGTGTGGGAGTATGGCTGAGTTATAGGGAGTGAGAGTGATAGAAGAGGAGTGAAAGACTAAGAGGACGGAGAGAATGAGGCTAACAGAGAGAAAATGAGGGAAGGGGAGTGTAGAACTAAGAGGACAAAGGGAGTAAGAGAAAGAGTTAGTGAAGTGGAGTAAGGAAAGTAAGGGAAGGGAAAAGAGTGAAGGAGCGAAAGAACGGAAGTGACAGAAAGGAAAGTAAAGGAGAAGGTCTGAAAGAAGGTGAGTGTGGGAGTGTGGCTGAGTTATAGGGTGTGAGCATGACAGAAGAGGAGTGAGAGACTAAGGGGATGGAAAGAATGAGGCTAACAGAGAGAGATTGAAGGAAGGGGAGTGTAGAACTAAGAGGACAGAGGGAGCAAGAGAAAGAGTTAGTATAGTGGAGTAAGGAAAGTAATGGAAGGGAAATGAGTCAAGGAGCGAAAGAAGGGAAGAGAGAGGAAGGAAAGTAAAGGAGAAAGTCTGAAAGAAGGTGAGTGTGGGAGTATGGCTGAGTTATAGGGAGTGAGCGTGACAGAAGAGGAGTGAGAGACTAAGAGGACGGAGAGAATGAGGCTAACAGAAAGAGAATGAAGGAAGGGGAGTGTAGAACTAAGAGGACAGAGGCAGCAAGACAAGGAGTTAGTGAAGTGGAGTAAGGAAAGTAAGGGAAGGGAAAAGAGTGAAGGAGTGAAGGAAGGGAAGAGAGAGGAAGGAAAGTAAAGGAGAAAGTCTGAAAGAAGGTGAGTGTGGGAGTATGGCTGAGTTATAGGGAGTGAGAGTGATAGAAGAGGAGTGAAAGACTAAGAGGACGGAGAGAATGAGGCTAACAGGGAGAAAATGAGGGAAGGGGAGTGTAGAACTAAGAGGACAAAGGGAGTAAGAGAAGTAGTTAGTGAAGTGGAGTAAGGAAAGTAAGGGAAGGGAAAAGAGTGAAGGAGCGAAAGAACGGAAGTGACAGAAAGGAAAGTAAAGGAGAAGGTCTGAAAGAAGGTGAGTGTGGGAGTATGGCTGAGTTATACGGAGTGAGTGTGACAGAAGAGGAGTGAGAGACTAAGGGGACGGAAAGAATGAGGCTACCAGAGAGAGAATGAGGGAAGTGGAGTGTAGAACTACGGGGACACAGGGAGTAAGAAAAGGAGTTAGTAAAGTGAAGTAAGGAGAATAAAGGAAGGGAAAATAGTGAAGGAGCAAAAGAAGGGAAGAGAGAGAAAGAAAAGTAAAGGAGAAAGTCTGAAAGAAGGTGAGTGTGGGAGTATGGCTGAGTTATACGGAGTGAGTGTGACAGAAGAGGAGTAAGAGACTAAGGGGACGGAAAGAATGAGGCTAACAGAGAGAGAATGAGGGAAGTGGAGTGTAGAACTAAGAGGACACAGGGAGTAAGAAAAGGAGTTAGTAAAGTGAAGTAAGGAGAATAAAGGAAGGGAAAATAGTGAAGGAGCAAAAGAAGGGAAGTGAGAGGAAGTAAAGTAAAGGAGAAAGTCTGAAAGAAGGTGAGTGTGGGAGTATGGCTAAGTTATAGGGAGTGAGCATGACAGAAGAGGAGCTAGAGACTAAGAGGACTGAGAGAATGAGGCTAACAGAGAGAGAATGAGGAAAGGGGAGTGTAGAACTAAGGGGACACAGGGAGTAAGAAAAGGAGTTAGTAAAGTGAAGTAAGGAGAATAAAGAAAGGGAAAAGAGTGAAGGAGCAAAAGAAGGGAAGAGAGAGAAAGAAAAGTAAAGGAGAAAGTCTGAAAGAAGGTGAGTGTGGCAGTATGGCTGAGTTATAGGGTGTGAGCGTGACAGAAGAGGAGTGACAGACTAAGGGGTCAGAGAGAATGAGGCTAACAGAGAGAGAATGAGGGAAAAGGAGTGTAGAACTAGGAGGACAGAGGGAGTAAGAGAAAGAGTTAGTATAGTGGAGTAAGGAAAGTAAGGGAAGGGAAAAGAGTGAAGGAGTGAACGAAAGGAAGAGAGAGGAAGGAAAGTAAAAGAGAAGGTCTGAAAGAAGGTGAGTGTGGGAGTGTGGCTGAGTTATAGGGTGTGAGCATGACAGAAGAGGAGTGAGAGACTAAGGGGATGGAAAGAATGAGGCTAACAGAGAGAGATTGAAGGAAGGGGAGTGTAGAACTAAGAGGACAGAGGGAGCAAGAGAAAGAGTTAGTATAGTGGAGTAAGGAAAGTAAGGGAAGGGAAAGTAGTCAAGGAGCGAAAGAAGGGAAGAGAGAGGAAGGAAAGTAAAGGAGAAAGTCTGAAAGAAGGTGAGTGTGGGAGTATGGCTGAGTTATAGGGAGTGAGCGTGACAGAAGAGGAGTGAGAGACTAAGAGGACGGAGAGAATGAGGCTAACAGAAAGAGAATGAAGGAAGGGGAGTGTAGAACTAAGAGGACAGAGGCAGTAAGACAAGGAGTTAGTGAAGTGGAGTAAGGAAAGTAAGGGAAGGGAAAAGAGTGAAGGAGTGAAGGAAGGGAAGAGAGAGGAAGGAAAGTAAAGGAGAAAGTCTGAAAGAAGGTGAGTGTGGGAGTATGGCTGAGTTATAGGGAGTGAGAGTGATAGAAGAGGAGTGAAAGACTAAGAGGACGGAGAGAATGAGGCTAACAGAGAGAAAATGAGGGAAGGGGAGTGTAGAACTAAGAGGACAAAGGGAGTAAGAGAAGTAGTTAGTGAAGTGGAGTAAGGAAAGTAAGGGAAGGGAAAAGAGTGAAGGAGCGAAAGAACGGAAGTGACAGAAAGGAAAGTAAAGGAGAAGGTCTGAAAGAAGGTGAGTGTGGGAGTGTGGCTGAGTTATAGGGTGTGAGCATGACAGAAGAGGAGTGAGAGACTAAGGGGATGGAAAGAATGAGGCTAACAGAGAGAGATTGAAGGAAGGGGAGTGTAGAACTAAGAGGACAGAGGGAGCAAGAGAAAGAGTTAGTATAGTGGAGTAAGGAAAGTAAGGGAAGGGAAATGAGTCAAGGAGCGAAAGAAGGGAAGAGAGAGGAAGGAAAGTAAAGGAGAAAGTCTGAAAGAAGGTGAGTGTGGGAGTATGGCTGAGTTATAGGGAGTGAGCGTGACAGAAGAGGAGTGAGAGACTAAGAGGACGGAGAGAATGAGGCTAACAGAAAGAGAATGAAGGAAGGGGAGTGTAGAACTAAGAGGACAGAGGCAGTAAGACAAGTAGTTAGTGAAGTGGAGTAAGGAAAGTAAGGGAAGGGAAAAGAGTGAAGGAGTGAAGGAAGGGAAGAGAGAGGAAGGAAAGTAAAGGAGAAAGTCTGAAAGAAGGTGAGTGTGGGAGTATGGCTGAGTTATAGGGAGGGAGTGTGACAGAAGAGGAGTGAGAGACTAAGAGGACGGAAAGAATGAGGCTACCAGAGAGAGAATGAGGGAAGTGGAGTGTAGAACTATGAGGGCACAGGGAGTAAGAAAAGGAGTTAGTAAAGTGAAGTAAGGAGAATAAAGGAAGGGAAAATAGTGAAGGAGCAAAAGAAGGGAAGAGAGAGAAAGAAAAGTAAAGGAGAAAGTCTGAAAGAAGGTGAGTGTGGGAGTATGGCTGAGTTATACGGAGTGAGTGTGACAGAAGAGGAGTGAGAGACTAAGGGGACGGAAAGAATGAGGCTAACAGAGAGAGAATGAGGGAAGTGGAGTGTAGAACTAAGAGGACACAGGGAGTAAGAAAAGGAGTTAGTAAAGTGAAGTAAGGAGAATAAAGGAAGGGAAAATAGTAAAGGAGCAAAAGAAGGGAAGTGAGAGGAAGTAAAGTAAAGGAGAAAGTCTGAAAGAAGGTGAGTGTGGGAGTATGGCTAAGTTATAGGGAGTGAGCATGACAGAAGAGGAGCTAGAGACTAAGAGGACGGAGAGAATGAGGCTAACAGAGAGAGAATGAGGGAAAGGGAGTGTAGAACTAGGAGGGCAGAGGGAGTAAGAGAAAGAGTTAGTGAAGTGGAGTAAGGAAAGTAAGGAAAAGGAAAAAGAGTGAAGGAGCGAAAGAAGGGAAGGGACTGAAAGTAAAGCAAGGAGAAGGTCTGAAAGAAGGTGAGTGTGGGAGTATGGCTGAGTTATAAGGAGTGAGTGTGACAGAAGAGGAGTGAGAGACTAAGGGGACGGAAAGAATGAGGCTAACAGAGAGAGAATGAGGAAAGGGGAGTGTAGAACTAAGGGGACACAGGGAGTAAGAAAAGGAGTTAGTAAAGTGAAGTAAGGAGAATAAAGAAAGGGAAAAGAGTGAAGGAGCAAAAGAAGGGAAGAGAGAGAAAGAAAAGTAAAGGAGAAAGTCTGAAAGAAGGTGAGTGTGGCAGTATGGCTGAGTTATAGGGTGTGAGCGTGACAGAAGAGGAGTGACAGACTAAGGGGTCAGAGAGAATGAGGCTAACAGAGAGAGAATGAGGGAAAAGGAGTGTAGAACTAGGAGGACAGAGGGAGTAAGAGAAAGAGTTAGTATAGTGGAGTAAGGAAAGTAAGGGAAGGGAAAAGAGTGAAGGAGTGAACGAAAGGAAGAGAGAGGAAGGAAAGTAAAAGAGAAGGTCTGAAA
This sequence comes from Lissotriton vulgaris, assembly GCF_964263255.1. Taxonomy (NCBI): domain Eukaryota; kingdom Metazoa; phylum Chordata; class Amphibia; order Caudata; family Salamandridae; genus Lissotriton; species Lissotriton vulgaris. Next base: position 145,382 of record NW_028244725.1, read on the forward strand.
GAAGGTGAGTGTGGGAGTGTGGCTGAGTTATAGGGTGTGAGCATGACAGAAGAGGAGTGAGAGACTAAGGGGATGGAAAGAATGAGGCTAACAGAGAGAGATTGAAGGAAGGGGAGTGTAGAACTAAGAGGACAGAGGGAGCAAGAGAAAGAGTTAGTATAGTGGAGTAAGGAAAGTAAGGGAAGGGAAATGAGTCAAGGAGCGAAAGAAGGGAAGAGAGAGGAAGGAAAGTAAAGGAGAAAGTCTGAAAGAAGGTGAGTGTGGGAGTATGGCTGAGTTATAGGGAGTGAGCGTGACAGAAGAGGAGTGAGAGACTAAGAGGACGGAGAGAATGAGGCTAACAGAAAGAGAATGAAGGAAGGGGAGTGTAGAACTAAGAGGACAGAGGCAGTAAGACAAGGAGTTAGTGAAGTGGAGTAAGGAAAGTAAGGGAAGGGAAAAGAGTGAAGGAGTGAAGGAAGGGAAGAGAGAGGAAGGAAAGTAAAGGAGAAATTCTGAAAGAAGGTGAGTGTGGGAGTATGGCTGAGTTATAGGGAGTGAGAGTGATAGAAGAGGAGTGAAAGACTAAGAGGACGGAGAGAATGAGGCTAACAGAGAGAAAATGAGGGAAGGGGAGTGTAGAACTAAGAGGACAGAGGGAGTAAGAGAAGGAGTTAGTGAAGTGGAGTAAAGAAAGTAAGGGAAGGGAAAAGAGTGAAGGAGCGAAAGAAGGGAAGGGAAAGGAGTGGGGTATGGCTGAGTTATACGGAGTGAGTGTGACAGAAGAGGAGGTCTGAAGGAGCGAAAGAAGGGAAGGGACAGTAAGGAAAGTAAAGTAAAAGAGCAGGTCTGAAAGAAGGTGAGTGTGGGAGTATGGCTGAGTTATACGGAGTGAGTGTGACAGAAGTGGAGTGAGAGACTAAGGGGACGGAAAGAATGAGGCTAACAGAGAGAGAATGAGGGAAGGGGAGTGCAGAACTAAGAAGACAGAGGGAGTAACAAAAGGAATTAGTAAAGTGAAGTAAGGAGAATAAAGGAAGGGAAAAGAGTGAAGGAGCAAGAGAAGGGAAGATAGAGAAAGAAAAGTAAAGGAGAAAGTCTGAAAGAAGGTGAGTGTTAGAGTATGGCTGAGTTATAGGGTGTGATCGTGACAGAAGAGGGGTGAGAGACTAAGGGGATGGAAAGAATGAGGCTAACAGAGAGAGAATGAAGGAAGGGGCGTGCAGAACTAAGAGGACAGAGGGAGTAAGACAAGGAGTTAGTGAAGTGGAGTAAGGAAAGTAAGGGAAGGGAAAAGAGTGAAGGAGTTAAGGAAGGGAAGAGAAAGGAAGGAAAGTAAAGGAGAAAGTCTGAAAGAAGGTGAGTGTGGGAGTGTGGCTGAGTTATAGGGAGTGAGCATGACAGAAGAGGAGTGAGAGACTAAGAGGATGGAGAGAATGAGGCTAACAAAGAGAATGAGGGAAGGGGAGTGTAGAACTAAGAGGACAAAGGGAGTAAGAGAATAAGTTAGTGAAGTGGAGTAAGGAAAGTAAGGGAAGGGAAAAGAGTGAAGGAGCGAAAGAAGGGAAGGGACAGAAAGGAAAGTAAAGGAGAAGGTCGGAAAGAAGGTGAGTTAGGGAGTATGGCTGAGTTATACGGAGTGAGTGTGAAAGAAGAGGAGTGAGAGACTAAGAGGACGGAGAGAATGAGGCTAACAGAGAGAGAATGAGGGAAGGGGAGTGTAGAACTAAGAGGACAGAGGGAGTAAGAGAAGGAGTTAGTGAAGTGGAGTAAGGAAAGTAAGAGAAGGGAAAAGAGTGAAGGAGCAAAAGAAGGGAAGGGACAGAAAGGAAAGTAAAGGAGAAGGTCTGAAAGAAGGTGAGTGTGGGAGTATGGCTGAGTTATATGGAGTGAGTGTGACAGAAGAGGAGTGAGAGACTAAGGGGACGGAAAGAATGAGGCTAACAGATAGAGAATGAAGGAAGGGGAGTGCAGACCTAAGAGGACAGAGGGAGTAAGACAAGGAGTTAGTAAAGTGGAGTAAGGAAAGTAAGGGAAGGGAAAAGAGTGAAGGAGCAAAAGAAGGGAAGAGAGTTGAAGGAAAGTAAGGGAGAAAGTGTGAAAGAAGGTGAGTGTGGGAGTATAGCTGAGTTATAGGGAGTGAGCATGACAGAAGAGGAGTGAGAGACTAAGAGGATGGAGAGAATGAGGCTAACAGAGAGAGAATGAGGGAAGGGGAGTGTAGAACTAAGAGGACACAGGGAGTAAGAAAAGGAGTTCGTAAAGTGAAGTAAGGAGAATAAAGGAAGGGAAAAGAGTGAAGGACCAAAAGAAGGGTAGAGAGAGAAAGAAAAGTAAAGGAGAAAGTCTGAAAGAAGGTGAGTGTGGGAGAATGGCTGAGTTATAGGGTGTGAGCGTGACAAAAGAGGAGTGAGAGACTAAGGGGACGGAAGGAATGAGGCTAACAGAGAGAGAAAGAAGGAAGGGGAGTGCAGAACTAAGAGGACAGAGGGAGTAAGACAAGGAGTTAGTGAAGTGGAGTAAGGAAAGTAAGGGAAGGGAAAAGAGTGAAGGAGCGAAAGAAGGGAAGGGACAGAAAGTAAAGTAAAGGAGAAGGTCTGAAAGAAGGTGAGTGTGGGATTATGGCTGAGTTATATGGAGTGAGTGTGACAGAAGAGGAGTGAGAGACAAAGGGGACGGAAAGAATGAGGCTAACAGAGAGAATGAGGGAAGGGGAGTGTAGAACTAAGAGGACACAGGGACTAAGAAAAGGAGTTAGTAAAGTGAAGTAAGGAGAATAAAGGAAGGGAAAAGAGTGAAGGAGCAAGAGAAGGGAAGATAGAGAAGAAAAGTAAAGGAGAAAGTCTGAAAGAAGGTGAGTGTGGGAGTATGGCTGAATTATAGGGTGTGATCGTGACAGAAGAGGAGTGAGAGACTAAGGGGATGGAAAGAATGAGGCTAACAGAGAGAGAATGAAGGAAGGGGAGTGCAGAACTAAGAGGACAGAGGGAGTAAGACAAGGAGTTAGTTAAGTGGGGTAAGGAAGGTAAGGGAAGGGAAAAGAGTGAAGGAGCAAAAGAAGGGAATAGAGAGTAAGGAAAGTAAAGGAGAAAGTGTGAAAGAAGGTGAGTGTGGGAGTATAGCTGAGTTATAGGGAGTGAGCATGACAGAAGAGGAGTGAGAGACTAAGAGGACGGAGAGAATGAGGTTAACAGAAAGAGAATGAAGGAAGGGGAGTGTAGAACTAAGAGGACAGACGGAGTAAGACAAGGAGTTAGTGAAGTGGAGTAAGGAAAGTAAGGGAAGGGAAAAGAGTGAAGGAGTTAAGGAAGGGAAGAGAAAGGAAGGGAAGTAAAGGAGAAAGTCTGAAAGAAGGTGAGTTTGGGAGTATGGCTGAGTTATACGGAGTGAGTGTGAAAGAAGAGGAGTGAGAGACTAAGAGGACAGAGAGAATGAGGCTAACAGAGAGAGAATGAGGGAAGGGGAGTGTAGAACTAAGAGGACAGAGGGAGTAAGAGAAGGAGTTAGTGAAGTGGAGTAAGGAAAGTAAGAGAAGGGAAAAGAGTGAAGGAGCAAAAGAAGGGAAGGGACAGAAAGGAAAGTAAAGGAGAAGGTCTGAAAGAAGGTGAGTGTGGGAGTATGGCTGAGTTATACGGAGTGAGTGTGACAGAAGAGGAGTGAGAGACTAAGGGGACGGAAAGAATGAGGCTAACAGATAGAGAATGAAGGAAGGGGAGTGCAGAACTAAGAGGACAGAGGGAGTAAGACAAGGAGTTAGTAAAGTGGACTAAGGAAAGTAAGGGAAGGGAAAAGAGTGAAGGAGTGAATGAAGGGAAGAGAGAGGAAGGAAAGTAAAGGAGAAAGTCTGAAAGAAGGTGAGTGTGGGAGTATGGCTGAGTTATAGGGTGTGATCGTGACAGAAGAGGAGTGAGAGACTAAGGGGACGGAAAGAATGAGGCTAACAGAGAGAGAATGAAGGAAGGGGAGTGCAGAACTAAGAGGACAGAGGGAGTAAGACAAGGAGTTAGTGAAGTGGGGTAAGGAAGGTAAGGGAAAGGAAAAGAGTGAAGGAGCAAAAGAAGGGAATAGAGAGTAAGGAAAGTAAAGGAGAAAGTGTGAAAGAAGGTGAGTGTGGGAGTATAGCTGAGTTATAGGGAGTGAGCATGACAGAAGAGGAGTGAGAGACTAAGAGGACGGAGAGAATGAGGTTAACAGAAAGAGAATGAAGGAAGGGGAGTGTAGAACTAAGAGGACAGACGGAGTAAGACAAGGAGTTAGTGAAGTGGAGTAAGGAAAGTAAGGGAAGGGAAAAGAGTGAAGGAGTTAAGGAAGGGAAGAGAAAGGAAGGGAAATAAAGGAGAAAGTCTGAAAGAAGGTGAGTTTGGGAGTATGGCTGAGTTATACGGAGTGAGTGTGAAAGAAAAGGAGTGAGAGACTAAGAGGACAGAGAGAATGAGGCTAACAGAGAGAGAATGAGGGAAGGGGAGTGTAGAACTAAGAGGACAGAGGGAGTAAGAGAAGGAGTTAGTGAAGTGGAGTAAGGAAAGTAAGAGAAGGGAAAAGAGTGAAGGAGCAAAAGAAGGGAAGGGACAGAAAGGAAAGTAAAGGAGAAGGTCTGAAAGAAGGTGAGTGTGGGAGTATGGCTGAGTTATACGGAGTGAGTGTGACAGAAGAGGAGTGAGAGACTAAGGGGACGGAAAGAATGAGGCTAACAGATAGAGAATGAAGGAAGGGGAGTGCAGAACTAAGAGGACAGAGGGAGTAAGACAAGGAGTTAGTAAAGTGGACTAAGGAAAGTAAGGGAAGGGAAAAGAGTTAAGGAGCAAAAGAAGGGAATAGAGAGTAAGGAAAGTAAAGGAGAAAGTGTGAAAGAAGGTGAGTGTGGGAGTATAGCTGAGTTATAGGGAGTGAGCATGACAGAAGAGGAGTGAGAGACTAAGAGGACGGAGAGAATGAGGTTAACAGAAAGAGAATGAAGGAAGGGGAGTGTAGAACTAAGAGGACAGACGGAGTAAGACAAGGAGTTAGTGAAGTGGAGTAAGGAAAGTAAGGGAAGGGAAAAGAGTGAAGGAGTTAAGGAAGGGAAGAGAAAGGAAGGGAAGTAAAGGAGAAAGTCTGAAAGAAGGTGAGTTTGGGAGTATGGCTGAGTTATACGGAGTGAGTGTGAAAGAAGAGGAGTGAGAGACTAAGAGGACAGAGAGAATGAGGCTAACAGAGAGAGAATGAGGGAAGGGGAGTGTAGAACTAAGAGGACAGAGGGAGTAAGAGAAGGAGTTAGTGAAGTGGAGTAAGGAAAGTAAGAGAAGGGAAAAGAGTGAAGGAGCAAAAGAAGGGAAGGGACAGAAAGGAAAGTAACGGAGAAGGTCTGAAAGAAGGTGAGTGTGGGAGTATGGCTGAGTTATACGGAGTGAGTGTGACAGAAGAGGAGTGAGAGACTAAGGGGACGGAAAGAATGAGGCTAACAGATAGAGAATGAAGGAAGGGGAGTGCAGAACTAAGAGGACAGAGGGAGTAAGACAAGGAGTTAGTAAAGTGGACTAAGGAAAGTAAGGGAAGGGAAAAGAGTTAAGGAGCAATAGAAGGGAATAGAGAGTAAGGAAAGTAAAGGAGAAAGTGTGAAAGAAGGTGAGTGTGGGAGTATAGCTGAGTTATAGGGAGTGAGCATGACAGAAGAGGAGTGAGAGACTAAGAGGACGGAGAGAATGAGGTTAACAGAAAGAGAATGAAGGAAGGGGAGTGTAGAACTAAGAGGACAGACGGAGTAAGACAAGGAGTTAGTGAAGTGGAGTAAGGAAAGTAAGGGAAGGGAAAAGAGTGAAGGAGTTAAGGAAGGGAAGAGAAAGGAAGGGAAGTAAAGGAGAAAGTCTGAAAGAAGGTGAGTTTGGGAGTATGGCTGAGTTATACGGAGTGAGTGTGAAAGAAGAGGAGTGAAAGACTAAGAGGACAGAGAGAATGAGGCTAACAGAGAGAGAATGAGGGAAGGGGAGTGTAGAACTAAGAGGACAGAGGGAGTAAGAGAAGGAGTTAGTGAAGTGGAGTAAGGAAAGTAAGAGAAGGGAAAAGAGTGAAGGAGCAAAAGAAGGGAAGGGACAGAAAGGAAAGTAAAGGAGAAGGTCTGAAAGAAGGTGAGTGTGGGAGTATGGCTGAGTTATACGGAGTGAGTGTGACAGAAGAGGAGTGAGAGACTAAGGGGACGGAAAGAATGAGGCTAACAGATAGAGAATGAAGGAAGGGGAGTGCAGAACTAAGAGGACAGAGGGAGTAAGACAAGGAGTTAGTAAAGTGGACTAAGGAAAGTAAGGGAAGGGAAAAGAGTTAAGGAGCAAAAGAAGGGAATAGAGAGTAAGGAAAGTAAAGGAGAAAGTGTGAAAGAAGGTGAGTGTGGGAGTATAGCTGAGTTATAGGGAGTTAGCATGACAGAAGAGGAGTGAGAGACTAAGAGGTTGGAGAGAATGAGGTTAACAGAAAGAGAATGAAGGAAGGGGAGTGTAGAACTAAGAGGACAGACGGAGTAAGACAAGGAGTTAGTGAAGTGGAGTAAGGAAAGTAAGGGAAGGGAAAAGAGTGAAGGAGTTAAGGAAGGGAAGAGAAAGGAAGGGAAGTAAAGGAGAAAGTCTGAAAGAAGGTGAGTTTGGGAGTATGGCAGAGTTATACGGAGTGAGTGTGAAAGAAGAGGAGTGAGAGACTAAGAGGACAGAGAGAATGAGGCTAACAGAGAGAGAATGAGTGAAGGGGAGTGTAGAACTAAGAGGACAGAGGGAGTAAGAGAAGGAGTTAGTGAAGTGGAGTAAGGAAAGTAAGAGAAGGGAAAAGAGTGAAGGAGCAAAAGAAGGGAAGGGACAGAAAGGAAAGTAATGGAGAAGGTCTGAAAGAAGGTGAGTGTGGGAGTATGGCTGAGTTATACGGAGTGAGTGTGACAGAAGAGGAGTGAGAGACTAAGGGGACGGAAAGAATGAGGCTAACAGATAGAGAATGAAGGAAGGGGAGTGCAGAACTAAGAGGACAGAGGGAGTAAGACAAGGAGTTAGTAAAGTGGACTAAGGAAAGTATGGGAAGGGAAAAGAGTGAAGGAGTGAATGAAGGGAAGAGAGAGGAAGGAAAGTAAAGGAGAAAGTCTGAAAGAAGGTGAGTGTGGGAGTATGGCTGAGTTATAGGGTGTGATCGTGACAGAAGAGGAGTGAGATACTAAGGGGATGGAAAGAATGAGGCTAACAGAGAGAGAATGAAGGAAGGGGAGTGCAGAACTAAGAGGACAGAGGGAGTAAGACAAGGAGTTAGTGAAGTGGGGTAAGGAAGGTAAGGGAAAGGAAAAGAGTGAAGGAGCAAAAGAAGGGAATAGAGAGTAAGGAAAGTAAAGGAGAAAGTGTGAAAGAAGGTGAGTGTGGGAGTATAGCTGAGTTATAGGGAGTGAGCATGACAGAAGAGGAGTGAGAGACTAAGAGGACGGAGAGAATGAGGTTAACAGAAAGAGAATGAAGGAAGGGGAGTGTAGAACTAAGAGGACAGACGGAGTAAGACAAGGAGTTAGTGAAGTGGAGTAAGGAAAGTAAGGGAAGGGAAAAGAGTGAAGGAGTTAAGGAAGGGAAGAGAAAGGAAGGGAAGTAAAGGAGAAAGTCTGAAAGAAGGTGAGTTTGGGAGTATGGCTGAGTTATACGGAGTGAGTGTGAAAGAAGAGGAGTGAGAGACTAAGAGGACAGAGAGAATGAGGCTAACAGAGAGAGAATGAGGGAAGGGGAGTGTAGAACTAAGAGGACAGAGGGAGTAAGAGAATGAGTTAGTGAAGTGGAGTAAGGAAAGTAAGAGAAGGGAAAAGAGTGAAGGAGCAAAAAAAGGGAAGGGACAGAAAGGAAAGTAAAGGAGAAGGTCTGAAAGAAGGTGAGTGTGGGAGTATGGCTGAGTTATACGGAGTGAGTGTGACAGAAGAGGAGTGAGAGACTAAGGGGACGGAAAGAATGAGGCTAACAGATAGAGAATGAAGGAAGGGGAGTGCAGAACTAAGAGGACAGAGGGAGTAAGACAAGGAGTTAGTAAAGTGGACTAAGGAAAGTAAGGGAAGGGAAAAGAGTGAAGGAGTGAATGAAGGGATGAGAGAGGAAGGAAAGTAAAGGAGAAAGTCTGAAAGAAGGTGAGTGTGGGAGTATGGCTGAGTTATAGGGTGTGATCGTGACAGAAGAGGAGTGAGATACTAAGGGGATGGAAAGAATGAGGCTAACAGAGAGAGAATGAAGGAAGGGGAGTGCAGAACTAAGAGGACAGAGGGAGTAAGACAAGGAGTTAGTGAAGTGGGGTAAGGAAGGTAAGGGAAGGGAAAAGAGTGAAGGAGCAAAAGAAGGGAATAGAGAGTAAGGAAAGTAAAGGAGAAAGTGTGAAAGAAGGTGAGTGTGGGAGTATAGCTGAGTTATAGGGAGTGAGCATGACAGAAGAGGAGTGAGAGACTAAGAGGACGGAGAGAATGAGGTTAACAGAAAGAGAATGAAGGAAGGGGAGTGTAGAACTAAGAGGACAGACGGAGTAAGACAAGGAGTTAGTGAAGTGGAGTAAGGAAAGTAAGGGAAGGGAAAAGAGTGAAGGAGTTAAGGAAGGGAAGAGAAAGGAAGGGAAGTAAAGGAGAAAGTCTGAAAGAAGGTGAGTTTGGGAGTATGGCTGAGTTATACGGAGTGAGTGTGAAAGAAGAGGAGTGAGAGACTAAGAGGACAGAGAGAATGAGGCTAACAGAGAGAGAATGAGTGAAGGGGAGTGTAGAACTAAGAGGACAGAGGGAGTAAGAGAAGGAGTTAGTGAAGTGGAGTAAGGAAAGTAAGAGAAGGGAAAAGAGTGAAGGAGCAAAAGAAGGGAAGGGACAGAAAGGAAAGTAAAGGAGAAGGTCTGAAAGAAGGTGAGTGTGGGAGTATGGCTGAGTTATACGGAGTGAGTGTGACAGAAGAGGAGTGAGAGACTAAGAGGACAGAGAGAATGAGGCTAACAGAGAGAGAATGAGTGAAGGGGAGTGTAGAACTAAGAGGACAGAGGGAGTAAGAGAAGGAGTTAGTGAAGTGGAGTAAGGAAAGTAAGAGAAGGGAAAAGAGTGAAGGAGCAAAAGAAGGGAAGGGACAGAAAGGAAAGTAATGGAGAAGGTCTGAAAGAAGGTGAGTGTGGGAGTATGGCTGAGTTATACGGAGTGAGTGTGACAGAAGAGGAGTGAGAGACTAAGGGGACGGAAAGAATGAGGCTAACAGATAGAGAATGAAGGAAGGGGAGTGCAGAACTAAGAGGACAGAGGGAGTAAGACAAGGAGTTAGTAAAGTGGACTAAGGAAAGTATGGGAAGGGAAAAGAGTGAAGGAGTGAATGAAGGGAAGAGAGAGGAAGGAAAGTAAAGGAGAAAGTCTGAAAGAAGGTGAGTGTGGGAGTATGGCTGAGTTATAGGGTGTGATCGTGACAGAAGAGGAGTGAGATACTAAGGGGATGGAAAGAATGAGGCTAACAGAGAGAGAATGAAGGAAGGGGAGTGCAGAACTAAGAGGACAGAGGGAGTAAGACAAGGAGTTAGTGAAGTGGGGTAAGGAAGGTAAGGGAAAGGAAAAGAGTGAAGGAGCAAAAGAAGGGAATAGAGAGTAAGGAAAGTAAAGGAGAAAGTGTGAAAGAAGGTGAGTGTGGGAGTATAGCTGAGTTATAGGGAGTGAGCATGACAGAAGAGGAGTGAGAGACTAAGAGGACGGAGAGAATGAGGTTAACAGAAAGAGAATGAAGGAAGGGGAGTGTAGAACTAAGAGGACAGACGGAGTAAGACAAGGAGTTAGTGAAGTGGAGTAAGGAAAGTAAGGGAAGGGAAAAGAGTGAAGGAGTTAAGGAAGGGAAGAGAAAGGAAGGGAAGTAAAGGAGAAAGTCTGAAAGAAGGTGAGTTTGGGAGTATGGCTGAGTTATACGGAGTGAGTGTGAAAGAAGAGGAGTGAGAGACTAAGAGGACAGAGAGAATGAGGCTAACAGAGAGAGAATGAGGGAAGGGGAGTGTAGAACTAAGAGGACAGAGGGAGTAAGAGAATGAGTTAGTGAAGTGGAGTAAGGAAAGTAAGAGAAGGGAAAAGAGTGAAGGAGCAAAAAAAGGGAAGGGACAGAAAGGAAAGTAAAGGAGAAGGTCTGAAAGAAGGTGAGTGTGGGAGTATGGCTGAGTTATACGGAGTGAGTGTGACAGAAGAGGAGTGAGAGACTAAGGGGACGGAAAGAATGAGGCTAACAGATAGAGAATGAAGGAAGGGGAGTGCAGAACTAAGAGGACAGAGGGAGTAATACAAGGAGTTAGTAAAGTGGACTAAGGAAAGTAAGGGAAGGGAAAAGAGTGAAGGAGTGAATGAAGGGATGAGAGAGGAAGGAAAGTAAAGGAGAAAGTCTGAAAGAAGGTGAGTGTGGGAGTATGGCTGAGTTATAGGGTGTGATCGTGACAGAAGAGGAGTGAGATACTAAGGGGATGGAAAGAATGAGGCTAACAGAGAGAGAATGAAGGAAGGGGAGTGCAGAACTAAGAGGACAGAGGGAGTAAGACAAGGAGTTAGTGAAGTGGGGTAAGGAAGGTAAGGGAAGGGAAAAGAGTGAAGGAGCAAAAGAAGGGAATAGAGAGTAAGGAAAGTAAAGGAGAAAGTGTGAAAGAAGGTGAGTGTGGGAGTATAGCTGAGTTATAGGGAGTGAGCATGACAGAAGAGGAGTGAGAGACTAAGAGGACGGAGAGAATGAGGTTAACAGAAAGAGAATGAAGGAAGGGGAGTGTAGAACTAAGAGGACAGACGGAGTAAGACAAGGAGTTAGTGAAGTGGAGTAAGGAAAGTAAGGGAAGGGAAAAGAGTGAAGGAGTTAAGGAAGGGAAGAGAAAGGAAGGGAAGTAAAGGAGAAAGTCTGAAAGAAGGTGAGTTTGGGAGTATGGCTGAGTTATACGGAGTGAGTGTGAAAGAAGAGGAGTGAGAGACTAAGAGGACAGAGAGAATGAGGCTAACAGAGAGAGAATGAGTGAAGGGGAGTGTAGAACTAAGAGGACAGAGGGAGTAAGAGAAGGAGTTAGTGAAGTGGAGTAAGGAAAGTAAGAGAAGGGAAAAGAGTGAAGGAGCAAAAGAAGGGAAGGGACAGAAAGGAAAGTAAAGGAGAAGGTCTGAAAGAAGGTGAGTGTGGGAGTATGGCTGAGTTATACGGAGTGAGTGTGACAGAAGAGGAGTGAGAGACTAAGGGGACGGAAAGAATGAGGCTAACAGATAGAGAATGAAGGAAGGGGAGTGCAGAACTAAGAGGACAGAGGGAGTAAGACAAGGAGTTAGTAAAGTGGACTAAGGAAAGTAAGGGAAGGGAAAAGAGTGAAGGAGTGAATGAAGGGAAGAGAGAGGAAGGAAAGTAAAGGAGAAAGTCTGAAAGAAGGTGAGTGTGGGAGTATGGCTGAGTTATAGGGAGTGAGCGTGACAGAAGAGGAGTGAGAGACTAAGAGGATGGAGAGAATGAGGCTAACAGAGAGAGAATGAGGGAAGGGGGGTGCAGAACTAAGAGGACAGAGGGAGTAACAAAAGGAATTAGTAAAGTGAAGTAAGGAGAATAAAGGAAGGGAAAAGAGTGAAGGAGCAAAAGAAGGGAAGCTAGAGAAAGAAAAGTAAAGGAGAAAGTCTGAAAGAAGGTGAGTGTGGGAGTATTGCTGAGTTATAGGGTGTGAGCGTGACAGAAGAGGAGTGAGAGACTAAGGGGCGGAAAGAATGAGGCTAACAGAGAGAGAATGAAGGAAGGGGAGTGCAGAACTAAGAGGACAGAGGGAGTAAGACAAGGAGTTAGTGAACTGGAGTAAGGAAAGTAAGGGAAGGGAAAAGAGTGAAGGAGCAAAAGAAGGGAAGAGAGTTGAAGGAAAGTAAGGGAGAAAGTGTGAAAGAAGGTGAGTGTGGGAGTATAGCTGAGTTATAGGGAGTGAGCATGACAGAAGAGGAGTGAGAGACTAAGAGGATGGAGAGAATGAGGCTAACAGAGAGAGAATGAGGGAAGGGGAGTGTAGAACTAAGAGGACACAGGGAGTAAGAAAAGGAGTTAGTAAAGTGAAGTAAGGAGAATAAAGGAAGGGAAAATAGTGAAGGACCAAAAGAAGGGAAGAGAGAGAAAGAAAAGTAAAGCAGAAAGTCTGAAAGAAGGTGAGTGTGGGAGTATGGCTGAGTTATAGGGTGTGATCGTGACAGAAGAGGAGTGAGATACTAAGGGGATGGAAAGAATGAGGCTAACAGAGAGAGAATGAAGGAAGGGGAGTGCAGAACTAAGAGGACAGAGGGAGTAAGACAAGGAGTTAGTGAAGTGGGGTAAGGAAGGGAAGGGAAGGGAAAAGAGTGAAGGAGCAAAAGAAGGGAATAGAGAGTAAGGAAAGTAAAGGAGAAAGTGTGAAAGAAGGTGAGTGTGGGAGTATTGCTGAGTTATAGGGTGTGAGCGTGACAGAAGAGGAGTGAGAGACTAAGGGGCGGAAAGAATGAGGCTAACAGAGAGAGAATGAAGGAAGGGGAGTGCAGAACTAAGAGGACAGAGGGAGTAAGACAAGGAGTTAGTGAACTGGAGTAAGGAAAGTAAGGGAAGGGAAAAGAGTGAAGGAGCAAAAGAAGGGAAGAGAGTTGAAGGAAAGTAAGGGAGAAAGTGTGAAAGAAGGTGAGTGTGGGAGTATAGCTGAGTTATAGGGAGTGAGCATGACAGAAGAGGAGTGAGAGACTAAGAGGATGGAGAGAATGAGGCTAACAGAGAGAGAATGAGGGAAGGGGAGTGTAGAACTGAGAGGACACAGGGAGTAAGAAAAGGAGTTAGTAAAGTGAAGTAAGGAGAATAAAGGAAGGGAAAAGAGTGAAGGAGCAAAAGGAGAAAGTCTGAAAGAAGGTGAGTTTAGGAGTATGGCTGGGTTATAGGGTGTGAGCGTGACAGAAGAGGAGTGAGACACTAACGAGACGGAAGGAAAGAGGCTAACAGAGAGAGAATGAAGGAAGGGGAGTGCAGAACTAAGAGGACAGAGGGAGTAAGACAGGGAGTTAGTGAAGTGGAGTAAGGAAAGTAAGGGAAGGGAAAAGAGTGAAGGAGTGAAGGAAGGGAAGAGAGAGGAAGGAAAGTAAAGGAGAAAGTCTGAAAGAAGGTGAGTGTGGGAGCATGGCTGAGTTATAGGGAGTGAGCTTGACGGAAGAGGAGTGAGAGACTAAGAGGACGGAGAGAATGAGGCTAACAGAGAGAGAATGAGGGAAGGGGAGTGTAGAACTGAGAGGACAGAGGGAGTAAGACAAGGAGTTAGTGAAGTGGAGTAAGGAAAGTAAGGGAAGGGAAAAGAGTGAAGGAGTTAAGGAAGGGAAGAGAAAGGAAGGGAAGTAAAGGAGAAAGTCTGAAAGAAGGTGAGTTTGGGAGTATGGCTGAGTTATACGGAGTGAGTGTGAAAGAAGAGGAGTGAGAGACTAAGAGGACAGAGAGAATGAGGCTAACAGAGAGAGAATGAGGGAAGGGGAGTGTAGAACTAAGAGGACAGAGGGAGTAAGAGAATGAGTTAGTGAAGTGGAGTAAGGAAAGTAAGAGAAGGGAAAAGAGTGAAGGAGCAAAAAAAGGGAAGGGACAGAAAGGAAAGTAAAGGAGAAGGTCTGAAAGAAGGTGAGTGTGGGAGTATGGCTGAGTTATACGGAGTGAGTGTGACAGAAGAGGAGTGAGAGACTAAGGGGACGGAAAGAATGAGGCTAACAGATAGAGAATGAAGGAAGGGGAGTGCAGAACTAAGAGGACAGAGGGAGTAAGACAAGGAGTTAGTAAAGTGGGCTAAGGAAAGTAAGGGAAGGGAAAAGAGTGAAGGAGTGAATGAAGGGAAGAGAGAGGAAGGAAAGTAAAGGAGAAAGTCTGAAAGAAGGTGAGTGTGGGAGTATGGCTGAGTTATAGGGTGTGATCGTGACAGAAGAGGAGTGAGATACTAAGGGGATGGAAAGAATGAGGCTAACAGAGAGAGAATGAAGGAAGGGGAGTGCAGAACTAAGAGGACAGAGGGAGTAAGACAAGGAGTTAGTGAAGTGGGGTAAGGAAGGTAAGGGAAGGGAAAAGAGTGAAGGAGCAAAAGAAGGGAATAGAGAGTAAGGAAAGTAAAGGAGAAAGTGTGAAAGAAGGTGAGTGTGGGAGTATAGCTGAGTTATAGGGAGTGAGCATGACAGAAGAGGAGTGAGAGACTAAGAGGACGGAGAGAATGAGGTTAACAGAAAGAGAATGAAGGAAGGGGAGTGTAGAACTAAGAGGACAGACGGAGTAAGACAAGGAGTTAGTGAAGTGGAGTAAGGAAAGTAAGGGAAGGGAAAAGAGTGAAGGAGTTAAGGAAGGGAAGAGAAAGGAAGGGAAGTAAAGGAGAAAGTCTGAAAGAAGGTGAGTTTGGGAGTATGGCTGAGTTATACGGAGTGAGTGTGAAAGAAGAGGAGTGAGAGACTAAGAGGACAGAGAGAATGAGGCTAACAGAGAGAGAATGAGTGAAGGGGAGTGTAGAACTAAGAGGATAGAGGGAGTAAGAGAAGGAGTTAGTGAAGTGGAGTAAGGAAAGTAAGAGAAGGGAAAAGAGTGAAGGAGCAAAAGAAGGGAAGGGACAGAAAGGAAAGTAAAGGAGAAGGTCTGAAAGAAGGTGAGTGTGGGAGTATGGCTGAGTTGTACGGAGTGAGTGTGACAGAAGAGGAGTGAGAGACTAAGGGGACGGAAAGAATGAGGCTAACAGATAGAGAATGAAGGAAGGGGAGTGCAGAACTAAGAGGACAGAGGGAGTAAGACAAGGAGTTAGTAAAGTGGACTAAGGAAAGTAAGGGAAGGGAAAAGAGTGAAGGAGTGAATGAAGGGAAGAGAGAGGAAGGAAAGTAAAGGAGAAAGTCTGAAAGAAGGTGAGTGTGGGAGTATGGCTGAGTTATAGGGAGTGAGCGTGACAGAAGAGGAGTGAGAGACTAAGAGGATGGAGAGAATGAGGCTAACAGAGAGAGAATGAGGGAAGGGGGTGCAGAACTAAGAGGACAGAGGGAGTAACAAAAGGAATTAGTAAAGTGAAGTAAGGAGAATAAAGGAAGGGAAAAGAGTGAAGGAGCAAAAGAAGGGAAGCTAGAGAAAGAAAAGTAAAGGAGAAAGTCTGAAAGAAGGTGAGTGTGGGAGTATTGCTGAGTTATAGGGTGTGAGCGTGACAGAAGAGGAGTGAGAGACTAAGGGGCGGAAAGAATGAGGCTAACAGAGAGAGAATGAAGGAAGGGGAGTGCAGAACTAAGAGGACAGAGGGAGTAAGACAAGGAGTTAGTGAACTGGAGTAAGGAAAGTAAGGGAAGGGAAAAGAGTGAAGGAGCAAAAGAAGGGAAGAGAGTTGAAGGAAAGTAAGGGAGAAAGTGTGAAAGAAGGTGAGTGTGGGAGTATAGCTGAGTTAGAGGGAGTGAGCATGACAGAAGAGGAGTGAGAGACTAAGAGGATGGAGAGAATGAGGCTAACAGAGAGAGAATGAGGGAAGGGGAGTGTAGAACTAAGAGGACACAGGGAGTAAGAAAAGGAGTTAGTAAAGTGAAGTAAGGAGAATAAAGGAAGGGAAAATAGTGAAGGACCAAAAGAAGGGAAGAGAGAGAAAGAAAAGTAAAGGAGAAAGTCTGAAAGAAGGTGAGTGTGGGAGTATGGCTGAGTTATAGGGTGTGAGCGTGACAAAAGAGGAGTGAGAGACTAAGGGGACGGAAAGAATGAGGCTAACAGATAGAGAATGAAGGAAGGGGAGTGCAGAACTAAGAGGACGGAGGGAGTAAGACAAGGAGTTAGTAAAGTGGACTAAGGAAAGTAAGGGAAGGGAAAAGAGTGAAGGAGTGAATGAAGGGAAGAGAGAGGAAGGAAAGTAAAGGAGAAAGTCTGACAGAAGGTGAGTGTGGGAGTATGGCTGAGTTATAGGGTGTGATCGTGACAGAAGAGGAGTGAGATACTAAGGGGATGGAAAGAATGAGGCTAACAGAGAGAGAATGAAGGAAGGGGAGTGCAGAACTAAGAGGACAGAGGGAGTAAGACAAGGAGTTAGTGAAGTGGGGTAAGGAAGGTAAGGGAAGGGAAAAGAGTGAAGGAGCAAAAGAAGGGAATAGAGAGTAAGGAAAGTAAAGGAGAAAGTGTGAAAGAAGGTGAGTGTGGGAGTATAGCTGAGTTATAGGGAGTGAGCATGACAGAAGAGGAGTGAGAGACTAAGAGGATGGAGAGAATGAGGTTAACAGAAAGAGAATGAAGGAAGGGGAGTGTAGAACTAAGAGGACAGACGGAGTAAGACAAGGAGTTAGTGAAGTGGAGTAAGGAAAGTAAGGGAAGGGAAAAGAGTGAAGGAGTTAAGGAAGGGAAGAGAAAGGAAGGGAAGTAAAGGAGAAAGTCTGAAAGAAGGTGAGTTTGGGAGTATGGCTGAGTTATACGGAGTGAGTGTGAAAGAAGAGGAGTGAGAGACTAAGAGGACAGAGAGAATTAGGCTAACAGAGAGAGAATGAGTGAAGGGGAGTGTAGAACTAAGAGGACAGAGGGAGTAAGAGAAGGAGTTAGTGAAGTGGAGTAAGGAAAGTAAGAGAAGGGAAAAGAGTGAAGGAGCAAAAGAAGGGAAGGGACAGAAAGGAAAGTAAAGGAGAAGGTCTGAAAGAAGGTGAGTGTGGGAGTATGGCTGAGTTATACGGAGTGAGTGTGACAGAAGAGGAGTGAGAGACTAAGGGGACGGAAAGAATGAGGCTAACAGATAGAGAATGAAGGAAGGGGAGTGCAGAACTAAGAGGACAGAGGGAGTAAGACAAGGAGTTAGTAAAGTGGACTAAGGAAAGTAAGGGAAGGGAAAAGAGTGAAGGAGTGAATGAAGGGAAGAAAGAGGAAGGAAAGTAAAGGAGAAAGTCTGAAAGAAGGTGAGTGTGGGAGTATGGCTGAGTTATAGGGAGTGAGCGTGACAGAAGAGGAGTGAGAGACTAAGAGGATGGAGAGAATGAGGCTAACAGAGAGAGAATGAGGGAAGGGGAGTGCAGAACTAAGAGGACAGAGGGAGTAACAAAAGGAATTAGTAAAGTGAAGTAAGGAGAATAAAGGAAGGGAAAAGAGTGAAGGAGCAAAAGAAGGGAAGCTAGAGAAAGAAAAGTAAAGGAGAAAGTCTGAAAGAAGGTGAGTGTGGGAGTATTGCTGAGTTATAGGGTGTGAGCGTGACAGAAGAGGAGTGAGAGACTAAGGGGCGGAAAGAATGAGGCTAACAGAGAGAGAATGAAGGAAGGGGAGTGCAGAACTAAGAGGACAGAGGGAGTAAGACAAGGAGTTAGTGAACTGGAGTAAGGAAAGTAAGGGAAGGGAAAAGAGTGAAGGAGCAAAAGAAGGGAAGAGAGTTGAAGGAAAGTAAGGGAGAAAGTGTGAAAGAAGGTGAGTGTGGGAGTATAGCTGAGTTATAGGGAGTGAGCATGACAGAAGAGGAGTGAGAGACTAAGAGGATGGAGCGAATGAGGCTAACAGAGAGAGAATGAGGGAAGGGGAGTGTAGAACTGAGAGGACACAGGGAGTAAGAAAAGGAGTTAGTAAAGTGAAGTAAGGAGAATAAAGGAAGGGAAAAGAGTGAAGGAGCAAAAGGAGAAAGTCTGAAAGAAGGTGAGTTTAGGAGTATGGCTGGGTTATAGGGTGTGAGCGTGACAGAAGAGGAGTGAGACACTAACGAGACGGAAGGAAAGAGGCTAACAGAGAGAGAATGAAGGAAGGGGAGTGCAGAACTAAGAGGACAGAGGGAGTAAGACAGGGAGTTAGTGAAGTGGAGTAAGGAAAGTAAGGGAAGGGAAAAGAGTGAAGGAGTGAAGGAAGGGAAGAGAGAGGAAGGAAAGTAAAGGAGAAAGTCTGAAAGAAGGTGAGTGTGGGAGCATGGCTGAGTTATAGGGAGTGAGCTTGACGGAAGAGGAGTGAGAGACTAAGAGGACGGAGAGAATGAGGCTAACAGAGAGAGAATGAGGGAAGGGGAGTGTAGAACTGAGAGGACAGAGGGAGTAAGACAAGGAGTTAGTGAAGTGGAGTAAGGAAAGTAAGGGAAGGGAAAAGAGTGAAGGAGTGAAGGAAGGGAAGAGAGAAGAAGGAAAGTAAAGGAGAAAGTCTGAAAGAAGGTGATTGTGGGAGTATGGCTGAGTTATAGGGAGTGAGCATTACAGAGGAGGAGAGAGAGACTAAGAGGATGGAGAGAATGAGGCTAACAGAGAGAGAATGAGGGAAGGGGACTGTAGAACTAAGAGGACAAAGGGAGTAAGAGAAGGAGTTAGTGAAGTGGAGTAAGAAAAGTAAGGGAAGGGAAAAGAGTGAAGGAGTGAAAGAAGGGAAGGGACAGAAAGGAAAGTAAAGGAGAAGGTCTGAAAGAAGGTGAGTGTGGGAGTATGGCTGAGTTATACGGAGTGAGTGTGACAGAAGAGGAGTGAGAGACTAAGGGGACGGAAAGAATGAGGCTAACAGAGAGAATGAGGGAAGGGGAGTGTAGAACTAAGAGGACACAGGGAGTAAGAAAAGGAGTTAGTAAAGTGAAGTAAGGAGAATAAAGGAAGGGAAAAGAGTGAAGGAGCAAAAGGAGAAAGTCTGAAAGAAGGTGAGTTTAGGAGTATGGCTGGGTTATAGGGTGTGAGCGTGACAGAAGAGGAGTGAGACACTAACGAGACGGAAGGAATGAGGCTAACAGAGAGAGAATGAAGGAAGGGAAGTGCAGAACTAAGAGGACAGAGGGTGTAAGACAAGGAGTTAGTGAAGTGGAGTAAGGAAAGTAAGGGAAGGGAAAAGAGTGAAGGAGTGAAGGAATGGAAGAGAGAGGAAGGAAAGTAAAGGAGAAATTCTGAAAGAAGGTTAGTGTGGGAGCATGGCTGAGTTATAGGGAGTGAGCTTGACAGAAGAGGAGTGAGAGACTAAGAGGACGGAGAGAATGAGGCTAACAGAGAGAGAATGAGGGAAGGGGAGTGTAGAACTAAGAGGACAGAGGGAGTAAGAGAAGGAGTTAGTGAAGTTGAGTAAGGAAAGTAAGGAAAGGGAAAAGAGTGAAGGAGCGAAAGAAGGGAAGGGACAAAAATTAAAGTAAAGGAGAAGGTCTGAAAGATGGTGAGTGTGGGATTATGGCTGAGTTATACGGAGTGAGTGTGACAGAAGAGGAGTGAGACACTAACGAGACGGAAGGAATGAGGCTAACAGAGAGAGAATGAAGGAAGGGGAGTGCAGAACTAAGAGGACAGAGGGAGTAAGACAAGGAGTTAGTGAAGTGGAGTAAGGAAAGTAAGGGAAGGGAAAAGAGTGAAGGAGCGAAAGAAGGGAAGGGACAGAAAGTAAAGTAAAGGAGAAGGTCTGACAGAAGGTGAGTGTGGGATTATGGCTGAGTTATATGGAGTGAGTGTGTTAGAAGAGGAGTGAGAGACTAAGGGGACGGAAAGAATGAGGCTAACAGAGAGAATGAGGGAAGGGGAGTGTAGAACTAAGAGAACACAGGGAGTAAGAAAAGGAGTTAGTAAAGTGAAGTAAGGAGAATAAAGGAAGGGGAAAGAGTGAAGGAGCAAAAGGAGAAAGTCTGAAAGAAGGTGAGTTTAGGAGTATGGCTGAGTTATAGGGTGTGAGCGTGACAGAAGAGGAGTGAGACACTAACGAGACGGAAGGAATGAGGCTAACAGAGAGAGAATGAAGGAAGGGGAGTGCAGAACTAAGAGGACAGAGGGAGTAAGAGAAGGAGTTAGTGAAGTTGAGTAAGGAAAGTAAGGGAAGGGAAAAGAGTGAAGGAGCGAAAGAAGGGAAGGGACAAAAAGTAAAGTAAAGGAGAAGGTCTGAAAGATGGCGAGTGTGGGATTATGGCTGAGTTATACGGAGTGAGTGTGACAGAAGAGGAGTGAGACACTAACGAGACGGAAGGAATGAGGCTAACAGAGAGAGAATGAAGGAAGGGGAGTGCAGAACTAAGAGGACAGAGGGAGTAAGACAAGGAGTTAGTGAAGTGGAGTAAGGAAAGTAAGGGAAGGGAAAAGTGTGAAGGAGCGAAAGAAGGGAAGGGACAGAAAGTAAAGTAAAGGAGAAGGTCTGACAGAAGGTGAGTGTGGGATTATGGCTGAGTTATATGGAGTGAGTGTGACAGAAGAGGAGTGAGAGACTAAGGGGACGGAAAGAATGAGGCTAACAGAGAGAATGAGGGAAGGGGAGTGTAGAACTAAGAGGACACAGGGAGTAAGAAAAGGAGTTAGTAAAGTGAAGTAAGGAGAATAAAGGAAGGGAAAAGAGTGAAGGAGCAAAAGGAGAAAGTCTGAAAGAAGGTGAGTTTAGGAGTATGGCTGAGTTATAGGGTGTGAGCGTGACAGAAGAGGAGTGAGACACTAACGAGACGGAAGGAATGAGGCTAACAGAGAGTGAATGAAGGAAGGGGAGTCCAGAACTAAGAGGACAGAGGGAGTAAGACAAGGAGTTAGTGAAGTGGAGTAAGGAAAGTAAGGGAAGGGAAAAGAGTGAAGGAGTGAAGGAATGGAAGAGAGAGGAAGGAAAGTAAAGGAGAAAGTCTGAAAGAAGGTTAGTGTGGGAGCATGGCTGAGTTATAGGGAGTGAGCTTGACAGAAGAGGAGTGAGAGACTAAGAGGACGGAGAGAATGAGGCTAACAGAGAGAGAATGAGGGAAGGGGAGTGTAGAACTAAGAGGACAGACGGAGTAAGACAAGGAGTTAGTGAAGTGGAGTAAGGAAAGTAAGGGAAGGGAAAAGAGTGAAGGAGTTAAGGAAGGGAAGAGAAAGGAAGGGAAGTAAAGGAGAAAGTCTGAAAGAAGGTGAGTTTGGGAGTATGGCTGAGTTATACGGAGTGAGTGTGAAAGAAGAGGAGTGAGAGACTAAGAGGACAGAGAGAATGAGGCTAACAGAGAGAGAATGAGTGAAGGGGAGTGTAGAACTAAGAGGACAGAGGGAGTAAGAGAAGGAGTTAGTGAAGTGGAGTAAGGAAAGTAAGAGAAGGGAAAAGAGTGAAGGAGCAAAAGAAGGGAAGGGACAGAAAGGAAAGTAAAGGAGAAGGTCTGAAAGAAGGTGAGTGTGGGAGTATGGCTGAGTTATACGGATTGAGTGTGACAGAAGAGGAGTGAGAGACTAAGGGGACGGAAAGAATGAGGCTAACAGATAGAGAATGAAGGAAGGGGAGTGCAGAACTAAGAGGACAGAGGGAGTAAGACAAGGAGTTAGTAAAGTGGACTAAGGAAAGTAAGGGAAGGGAAAAGAGTGAAGGAGTGAATGAAGGGAAGAAAGAGGAAGGAAAGTAAAGGAGAAAGTCTGAAAGAAGGTGAGTGTGGGAGTATGGCTGAGTTATAGGGAGTGAGCGTGACAGAAGAGGAGTGAGAGACTAAGAGGATGGAGAGAATGAGGCTAACAGAGAGAGAATGAGGGAAGGGGAGTGCAGAACTAAGAGGACAGAGGGAGTAACAAAAGGAATTAGTAAAGTGAAGTAAGGAGAATAAGGAAGGGAAAAGAGTGAAGGAGCAAAAGAAGGGAAGCTAGAGAAAGAAAAGTAAAGGAGAAAGTCTGAAAGAAGGTGAGTGTGGGAGTATTGCTGAGTTATAGGGTGTGAGCGTGACAGAAGAGGAGTGAGAGACTAAGGGGCGGAAAGAATGAGGCTAACAGAGAGAGAATGAAGGAAGGGGAGTGCAGAACTAAGAGGACAGAGGGAGTAAGACAAGGAGTTAGTGAACTGGAGTAAGGAAAGTAAGGGAAGGGAAAAGAGTGAAGGAGCAAAAGAAGGGAAGAGAGTTGAAGGAAAGTAAGGGAGAAAGTGTGAAAGAAGGTGAGTGTGGGAGTATAGCTGAGTTATAGGGAGTGAGCATGACAGAAGAGGAGTGAGAGACTAAGAGGATGGAGAGAATGAGGCTAACAGAGAGAGAATGAGGGAAGGGGAGTGTAGAACTGAGAGGACACAGGGAGTAAGAAAAGGAGTTAGTAAAGTGAAGTAAGGAGAATAAAAGAAGGGAAAAGAGTGAAGGAGCAAAAGGAGAAAGTCTGAAAGAAGGTGAGTTTAGGAGTATGGCTGGGTTATAGGGTGTGAGCGTGACAGAAGAGGAGTGAGACACTAACGAGACGGAAGGAAAGAGGCTAACAGAGAGAGAATGAAGGAAGGGGAGTGCAGAACTAAGAGGACAGAGGGAGTAAGACAGGGAGTTAGTGAAGTGGAGTAAGGAAAGTAAGGGAAGGGAAAAGAGTGAAGGAGTGAAGGAAGGGAAGAGAGAGGAAGGAAAGTAAAGGAGAAAGTCTGAAAGAAGGTGAGTGTGGGAGCATGGCTGAGTTATAGGGAGTGAGCTTGACGGAAGAGGAGTGAGAGACTAAGAGGACGGAGAGAATGAGGCTAACAGAGAGAGAATGAGGGAAGGGGAGTGTAGAACTGAGAGGACAGAGGGAGTAAGACAAGGAGTTAGTGAAGTGGAGTAAGGAAAGTAAGGGAAGGGAAAAGAGTGAAGGAGTGAAGGAAGGGAAGAGAGAAGAAGGAAAGTAAAGGAGAAAGTCTGAAAGAAGGTGATTGTGGGAGTATGGCTGAGTTATAGGGAGTGAGCATTACAGAGGAGGAGAGAGAGACTAAGAGGATGGAGAGAATGAGGCTAACAGAGAGAGAATGAGGGAAGGGGACTGTAGAACTAAGAGGAC
Source organism: Lissotriton vulgaris (assembly GCF_964263255.1). Taxonomy (NCBI): domain Eukaryota; kingdom Metazoa; phylum Chordata; class Amphibia; order Caudata; family Salamandridae; genus Lissotriton; species Lissotriton vulgaris. Next base: position 167,913 of record NW_028244725.1, read on the forward strand.
AAAGGGAGTAAGAGAAGGAGTTAGTGAAGTGGAGTAAGAAAAGTAAGGGAAGGGAAAAGAGTGAAGGAGTGAAAGAAGGGAAGGGACAGAAAGGAAAGTAAAGGAGAAGGTCTGAAAGAAGGTGAGTGTGGGAGTATGGCTGAGTTATACGGAGTGAGTGTGACAGAAGAGGAGTGAGAGACTAAGGGGACGGAAAGAATGAGGCTAACAGAGAGAATGAGGGAAGGGGAGTGTAGAACTAAGAGGACACAGGGAGTAAGAAAAGGAGTTAGTAAAGTGAAGTAAGGAGAATAAAGGAAGGGAAAAGAGTGAAGGAGCAAAAGGAGAAAGTCTGAAAGAAGGTGAGTTTAGGAGTATGGCTGGGTTATAGGGTGTGAGCGTGACAGAAGAGGAGTGAGACACTAACGAGACGGAAGGAATGAGGCTAACAGAGAGAGAATGAAGGAAGGGAAGTGCAGAACTAAGAGGACAGAGGGTGTAAGACAAGGAGTTAGTGAAGTGGAGTAAGGAAAGTAAGGGAAGGGAAAAGAGTGAAGGAGTGAAGGAATGGAAGAGAGAGGAAGGAAAGTAAAGGAGAAATTCTGAAAGAAGGTTAGTGTGGGAGCATGGCTGAGTTATAGGGAGTGAGCTTGACAGAAGAGGAGTGAGAGACTAAGAGGACGGAGAGAATGAGGCTAACAGAGAGAGAATGAGGGAAGGGGAGTGTAGAACTAAGAGGACAGAGGGAGTAAGAGAAGGAGTTAGTGAAGTTGAGTAAGGAAAGTAAGGAAAGGGAAAAGAGTGAAGGAGCGAAAGAAGGGAAGGGACAAAAATTAAAGTAAAGGAGAAGGTCTGAAAGATGGTGAGTGTGGGATTATGGCTGAGTTATACGGAGTGAGTGTGACAGAAGAGGAGTGAGACACTAACGAGACGGAAGGAATGAGGCTAACAGAGAGAGAATGAAGGAAGGGGAGTGCAGAACTAAGAGGACAGAGGGAGTAAGACAAGGAGTTAGTGAAGTGGAGTAAGGAAAGTAAGGGAAGGGAAAAGAGTGAAGGAGCGAAAGAAGGGAAGGGACAGAAAGTAAAGTAAAGGAGAAGGTCTGACAGAAGGTGAGTGTGGGATTATGGCTGAGTTATATGGAGTGAGTGTGTTAGAAGAGGAGTGAGAGACTAAGGGGACGGAAAGAATGAGGCTAACAGAGAGAATGAGGGAAGGGGAGTGTAGAACTAAGAGAACACAGGGAGTAAGAAAAGGAGTTAGTAAAGTGAAGTAAGGAGAATAAAGGAAGGGGAAAGAGTGAAGGAGCAAAAGGAGAAAGTCTGAAAGAAGGTGAGTTTAGGAGTATGGCTGAGTTATAGGGTGTGAGCGTGACAGAAGAGGAGTGAGACACTAACGAGACGGAAGGAATGAGGCTAACAGAGAGAGAATGAAGGAAGGGGAGTGCAGAACTAAGAGGACAGAGGGAGTAAGAGAAGGAGTTAGTGAAGTTGAGTAAGGAAAGTAAGGGAAGGGAAAAGAGTGAAGGAGCGAAAGAAGGGAAGGGACAAAAAGTAAAGTAAAGGAGAAGGTCTGAAAGATGGCGAGTGTGGGATTATGGCTGAGTTATACGGAGTGAGTGTGACAGAAGAGGAGTGAGACACTAACGAGACGGAAGGAATGAGGCTAACAGAGAGAGAATGAAGGAAGGGGAGTGCAGAACTAAGAGGACAGAGGGAGTAAGACAAGGAGTTAGTGAAGTGGAGTAAGGAAAGTAAGGGAAGGGAAAAGTGTGAAGGAGCGAAAGAAGGGAAGGGACAGAAAGTAAAGTAAAGGAGAAGGTCTGACAGAAGGTGAGTGTGGGATTATGGCTGAGTTATATGGAGTGAGTGTGACAGAAGAGGAGTGAGAGACTAAGGGGACGGAAAGAATGAGGCTAACAGAGAGAATGAGGGAAGGGGAGTGTAGAACTAAGAGGACACAGGGAGTAAGAAAAGGAGTTAGTAAAGTGAAGTAAGGAGAATAAAGGAAGGGAAAAGAGTGAAGGAGCAAAAGGAGAAAGTCTGAAAGAAGGTGAGTTTAGGAGTATGGCTGAGTTATAGGGTGTGAGCGTGACAGAAGAGGAGTGAGACACTAACGAGACGGAAGGAATGAGGCTAACAGAGAGTGAATGAAGGAAGGGGAGTCCAGAACTAAGAGGACAGAGGGAGTAAGACAAGGAGTTAGTGAAGTGGAGTAAGGAAAGTAAGGGAAGGGAAAAGAGTGAAGGAGTGAAGGAATGGAAGAGAGAGGAAGGAAAGTAAAGGAGAAAGTCTGAAAGAAGGTTAGTGTGGGAGCATGGCTGAGTTATAGGGAGTGAGCTTGACAGAAGAGGAGTGAGAGACTAAGAGGACGGAGAGAATGAGGCTAACAGAGAGAGAATGAGGGAAGGGGAGTGTAGAACTAAGAGGACAGAGGGAGTAAGAGAAGGAGTTAGTGAAGTTGAGTAAGGAAAGTAAGGGAAGGGAAAAGAGTGAAGGAGCGAAAGAAGGGAAGGGACAAAAAGTAAAGTAAAGTAAAAGGTCTGAAAGATGGTGAGTGTGGGATTATGGCTGAGTTATAAGGAGTGAGTGTGACAGAAGAGGAGTGAGAGACTAAGGGGACGGAAAGAATGAGGCTAACAGAAAGAGAATGAGGGAAGGGGAGTGTAGAACTGAGAGGACACAGGGAGTAAGATAAGGAGTTAGTAAAGTGAAGTAAGGTGAATAAAGGAAGGGAAAAGAGTGAAGGAGCAAAAGGAGAAAGTCTGAAAGAAGGTGAGTGTGGGAGTATGGCTGAGTTATAGGGTGTGAGCGTGACAGAAGAGGAGTGAGAGACTAAGGGGACGGAAGGAATGAGGCTAACAGAGAGAGAATGAAGGAAGGGGAGTGCAGAACTAAGAGGACAGAGGGAGTAACAAAAGGAATTAGTAAAGTGAAGTAAGGAGAATAAAGGAAGGGAAAAGAGTGAAGGAGCAAGAGAAGGGAAGATAGAGAAAGAAAAGTAAAGGAGAAAGTCTGAAAGAAGGTGAGTGTGGGAGTATGGCTGAGTTATAGGGTGTGACCGTGACAGAAGAGGAGTGAGAGACTAAGGGGATGGAAAGAATGAGGCTAACAGAGAGAGAATGAAGGAAGGGGAGTGCAGAACTAAGAGGACAGAGGGAGTAAGACAAGGAGTTAGTGAAATGGAGTAAGGAAAGTAAGGGAAGGGAAAAGAGTGAAGGAGCAAAAGAAGGGAAGAGAGTTGAAGGAAAGTAAGGGAGAAAGTGTGAAAGAAGGTGAGTGTGGGAGTATAGTTGAGTTATAGGGAGTGAGCATGACAGAAAAGGAGTGAGAGACTAAGAGGATGGAGAGAATGAGGCTAACAGAGAGAGAATGAGGGAAGGGGAGTGTAGAACTAAGAGGACACAGGGAGTAAGAAAAGGAGTTAGTAAAGTGAAGTAAGGAGAATAAAGGAAGGGAAAATTGTGAAGGGCCAAAAGAAGGGAAGAGAGAGAAAGAAAAGTAAAGGAGAAAGTCTGAAAGAAGGAGAGTGTGGGAGTATGGCTGATTTATATGGTGTGAGCGTGACAAAAGAGGAGTGAGAGACTAAGTGGACGGAAGGAATGAGGCTAACAGAGAGAGAATGAAGGAATGGGAGTGCAGAACTAAGAGGACAGAGGGAGTAAGACAAGGAGTTAGTGAAGTGGAGTAAGGAAAGTAAGACAAGGGAAAAGAGTGAAGGAGCGAAAGAAGGGAAGGGACAGAAAGTAAAGTAAAGGAGAATGTCTGAAAGAAGGTGAGTGTGGGATTATGTCTGAGTTATATGGAGTGAGTGTGACAGAAGAGGAGTGAGAGACTAAGGGGACGGAAAGAATGAGGCTAACTGAGAGAATGAGGGAAGGGGAGTGTAGTACTAAGAGGACACAGGGAGTAAGAAAATGAGTTAGTAAAGTGAAGTAAGGAGAATAAAGGAAGGGAAAAGAGTGAAGGAGCAAAAGGAGAAAGTCTGAAAGAAGGTGAGTTTAGGAGTATGGCTGAGTTATAGGGTGTGAGCGTGACAGAAGAGGAGTGAGACACTAACGAGACGGAAGGAATGAGGCTAACAGAGAGAGAATGAAGGAATTGGAGTGCAGAACTAAGAGGACAGAGGGAGTAAGACAAGGAGTTAGTGAAGTGGAGTAAGGAAAGTAAGGGAAGGGAAAAGAGTGAAGGAGTGAAGGAAGGGAAGAGAGAGGAAGGAAAGCAAAGGAGAAAGTCTGAAAGAAGGTGAGTGTGGGAGCATGGCTGAGTTATAGGGAGTGAGCTTGACGGAAGAGGAGTGAGAGACTAAGAGGACGGAGTGAGGCTAACAGAGAGAGAATGAGGGAAGGGGAGTGTAGAACTAAGAGGACAGAGGGAGTAAAACAAGGAGTTAGTGAAGTGGAGTAAGGAAAGTAAGGGAAGGGAAAAGAGTGAAGGAGTGAAGGAAGGGAAGAGAGAAGAAGGAAAGTAAAGGAGAAAGTCTGAAAGAAGGTGAGTGTGGGAGTATGGCTGAGTTATAGGGAGTGAGCATTACATAAGAGGAGAGAGAGACTAAGAGGATGGAGAGAATGAGGCTAACAGAGAGAGAATGAGGGAAGGGGACTGTAGAACTAAGAGAACAAAGGGAGTAAGAGAAGGAGTTAGTGAAGTGGAGTAAGAAAAGTAAGGGAAGGGAAAAGAGTGAAGGAGTGAAAGAAGGGAAGGGACAGAAATGAAAGTAAAGTAGAAGGTCTGAAAGAAGGTGAGTGTGGGAGTATGGCTGAGTTATACGGAGTGAGTGTGACAGAAGAGGAGTGAGAGACTAAGGGGACGGAAAGAATGAGGCTAACAGAGAGAATGAGGGAAGGGGAGGGTAGAACTAAGAGGACACAGGGAGTAAGAAAAGGAGTTAGTAAAGTGAAGTAAGGAGAATAAAGGAAGGGAAAAGAGTGAAGGAGCAAAAGGAGAAAGTCTGAAAGAAGGTGAGTTTAGGAGTATGGCTGAGTTATAGGGTGTGAGAGTGACAGAAGAGGAGTGAGACACTAACGAGACGGAAGGAATGAGGCTAACATAGAGAGAATGAAGGAAGGGGAGTGCAGAACTAAGAGGACAGAGGGAGTAAGACAAGGAGTTAGTGAAGTGGAGTAAGGAAAGTAAGGGAAGGGAAAAGAGTGAAGGAGTGAAGGAATGGAAGAGAGAGGAAGGAAATTAAAGGAGAAAGTCTGAAAGAAGGTTAGTGTGGGAGCATGGCTGAGTTATAGGGAGTGAGATTGACAGAAGAGGAGTGAGAGACTAAGAGGACGGAGAGAATGAGGCTAACAGAGAGAGAATGAGGGAAGGGGAGTGTAGAACTAAGAGGACAGAGGGAGTAAGAGAAGGAGTTAGTGAAGTTGAGTAAGGAAAGTAAGGGAAGGGATAAGAGTGAAGGAGCGAAAGAAGGGAAGGGAGAAAAAGTAAAGTAAAGGATAAGGTCTGAAAGATGGTGAGTGTGGGATTATGGCTGAGTTATACGGAGTGAGTGTGACAGAAGAGGAGTGAGAGACTAAGGGGACGGAAAGAATGAGGCTAACAGAAAGAGAATGAGGGAAGGGGAGTGTAGAACTGAGAGGACACAGGTAGTAAGATAAGGAGTTAGTAAAGTGAAGTAAGGAGAATAAAGGAAGGGAAAAGAGTGAAGGAGCAAAAGGAGAAAGTCTGAAAGAAGGTGAGTGTGGGAGTATGGCTGAGTTATAGGGTGTGAGCGTGACAAAAGAGGAGTGAGAGACTAAGTGGACGGAAGGAATGAGGCTAACAGAGAGAATGAAGGAAGGGGAGTGCAGAACTAAGAGGACAGAGGGAGTAAGACAAGGAGTTAGTGAAGTGGAGTAAGGAAAGTAAGGGAAGGGAAAAGAGTGAAGGAGCGAAAGAAGGGAAGGGACAGAAAGTAAAGTAAAGGAGAAGGTCTGAAAGAAGGTGAGTGTGGGATTATGGCTGAGTTATATGGAGTGAGTGTGACAGAAGAGGAGTGAGAGACTAAGGGGACGGAAATAATGAGGCTAACAGAGAGAATGAGGGAAGGGGAGTGTAGAACTAAGAGGACACAGGGAGTAAGAAAAGGAGTTAGTAAAGTGAAGTAAGGAGAATAAAGGAAGGGAAAGGAGTGAAGAAGCAAAAGGAGAAAGTCTGAAAGAAGGTGAGTTTAGGAGTATGGCTGAGTTATAGGGTGTGAGCGTGACAGAAGAGGAGTGAGACACTAACGAGATGGAAGGAATGAGGCTAACAGAGAGAGAATGAAGGAAGGGGAGTGCAGAACTAAGAGGACAGAGGGAGTAAGACAAGGAGTTAGTGAAGTGGAGTAAGGAAAGTAAGGGAAGGGAAAAGAGTGAAGGAGTGAAGGAATGGAAGAGAGAGGAAGGAAAGTAAAGGAGAAAGTCTGAAAGAAGGTTAGTGTGGGAGCATGGCTGAGTTATAGGGAGTGAGCTTGACAGAAGAGGAGTGAGAGACTAAGAGGACGGAGAGAATGAGGCTAACAGAGAGAGAATGAGGGAAGGGGAGTGTAGAACTAAGAGGACAGAGGGAGTAAGAGAAGGAGTTAGTGAAGTTGAGTAAGGAAAGTAAGGGAAGGGAAAAGAGTGAAGGAGCGAAAGAAGGGAAGGGACAAAAAGTAAAGTGAAGGAGAAGGTCTGAAAGATGGTGAGTGTGGGATTATGGCTGAGTTATACGGAGTGAGTGTGACAGAAGAGGAGTGAGAGACTAAGGGGACGGAAAGAATGAGGCTAACAGAAAGAGAATGAGGGAAGGGGAGTGTAGAACTGAGAGGACACAGGGAGTAAGATAAGGAGTTAGTAAAGTGAAGTAAGGAGAATAAAGGAAGGGAAAAGAGTGAAGGAGCAAAAGGAGAAAGTCTGAAAGAAGGTGAGTGTGGGAGTATGGCTGAGTTATAGGGTGTGAGCGTGACAAAAGAGGAGTGAGAGACTAAGTGGACGGAAAGAATGAGGCAAACAGAGAGAGAATGAAGGAAGGGGAGTGCAGAACTAAGAGGACAGAGGGAGTAAGACAAGGAGTTAGTGAAGTGGAGTAAGGAAAGTAAGGGAAGGGAAAAGAGTGAAGGAGCGAAAGGAGAAAGTCTGAAAGAAGGTGAGTGTGGGAGTGTGGCTGAGTTATAGGGTGTGAGCGTGACAAAAGAGGAGTGAGAGACTAAGGGGACGGAAAGAATGAGGCTACCAGAGAGAGAATGAAGGAAGGGGAGTGCAGAACTAAGAGGACAGAGGGAGTAAGACAAGGAGTTAGTGAAGTGGAGTAAGGAAAGTCAGGGAATGGAAAAGAGTGAAGGAGCGAAAGAAGGGAAGGGACAGAAAGTAAAGTAAAGGAGAAGGTCTGACAGAAGGTGAGTGTGGGATTATGGCTGAGTTATATGGAGTGAGTGTGACAGAAGAGGAGTGAGAGACTAAGGGGACGGAAAGAATGAGGCTGACAGAGAGAATGAGGGAAGGGGAGTGTAGAACTAAGAGGACACAGGGAGTAAGAAAAGGAGTTAGTAAAGTGAAGTAAGGAGAATAAAGGAAGGGAAAAGAGTGAAGGAGCAAAAGGAGAAAGTCTGAAAGAAGGTGAGTTTAGGAGTATGGCTGAGTTATAGGGTGTGAGCGTGACAGAAGAGGAGTGAGACACTAACGAGACGGAAGGAATGAGGCTAACAGAGAGAGAATGAAGGAAGGGGAGTGCAGAACTAAGAGGACAGAGGGAGTAAGACAAGGAGTTAGTGAAGTGGAGTAAGGAAAGTAAGGGAAGGGAAAAGAGTGAAGGAGTGAAGGAATGGAAGAGAGAGGAAGGAAAGTAAAGGAGAAAGTCTGAAAGAAGGTTAGTGTGGGAGCATGGCTGAGTTATAGGGAGTGAGCTTGACAGAAGAGGAGTGAGAGACTAAGAGGACGGAGAGAATGAGGCTAACAGAGAGAGAATGAGGGAAGGGGAGTGTAGAACTAAGAGGACAGAGGGAGTAAGAGAAGGAGTTAGTGAAGTTGAGTAAGGAAAGTAAGGGAAGGGAAAAGAGTGAAGGAGCGAAAGAAGGGAAGGGACAAAAAGTAAAGTAAAGTAGAAGGTCTGAAAGATGGTGAGTGTGGGATTATGGCTGAGTTATACGGAGTGAGTGTGACAGAAGAGGAGTGAGAGACTAAGGGGACGGAAAGAATGAGGCTAACAGAAAGAGAATGAGGGCAGGGGAGTGTAGAACTGAGAGGACACAGGGAGTAAGATAAGGAGTTAGTAAAGTGAAGTAAGGTGAATAAAGGAAGGGAAAAGAGTGAAGGAGCAAAATGAGAAAGTCTGAAAGAAGGTGAGTGTGGGAGTATGGCTGAGTTATAGGGTGTGAGCGTGACAGAAGAGGAGTGAGAGACTAAGGGGACGGAAGGAATGAGGCTAACAGAGAGAGAATGAAGGAAGGGGAGTGCAGAACTAAGAGGACAGAGGGAGTAACAAAAGGAATTAGTAAAGTGAAGTAAGGAGAATAAAGGAAGGGAAAAGAGTGAAGGAGCAAGAGAAGGGAAGATAGAGAAAGAAAAGTAAAGGAGAAAGTCTGAAAGAAGGTGAGTGTGGGAGTATGGCTGAGTCATAGGGTGTGATTGTGACAGAAGAGGAGTGAGAGACTAAGGGGATGGAAAGAATGAGGCTAACAGAGAGAGAATGAAGGAAGGGGAGTGCAGAACTAAGAGGACAGAGGGAGTAAGACAAGGAGTTAGTGAAATGGAGTAAGGAAAGTAAGGGAAGGGAAAAGAGTGAAGGAGCAAAAGAAGGGAAGAGAGTCGAAGGAAAGTAAGGGAGAAAGTGTGAAAGAAGGTGAGTGTGGGAGTATAGCTGAGTTATAGGGAGTTCGCATGACAGAAAAGGAGTGAGAGACTAAGAGGATGGAGAGAATGAGGCTAACAGAGAGAGAATGAGGGAAGGGGAGTGTAGAACTAAGAGGACACAGGGAGTAAGAAAAGGAGTTAGTAAAGTGAAGTAAGGAGAATAAAGGAAGGGAAAATTGTGAAGGACCAAAAGAAGGGAAGAGAGAGAAAGAAAAGTAAAGGAGAAAGTCTAAAAGAAGGTGAGTGTGGGAGTATGGCTGAGTTATAGGGTGTGAGCGTGACAAAAGAGGAGTGAGAGACTAAGTGGACGGAAGGAATGAGGCTAACAGAGAGAGAATGAAGGAATGGGAGTGCAGAACTAAGAGGACAGAGGGAGTAAGAAAAGGAGTTAGTAAAGTGAAGTAAGGAGAATAAAGGAAGGGAAAAGAGTGAAGGAGCAAAAGGAGAAAGTCTGAAAGAAGGTGAGTTTAGGAGTATGGCTGAGTTATAGGGTGTGAGCGTGACAGAAGAGGAGTGAGACACTAACGAGACGGAAGGAATGAGGCTAACAGAGAGAGAATGAAGGAAGGGGAGTGCAGAACTAAGAGGACAGAGGGAGTAAGACAAGGAGTTAGTGAAGTGGAGTAAGGAAAGTAAGGGAAGGGAAAAGAGTTAAGGAGTTTAGGAAGGGAAGAGAGAGGAAGGAAAGTAAAGGAGAAAGTCTGAAAGAAGGTGAGTGTGGGAGCATGGCTGAGTTATAGGGAGTGAGCTTGACGAAAGAGGAGTGAGAGACTAAGAGGACGCAGTGAGGCTAACAGAGAGAGAATGAGGGAAGGGGAGTGTATAACTAAGAGGACAGAGGGAGTAAGACAAGGAGTTAGTGAAGTGGAGTAAGGAAAGTAAGGGAAGGGAAAAGAGTGAAGGAGTGAAGGAAGGGAAGAGAGAAGAAGGAAAGTAAAGGAGAAAGTCTGAAAGAAGGTGAGTGTGGGAGTATGGATGAGTTATAGGGAGTGAGCATTACAGAAGAGGAGAGAGAGACTAAGAGGATGGAGAGAATGAGGCTAACAGAGAGAGAATGAGGGAAGGGGACTGTAGAACTAAGAGGACAAAGGGAGTAAGAGAAGGAGTTAGTGAAGTGGAGTAAGAAAAGTAAGGGAAGGGAAAAGAGTGAAGGAGTGAAAGAAGGGAAGGGACAGAAAGGAAAGTAAAGGAGAAGGTCTGAAAGAAGGTGAGTGTGGGAGTATGGCTGAGTTATACGGAGTGAGTGTGACAGAAGAGGAGTGAGAGACTAAGGGGACGGAAAGAATGAGGCTAACAGAGAGAATGAGGGAAGGGGAGTGTAGAACTAAGAGGACACATGGAGTAAGAAAAGGAGTTAGTAAAGTGAAGTAAGGAGAATAAAGGAAGGGAAAAGAGTGAAGGAGCAAAAGGAGAAAGTCTGAAAGAAGGTGAGTTTAGGAGTATGGCTGAGTTATAGGGTTTGAGCGTGACAGAAGAGGAGTGAGACACTAACGAGACGGAAGGAATGAGGCTAACCAAGAGAGAATGAAGGAAGGGGAGTGCAGAACTAAGAGGACAGAGGGAGTAAGACAAGGAGTTAGTGAAGTGGAGTAAGGAAAGTAAGGGAAGGGAAAAGAGTGAAGGAGTGAAGGAATGGAAGAGAGAGGAAGGAAAGTAAAGGAGAAAGTCTGAAAGAAGGTTAGTGTGGGAGCATGGCTGAGTTATAGGGAGTGAGCTTGACAGAAGAGGAGTGAGAGACTAAGGGGACGGAAAGAATGAGGCAAACAGAGAGAATGAAGGAAGGGGAGTGTAGAACTAAGAGGACACAGGGAGTAAGAAAAGGAGTTAGTAAAGTGAAGTAAGGAGAATAAAGGAAGGGAAAAGAGTGAAGGAGCAAAAGGAGAAAGTCTGAAAGAAGGTGAGTGTGGGAGTATGGCTGAGTTATAGGGTGTGAGCGTGACAAAAGAGGAGTGAGAGACTAAGTGGACGGAAGGAATGAGTCTAACAGAGAGAGAATGAAGGAAGGGGAGTGCAGAACTAAGAGGACAGAGGGAGTAAGACAAGGAGTTAGTGAAGTAGAGTAAGGAAAGTAAGGGAAGGGAAAAGAGTGAAGGAGCGAAAGAAGGGAAGGGACAGAAAGTAAAGTAAAGGAGAATGTCTGAAAGAAGGTGAGTGTGGGATTATGTCTGAGTTATATGGAGTGAGTGTGACAGAAGAGGAGTGAGAGACTAAGGGGACGGAAAGAATGAGGCTAACAGAGAGTATGAGGGAAGGGGAGTGTAGAACTAAGAGGACACAGGGAGTAAGAAAAGGAGTTAGTAAAGTGAAGTAAGGAGAATAAAGGAAGGGAAAAGAGTGAAGGAGCAAAAGGAGAAAGTCTGAAAGAAGGTGAGTTTAGGAGTATGGCTGAGTTATAGGGTGTGAGCGTGACAGAAGAGGAGTGAGACACTAACGAGACGGAAGGAATGAGGCTAACAGAGAGAGAATGAAGGAAGGGGAGTGCAGAACTAAGAGGACAGAGGGAGTAAGACAAGGAGTTAGTGAAGTGGAGTAAGGAAAGTAAGGGAAGGGAAAAGAGTGAAGGAGTTTAGGAAGGGAAGAGAGAGGAAGGAAAGTAAAGGAGAAAGTCTGAAAGAAGGTGAGTGTGGGAGCATGGCTGAGTTATAGGGAGTGAGCTTGACGAAAGAGGAGTGAGAGACTAAGAGGACGCAGTGAGGCTAACAGAGAGAGAATGAGGGAAGGGGAGTGTATAACTAAGAGGACAGAGGGAGTAAGACAAGGAGTTAGTGAAGTGGAGTAAGGAAAGTAAGGGAAGGGAAAAGAGTGAAGGAGTGAAGGAAGGGAAGAGAGAAGAAGGAAAGTAAAGGAGAAAGTCTGAAAGAAGGTGAGTGTGGGAGTATGGCTGAGTTATAGGGAGTGAGCATTACAGAAGAGGAGAGAGAGACTAAGAGGATGGAGAGAATGAGGCTAACGGAGAGAGAATGAGGGAAGGGGACTGTAGAACTAAGAGGACAAAGGGAGTAAGAGAAGGAGTTAGTGAAGTGAATTAAGAAAAGTAAGGGAAGGGAAAAGAGTGAAGGAGTGAAAGAAGGGAAGGGACAGAAAGGAAAGTAAAGGAGAAGGTCTGAAAGAAGGTGAGTGTGGGAGTATGGCTGAGTTATACGGAGTGAGTGTGACAGAAGAGGAGTGAGAGACTAAGGGGACGGAAAGAATGAGGCTAACAGAGAGAATGAGGGAAGGGGAGTGTAGAACTAAGAGGACACATGGAGTAAGAAAAGGAGTTAGTAAAGTGAAGTAAGGAGAATAAAGGAAGGGAAAAGAGTGAAGGAGCAAAAGGAGAAAGTCTGAAAGAAGGTGAGTTTAGGAGTATGGCTGAGTTATAGGGTTTGAGCGTGACAGAAGAGGAGTGAGACACTAACGAGACGGAAGGAATGAGGCTAACAGAGAGAGAATGAAGGAAGGGGAGTGCAGAACTAAGAGGACAGAGGGAGTAAGACAAGGAGTTAGTGAAGTGGAGTAAGGAAAGTAAGGGAAGGGAAAAGAGTGAAGGAGTGAAGGAATTGAAGAGAGAGGAAGGAAAGTAAAGGAGAAAGTCTGAAAGAAGGTTAGTTTGGGAGCATGGCTGAGTTATAGGGAGTGAGCTTGACAGAAGAGGAGTGAGAGACTAAGGGGACGGAAAGAATGAGGCAAACAGAGAGAATGAAGGAAGGGGAGTGTAGAACTAAGAGGACACAGGGAGTAAGAAAAGGAGTTAGTAAAGTGAAGTAAGGAGAATAAAGGAAGGGAAAAGAGTGAAGGAGCAAAAGGAGAAAGTCTGAAAGAAGGTGAGTGTGGGAGTATGGCTGAGTTATAGGGTGTGAGCGTGACAAAAGAGGAGTGAGAGACTAAGTGGACGGAAGGAATGAGTCTAACAGAGAGAGAATGAAGGAAGGGGAGTGCAGAACTAAGAGGACAGAGGGAGTAAGACAAGGAGTTAGTGAAGTGGAGTAAGGAAAGTAAGGGAAGGGAAAAGAGTGAAGGAGCGAAATAAGGGAAGGGACAGAAAGTAAAGTAAAGGAGAAGGTCTGAAAGAAGGTGAGTGTGGGATTATGGCTGAGTTATATGGAGTGAGTGTGACAGAAGAGGAGTGAGAGACTAAGGGGACGGATAGAATGACGCAAACAGAGAGAATGAAGGAAGGGGAGTGTAGAACTAAGAGGACACAGGGAGTAAGAAAAGGAGTTAGTAAAGTGAAGTAAGGAGAATAAAGGAAGGGAAAAGAGTGAAGGAGCAAAAGGAGAAACTCTGAAAGAAGGTGAGTTTAGGAGCATGGCTGAGTTATAGGGTGTGAGCTTGACAGAAGAGGAGTGAGACACTAACGAGACGGAAGGAATGAGGCTAACAGAGAGAGAATGAAGGAAGGGGAGTGCAGAACTAAGAGGACAGAGGGAGTAAGACAAGGAGTTAGTGAAGTGGAGTAAGGAAAGTAAGGGAAGGGAAAAGAGTGAAGGAGTGAAGGAAGGGAAGAGAGAGGAAGGAAAGTAAAGGAGAAAGTCTGAAAGAAGGTGAGTGTGGGAGCATGGCTGAGTTATAGGGAGTGAGCTTGACGGAAGAGGAGTGAGAGACTAAGAGGACGGAGTGAGTCTAACAGAGAGAGAATGAGGGAAGGGGAGTGTAGAACTAAGAGGACAGAGGGAGTAAGACAAGGAGTTAGTGAAGTGGAGTGAGGAAAGTAAGGGAAGGGAAAAGAGTGAAGGAGTGAAGGAAGGGAAGAGAGAAGAAGGAAAGTAAAGGAGAAAGTCTGAAAGAAGGTGAGTGTGGGAGTATGGCTGAGTTATAGGGAGTGAGCATTACAGAAGAGGAGTGAGAGACTAAGGGGACGGAAAGAATGAGGCTAAAGGAGAGAGAATGAAGGAAGGGGAGTGCAGAACTAAGAGGACAGAGGGAGTAAGACAAGGAGTTAGTAAAGTGGAGTAAGGAAAGTAAGGGAAGGGAAAAGAGTGAAGGAGTGAATGAAGGGAAGAGAGAGGAAGGAAAGTAAAGGAGAAAGTCTGAAAGAAGGTGAGTGTGGGGGTATGGCTTAGTTATAGGTAGTGAGCGTGACAGAAGAGGAGTGAGAGACTAAGAGGACAGAGAGAATGAGGCTAACAGAGAGAGAATGAGGGAAGGGGAGTGCAGAACTTAGAGGACAGAGGGAGTAACAAAAGGAATTAGTAAAGTGAAGTAAGGAGAATAAAGGAAGGGAAAAGAGTGAAGGAGCAAAAGAAGGGAAGATAGAGAAAGAAAAGTAAAGGAGAAAGTCAGAAAGAAGGTGAGTGTGGAAGTATTGCTGAGTTATAGGTAGTGAGCGTGACAGAAGAGGTGTGAGAGACTAAGAGGACGGAAAGAATGAGGCTAAGAGAGAGAGAATGAAGGAAGGGGAGTGCAGAACTAAGAGGACAGAGGGAGTAAGACAGGGAGTTAGTGAAATGGAGTAAGAAAAGTAAGGGAAGGGAAAAGAGTGAAGGAGCAAAAGAAGGGAATAGAGTTGAAGGAAAGTAAGGGAGAAAGTGTGAAAGAAGGTGAGTGTGGGAGTATAGCTGAGTTATAAGGAGTGAGCATGACAGAAGAGGAGTGAGAGACTAAGAGGATGGAGAGAATGAGGCTAACAGAGAGAGAATGAGGGAAGGGAAGTGTAGAACTAAGAGGACAGAGGGAGTAAGAGAAGGAGTTAGTGAAGTGGAGTAAGGAAAGTAAGGGAAGGGAAAAGAGTGAAGAAGCAATAGAAGGGAAGAGAGAGAAAGGAAAGTAAAGGAGAAAGTCTGAAAGAAGGTGAGTGTGGGAGTATGGCTGAGTTATAGGGAGTGAGTGTGACAGAAGAGGAGTGAGAGACTAAGAGGACGGAGAGAATGAGGCTAATAGAAAGAGAATGAAGGAAGGGGAGTGTAGAACTAAGAGGACAGAGGGAGTAAGACAAGGAGTTACTGAAGTGGAGTAAGGAAATTAAGGTAAGGGAAAAGAGTGAAGGGGTGAAGGAAGAGAAGAGAGAGGAAGGAAAGTTAAAGAGAAAGTCTGAAAGAAGGTGAGTGTGGGAGTATGGCTGAGTTATAGGGAGTGAGCGTGACAGAAAAGGAGTGAGAGACTAAGAGGACGGAGAGAATGAGGCTAACAGAGAGAGAATGTGGGAAGGGGAGTGTAGAACTAAGAGGACAGAGGGAGTAAGAGAAGGAGTTAGTGAAGTGGAGTAAGGAAAGTAAGGGAAGGGAAAAGAGTGAAGGAGCAAAAGAAGGGAAGGGACAGAAAGGAAAGTAAAGGAGAAGGTCTGAAAGAAGGTGAGTGTGGGAGTATGGCTGAGTTATACGGAGTGAGCATGACAGAAGAGGAGCTAGAGACTAAGAGGACGGAGAGAATGAGGCTAACAGAGAGAGAATGAGGGAAAGGGAGTGTAGAACTAGGAGGGCAGAGGGAGTAAGAGAAAGAGTTAGTGAAGTGGAGTAAGGAAAGTAAGGAAAAGGAAATAGAGTGAAGGAGCGAAAGAAGGGAAGATAGAGAAAGAAAAGTAAAGGAGAAAGTCAGAAAGAAGGTGAGTGTGGAAGTATTGCTAAGTTATAGGTAGTGAGCGTGACAGAAGAGGAGTGAGAGACTAAGAGGACGGAAAGAATGAGGATAACAGAGAGAGAATGAAGGAAGGGGAGTGCAGAACTTAGAGGACAGAGGGAGTAAGACAGGGAGTTAGTGAAATGGAGTAAGAAAAGTAAGGGAAGGGAAAAGAGTGAAGGAGCAAAAGAAGGGAATAGAGAGGAAGGAAAGTAAAGGAGAAAGTGTGAAAGAAAATGAGTGTGGGAGTATAGCTGAGAGTTAGGGAGTGAGCATGACAGAAGAGGAGTGAGAGACTAAGAGGATGGAGAGAATGAGGCTAACAGAGAGAGAATGAGGGAAGGGGAGTGTAGAACTAAGAGGACAAAGGGAGTAAGAGAAGTAGTTAGTGAAGTGGAGTAAGGAAAGTAAGGGAAGGGAAAAGAGTGAAGGAGCGAAAGAACGGAAGTGACAGAAAGGAAAGTAAAGGAGAAGGTCTGAAAGAAGGTGAGTGTGGGAGTATGGCTGAGTTATACGGAGTGAGTGTGACAGAAGAGGAGTGAGAGACTAAGGGGACGGAAAGAATGAGGCTAACAGAGAGAGAATGAGGGAAGTGGAGTGTAGAACTAAGAGGACACAAGGAGTAAGAAAAGGAGTTGGTAAAGTGAAGTAAGGAGAATAAAGGAAGGGAAAATAGTGAAGGAGCAAAAGAAGGGAAGAGAGAGAAAGAAAAGTTAAGGAGAAAGTCTGAAAGAAGGTGAGTGTGGGAGTATGGCTGAGTTATACGGAGTGAGTGTGACAGAAGAGGAGTGAGAGACTAAGGGGACGGAAAGAATGAGGCTAACAGAGAGAGAATGAGGGAAGTGGAGTGTAGAACTAAGAGGACACAGGGAGTAAGAAAAGGAGTTAGTAAAGTGAAGTAAGGAGAATAAAGGAAGGGAAAATAGTGAAGGAGCAAAAGAAGGGAAGTGAGAGGAAGTAAAGTAAAGGAGAAAGTTGAAAGAAGGTGAGTGTGGGAGTATGGCTAAGTTATAGGGAGTGAGCATGACAGAAGAGGAGCTAGAGACTAAGAGGACTGAGAGAATGAGGCTAACAGAGAGAGAATGAGGAAAGGGGAGTGTAGAACTAAGGGGACACAGGGAGTAAGAAAAGGAGTTAGTGAAGTGGAGTAAGGAAAGTAAGGGAAGGGAAAAGAGTGAAGGAGTGAAGGAAGGGAAGAGAGAGGAAGGAAAGTAAAGGAGAAAGTCTGAAAGAAGGTGAGTGTGGGAGTATGGCTGAGTTATAGGGAGTGAGCGTGACAGAAGAGGAGTGAGAGACTAAGAGGACGGAGAGAATGAGGCTAACAGAAAGAGAATGAAGGAAGGGGAGTGTAGAACTAAGAGGACAGAGGCAGTAAGACAAGGAGTTAGTGAAGTGGAGTAAGGAAAGTAAGGGAAGGGAAAAGAGTGAAGGAGTGAAGGAAGGGAAGAGAGAGGAAGGAAAGTAAAGGAGAAAGTCTGAAAGAAGGTGAGTGTGGGAGTATGGCTGAGTTATAGGGAGTGAGAGTGATAGAAGAGGAGTGAAAGACTAAGAGGACGGAGAGAATGAGGCTAACATTGAGAAAATGAGGGAAGGGGAGTGTAGAACTAAGAGGACAGAGGGAGTAAGAGAAGGAGTTAGTGAAGTGGAGTAAAGAAAGTAAGGGAAGGGAAAAGAGTGAAGGAGCGAAAGAAGGGAAGGGAAAGGAGTGGGGTATGGCTGAGTTATACGGAGTGAGTGTGACAGAAGAGGAGGTCTGAAGGAGCGAAAGAAGGGAAGGGACAGTAAGGAAAGTAAAGTAAAGGAGAAGGTCTGAAAGAAGGTGAGTGTGGGAGTATGGCTGAGTTATACGGAGTGAGTGTGACAGAAGTGGAGTGAGAGACTAAGGGGACGGAAAGAATGAGGCTAACAGAGAGAGAATGAGGGAAGGGGAGTGCAGAACTAAGAGGACAGAGGGAGTAACAAAAGGAATTAGTAAAGTGAAGTAAGGAGAATAAAGGAAGGGAAAAGAGTGAAGGAGCAAGAGAAGGGAAGATAGAGAAAGAAAAGTAAAGGAGAAAGTCTGAAAGAAGGTGAGTGTTAGAGTATGGCTGAGTTATAAGGTGTGATCGTGACAGAAGAGGGGTGAGAGACTAAGGGGATGGAAAGAATGAGGCTAACAGAGAGAGAATGAGGGAAGGGGAGTGCAGAACTAAGAGGACAGAGGGAGTAACAAAAGGAATTAGTAAAGTGAAGTAAGGAGAATAAAGGAAGGGAAAAGAGTGAAGGAGCAAGAGAAGGGAAGATAGAGAAAGAAAAGTAAAGGAGAAAGTCTGAAAGAAGGTGAGTGTTAGAGTATGGCTGAGTTATAAGGTGTGATCGTGACAGAAGAGGGGTGAGAGACTAAGGGGATGGAAAGAATGAGGCTAACAGAGAGAGAATGAGGGAAAAGGAGTGTAGAACTAGGAGGACCGAGGGAGTAAGAGAAAGAGTTAGTATAGTGGAGTAAGGAAAGTAAGGGTAGGGAAAAGAGTGAAGGAGTGAACGAAAGGAAGTGAGAGGAAGTAAAGTAAAGGAGAAAGTCTGAAAGAAGGTGAGTGTGGGAGTATGGCTAAGTTATAGGGAGTGAGCATGACAGAAGAGGAGCTAGAGACTAAGAGGACTGAGAGAATGAGGCTAACAGAGAGAGAATGAGGAAAGGGGAGTGTAGAACTAAGGGGACACAGGGAGTAAGAAAAGGAGTTAGTAAAGTGAAGTAAGGAGAATAAAGAAAGGGAAAAAAATGAAGGAGCAAAAGAAGGGAAGAGAGAGAAAGAAAAGTAAAGGAGAAAGTCTGAAAGAAGGTGAGTGTGGCAGTATGGCTGAGTTATAGGGTGTGAGCGTGACAGAAGAGGAGTGACAGACTAAGGGGTCAGAGAGAATGAGGCTAACAGAGAGAGAATGAGGGAAAAGGAGTGTAGAACTAGGAGGACAGAGGGAGTAAGAGAAAGAGTTAGTATAGTGGAGTAAGGAAAGTAAGGGAAGGGAAAAGAGTGAAGGAGTGAACGAAAGGAAGAGAGAGGAAGGAAAGTAAAAGAGAAGGTCTGAAAGAAGGTGAGTGTGGGAGTGTGGCTGAGTTATAGGGTGTGAGCATGACAGAAGAGGAGTGAGAGACTAAGGGGATGGAAAGAATGAGGCTAACAGAGAGAGATTGAAGGAAGGGGAGTGTAGAACTAAGAGGACAGAGGGAGCAAGAGAAAGAGTTAGTATAGTGGAGTAAGGAAAGTAAGGGAAGGGAAATGAGTCAAGGAGCGAAAGAAGGGAAGAGAGAGGAAGGAAAGTAAAGGAGAAAGTCTGAAAGAAGGTGAGTGTGGGAGTATGGCTGAGTTATAGGGAGTGAGCGTGACAGAAGAGGAGTGAGAGACTAAGAGGACGGAGAGAATGAGGCTAACAGAAAGAGAATGAAGGAAGGGGAGTGTAGAACTAAGAGGACAGAGGCAGTAAGACAAGGAGTTAGTGAAGTGGAGTAAGGAAAGTAAGGGAAGGGAAAAGAGTGAAGGAGTGAAGGAAGGGAAGAGAGAGGAAGGAAAGTAAAGGAGAAAGTCTGAAAGAAGGTGAGTGTGGGAGTATGGCTGAGTTATAGGGAGTGAGAGTGATAGAAGAGGAGTGAAAGACTAAGAGGACGGAGAGAATGAGGCTAACAGAGAGAAAATGAGGGAAGGGGAGTGTAGAACTAAGAGGACAGAGGGAGTAAGAGAAGGAGTTAGTGAAGTGGAGTAAAGAAAGTAAGGGAAGGGAAAAGAGTGAAGGAGCGAAAGAAGGGAAGGGAAAGGAGTGGGGTATGGCTGAGTTATACGGAGTGAGTGTGACAGAAGAGGAGGTCTGAAGGAGCGAAAGAAGGGAAGGGACAGTAAGGAAAGTAAAGTAAAGGAGAAGGTCTGAAAGAAGGTGAGTGTGGGAGTATGGCTGAGTTATACGGAGTGAGTGTGACAGAAGTGGAGTGAGAGACTAAGGGGACGGAAAGAATGAGGCTAACAGAGAGAGAATGAGGGAAGGGGAGTGCAGAACTAAGAGGACAGAGGGAGTAACAAAAGGAATTAGTAAAGTGAAGTAAGGAGAATAAAGGAAGGGAAAAGAGTGAAGGAGCAAGAGAAGGGAAGATAGAGAAAGAAATGTAAAGGAGAAAGTCTGAAAGAAGGTGAGTGTTAGAGTATGGCTGAGTTATAAGGTGTGATCGTGACAGAAGAGGGGTGAGAGACTAAGGGGATGGAAAGAATGAGGCTAACAGAGAGAGAATGAGGGAAGGGGAGTGCAGAACTAAGAGGACAGAGGGAGTAACAAAAGGAATTAGTAAAGTGAAGTAAGGAGAATAAAGGAAGGGAAAAGAGTGAAGGAGCAAGAGAAGGGAAGATAGAGAAAGAAAAGTAAAGGAGAAAGTCTGAAAGAAGGTGAGTGTTAGAGTATGGCTGAGTTATAAGGTGTGATCGTGACAGAAGAGGGGTGAGAGACTAAGGGGATGGAAAGAATGAGGCTAACAGAGAGAGAATGAGGGAAAAGGAGTGTAGAACTAGGAGGACCGAGGGAGTAAGAGAAAGAGTTAGTATAGTGGAGTAAGGAAAGTAAGGGTAGGGAAAAGAGTGAAGGAGTGAACGAAAGGAAGTGAGAGGAAGTAAAGTAAAGGAGAAAGTCTGAAAGAAGGTGAGTGTGGGAGTATGGCTAAGTTATAGGGAGTGAGCATGACAGAAGAGGAGCTAGAGACTAAGAGGACTGAGAGAATGAGGCTAACAGAGAGAGAATGAGGAAAGGGGAGTGTAGAACTAAGGGGACACAGGGAGTAAGAAAAGGAGTTAGTAAAGTGAAGTAAGGAGAATAAAGAAAGGGAAAAAAATGAAGGAGCAAAAGAAGGGAAGAGAGAGAAAGAAAAGTAAAGGAGAAAGTCTGAAAGAAGGTGAGTGTGGCAGTATGGCTGAGTTATAGGGTGTGAGCGTGACAGAAGAGGAGTGACAGACTAAGGGGTCAGAGAGAATGAGGCTAACAGAGAGAGAATGAGGGAAAAGGAGTGTAGAACTAGGAGGACAGAGGGAGTAAGAGAAAGAGTTAGTATAGTGGAGTAAGGAAAGTAAGGGAAGGGAAAAGAGTGAAGGAGTGAACGAAAGGAAGAGAGAGGAAGGAAAGTAAAAGAGAAGGTCTGAAAGAAGGTGAGTGTGGGAGTGTGGCTGAGTTATAGGGTGTGAGCATGACAGAAGAGGAGTGAGAGACTAAGGGGATGGAAAGAATGAGGCTAACAGAGAGAGATTGAAGGAAGGGGAGTGTAGAACTAAGAGGACAGAGGGAGCAAGAGAAAGAGTTAGTATAGTGGAGTAAGGAAAGTAAGGGAAGGGAAATGAGTCAAGGAGCGAAAGAAGGGAAGAGAGAGGAAGGAAAGTAAAGGAGAAAGTCTGAAAGAAGGTGAGTGTGGGAGTATGGCTGAGTTATAGGGAGTGAGCGTGACAGAAGAGGAGTGAGAGACTAAGAGGACGGAGAGAATGAGGCTAACAGAAAGAGAATGAAGGAAGGGGAGTGTAGAACTAAGAGGACAGAGGCAGTAAGACAAGGAGTTAGTGAAGTGGAGTAAGGAAAGTAAGGGAAGGGAAAAGAGTGAAGGAGTGAAGGAAGGGAAGAGAGAGGAAGGAAAGTAAAGGAGAAAGTCTGAAAGAAGGTGAGTGTGGGAGTATGGCTGAGTTATAGGGAGTGAGAGTGATAGAAGAGGAGTGAAAGACTAAGAGGACGGAGAGAATGAGGCTAACAGAGAGAAAATGAGGGAAGGGGAGTGTAGAACTAAGAGGACAGAGGGAGTAAGAGAAGGAGTTAGTGAAGTGGAGTAAAGAAAGTAAGGGAAGGGAAAAGAGTGAAGGAGCGAAAGAAGGGAAGGGAAAGGAGTGGGGTATGGCTGAGTTATACGGAGTGAGTGTGACAGAAGAGGAGGTCTGAAGGAGCGAAAGAAGGGAAGGGACAGTAAGGAAAGTAAAGTAAAGGAGAAGGTCTGAAAGAAGGTGAGTGTGGGAGTATGGCTGAGTTATACGGAGTGAGTGTGACAGAAGTGGAGTGAGAGACTAAGGGGACGGAAAGAATGAGGCTAACAGAGAGAGAATGAGGGAAGGGGAGTGCAGAACTAAGAGGACAGAGGGAGTAACAAAAGGAATTAGTAAAGTGAAGTAAGGAGAATAAAGGAAGGGAAAAGAGTGAAGGAGCAAGAGAAGGGAAGATAGAGAAAGAAAAGTAAAGGAGAAAGTCTGAAAGAAGGTGAGTGTTAGAGTATGGCTGAGTTATAAGGTGTGATCGTGACAGAAGAGGGGTGAGAGACTAAGGGGATGGAAAGAATGAGGCTAACAGAGAGAGAATGAGGGAAAAGGAGTGTAGAACTAGGAGGACAGAGGGAGTAAGAGAAAGAGTTAGTATAGTGGAGTAAGGAAAGTAAGGGTAGGGAAAAGAGTGAAGGAGTGAACGAAAGGAAGAGAGAGGAAGGAAAGTAAAAGAGAAGGTCTGAAAGAAGGTGAGTGTGGGAGTGTGGCTGAGTTATAGGGTGTGAGCATGACAGAAGAGGAGTGAGAGACTAAGGGGATGGAAAGAATGATGCTAACAGAGAGAGATTGAAGGAAGGGGAGTGTAGAACTAAGAGGACAGAGGGAGCAAGAGAAAGAGTTAGTATAGTGGAGTAAGGAAAGTAAGGGAAGGGAAATGAGTCAAGGAGCGAAAGAAGGGAAGAGAGAGGAAGGAAAGTAAAGGAGAAAGTCTGAAAGAAGGTGAGTGTGGGAGTATGGCTGAGTTATAGGGAGTGAGCGTGACAGAAGAGGAGTGAGAGACTAAGAGGACGGAGAGAATGAGGCTAACAGAAAGAGAATGAAGGAAGGGGAGTGTAGAACTAAGAGGACAGAGGCAGTAAGACAAGGAGTTAGTGAAGTGGAGTAAGGAAAGTAAGGGAAGGGAAAAGAGTGAAGGAAGAGAAGAGAGAGGAAGGAAAGTAAAGGAGAAAGTCTGAAAGAAGGTGAGTGTGGGAGTATGGCTGAGTTATAGGGAGTGAGAGTGATAGAAGAGGAGTGAAAGACTAAGAGGACGGAGAGAATGAGGCTAACAGAGAGAAAATGAGGGAAGGGGAGTGTAGAACTAAGAGGACAAAGGGAGTAAGAGAAGTAGTTAGTGAAGTGGAGTAAGGAAAGTAAGGGAAGGGAAAAGAGTGAAGGAGCGAAAGAACGGAAGTGACAGAAAGGAAAGTAAAGGAGAAGGTCTGAAAGAAGGTGAGTGTGGGAGTGTGGCTGAGTTATAGGGTGTGAGCATGACAGAAGAGGAGTGAGAGACTAAGGGGATGGAAAGAATGAGGCTAACAGAGAGAGATTGAAGGAAGGGGAGTGTAGAACTAAGAGGACAGAGGGAGCAAGAGAAAGAGTTAGTATAGTGGAGTAAGGAAAGTAAGGGAAGGGAAATGAGTCAAGGAGCGAAAGAAGGGAAGAGAGAGGAAGGAAAGTAAAGGAGAAAGTCTGAAAGAAGGTGAGTGTGGGAGTATGGCTGAGTTATAGGGAGTGAGCGTGACAGAAGAGGAGTGAGAGACTAAGAGGACGGAGAGAATGAGGCTAACAGAAAGAGAATGAAGGAAGGGGAGTGTAGAACTAAGAGGACAGAGGCAGTAAGACAAGGAGTTAGTGAAGTGGAGTAAGGAAAGTAAGGGAAGGGAAAAGAGTGAAGGAGTGAAGGAAGGGAAGAGAGAGGAAGGAAAGTAAAGGAGAAAGTCTGAAAGAAGGTGAGTGTGGGAGTATGGCTGAGTTATAGGGAGTGAGAGTGATAGAAGAGGAGTGAAAGACTAAGAGGACGGAGAGAATGAGGCTAACAGAGAGAAAATGAGGGAAGGGGAGTGTAGAACTAAGAGGACAAAGGGAGTAAGAGAAGTAGTTAGTGAAGTGGAGTAAGGAAAGTAAGGGAAGGGAAAAGAGTGAAGGAGCGAAAGAACGGAAGTGACAGAAAGGAAAGTAAAGGAGAAGGTCTGAAAGAAGGTGAGTGTGGGAGTGTGGCTGAGTTATAGGGTGTGAGCATGACAGAAGAGGAGTGAGAGACTAAGGGGATGGAAAGAATGAGGCTAACAGAGAGAGATTGAAGGAAGGGGAGTGTAGAACTAAGAGGACAGAGGGAGCAAGAGAAAGAGTTAGTATAGTGGAGTAAGGAAAGTAAGGGAAGGGAAATGAGTCAAGGAGCGAAAGAAGGGAAGAGAGAGGAAGGAAAGTAAAGGAGAAAGTCTGAAAGAAGGTGAGTGTGGGAGTATGGCTGAGTTATAGGGAGGGAGTGTGACAGAAGAGGAGTGAGAGACTAAGAGGACGGAAAGAATGAGGCTACCAGAGAGAGAATGAGGGAAGTGGAGTGTAGAACTATGAGGACACAGGGAGTAAGAAAAGGAGTTAGTAAAGTGAAGTAAGGAGAATAAAGGAAGGGAAAATAGTGATGGAGCAAAAGAAGGGAAGAGAGAGAAAGAAAAGTAAAGGAGAAAGTCTGAAAGAAGGTGAGTGTGGGAGTATGGCTGAGTTATACGGAGTGAGTGTGACAGAAGAGGAGTGAGAGACTAAGGGGACGGAAAGAATGAGGCTAACAGAGAGAGAATGAGGGAAGTGGAGTGTAGAACTAAGAGGACACAGGGAGTAAGAAAAGGAGTTAGTAAAGTGAAGTAAGGAGAATAAAGGAAGGGAAAATAGTAAAGGAGCAAAAGAAGGGAAGTGAGAGGAAGTAAAGTAAAGGAGAAAGTCTGAAAGAAGGTGAGTGTGGGAGTATGGCTAAGTTATAGGGAGTGAGCATGACAGAAGAGGAGCTAGAGACTAAGAGGACGGAGAGAATGAGGCTAACAGAGAGAGAATGAGGGAAAGGGAGTGTAGAACTAGGAGGGCAGAGGGAGTAAGAGAAAGAGTTAGTGAAGTGGAGTAAGGAAAGTAAGGAAAAGGAAAAAGAGTGAAGGAGCGAAAGAAGGGAAGGGACTGAAAGTAAAGCAAGGAGAAGGTCTGAAAGAAGGTGAGTGTGGGAGTATGGCTGAGTTATAAGGAGTGAGTGTGACAGAAGAGGAGTGAGAGACTAAGGGGACGGAAAGAATGAGGCTAACAGAGAGAGAATGAGGAAAGGGGAGTGTAGAACTAAGGGGACACAGGGAGTAAGACAAGGAGTTAGTAAAGTGAAGTAAGGAGAATAAAGAAAGGGAAAAGAGTGAAGGAGCAAAAGAAGGGAAGAGAGAGAAAGAAAAGTAAAGGAGAAAGTCTGAAAGAAGGTGAGTGTGGCAGTATGGCTGAGTTATAGGGTGTGAGCGTGACAGAAGAGGAGTGACAGACTAAGGGGTCAGAGAGAATGAGGCTAACAGAGAGAGAATGAGGGAAAAGGAGTGTAGAACTAGGAGGACAGAGGGAGTAAGAGAAAGAGTTAGTATAGTGGAGTAAGGAAAGTAAGGGAAGGGAAAAGAGTGAAGGAGTGAACGAAAGGAAGAGAGAGGAAGGAAAGTAAAAGAGAAGGTCTGAAAGAAGGTGAGTGTGGGAGTGTGGCTGAGTTATAGGGTGTGAGCATGACAGAAGAGGAGTGAGAGACTAAGGGGATGGAAAGAATGAGGCTAACAGAGAGAGATTGAAGGAAGGGGAGTGTAGAACTAAGAGGACAGAGGGAGCAAGAGAAAGAGTTAGTATAGTGGAGTAAGGAAAGTAAGGGAAGGGAAATGAGTCAAGGAGCGAAAGAAGGGAAGAGAGAGGAAGGAAAGTAAAGGAGAAAGTCTGAAAGAAGGTGAGTGTGGGAGTATGGCTGAGTTATAGGGAGTGAGCGTGACAGAAGAGGAGTGAGAGACTAAGAGGACGGAGAGAATGAGGCTAACAGAAAGAGAATGAAGGAAGGGGAGTGTAGAACTAAGAGGACAGAGGCAGTAAGACAAGGAGTTAGTGAAGTGGAGTAAGGAAAGTAAGGGAAGGGAAAAGAGTGAAGGAGTGAAGGAAGGGAAGAGAGAGGAAGGAAAGTAAAGGAGAAAGTCTGAAAGAAGGTGAGTGTGGGAGTATGGCTGAGTTATAGGGAGTGAGAGTGATAGAAGAGGAGTGAAAGACTAAGAGGACGGAGAGAATGAGGCTAACAGAGAGAAAATGAGGGAAGGGGAGTGTAGAACTAAGAGGACAGAGGGAGTAAGAGAAGGAGTTAGTGAAGTGGAGTAAAGAAAGTAAGGGAAGGGAAAAGAGTGAAGGAGCGAAAGAAGGGAAGGGAAAGGAGTGGGGTATGGCTGAGTTATACGGAGTGAGTGTGACAGAAGAGGAGGTCTGAAGGAGCGAAAGAAGGGAAGGGACAGTAAGGAAAGTAAAGTAAAAGAGAAGGTCTGAAAGAAGGTGAGTGTGGGAGTATGGCTGAGTTATACGGAGTGAGTGTGACAGAAGTAGAGTGAGAGACTAAGGGGACGGAAAGAATGAGGCTAACAGAGAGAGAATGAGGGAAGGGGAGTGCAGAACTAAGAGGACAGAGGGAGTAACAAAAGGAATTAGTAAAGTGAAGTAAGGAGAATAAAGGAAGGGAAAAGAGTGAAGGAGCAAGAGAAGGGAAGATAGAGAAAGAAAAGTAAAGGAGAAAGTCTGAAAGAAGGTGAGTGTTAGAGTATGGCCGAGTTATAGGGTGTGATCGTGACAGAAGAGGGGTGAGAGACTAAGGGAATGGAAAGAATGAGGCTAACAGAGAGAGAATGAAGGAAGGGGAGTGCAGAACTAAGAGGACAGAGGGAGTAAGACAAGGAGTTAGTGAAGTGGAGTAAGGAAAGTAAGGGAAGGGAAAAGAGTGAAGGAGTTAAGGAAGGGAAGAGAAAGGAAGGAAAGTAAAGGAGAAAGTCTGAAAGAAGGTGAGTGTGGGAGTGTGGCTGAGTTATAGGGAGTGAGCATGACAGAAGAGGAGTGAGAGACTAAGAGGATGGAGAGAATGAGGCTAACAAAGAGAATGAGGGAAGGGGAGTGTAGAACTAAGAGGACAAAGGGAGTAAGAGAATAAGTTAGTGAAGTGGAGTAAGGAAAGTAAGGGAAGGGAAAAGAGTGAAGGAGCGAAAGAAGGGAAGGGACAGAAAGGAAAGTAAAGGAGAAGGTCGGAAAGAAGGTGAGTTAGGGAGTATGGCTGAGTTATACGGAGTGAGTGTGAAAGAAGAGGAGTGAGAGACTAAGAGGACGGAGAGAATGAGGCTAACAGAGAGAGAATGAGGGAAGGGGAGTGTAGAACTAAGAGGACAGAGGGAGTAAGAGAAGGAGTTAGTGAAGTGGAGTAAGGAAAGTAAGAGAAGGGAAAAGAGTAAAGGAGCAAAAGAAGGGAAGGGACAGAAAGGAAAGTAAAGGAGAAGGTCTGAAAGAAGGTGAGTGTGGGAGTATGGCTGAGTTATATGGAGTGAGTGTGACAGAAGAGGAGTGAGAGACTAAGGGGACGGAAAGAATGAGGCTAACAGATAGAGAATGAAGGAAGGGGAGTGCAGACCTAAGAGGACAGAGGGAGTAAGACAAGGAGTTAGTAAAGTGGAGTAAGGAAAGTAAGGGAAGGGAAAAGAGTGAAGGAGCAAAAGAAGGGAAGAGAGTTGAAGGAAAGTAAGGGAGAAAGTGTGAAAGAAGGTGAGTGTGGGAGTATAGCTGAGTTATAGGGAGTGAGCATGACAGAAGAGGAGTGAGAGACTAAGAGGATGGAGAGAATGAGGCTAACAGAGAGAGAATGAGGGAAGGGGAGTGTAGAACTAAGAGGACACAGGGAGTAAGAAAAGGAGTTCGTAAAGTGAAGTAAGGAGAATAAAGGAAGGGAAAAGAGTGAAGGACCAAAAGAAGGGTAGAGAGAGAAAGAAAAGTAAAGGAGAAAGTCTGAAAGAAGGTGAGTGTGGGAGAATGGCTGAGTTATAGGGTGTGAGCGTGACAAAAGAGGAGTGAGAGACTAAGGGGACGGAAGGAATGAGGCTAACAGAGAGAGAAAGAAGGAAGGGGAGTGCAGAACTAAGAGGACAGAGGGAGTAAGACAAGGAGTTAGTGAAGTGGAGTAAGGAAAGTAAGGGAAGGGAAAAGAGTGAAGGAGCGAAAGAAGGGAAGGGACAGAAAGTAAAGTAAAGGAGATGGTCTGAAAGAAGGTGAGTGTGGGATTATGGCTGAGTTATATGGAGTGAGTGTGACAGAAGAGGAGTGAGAGACGAAGGGGACGGAAAGAATGAGGCTAACAGAGAGAATGAGGGAAGGGGAGTGTAGAACTGAGAGGACACAGGGACTAAGAAAAGGAGTTAGTAAAGTGAAGTAAGGAGAATAAAGGAAGGGAAAAGAGTGAAGGAGCAAAAGGAGAAAGTCTGAAAGAAGGTGAGTTTAGGAGTATGGCTGAGTTATAGGGTGTGAGCGTGACAGAAGAGGAGTGAGACACTAACGAGACAGAAGGAATGAGGCTAACAGAGAGAGAATGAAGGAAGGGGAGTGCAGAACTAAGAGGACAGAGGGAGTAAGACAAGGAGTTAGTGAAGTGGAGTAAGAAAAGTAAGGGAAGGGAAAAGAGTGAAGGAGTGAAAAAAGGGAAGGGACAGAAAGGAAAGTAAAGGGGAAGGTCTGAAAGAAGGTGAGTGTGGGAGTATGGCTGAGTTATACGGAGTGAGTGTGACAGAAGAGGAGTGAGAGACTAAGGGGACAGAAAGAATTAGGCTAACAGAGAGAGAATGAGGGAAGGGGAGTGTAGAACTAAGAGGACACAGGGAATAAGAAAAGGAGTTAGTAAAGTGAAGTAAGGAGAATAAAGGAAGGGAAAATAGTGAAGGAGCAAAAGAAGGGAAGAGAGAGGAAGTAAAGTAAAGGAGAAAGTCTGAAAGAAGGTGAGTGTGGGAGTATGGCTGAGTTATAGGGAGTGAGCATGACAGAAGAGGAGCTAGAGACTAAGAGGACGGAGAGAATGAGGCTAACAGAGAGAGAATGAGGGAAAGGGAGTGTAGAACTAGGAGGGCAGAGGAAGTAAGAGAAAGAGTTAGTGAAGTGGAGTAAGGAAAGTAAGGAAAAGGAAATAGAGTGAAGGAGCGAAAGAAGGGAAGGGACTGAAAGTAAAGCAAGGAGAAGGTCTGAAAGAAGGTGGGTGTGGTAGTATGGCTGAGTTATAAGGAGTGAGTGTGACAGAAGAGGAGTGAGAGACTAAGGGGACGGAAAGAATGAGGCTAACAGAGAGAGAATGAGGAAAGGGGAGTGTAGAACTAAGGGGACACAGGGATTAAGAAAAGGAGTTAGTAAAGTGAAGTAAGGAGAATAAAGAAAGGGAAAAGAGTGAAGGAGCAAAAGAAGGGAAGAGAGAGAAAGAAAAGTAAAGGAGAAAGTCTGAAAGAAGGTGAGTGTGGCAGTATGGCTGAGTTATAGGGTGTGAGCGTGACAGAAGAGGAGTGACAGACTAAGGGGTCAGAGAGAATGAGGCTAACAGATAGAGAATGAGGGAAAAGGAGTGTATAACTAGGAGGACAGAGGGAGTAAGAGAAAGAGTTAGTATAGTGGACTAAGGAAAGTAAGGGTAGGGAAAAGAGTGAACGAGTGAACGAAAGGAAGAGAGAGGAAGGAAAGTAAAAGAGAAGGTCTGAAAGAAGGTGAGTGTGGGAGTGTGGCTGAGTTATAGGGTGTGAGCATGACAGAAGAGGAGTGAGAGACTAAGGGGATGGAAAGAATGAGGCTAACAGAGAGAGATTGAAGGAAGGGGAGTGTAGAACTAAGAGGACAGAGGGAGCAAGAGAAAGAGTTAGTATAGTGGAGTAAGGAAAGTAATGGAAGGGAAATGAGTCAAGGAGCGAAAGAAGGGAAGAGAGAGGAAGGAAAGTAAAGGAGAAAGTCTGAAAGAAGGTGAGTGTGGGAGTATGGCTGAGTTATAGGGAGTGAGCGTGACAGAAGAGGAGTGAGAGACTAAGAGGACGGAGAGAATGAGGCTAACAGAAAGAGAATGAAGGAAGGGGAGTGTAGAACTAAGAGGACAGAGGCAGCAAGACAAGGAGTTAGTGAAGTGGAGTAAGGAAAGTAAGGGAAGGGAAAAGAGTGAAGGAGTGAAGGAAGGGAAGAGAGAGGAAGGAAAGTAAAGGAGAAAGTCTGAAAGAAGGTGAGTGTGGGAGTATGGCTGAGTTATAGGGAGTGAGAGTGATAGAAGAGGAGTGAAAGACTAAGAGGACGGAGAGAATGAGGCTAACAGGGAGAAAATGAGGGAAGGGGAGTGTAGAACTAAGAGGACAAAGGGAGTAAGAGAAGTAGTTAGTGAAGTGGAGTAAGGAAAGTAAGGGAAGGGAAAAGAGTGAAGGAGCGAAAGAACGGAAGTGACAGAAAGGAAAGTAAAGGAGAAGGTCTGAAAGAAGGTGAGTGTGGGAGTATGGCTGAGTTATACGGAGTGAGTGTGACAGAAGAGGAGTGAGAGACTAAGGGGACGGAAAGAATGAGGCTACCAGAGAGAGAATGAGGGAAGTGGAGTGTAGAACTACGAGGACACAGGGAGTAAGAAAAGGAGTTAGTAAAGTGAAGTAAGGAGAATAAAGGAAGGGAAAATAGTGAAGGAGCAAAAGAAGGGAAGAGAGAGAAAGAAAAGTAAAGGAGAAAGTCTGAAAGAAGGTGAGTGTGGGAGTATGGCTGAGTTATACGGAGTGAGTGTGACAGAAGAGGAGTAAGAGACTAAGGGGACGGAAAGAATGAGGCTAACAGAGAGAGAATGAGGGAAGTGGAGTGTAGAACTAAGAGGACACAGGGAGTAAGAAAAGGAGTTAGTAAAGTGAAGTAAGGAGAATAAAGGAAGGGAAAATAGTGAAGGAGCAAAAGAAGGGAAGTGAGAGGAAGTAAAGTAAAGGAGAAAGTCTGAAAGAAGGTGAGTGTGGGAGTATGGCTAAGTTATAGGGAGTGAGCATGACAGAAGAGGAGCTAGAGACTAAGAGGACTGAGAGAATGAGGCTAACAGAGAGAGAATGAGGAAAGGGGAGTGTAGAACTAAGGGGACACAGGGAGTAAGAAAAGGAGTTAGTAAAGTGAAGTAAGGAGAATAAAGAAAGGGAAAAGAGTGAAGGAGCAAAAGAAGGGAAGAGAGAGAAAAAAAAGTAAAGGAGAAAGTCTGAAAGAAGGTGAGTGTGGCAGTATGGCTGAGTTATAGGGTGTGAGCGTGACAGAAGAGGAGTGACAGACTAAGGGGTCAGAGAGAATGAGGCTAACAGAGAGAGAATGAGGGAAAAGGAGTGTAGAACTAGGAGGACAGAGGGAGTAAGAGAAAGAGTTAGTATAGTGGAGTAAGGAAAGTAAGGGAAGGGAAAAGAGTGAAGGAGTGAACGAAAGGAAGAGAGAGGAAGGAAAGTAAAATAGAAGGTCTGAAAGAAGGTGAGTGTGGGAGTGTGGCTGAGTTATAGGGTGTGAGCATGACAGAAGAGGAGTGAGAGACTAAGGGGATGGAAAGAATGAGGCTAACAGAGAGAGATTGAAGGAAGGGGAGTGTAGAACTAAGAGGACAGAGGGAGCAAGAGAAAGAGTTAGTATAGTGGAGTAAGGAAAGTAAGGGAAGGGAAAGTAGTCAAGGAGCGAAAGAAGGGAAGAGAGAGGAAGGAAAGTAAAGGAGAAAGTCTGAAAGAAGGTGAGTGTGGGAGTATGGCTGAGTTATAGGGAGTGAGCGTGACAGAAGAGGAGTGAGAGACTAAGAGGACGGAGAGAATGAGGCTAACAGAAAGAGAATGAAGGAAGGGGAGTGTAGAACTAAGAGGACAGAGGCAGTAAGACAAGGAGTTAGTGAAGTGGAGTAAGGAAAGTAAGGGAAGGGAAAAGAGTGAAGGAGTGAAGGAAGGGAAGAGAGAGGAAGGAAAGTAAAGGAGAAAGTCTGAAAGAAGGTGAGTGTGGGAGTATGGCTGAGTTATAGGGAGTGAGAGTGATAGAAGAGGAGTGAAAGACTAAGAGGACGGAGAGAATGAGGCTAACAGAGAGAAAATGAGGGAAGGGGAGTGTAGAACTAAGAGGACAGAGGGAGTAAGAGAAGGAGTTAGTGAAGTGGAGTAAAGAAAGTAAGGGAAGGGAAAAGAGTGAAGGAGCGAAAGAAGGGAAGGGAAAGGAGTGGGGTATGGCTGAGTTATACGGAGTGAGTGTGACAGAAGAGGAGGTCTGAAGGAGCGAAAGAAGGGAAGGGACAGTAAGGAAAGTAAAGTAAAGGAGAAGGTCTGAAAGAAGGTGAGTGTGGGAGTATGGCTTAGTTATACGGAGTGAGTGTGACAGAAGTGGAGTGAGAGACTAAGGGGACGGAAAGAATGAGGCTAACAGAGAGAGAATGAGGGAAGGGGAGTGCAGAACTAAGAGGACAGAGGGAGTAACAAAAGGAATTAGTAAAGTGAAGTAAGGAGAATAAAGGAAGGAAAAAGAGTGAAGGAGCAAGAGAAGGGAAGATAGAGAAAGAAAAGTAAAGGAGAAAGTCTGAAAGAAGGTGAGTGTTAGAGTATGGCTGAGTTATAAGGTGTGATCGTGACAGAAGAGGGGTGAGAGACTAAGGGGATGGAAAGAATGAGGCTAACAGAGAGAGAATGAGGGAAGGGGAGTGCAGAACTAAGAGGACAGAGGGAGTAACAAAAGGAATTAGTAAAGTGAAGTAAGGAGAATAAAGGAAGGGAAAAGAGTGAAGGAGCAAGAGAAGGGAAGATAGAGAAAGAAAAGTAAAGGAGAAAGTCTGAAAGAAGGTGAGTGTTAGAGTATGGCTGAGTTATAAGGTGTGATCGTGACAGAAGAGGGGTGAGAGACTAAGGGGATGGAAAGAATGAGGCTAACAGAGAGAGAATGAGGGAAAAGGAGTGTAGAACTAGGAGGACAGAGGGAGTAAGAGAAAGAGTTAGTATAGTGGAGTAAGGAAAGTAAGGGTAGGGAAAAGAGTGAAGGAGTGAACGAAAGGAAGTGAGAGGAAGTAAAGTAAAGGAGAAAGTCTGAAAGAAGGTGAGTGTGGGAGTATGGCTAAGTTATAGGGAGTGAGCATGACAGAAGAGGAGCTAGAGACTGAGAGGACTGAGAGAATGAGGCTAACAGAGAGAGAATGAGGAAAGGGGAGTGTAGAACTAAGGGGACACAGGGAGTAAGAAAAGGAGTTAGTAAAGTGAAGTAAGGAGAATAAAGAAAGGGAAAAGAGTGAAGGAGCAAAAGAAGGGAAGAGAGAGAAAGAAAAGTAAAGGAGAAAGTCTGAAAGAAGGTGAGTGTGGCAGTATGGCTGAGTTATAGGGTGTGAGCGTGACAGAAGAGGAGTGACAGACTAAGGGGTCAGAGAGAATGAGGCTAACAGAGAGAGAATGAGGGAAAAGGAGTGTAGAACTTGGAGGACAGAGGGAGTAAGAGAAAGAGTTAGTATAGTGGAGTAAGGAAAGTAAGGGAAGGGAAAAGAGTGAAGGAGTGAACGAAAGGAAGAGAGAGGAAGGAAAGTAAAAGAGAAGGTCTGAAAGAAGGTGAGTGTGGGAGTGTGGCTGAGTTATAGGGTGTGAGCATGACAGAAGAGGAGTGAGAGACTAAGGGGATGGAAAGAATGAGGCTAACAGAGAGAGATTGAAGGAAGGGGAGTGTAGAACTAAGAGGACAGAGGGAGCAAGAGAAAGAGTTAGTATAGTGGAGTAAGGAAAGTAAGGGAAGGGAAATGAGTCAAGGAGCGAAAGAAGGGAAGAGAGAGGAAGGAAAGTAAAGGAGAAAGTCTGAAAGAAGGTGAGTGTGGGAGTATGGCTGAGTTATAGGGAGTGAGCGTGACAGAAGAGGAGTGAGAGACTAAGAGGACGGAGAGAATGAGGCTAACAGAAAGAGAATGAAGGAAGGGGAGTGTAGAACTAAGAGGACAGAGGCAGTAAGACAAGGAGTTAGTGAAGTGGAGTAAGGAAAGTAAGGGAAGGGAAAAGAGTGAAGGAGTGAAGGAAGGGAAGAGAGAGGAAGGAAAGTAAAGGAGAAAGTCTGAAAGAAGGTGAGTGTGGGAGTATGGCTGAGTTATAGGGAGTGAGAGTGATAGAAGAGGAGTGAAAGACTAAGAGGACGGAGAGAATGAGGCTAACAGAGAGAAAATGAGGGAAGGGGAGTGTAGAACTAAGAGGACAGAGGGAGTAAGAGAAGGAGTTAGTGAAGTGGAGTAAAGAAAGTAAGGGAAGGGAAAGGAGTGGGGTATGGCTGAGTTATACGGAGTGAGTGTGACAGAAGAGGAGGTCTGAAGGAGCGAAAGAAGGGAAGGGACAGTAAGGAAAGTAAAGTAAAGGAGAAGGTCTGAAAGAAGGTGAGTGTGGGAGTATGGCTGAGTTATACGGAGTGAGTGTGACAGAAGTGGAGTGAGAGACTAAGGGGACGGAAAGAATGAGGCTAACAGAGAGAGAATAAGGGAAGGGGAGTGCAGAACTAAGAGGACAGAGGGAGTAACAAAAGGAATTAGTAAAGTGAAGTAAGGAGAATAAAGGAAGGGAAAAGAGTGAAGGAGCAAGAGAAGGGAAGATAGAGAAAGAAAAGTAAAGGAGAAAGTCTGAAAGAAGGTGAGTGTTAGAGTATGGCTGAGTTATAGGGTGTGATCGTGACAGAAGAGGGGTGAGAGACTAAGGGGATGGAAAGAATGAGGCTAACAGAGAGAGAATGAAGGAAGGGGCGTGCAGAACTAAGAGGACAGAGGGAGTAAGACAAGGAGTTAGTGAAGTGGAGTAAGGAAAGTAAGGGAAGGGAAAAGAGTGAAGGAGTTAAGGAAGGGAAGAGAAAGGAAGGAAAGTAAAGGAGAAAGTCTGAAAGAAGGTGAGTGTGGGAGTGTGGCTGAGTTATAGGGAGTGAGCATGACAGAAGAGGAGTGAGAGACTAAGAGGATGGAGAGAATGAGGCTAACAAAGAGAATGAGGGAAGGGGAGTGTAGAACTAAGAGGACAAAGGGAGTAAGAGAATAAGTTAGTGAAGTGGAGTAAGGAAAGTAAGGGAAGGGAAAAGAGTGAAGGAGCGAAAGAAGGGAAGGGACAGAAAGGAAAGTAAAGGAGAAGGTCGGAAAGAAGGTGAGTTAGGGAGTATGGCTGAGTTATACGGAGTGAGTGTGAAAGAAGAGGAGTGAGAGACTAAGAGGACGGAGAGAATGAGGCTAACAGAGAGAGAATGAGGGAAGGGGAGTGTAGAACTAAGAGGACAGAGGGAGTAAGAGAAGGAGTTAGTGAAGTGGAGTAAGGAAAGTAAGAGAAGGGAAAAGAGTGAAGGAGCAAAAGAAGGGAAGGGACAGAAAGGAAAGTAAAGGAGAAGGTCTGAAAGAAGGTGAGTGTGGGAGTATGGCTGAGTTATATGGAGTGAGTGTGACAGAAGAGGAGTGAGAGACTAAGGGGACGGAAAGAATGAGGCTAACAGATAGAGAATGAAGGAAGGGGAGTGCAGACCTAAGAGGACAGAGGGAGTAAGACAAGGAGTTAGTAAAGTGGAGTAAGGAAAGTAAGGGAAGGGAAAAGAGTGAAGGAGCAAAAGAAGGGAAGAGAGTTGAAGGAAAGTAAGGGAGAAAGTGTGAAAGAAGGTGAGTGTGGGAGTATAGCTGAGTTATAGGGAGTGAGCATGACAGAAGAGGAGTGAGAGACTAAGAGGATGGAGAGAATGAGGCTAACAGAGAGAGAATGAGGGAAGGGGAGTGTAGAACTAAGAGGACACAGGGAGTAAGAAAAGGAGTTCGTAAAGTGAAGTAAGGAGAATAAAGGAAGGGAAAAGAGTGAAGGACCAAAAGAAGGGTAGAGAGAGAAAGAAAAGTAAAGGAGAAAGTCTGAAGGAAGGTGAGTGTGGGAGAATGGCTGAGTTATAGGGTGTGAGCGTGACAAAAGAGGAGTGAGAGACTAAGGGGACGGAAGGAATGAGGCTAACAGAGAGAGAAAGAAGGAAGGGGAGTGCAGAACTAAGAGGACAGAGGGAGTAAGGCAAGGAGTTAGTGAAGTGGAGTAAGGAAAGTAAGGGAAGGGAAAAGAGTGAAGGAGCGAAAGAAGGGAAGGGACAGAAAGTAAAGTAAAGGAGAAGGTCTGAAAGAAGGTGAGTGTGGGATTATGGCTGAGTTATATGGAGTGAGTGTGACAGAAGAGGAGTGAGAGACGAAGGGGACGGAAAGAATGAGGCTAACAGAGAGAATGAGGGAAGGGGAGTGTAGAACTAAGAGGACACAGGGACTAAGAAAAGGAGTTAGTAAAGTGAAGTAAGGAGAATAAAGGAAGGGAAAAGAGTGAAGGAGCAAAAGGAGAAAGTCTGAAAGAAGGTGAGTTTAGGAGTATGGCTGAGTTATAGGGTGTGAGCGTGACAGAAGAGGAGTGAGACACTAACGAGACAGAAGGAATGAGGCTAACAGAGAGAGAATGAAGGAAGGGGAGTGCAGAACTAAGAGGACAGAGGGAGTAAGACAAGGAGTTAGTGAAGTGGAGTAAGAAAAGTAAGGGAAGGGAAAAGAGTGAAGGAGTGAAAGAAGGGAAGGGACAGAAAGGAAAGTAAAGGAGAAGGTCTGAAAGAAGGTGAGTGTGGGAGTATGGCTGAGTTATACGGAGTGAGTGTGACAGAAGAGGAGTGAGAGACTAAGGGGACAGAAAGAATTAGGCTAACAGAGAGAGAATGAGGGAAGGGGAGTGTAGAACTAAGAGGACACAGGGAGTAAGAAAAG
This sequence comes from Lissotriton vulgaris, assembly GCF_964263255.1. Taxonomy (NCBI): domain Eukaryota; kingdom Metazoa; phylum Chordata; class Amphibia; order Caudata; family Salamandridae; genus Lissotriton; species Lissotriton vulgaris. The sequence goes on from NW_028244725.1 coordinate 203,755, forward strand.
GAGTTAGTAAAGTGAAGTAAGGAGAATAAAGGAAGGGAAAAGAGTGAAGGAGCAAGAGAAGGGAAGATAGAGAAAGAAAAGTAAAGGAGAAAGTCTGAAAGAAGGTGAGTGTGGGAGTATGGCTGAATTATAGGGTGTGATCGTGACAGAAGAGGAGTGAGAGACTAAGGGGATGGAAAGAATGAGGCTAACAGAGAGAGAATGAAGGAAGGGGAGTGCAGAACTAAGAGGACAGAGGGAGTAAGACAAGGAGTTAGTTAAGTGGGGTAAGGAAGGTAAGGGAAGGGAAAAGAGTGAAGGAGCAAAAGAAGGGAATAGAGAGTAAGGAAAGTAAAGGAGAAAGTGTGAAAGAAGGTGAGTGTGGGAGTATAGCTGAGTTATAGGGAGTGAGCATGACAGAAGAGGAGTGAGAGACTAAGAGGACGGAGAGAATGAGGTTAACAGAAAGAGAATGAAGGAAGGGGAGTGTAGAACTAAGAGGACAGACGGAGTAAGACAAGGAGTTAGTGAAGTGGAGTAAGGAAAGTAAGGGAAGGGAAAAGAGTGAAGGAGTTAAGGAAGGGAAGAGAAAGGAAGGGAAGTAAAGGAGAAAGTCTGAAAGAAGGTGAGTTTGGGAGTATGGCTGAGTTATACGGAGTGAGTGTGAAAGAAGAGGAGTGAGAGACTAAGAGGACAGAGAGAATGAGGCTAACAGAGAGAGAATGAGGGAAGGGGAGTGTAGAACTAAGAGGACAGAGGGAGTAAGAGAAGGAGTTAGTGAAGTGGAGTAAGGAAAGTAAGAGAAGGGAAAAGAGTGAAGGAGCAAAAGAAGGGAAGGGACAGAAAGGAAAGTAAAGGAGAAGGTCTGAAAGAAGGTGAGTGTGGGAGTATGGCTGAGTTATACGGAGTGAGTGTGACAGAAGAGGAGTGAGAGACTAAGGGGACGGAAAGAATGAGGCTAACAGATAGAGAATGAAGGAAGGGGAGTGCAGAACTAAGAGGACAGAGGGAGTAAGACAAGGAGTTAGTAAAGTGGACTAAGGAAAGTAAGGGAAGGGAAAAGAGTTAAGGAGCAAAAGAAGGGAATAGAGAGTAAGGAAAGTAAAGGAGAAAGTGTGAAAGAAGGTGAGTGTGGGAGTATAGCTGAGTTATAGGGAGTGAGCATGACAGAAGAGGAGTGAGAGACTAAGAGGACGGAGAGAATGAGGTTAACAGAAAGAGAATGAAGGAAGGGGAGTGTAGAACTAAGAGGACAGACGGAGTAAGACAAGGAGTTAGTGAAGTGGAGTAAGGAAAGTAAGGGAAGGGAAAAGAGTGAAGGAGTTAAGGAAGGGAAGAGAAAGGAAGGGAAGTAAAGGAGAAAGTCTGAAAGAAGGTGAGTTTGGGAGTATGGCTGAGTTATACGGAGTGAGTGTGAAAGAAGAGGAGTGAGAGACTAAGAGGACAGAGAGAATGAGGCTAACAGAGAGAGAATGAGTGAAGGGGAGTGTAGAACTAAGAGGACAGAGGGAGTAAGAGAAGGAGTTAGTGAAGTGGAGTAAGGAAAGTAAGAGAAGGGAAAAGAGTGAAGGAGCAAAAGAAGGGAAGGGACAGAAAGGAAAGTAATGGAGAAGGTCTGAAAGAAGGTGAGTGTGGGAGTATGGCTGAGTTATACGGAGTGAGTGTGACAGAAGAGGAGTGAGAGACTAAGGGGACGGAAAGAATGAGGCTAACAGATAGAGAATGAAGGAAGGGGAGTGCAGACCTAAGAGGACAGAGGGAGTAAGACAAGGAGTTAGTAAAGTGGAGTAAGGAAAGTAAGGGAAGGGAAAAGAGTGAAGGAGCAAAAGAAGGGAAGAGAGTTGAAGGAAAGTAAGGGAGAAAGTGTGAAAGAAGGTGAGTGTGGGAGTATAGCTGAGTTATAGGGAGTGAGCATGACAGAAGAGGAGTGAGAGACTAAGAGGATGGAGAGAATGAGGCTAACAGAGAGAGAATGAGGGAAGGGGAGTGTAGAACTAAGAGGACACAGGGAGTAAGAAAAGGAGTTCGTAAAGTGAAGTAAGGAGAATAAAGGAAGGGAAAAGAGTGAAGGACCAAAAGAAGGGTAGAGAGAGAAAGAAAAGTAAAGGAGAAAGTCTGAAAGAAGGTGAGTGTGGGAGAATGGCTGAGTTATAGGGTGTGAGCGTGACAAAAGAGGAGTGAGAGACTAAGGGGACGGAAGGAATGAGGCTAACAGAGAGAGAAAGAAGGAAGGGGAGTGCAGAACTAAGAGGACAGAGGGAGTAAGACAAGGAGTTAGTGAAGTGGAGTAAGGAAAGTAAGGGAAGGGAAAAGAGTGAAGGAGCGAAAGAAGGGAAGGGACAGAAAGTAAAGTAAAGGAGAAGGTCTGAAAGAAGGTGAGTGTGGGATTATGGCTGAGTTATATGGAGTGAGTGTGACAGAAGAGGAGTGAGAGACGAAGGGGACGGAAAGAATGAGGCTAACAGAGAGAATGAGGGAAGGGGAGTGTAGAACTAAGAGGACACAGGGACTAAGAAAAGGAGTTAGTAAAGTGAAGTAAGGAGAATAAAGGAAGGGAAAAGAGTGAAGGAGCAAAAGGAGAAAGTCTGAAAGAAGGTGAGTTTAGGAGTATGGCTGAGTTATAGGGTGTGAGCGTGACAGAAGAGGAGTGAGACACTAACGAGACAGAAGGAATGAGGCTAACAGAGAGAGAATGAAGGAAGGGGAGTGCAGAACTAAGAGGACAGAGGGAGTAAGACAAGGAGTTAGTGAAGTGGAGTAAGAAAAGTAAGGGAAGGGAAAAGAGTGAAGGAGTGAAAAAAGGGAAGGGACAGAAAGGAAAGTAAAGGGGAAGGTCTGAAAGAAGGTGAGTGTGGGAGTATGGCTGAGTTATACGGAGTGAGTGTGACAGAAGAGGAGTGAGAGACTAAGGGGACAGAAAGAATTAGGCTAACAGAGAGAGAATGAGGGAAGGGGAGTGTAGAACTAAGAGGACACAGGGAATAAGAAAAGGAGTTAGTAAAGTGAAGTAAGGAGAATAAAGGAAGGGAAAATAGTGAAGGAGCAAAAGAAGGGAAGAGAGAGGAAGTAAAGTAAAGGAGAAAGTCTGAAAGAAGGTGAGTGTGGGAGTATGGCTGAGTTATAGGGAGTGAGCATGACAGAAGAGGAGCTAGAGACTAAGAGGACGGAGAGAATGAGGCTAACAGAGAGAGAATGAGGGAAAGGGAGTGTAGAACTAGGAGGGCAGAGGAAGTAAGAGAAAGAGTTAGTGAAGTGGAGTAAGGAAAGTAAGGAAAAGGAAATAGAGTGAAGGAGCGAAAGAAGGGAAGGGACTGAAAGTAAAGCAAGGAGAAGGTCTGAAAGAAGGTGGGTGTGGTAGTATGGCTGAGTTATAAGGAGTGAGTGTGACAGAAGAGGAGTGAGAGACTAAGGGGACGGAAAGAATGAGGCTAACAGAGAGAGAATGAGGAAAGGGGAGTGTAGAACTAAGGGGACACAGGGATTAAGAAAAGGAGTTAGTAAAGTGAAGTAAGGAGAATAAAGAAAGGGAAAAGAGTGAAGGAGCAAAAGAAGGGAAGAGAGAGAAAGAAAAGTAAAGGAGAAAGTCTGAAAGAAGGTGAGTGTGGCAGTATGGCTGAGTTATAGGGTGTGAGCGTGACAGAAGAGGAGTGACAGACTAAGGGGTCAGAGAGAATGAGGCTAACAGATAGAGAATGAGGGAAAAGGAGTGTATAACTAGGAGGACAGAGGGAGTAAGAGAAAGAGTTAGTATAGTGGACTAAGGAAAGTAAGGGTAGGGAAAAGAGTGAACGAGTGAACGAAAGGAAGAGAGAGGAAGGAAAGTAAAAGAGAAGGTCTGAAAGAAGGTGAGTGTGGGAGTGTGGCTGAGTTATAGGGTGTGAGCATGACAGAAGAGGAGTGAGAGACTAAGGGGATGGAAAGAATGAGGCTAACAGAGAGAGATTGAAGGAAGGGGAGTGTAGAACTAAGAGGACAGAGGGAGCAAGAGAAAGAGTTAGTATAGTGGAGTAAGGAAAGTAATGGAAGGGAAATGAGTCAAGGAGCGAAAGAAGGGAAGAGAGAGGAAGGAAAGTAAAGGAGAAAGTCTGAAAGAAGGTGAGTGTGGGAGTATGGCTGAGTTATAGGGAGTGAGCGTGACAGAAGAGGAGTGAGAGACTAAGAGGACGGAGAGAATGAGGCTAACAGAAAGAGAATGAAGGAAGGGGAGTGTAGAACTAAGAGGACAGAGGCAGCAAGACAAGGAGTTAGTGAAGTGGAGTAAGGAAAGTAAGGGAAGGGAAAAGAGTGAAGGAGTGAAGGAAGGGAAGAGAGAGGAAGGAAAGTAAAGGAGAAAGTCTGAAAGAAGGTGAGTGTGGGAGTATGGCTGAGTTATAGGGAGTGAGAGTGATAGAAGAGGAGTGAAAGACTAAGAGGACGGAGAGAATGAGGCTAACAGGGAGAAAATGAGGGAAGGGGAGTGTAGAACTAAGAGGACAAAGGGAGTAAGAGAAGTAGTTAGTGAAGTGGAGTAAGGAAAGTAAGGGAAGGGAAAAGAGTGAAGGAGCGAAAGAACGGAAGTGACAGAAAGGAAAGTAAAGGAGAAGGTCTGAAAGAAGGTGAGTGTGGGAGTATGGCTGAGTTATACGGAGTGAGTGTGACAGAAGAGGAGTGAGAGACTAAGGGGACGGAAAGAATGAGGCTACCAGAGAGAGAATGAGGGAAGTGGAGTGTAGAACTACGAGGACACAGGGAGTAAGAAAAGGAGTTAGTAAAGTGAAGTAAGGAGAATAAAGGAAGGGAAAATAGTGAAGGAGCAAAAGAAGGGAAGAGAGAGAAAGAAAAGTAAAGGAGAAAGTCTGAAAGAAGGTGAGTGTGGGAGTATGGCTGAGTTATACGGAGTGAGTGTGACAGAAGAGGAGTAAGAGACTAAGGGGACGGAAAGAATGAGGCTAACAGAGAGAGAATGAGGGAAGTGGAGTGTAGAACTAAGAGGACACAGGGAGTAAGAAAAGGAGTTAGTAAAGTGAAGTAAGGAGAATAAAGGAAGGGAAAATAGTGAAGGAGCAAAAGAAGGGAAGTGAGAGGAAGTAAAGTAAAGGAGAAAGTCTGAAAGAAGGTGAGTGTGGGAGTATGGCTAAGTTATAGGGAGTGAGCATGACAGAAGAGGAGCTAGAGACTAAGAGGACTGAGAGAATGAGGCTAACAGAGAGAGAATGAGGAAAGGGGAGTGTAGAACTAAGGGGACACAGGGAGTAAGAAAAGGAGTTAGTAAAGTGAAGTAAGGAGAATAAAGAAAGGGAAAAGAGTGAAGGAGCAAAAGAAGGGAAGAGAGAGAAAAAAAAGTAAAGGAGAAAGTCTGAAAGAAGGTGAGTGTGGCAGTATGGCTGAGTTATAGGGTGTGAGCGTGACAGAAGAGGAGTGACAGACTAAGGGGTCAGAGAGAATGAGGCTAACAGAGAGAGAATGAGGGAAAAGGAGTGTAGAACTAGGAGGACAGAGGGAGTAAGAGAAAGAGTTAGTATAGTGGAGTAAGGAAAGTAAGGGAAGGGAAAAGAGTGAAGGAGTGAACGAAAGGAAGAGAGAGGAAGGAAAGTAAAATAGAAGGTCTGAAAGAAGGTGAGTGTGGGAGTGTGGCTGAGTTATAGGGTGTGAGCATGACAGAAGAGGAGTGAGAGACTAAGGGGATGGAAAGAATGAGGCTAACAGAGAGAGATTGAAGGAAGGGGAGTGTAGAACTAAGAGGACAGAGGGAGCAAGAGAAAGAGTTAGTATAGTGGAGTAAGGAAAGTAAGGGAAGGGAAAGTAGTCAAGGAGCGAAAGAAGGGAAGAGAGAGGAAGGAAAGTAAAGGAGAAAGTCTGAAAGAAGGTGAGTGTGGGAGTATGGCTGAGTTATAGGGAGTGAGCGTGACAGAAGAGGAGTGAGAGACTAAGAGGACGGAGAGAATGAGGCTAACAGAAAGAGAATGAAGGAAGGGGAGTGTAGAACTAAGAGGACAGAGGCAGTAAGACAAGGAGTTAGTGAAGTGGAGTAAGGAAAGTAAGGGAAGGGAAAAGAGTGAAGGAGTGAAGGAAGGGAAGAGAGAGGAAGGAAAGTAAAGGAGAAAGTCTGAAAGAAGGTGAGTGTGGGAGTATGGCTGAGTTATAGGGAGTGAGAGTGATAGAAGAGGAGTGAAAGACTAAGAGGACGGAGAGAATGAGGCTAACAGAGAGAAAATGAGGGAAGGGGAGTGTAGAACTAAGAGGACAGAGGGAGTAAGAGAAGGAGTTAGTGAAGTGGAGTAAAGAAAGTAAGGGAAGGGAAAAGAGTGAAGGAGCGAAAGAAGGGAAGGGAAAGGAGTGGGGTATGGCTGAGTTATACGGAGTGAGTGTGACAGAAGAGGAGGTCTGAAGGAGCGAAAGAAGGGAAGGGACAGTAAGGAAAGTAAAGTAAAGGAGAAGGTCTGAAAGAAGGTGAGTGTGGGAGTATGGCTTAGTTATACGGAGTGAGTGTGACAGAAGTGGAGTGAGAGACTAAGGGGACGGAAAGAATGAGGCTAACAGAGAGAGAATGAGGGAAGGGGAGTGCAGAACTAAGAGGACAGAGGGAGTAACAAAAGGAATTAGTAAAGTGAAGTAAGGAGAATAAAGGAAGGAAAAAGAGTGAAGGAGCAAGAGAAGGGAAGATAGAGAAAGAAAAGTAAAGGAGAAAGTCTGAAAGAAGGTGAGTGTTAGAGTATGGCTGAGTTATAAGGTGTGATCGTGACAGAAGAGGGGTGAGAGACTAAGGGGATGGAAAGAATGAGGCTAACAGAGAGAGAATGAGGGAAGGGGAGTGCAGAACTAAGAGGACAGAGGGAGTAACAAAAGGAATTAGTAAAGTGAAGTAAGGAGAATAAAGGAAGGGAAAAGAGTGAAGGAGCAAGAGAAGGGAAGATAGAGAAAGAAAAGTAAAGGAGAAAGTCTGAAAGAAGGTGAGTGTTAGAGTATGGCTGAGTTATAAGGTGTGATCGTGACAGAAGAGGGGTGAGAGACTAAGGGGATGGAAAGAATGAGGCTAACAGAGAGAGAATGAGGGAAAAGGAGTGTAGAACTAGGAGGACAGAGGGAGTAAGAGAACGAGTTAGTATAGTGGAGTAAGGAAAGTAAGGGTAGGGAAAAGAGTGAAGGAGTGAACGAAAGGAAGTGAGAGGAAGTAAAGTAAAGGAGAAAGTCTGAAAGAAGGTGAGTGTGGGAGTATGGCTAAGTTATAGGGAGTGAGCATGACAGAAGAGGAGCTAGAGACTGAGAGGACTGAGAGAATGAGGCTAACAGAGAGAGAATGAGGAAAGGGGAGTGTAGAACTAAGGGGACACAGGGAGTAAGAAAAGGAGTTAGTAAAGTGAAGTAAGGAGAATAAAGAAAGGGAAAAGAGTGAAGGAGCAAAAGAAGGGAAGAGAGAGAAAGAAAAGTAAAGGAGAAAGTCTGAAAGAAGGTGAGTGTGGCAGTATGGCTGAGTTATAGGGTGTGAGCGTGACAGAAGAGGAGTGACAGACTAAGGGGTCAGAGAGAATGAGGCTAACAGAGAGAGAATGAGGGAAAAGGAGTGTAGAACTTGGAGGACAGAGGGAGTAAGAGAAAGAGTTAGTATAGTGGAGTAAGGAAAGTAAGGGAAGGGAAAAGAGTGAAGGAGTGAACGAAAGGAAGAGAGAGGAAGGAAAGTAAAAGAGAAGGTCTGAAAGAAGGTGAGTGTGGGAGTGTGGCTGAGTTATAGGGTGTGAGCATGACAGAAGAGGAGTGAGAGACTAAGGGGATGGAAAGAATGAGGCTAACAGAGAGAGATTGAAGGAAGGGGAGTGTAGAACTAAGAGGACAGAGGGAGCAAGAGAAAGAGTTAGTATAGTGGAGTAAGGAAAGTAAGGGAAGGGAAATGAGTCAAGGAGCGAAAGAAGGGAAGAGAGAGGAAGGAAAGTAAAGGAGAAAGTCTGAAAGAAGGTGAGTGTGGGAGTATGGCTGAGTTATAGGGAGTGAGCGTGACAGAAGAGGAGTGAGAGACTAAGAGGACGGAGAGAATGAGGCTAACAGAAAGAGAATGAAGGAAGGGGAGTGTAGAACTAAGAGGACAGAGGCAGTAAGACAAGGAGTTAGTGAAGTGGAGTAAGGAAAGTAAGGGAAGGGAAAAGAGTGAAGGAGTGAAGGAAGGGAAGAGAGAGGAAGGAAAGTAAAGGAGAAAGTCTGAAAGAAGGTGAGTGTGGGAGTATGGCTGAGTTATAGGGAGTGAGAGTGATAGAAGAGGAGTGAAAGACTAAGAGGACGGAGAGAATGAGGCTAACAGAGAGAAAATGAGGGAAGGGGAGTGTAGAACTAAGAGGACAGAGGGAGTAAGAGAAGGAGTTAGTGAAGTGGAGTAAAGAAAGTAAGGGAAGGGAAAGGAGTGGGGTATGGCTGAGTTATACGGAGTGAGTGTGACAGAAGAGGAGGTCTGAAGGAGCGAAAGAAGGGAAGGGACAGTAAGGAAAGTAAAGTAAAGGAGAAGGTCTGAAAGAAGGTGAGTGTGGGAGTATGGCTGAGTTATACGGAGTGAGTGTGACAGAAGTGGAGTGAGAGACTAAGGGGACGGAAAGAATGAGGCTAACAGAGAGAGAATAAGGGAAGGGGAGTGCAGAACTAAGAGGACAGAGGGAGTAACAAAAGGAATTAGTAAAGTGAAGTAAGGAGAATAAAGGAAGGGAAAAGAGTGAAGGAGCAAGAGAAGGGAAGATAGAGAAAGAAAAGTAAAGGAGAAAGTCTGAAAGAAGGTGAGTGTTAGAGTATGGCTGAGTTATAGGGTGTGATCGTGACAGAAGAGGGGTGAGAGACTAAGGGGATGGAAAGAATGAGGCTAACAGAGAGAGAATGAAGGAAGGGGCGTGCAGAACTAAGAGGACAGAGGGAGTAAGACAAGGAGTTAGTGAAGTGGAGTAAGGAAAGTAAGGGAAGGGAAAAGAGTGAAGGAGTTAAGGAAGGGAAGAGAAAGGAAGGAAAGTAAAGGAGAAAGTCTGAAAGAAGGTGAGTGTGGGAGTGTGGCTGAGTTATAGGGAGTGAGCATGACAGAAGAGGAGTGAGAGACTAAGAGGATGGAGAGAATGAGGCTAACAAAGAGAATGAGGGAAGGGGAGTGTAGAACTAAGAGGACAAAGGGAGTAAGAGAATAAGTTAGTGAAGTGGAGTAAGGAAAGTAAGGGAAGGGAAAAGAGTGAAGGAGCGAAAGAAGGGAAGGGACAGAAAGGAAAGTAAAGGAGAAGGTCGGAAAGAAGGTGAGTTAGGGAGTATGGCTGAGTTATACGGAGTGAGTGTGAAAGAAGAGGAGTGAGAGACTAAGAGGACGGAGAGAATGAGGCTAACAGAGAGAGAATGAGGGAAGGGGAGTGTAGAACTAAGAGGACAGAGGGAGTAAGAGAAGGAGTTAGTGAAGTGGAGTAAGGAAAGTAAGAGAAGGGAAAAGAGTGAAGGAGCAAAAGAAGGGAAGGGACAGAAAGGAAAGTAAAGGAGAAGGTCTGAAAGAAGGTGAGTGTGGGAGTATGGCTGAGTTATATGGAGTGAGTGTGACAGAAGAGGAGTGAGAGACTAAGGGGACGGAAAGAATGAGGCTAACAGATAGAGAATGAAGGAAGGGGAGTGCAGACCTAAGAGGACAGAGGGAGTAAGACAAGGAGTTAGTAAAGTGGAGTAAGGAAAGTAAGGGAAGGGAAAAGAGTGAAGGAGCAAAAGAAGGGAAGAGAGTTGAAGGAAAGTAAGGGAGAAAGTGTGAAAGAAGGTGAGTGTGGGAGTATAGCTGAGTTATAGGGAGTGAGCATGACAGAAGAGGAGTGAGAGACTAAGAGGATGGAGAGAATGAGGCTAACAGAGAGAGAATGAGGGAAGGGGAGTGTAGAACTAAGAGGACACAGGGAGTAAGAAAAGGAGTTCGTAAAGTGAAGTAAGGAGAATAAAGGAAGGGAAAAGAGTGAAGGACCAAAAGAAGGGTAGAGAGAGAAAGAAAAGTAAAGGAGAAAGTCTGAAGGAAGGTGAGTGTGGGAGAATGGCTGAGTTATAGGGTGTGAGCGTGACAAAAGAGGAGTGAGAGACTAAGGGGACGGAAGGAATGAGGCTAACAGAGAGAGAAAGAAGGAAGGGGAGTGCAGAACTAAGAGGACAGAGGGAGTAAGGCAAGGAGTTAGTGAAGTGGAGTAAGGAAAGTAAGGGAAGGGAAAAGAGTGAAGGAGCGAAAGAAGGGAAGGGACAGAAAGTAAAGTAAAGGAGAAGGTCTGAAAGAAGGTGAGTGTGGGATTATGGCTGAGTTATATGGAGTGAGTGTGACAGAAGAGGAGTGAGAGACGAAGGGGACGGAAAGAATGAGGCTAACAGAGAGAATGAGGGAAGGGGAGTGTAGAACTAAGAGGACACAGGGACTAAGAAAAGGAGTTAGTAAAGTGAAGTAAGGAGAATAAAGGAAGGGAAAAGAGTGAAGGAGCAAAAGGAGAAAGTCTGAAAGAAGGTGAGTTTAGGAGTATGGCTGAGTTATAGGGTGTGAGCGTGACAGAAGAGGAGTGAGACACTAACGAGACAGAAGGAATGAGGCTAACAGAGAGAGAATGAAGGAAGGGGAGTGCAGAACTAAGAGGACAGAGGGAGTAAGACAAGGAGTTAGTGAAGTGGAGTAAGAAAAGTAAGGGAAGGGAAAAGAGTGAAGGAGTGAAAGAAGGGAAGGGACAGAAAGGAAAGTAAAGGAGAAGGTCTGAAAGAAGGTGAGTGTGGGAGTATGGCTGAGTTATACGGAGTGAGTGTGACAGAAGAGGAGTGAGAGACTAAGGGGACAGAAAGAATTAGGCTAACAGAGAGAGAATGAGGGAAGGGGAGTGTAGAACTAAGAGGACACAGGGAGTAAGAAAAGGAGTTAGTAAAGTGAAGTAAGGAGAATAAAGGAAGGGAAAAGAGTGAAGGAGCAAGAGAAGGGAAGATAGAGAAAGAAAAGTAAAGGAGAAAGTCTGAAAGAAGGTGAGTGTGGGAGTATGGCTGAATTATAGGGTGTGATCGTGACAGAAGAGGAGTGAGAGACTAAGGGGGTGGAAAGAATGAGGCTAACAGAGAGAGAATGAAGGAAGGGGAGTGCAGAACTAAGAGGACAGAGGGAGTAAGACAAGGAGTTAGTTAAGTGGGGTAAGGAAGGTAAGGGAAGGGAAAAGAGTGAAGGAGCAAAAGAAGGGAATAGAGAGTAAGGAAAGTAAAGGAGAAAGTGTGAAAGAAGGTGAGTGTGGGAGTATAGCTGAGTTATAGGGAGTGAGCATGACAGAAGAGGAGTGAGAGACTAAGAGGACGGAGAGAATGAGGTTAACAGAAAGAGAATGAAGGAAGGGGAGTGTAGAACTAAGAGGACAGACGGAGTAAGACAAGGAGTTAGTGAAGTGGAGTAAGGAAAGTAAGGGAAGGGAAAAGAGTGAAGGAGTTAAGGAAGGGAAGAGAAAGGAAGGGAAGTAAAGGAGAAAGTCTGAAAGAAGGTGAGTTTGGGAGTATGGCTGAGTTATACGGAGTGAGTGTGAAAGAAGAGGAGTGAGAGACTAAGAGGACAGAGAGAATGAGGCTAACAGAGAGAGAATGAGGGAAGGGGAGTGTAGAACTAAGAGGACAGAGGGAGTAAGAGAAGGAGTTAGTGAAGTGGAGTAAGGAAAGTAAGAGAAGGGAAAAGAGTGAAGGAGCAAAAGAAGGGAAGGGACAGAAAGGAAAGTAAAGGAGAAGGTCTGAAAGAAGGTGAGTGTGGGAGTATGGCTGAGTTATACGGAGTGAGTGTGACAGAAGAGGAGTGAGAGACTAAGGGGACGGAAAGAATGAGGCTAACAGATAGAGAATGAAGGAAGGGGAGTGCAGAACTAAGAGGACAGAGGGAGTAAGACAAGGAGTTAGTAAAGTGGACTAAGGAAAGTAAGGGAAGGGAAAAGAGTTAAGGAGCAAAAGAAGGGAATAGAGAGTAAGGAAAGTAAAGGAGAAAGTGTGAAAGAAGGTGAGTGTGGGAGTATAGCTGAGTTATAGGGAGTGAGCATGACAGAAGAGGAGTGAGAGACTAAGAGGACGGAGAGAATGAGGTTAACAGAAAGAGAATGAAGGAAGGGGAGTGTAGAACTAAGAGGACAGACGGAGTAAGACAAGGAGTTAGTGAAGTGGAGTAAGGAAAGTAAGGGAAGGGAAAAGAGTGAAGGAGTTAAGGAAGGGAAGAGAAAGGAAGGGAAGTAAAGGAGAAAGTCTGAAAGAAGGTGAGTTTGGGAGTATGGCTGAGTTATACGGAGTGAGTGTGAAAGAAGAGGAGTGAGAGACTAAGAGGACAGAGAGAATGAGGCTAACAGAGAGAGAATGAGTGAAGGGGAGTGTAGAACTAAGAGGACAGAGGGAGTAAGAGAAGGAGTTAGTGAAGTGGAGTAAGGAAAGTAAGAGAAGGGAAAAGAGTGAAGGAGCAAAAGAAGGGAAGGGACAGAAAGGAAAGTAATGGAGAAGGTCTGAAAGAAGGTGAGTGTGGGAGTATGGCTGAGTTATACGGAGTGAGTGTGACAGAAGAGGAGTGAGAGACTAAGGGGACGGAAAGAATGAGGCTAACAGATAGAGAATGAAGGAAGGGGAGTGCAGAACTAAGAGGACAGAGGGAGTAAGACAAGGAGTTAGTAAAGTGGACTAAGGAAAGTAAGGGAAGGGAAAAGAGTGAAGGAGTGAATGAAGGGAAGAGAGAGGAAGGAAAGTAAAGGAGAAAGTCTGAAAGAAGGTGAGTGTGGGAGTATGGCTGAGTTATAGGGTGTGATCGTGACAGAAGAGGAGTGAGATACTAAGGGGATGGAAAGAATGAGGCTAACAGAGAGAGAATGAAGGAAGGGGAGTGCAGAACTAAGAGGACAGAGGGAGTAAGACAAGGAGTTAGTGAAGTGGGGTAAGGAAGGTAAGGGAAAGGAAAAGAGTGAAGGAGCAAAAGAAGGGAATAGAGAGTAAGGAAAGTAAAAGAGAAAGTGTGAAAGAAGGTGAGTGTGGGAGTATAGCTGAGTTATAGGGAGTGAGCATGACAGAAGAGGAGTGAGAGACTAAGAGGACGGAGAGAATGAGGTTAACAGAAAGAGAATGAAGGAAGGGGAGTGTAGAACTAAGAGGACAGACGGAGTAAGACAAGGAGTTAGTGAAGTGGAGTAAGGAAAGTAAGGGAAGGGAAAAGAGTGAAGGAGTTAAGGAAGGGAAGAGAAAGGAAGGGAAGTAAAGGAGAAAGTCTGAAAGAAGGTGAGTTTGGGAGTATGGCTGAGTTATACGGAGTGAGTGTGAAAGAAAAGGAGTGAGAGACTAAGAGGACAGAGAGAATGAGGCTAACAGAGAGAGAATGAGGGAAGGGGAGTGTAGAACTAAGAGGACAGAGGGAGTAAGAGAAGGAGTTAGTGAAGTGGAGTAAGGAAAGTAAGAGAAGGGAAAAGAGTGAAGGAGCAAAAGAAGGGAAGGGACAGAAAGGAAAGTAAAGGAGAAGGTCTGAAAGAAGGTGAGTGTGGGAGTATGGCTGAGTTATACGGAGTGAGTGTGACAGAAGAGGAGTGAGAGACTAAGGGGACGGAAAGAATGAGGCTAACAGATAGAGAATGAAGGAAGGGGAGTGCAGAACTAAGAGGACAGAGGGAGTAAGACAAGGAGTTAGTAAAGTGGACTAAGGAAAGTAAGGGAAGGGAAAAGAGTTAAGGAGCAAAAGAAGGGAATAGAGAGTAAGGAAAGTAAAGGAGAAAGTGTGAAAGAAGGTGAGTGTGGGAGTATAGCTGAGTTATAGGGAGTGAGCATGACAGAAGAGGAGTGAGAGACTAAGAGGACGGAGAGAATGAGGTTAACAGAAAGAGAATGAAGGAAGGGGAGTGTAGAACTAAGAGGACAGACGGAGTAAGACAAGGAGTTAGTGAAGTGGAGTAAGGAAAGTAAGGGAAGGGAAAAGAGTGAAGGAGTTAAGGAAGGGAAGAGAAAGGAAGGGAAGTAAAGGAGAAAGTCTGAAAGAAGGCGAGTTTGGGAGTATGGCTGAGTTATACGGAGTGAGTGTGAAAGAAGAGGAGTGAGAGACTAAGAGGACAGAGAGAATGAGGCTAACAGAGAGAGAATGAGGGAAGGGGAGTGTAGAACTAAGAGGACAGAGGGAGTAAGAGAAGGAGTTAGTGAAGTGGAGTAAGGAAAGTAAGAGAAGGGAAAAGAGTGAAGGAGCAAAAGAAGGGGTGGGACAGAAAGGAAAGTAAAGGAGAAGGTCTGAAAGAAGGTGAGTGTGGGAGTATGGCTGAGTTATACGGAGTGAGTGTGACAGAAGAGGAGTGAGAGACTAAGGGGACGGAAAGAATGAGGCTAACAGATAGAGAATGAAGGAAGGGGAGTGCAGAACTAAGAGGACAGAGGGAGTAAGACAAGGAGTTAGTAAAGTGGACTAAGGAAAGTAAGGGAAGGGAAAAGAGTTAAGGAGCAAAAGAAGGGAATAGAGAGTAAGGAAAGTAAAGGAGAAAGTGTGAAAGAAGGAGAGTGTGGGAGTATAGCTGAGTTATAGGGAGTGAGCATGACAGAAGAGGAGTGAGAGACTAAGAGGACGGAGAGAATGAGGTTAACAGAAAGAGAATGAAGGAAGGGGAGTGTAGAACTAAGAGGACAGACGGAGTAAGACAAGGAGTTAGTGAAGTGGAGTAAGGAAAGTAAGGGAAGGGAAAAGAGTGAAGGAGTTAAGGAAGGGAAGAGAAAGGAAGGGAAGTAAAGGAGAAAGTCTGAAAGAAGGTGAGTTTGGGAGTATGGCTGAGTTATACGGAGTGAGTGTGAAAGAAGAGGAGTGAAAGACTAAGAGGACAGAGAGAATGAGGCTAACAGAGAGAGAATGAGGGAAGGGGAGTGTAGAACTAAGAGGACAGAGGGAGTAAGAGAAGGAGTTAGTAAAGTGGACTAAGGAAAGTAAGGGAAGGGAAAAGAGTTAAGGAGCAAAAGAAGGGAATAGAGAGTAAGGAAAGTAAAGGAGAAAGTGTGAAAGAAGGTGAGTGTGGGAGTATAGCTGAGTTATAGGGAGTGAGCATGACAGAAGAGGAGTGAGAGACTAAGAGGTTGGAGAGAATGAGGTTAACAGAAAGAGAATGAAGGAAGGGGAGTGTAGAACTAAGAGGACAGACGGAGTAAGACAAGGAGTTAGTGAAGTGGAGTAAGGAAAGTAAGGGAAGGGAAAAGAGTGAAGGAGTTAAGGAAGGGAAGAGAAAGGAAGGGAAGTAAAGGAGAAAGTCTGAAAGAAGGTGAGTTTGGGAGTATGGCTGAGTTATACGGAGTGAGTGTGAAAGAAGAGGAGTGAGAGACTAAGAGGACAGAGAGAATGAGGCTAACAGAGAGAGAATGAGTGAAGGGGAGTGTAGAACTAAGAGGACAGAGGGAGTAAGAGAAGGAGTTAGTGAAGTGGAGTAAGGAAAGTAAGAGAAGGGAAAAGAGTGAAGGAGCAAAAGAAGGGAAGGGACAGAAAGGAAAGTAATGGAGAAGGTCTGAAAGAAGGTGAGTGTGGGAGTATGGCTGAGTTATACGGAGTGAGTGTGACAGAAGAGGAGTGAGAGACTAAGGGGACGGAAAGAATGAGGCTAACAGATAGAGAATGAAGGAAGGGGAGTGCAGAACTAAGAGGACAGAGAGCGAGTAAGACAAGGAGTTAGTAAAGTGGACTAAGGAAAGTAAGGGAAGGGAAAAGAGTGAAGGAGTGAATGAAGGGAAGAGAGAGGAAGGAAAGTAAAGGAGAAAGTCTGAAAGAAGGTGAGTGTGGGACTTTGGCTGAGTTATAGGGTGTGATCGTGACAGAAGAGGAGTGAGATACTAAGGGGATGGAAAGAATGAGGCTAACAGAGAGAGAATGAAGGAAGGGGAGTGCAGAACTAAGAGGACAGAGGGAGTAAGACAAGGAGTTAGTGAAGTGGGGTAAGGAAGGTAAGGGAAAGGAAAAGAGTGAAGGAGCAAAAGAAGGGAATAGAGAGTAAGGAAAGTAAAGGAGAAAGTGTGAAAGAAGGTGAGTGTGGGAGTATAGCTGAGTTATAGGGAGTGAGCATGACAGAAGAGGAGTGAGAGACTAAGAGGACGGAGAGAATGAGGTTAACAGAAAGAGAATGAAGGAAGGGGAGTGTAGAACTAAGAGGACAGACGGAGTAAGACAAGGAGTTAGTGAAGTGGAGTAAGGAAAGTAAGGGAAGGGAAAAGAGTGAAGGAGTTAAGGAAGGGAAGAGAAAGGAAGGGAAGTAAAGGAGAAAGTCTGAAAGAAGGTGAGTTTGGGAGTATGGCTGAGTTATACGGAGTGAGTGTGAAAGAAGAGGAGTGAGAGACTAAGAGGACAGAGAGAATGAGGCTAACAGAGAGAGAATGAGGGAAGGGGAGTGTAGAACTAAGAGGACAGAGGGAGTAAGAGAATGAGTTAGTGAAGTGGAGTAAGGAAAGTAAGAGAAGGGAAAAGAGTGAAGGAGCAAAAAAAGGGAAGGGACAGAAAGGAAAGTAAAGGAGAAGGTCTGAAAGAAGGTGAGTGTGGGAGTATGGCTGAGTTATACGGAGTGAGTGTGACAGAAGAGGAGTGAGAGACTAAGGGGACGGAAAGAATGAGGCTAACAGATAGAGAATGAAGGAAGGGGAGTGCAGAACTAAGAGGACAGAGGGAGTAAGACAAGGAGTTAGTAAAGTGGACTAAGGAAAGTAAGGGAAGGGAAAAGAGTGAAGGAGTGAATGAAGGGATGAGAGAGGAAGGAAAGTAAAGGAGAAAGTCTGAAAGAAGGTGAGTGTGGGAGTATGGCTGAGTTATAGGGTGTGATCGTGACAGAAGAGGAGTGAGATACTAAGGGGATGGAAAGAATGAGGCTAACAGAGAGAGAATGAAGGAAGGGGAGTGCAGAACTAAGAGGACAGAGGGAGTAAGACAAGGAGTTAGTGAAGTGGGGTAAGGAAGGTAAGGGAAGGGAAAAGAGTGAAGGAGCAAAAGAAGGGAATAGAGAGTAAGGAAAGTAAAGGAGAAAGTGTGAAAGAAGGTGAGTGTGGGAGTATAGCTGAGTTATATGGAGTGAGCATGACAGAAGAGGAGTGAGAGACTAAGAGGACGGAGAGAATGAGGTTAACAGAAAGAGAATGAAGGAAGGGGAGTGTAGAACTAAGAGGACAGACGGAGTAAGACAAGGAGTTAGTGAAGTGGAGTAAGGAAAGTAAGGGAAGGGAAACGAGTGAAGGAGTTAAGGAAGGGAAGAGAAAGGAAGGGAAGTAAAGGAGAAAGTCTGAAAGAAGGTGAGTTTGGGAGTATGGCTGAGTTATACGGAGTGAGTGTGAAAGAAGAGGAGTGAGAGACTAAGAGGACAGAGAGAATGAGGCTAACAGAGAGAGAATGAGTGAAGGGGAGTGTAGAACTAAGAGGACAGAGGGAGTAAGAGAAGGAGTTAGTGAAGTGGAGTAAGGAAAGTAAGAGAAGGGAAAAGAGTGAAGGAGCAAAAGAAGGGAAGGGACAGAAAGGAAAGTAAAGGAGAAGGTCTGAAAGAAGGTGAGTGTGGGAGTATGGCTGAGTTATACGGAGTGAGTGTGACAGAAGAGGAGTGAGAGACTAAGGGGACGGAAAGAATGAGGCTAACAGATAGAGAATGAAGGAAGGGGAGTGCAGAACTAAGAGGACAGAGGGAGTAAGACAAGGAGTTAGTAAAGTGGACTAAGGAAAGTAAGGGAAGGGAAAAGAGTGAAGGAGTGAATGAAGGGAAGAGAGAGGAAGGAAAGTAAAGGAGAAAGTCTGAAAGAAGGTGAGTGTGGGAGTATGGCTGAGTTATAGGGAGTGAGCGTGACAGAAGAGGAGTGAGAGACTAAGAGGATGGAGAGAATGAGGCTAACAGAGAGAGAATGAGGGAAGGGGGGTGCAGAACTAAGAGGACAGAGGGAGTAACAAAAGGAATTAGTAAAGTGAAGTAAGGAGAATAAAGGAAGGGAAAAGAGTGAAGGAGCAAAAGAAGGGAAGCTAGAGAAAGAAAAGTAAAGGAGAAAGTCTGAAAGAAGGTGAGTGTGGGAGTATTGCTGAGTTATAGGGTGTGAGCGTGACAGAAGAGGAGTGAGAGACTAAGGGGCGGAAAGAATGAGGCTAACAGAGAGAGAATGAAGGAAGGGGAGTGCAGAACTAAGAGGACAGAGGGAGTAAGACAAGGAGTTAGTGAACTGGAGTAAGGAAAGTAAGGGAAGGGAAAAGAGTGAAGGAGCAAAAGAAGGGAAGAGAGTTGAAGGAAAGTAAGGGAGAAAGTGTGAAAGAAGGTGAGTGTGGGAGTATAGCTGAGTTATAGGGAGTGAGCATGACAGAAGAGGAGTGAGAGACTAAGAGGATGGAGAGAATGAGGCTAACAGAGAGAGAATGAGGGAAGGGGAGTGTAGAACTAAGAGGACACAGGGAGTAAGAAAAGGAGTTAGTAAAGTGAAGTAAGGAGAATAAAGGAAGGGAAAATAGTGAAGGACCAAAAGAAGGGAAGAGAGAGAAAGAAAAGTAAAGGAGAAAGTCTGAAAGAAGGTGAGTGTGGGAGTATGGCTGAGTTATAGGGTGTGAGCGTGACAAAAGAGGAGTGAGAGACTAAGGGGACGGAAAGAATGAGGCTAACAGATAGAGAATGAAGGAAGGGGAGTGCAGAACTAAGAGGACAGAGGGAGTAAGACAAGGAGTTAGTAAAGTGGACTAAGGAAAGTAAGGGAAGGGAAAAGAGTGAAGGAGTGAATGAAGGGAAGAGAGAGGAAGGAAAGTAAAGGAGAAAGTCTGAAAGAAGGTGAGTGTGGGAGTATGGCTGAGTTATAGGGTGTGATCGTGACAGAAGAGGAGTGAGTTACTAAGGGGATGGAAAGAATGAGGCTAACAGAGAGAGAATGAAGGAAGGGGAGTGCAGAACTAAGAGGACAGAGGGAGTAAGACAAGGAGTTAGTGAAGTGGGGCAAGGAAGGTAAGGGAAGGGAAAAGAGTGAAGGAGCAAAAGAAGGGAATAGAGAGTAAGGAAAGTAAAGGAGAAAGTGTGAAAGAAGGTGAGTGTGGGAGTATAGCTGAGTTATAGGGAGTGAGCATGACAGAAGAGGAGTGAGAGACTAAGAGGACGGAGAGAATGAGGTTAACAGAAAGAGAATGAAGGAAGGGGAGTGTAGAACTAAGAGGACAGACGGAGTAAGACAAGGAGTTAGTGAAGTGGAGTAAGGAAAGTAAGGGAAGGGAAAAGAGTGAAGGAGTTAAGGAAGGGAAGAGAAAGGAAGGGAAGTAAAGGAGAAAGTCTGAAAGAAGGTGAGTTTGGGAGTATGGCTGAGTTATACGGAGTGAGTGTGAAAGAAGAGGAGTGAGAGACTAAGAGGACAGAGAGAATGAGGCTAACAGAGAGAGAATGAGTGAAGGGGAGTGTAGAACTAAGAGGACAGAGGGAGTAAGAGAAGGAGTTAGTGAAGTGGAGTAAGGAAAGTAAGAGAAGGGAAAAGAGTGAAGGAGCAAAAGAAGGGAAGGGACAGAAAGGAAAGTAAAGGAGAAGGTCTGAAAGAAGGTGAGTGTGGGAGTATGGCTGAGTTATACGGAGTGAGTGTGACAGAAGAGGAGTGAGAGACTAAGGGGACGGAAAGAATGAGGCTAACAGATAGAGAATGAAGGAAGGGGAGTGCAGAACTAAGAGGACAGAGGGAGTAAGACAAGGAGTTAGTAAAGTGGACTAAGGAAAGTAAGGGAAGGGAAAAGAGTGAAGGAGTGAATGAAGGGAAGAAAGAGGAAGGAAAGTAAAGGAGAAAGTCTGAAAGAAGGTGAGTGTGGGAGTATGGCTGAGTTATAGGGAGTGAGCGTGACAGAAGAGGAGTGAGAGACTAAGAGGATGGAGAGAATGAGGCTAACAGAGAGAGAATGAGGGAAGGGGAGTGCAGAACTAAGAGGACAGAGGGAGTAACAAAAGGAATTAGTAAAGTGAAGTAAGGAGAATAAAGGAAGGGAAAAGAGTGAAGGAGCAAAAGAAGGGAAGCTAGAGAAAGAAAAGTAAAGGAGAAAGTCTGAAAGAAGGTGAGTGTGGGAGTATTGCTGAGTTATAGGGTGTGAGCGTGACAGAAGAGGAGTGAGAGACTAAGGGGCGGAAAGAATGAGGCTAACAGAGAGAGAATGAAGGAAGGGGAGTGCAGAACTAAGAGGACAGAGGGAGTAAGACAAGGAGTTAGTGAACTGGAGTAAGGAAAGTAAGGGAAGGGAAAAGAGTGAAGGAGCAAAAGAAGGGAAGAGAGTTGAAGGAAAGTAAGGGAGAAAGTGTGAAAGAAGGTGAGTGTGGGAGTATAGCTGAGTTATAGGGAGTGAGCATGACAGAAGAGGAGTGAGAGACTAAGAGGATGGAGAGAATGAGGCTAACAGAGAGAGAATGAGGGAAGGGGAGTGTAGAACTGAGAGGACACAGGGAGTAAGAAAAGGAGTTAGTAAAGTGAAGTAAGGAGAATAAAGGAAGGGAAAAGAGTGAAGGAGCAAAAGGAGAAAGTCTGAAAGAAGGTGAGTTTAGGAGTATGGCTGAGTTATAGGGTGTGAGCGTGACAGAAGAGGAGTGAGACACTAACGAGACGGAAGGAAAGAGGCTAACAGAGAGAGAATGAAGGAAGGGGAGTGCAGAACTAAGAGGACAGAGGGAGTAAGACAGGGAGTTAGTGAAGTGGAGTAAGGAAAGTAAGGGAAGGGAAAAGAGTGAAGGAGTGAAGGAAGGGAAGAGAGAGGAAGGAAAGTAAAGGAGAAAGTCTGAAAGAAGGTGAGTGTGGGAGCATGGCTGAGTTATAGGGAGTGAGCTTGACGGAAGAGGAGTGAGAGACTAAGAGGACGGAGAGAATGAGGCTAACAGAGAGAGAATGAGGGAAGGGGAGTGTAGAACTGAGAGGACAGAGGGAGTAAGACAAGGAGTTAGTGAAGTGGAGTAAGGAAAGTAAGGGAAGGGAAAAGAGTGAAGGAGTTAAGGAAGGGAAGAGAAAGGAAGGGAAGTAAAGGAGAAAGTCTGAAAGAAGGTGAGTTTGGGAGTATGGCTGAGTTATACGGAGTGAGTGTGAAAGAAGAGGAGTGAGAGACTAAGAGGACAGAGAGAATGAGGCTAACAGAGAGAGAATGAGTGAAGGGGAGTGTAGAACTAAGAGGACAGAGGGAGTAAGAGAAGGAGTTAGTGAAGTGGAGTAAGGAAAGTAAGAGAAGGGAAAAGAGTGAAGGAGCAAAAGAAGGGAAGGGACAGAAAGGAAAGTAAAGGAGAAGGTCTGAAAGAAGGTGAGTGTGGGAGTATGGCTGAGTTATACGGAGTGAGTGTGACAGAAGAGGAGTGAGAGACTAAGGGGACGGAAAGAATGAGGCTAACAGATAGAGAATGAAGGAAGGGGAGTGCAGAACTAAGAGGACAGAGGGAGTAAGACAAGGAGTTAGTAAAGTGGACTAAGGAAAGTAAGGGAAGGGAAAAGAGTGAAGGAGTGAATGAAGGGAAGAAAGAGGAAGGAAAGTAAAGGAGAAAGTCTGAAAGAAGGTGAGTGTGGGAGTATGGCTGAGTTATAGGGAGTGAGCGTGACAGAAGAGGAGTGAGAGACTAAGAGGATGGAGAGAATGAGGCTAACAGAGAGAGAATGAGGGAAGGGGAGTGCAGAACTAAGAGGACAGAGGGAGTAACAAAAGGAATTAGTAAAGTGAAGTAAGGAGAATAAAGGAAGGGAAAAGAGTGAAGGAGCAAAAGAAGGGAAGCTAGAGAAAGAAAAGTAAAGGAGAAAGTCTGAAAGAAGGTGAGTGTGGGAGTATTGCTGAGTTATAGGGTGTGAGCGTGACAGAAGAGGAGTGAGAGACTAAGGGGCGGAAAGAATGAGGCTAACAGAGAGAGAATGAAGGAAGGGGAGTGCAGAACTAAGAGGACAGAGGGAGTAAGACAAGGAGTTAGTGAACTGGAGTAAGGAAAGTAAGGGAAGGGAAAAGAGTGAAGGAGCAAAAGAAGGGAAGAGAGTTGAAGGAAAGTAAGGGAGAAAGTGTGAAAGAAGGTGAGTGTGGGAGTATAGCTGAGTTATAGGGAGTGAGCATGACAGAAGAGGAGTGAGAGACTAAGAGGATGGAGAGAATGAGGCTAACAGAGAGAGAATGAGGGAAGGGGAGTGTAGAACTGAGAGGACACAGGGAGTAAGAAAAGGAGTTAGTAAAGTGAAGTAAGGAGAATAAAGGAAGGGAAAAGAGTGAAGGAGCAAAAGGAGAAAGTCTGAAAGAAGGTGAGTTTAGGAGTATGGCTGAGTTATAGGGTGTGAGCGTGACAGAAGAGGAGTGAGACACTAACGAGACGGAAGGAAAGAGGCTAACAGAGAGAGAATGAAGGAAGGGGAGTGCAGAACTAAGAGGACAGAGGGAGTAAGACAGGGAGTTAGTGAAGTGGAGTAAGGAAAGTAAGGGAAGGGAAAAGAGTGAAGGAGTGAAGGAAGGGAAGAGAGAGGAAGGAAAGTAAAGGAGAAAGTCTGAAAGAAGGTGAGTGTGGGAGCATGGCTGAGTTATAGGGAGTGAGCTTGACGGAAGAGGAGTGAGAGACTAAGAGGACGGAGAGAATGAGGCTAACAGAGAGAGAATGAGGGAAGGGGAGTGTAGAACTGAGAGGACAGAGGGAGTAAGACAAGGAGTTAGTGAAGTGGAGTAAGGAAAGTAAGGGAACGGAAAAGAGTGAAGGAGTTAAGGAAGGGAAGAGAAAGGAAGGGAAGTAAAGGAGAAAGTCTGAAAGAAGGTGAGTTTGGGAGTATGGCTGAGTTATACGGAGTGAGTGTGAAAGAAGAGGAGTGAGAGACTAAGAGGACAGAGAGAATGAGGCTAACAGAGAGAGAATGAGGGAAGGGGAGTGTAGAACTAAGAGGACAGAGGGAGTAAGAGAATGAGTTAGTGAAGTGGAGTAAGGAAAGTAAGAGAAGGGAAAAGAGTGAAGGAGCAAAAAAAGGGAAGGGACAGAAAGGAAAGTAAAGGAGAAGGTCTGAAAGAAGGTGAGTGTGGGAGTATGGCTGAGTTATACGGAGTGAGTGTGACAGAAGAGGAGTGAGAGACTAAGGGGACGGAAAAAATGAGGCTAACAGATAGAGAATGAAGGAAGGGGAGTGCAGAACTAAGAGGACAGAGGGAGTAAGACAAGGAGTTAGTAAAGTGGACTAAGGAAAGTAAGGGAAGGGAAAAGAGTGAAGGAGTGAATGAAGGGAAGAGAGAGGAAGGAAAGTAAAGGAGAAAGTCTGAAAGAAGGTGAGTGTGGGAGTATGGCTGAGTTATAGGGTGTGATCGTGACAGAAGAGGAGTGAGATACTAAGGGGATGGAAAGAATGAGGCTAACAGAGAGAGAATGAAGGAAGGGGAGTGCAGAACTAAGAGGACAGAGGGAGTAAGACAAGGAGTTAGTGAAGTGGGGTAAGGAAGGTAAGGGAAGGGAAAAGAGTGAAGGAGCAAAAGAAGGGAATAGAGAGTAAGGAAAGTAAAGGAGAAAGTGCGAAAGAAGGTGAGTGTGGGAGTATAGCTGAGTTATAGGGAGTGAGCATGACAGAAGAGGAGTGAGAGACTAAGAGGACGGAGAGAATGAGGTTAACAGAAAGAGAATGAAGGAAGGGGAGTGTAGAACTAAGAGGACAGACGGAGTAAGACAAGGAGTTAGTGAAGTGGAGTAAGGAAAGTAAGGGAAGGGAAAAGAGTGAAGGAGTTAAGGAAGGGAAGAGAAAGGAAGGGAAGTAAAGGAGAAAGTCTGAAAGAAGGTGAGTTTGGGAGTATGGCTGAGTTATACGGAGTGAGTGTGAAAGAAGAGGAGTGAGAGACTAAGAGGACAGAGAGAATGAGGCTAACAGAGAGAGAATGAGTGAAGGGGAGTGTAGAACTAAGAGGACAGAGGGAGTAAGAGAAGGAGTTAGTGAAGTGGAGTAAGGAAAGTAAGAGAAGCGAAAAGAGTGAAGGAGCAAAAGAAGGGAAGGGACAGAAAGGAAAGTAAAGGAGAAGGTCTGAAAGAAGGTGAGTGTGGGAGTATGGCTGAGTTATACTGAGTGAGTGTGACAGAAGAGGAGTGAGAGACTAAGGGGACGGAAAGAATGAGGCTAACAGATAGAGAATGAAGGAAGGGGAGTGCAGAACTAAGAGGACAGAGGGAGTAAGACAAGGAGTTAGTAAAGTGGACTAAGGAAAGTAAGGGAAGGGAAAAGAGTGAAGGAGTGAATGAAGGGAAGAGAGAGGAAGGAAAGTAAAGGAGAAAGTCTGAAAGAAGGTGAGTGTGGGAGTATGGCTGAGTTATAGGGAGTGAGCGTGACAGAAGAGGAGTGAGAGACTAAGAGGATGGAGAGAATGAGGCTAACAGAGAGAGAATGAGGGAAGGGGGGTGCAGAACTAAGAGGACAGAGGGAGTAACAAAAGGAATTAGTAAAGTGAAGTAAGGAGAATAAAGGAAGGGAAAAGAGTGAAGGAGCAAAAGAAGGGAAGCTAGAGAAAGAAAAGTAAAGGAGAAAGTCTGAAAGAAGGTGAGTGTGGGAGTATTGCTGAGTTATAGGGTGTGAGCGTGACAGAAGAGGAGTGAGAGACTAAGGGGCGGAAAGAATGAGGCTAACAGAGAGAGAATGAAGGAAGGGGAGTGCAGAACTAAGAGGACAGAGGGAGTAAGACAAGGAGTTAGTGAACTGGAGTAAGGAAAGTAAGGGAAGGGAAAAGAGTGAAGGAGCAAAAGAAGGGAAGAGAGTTGAAGGAAAGTAAGGGAGAAAGTGTGAAAGAAGGTGAGTGTGGGAGTATAGCTGAGTTATAGGGAGTGAGCATGACAGAAGAGGAGTGAGAGACTAAGAGGATGGAGAGAATGAGGCTAACAGAGAGAGAATGAGGGAAGGGGAGTGTAGAACTAAGAGGACACAGGGAGTAAGAAAAGGAGTTAGTAAAGTGAAGTAAGGAGAATAAAGGAAGGGAAAATAGTGAAGGACCAAAAGAAGGGAAGAGAGAGAAAGAAAAGTAAAGGAGAAAGTCTGAAAGAAGGTGAGTGTGGGAGTATGGCTGAGTTATAGGGTGTGAGCGTGACAAAAGAGGAGTGAGAGACTAAGGGGACGGAAAGAATGAGGCTAACAGATAGAGAATGAAGGAAGGGGAGTGCAGAACTAAGAGGACAGAGGGAGTAAGACAAGGAGTTAGTAAAGTGGACTAAGGAAAGTAAGGGAAGGGAAAAGAGTGAAGGAGTGAATGAAGGGAAGAGAGAGGAAGGAAAGTAAAGGAGAAAGTCTGAAAGAAGGTGAGTGTGGGAGTATGGCTGAGTTATAGGGTGTGATCGTGACAGAAGAGGAGTGAGATACTAAGGGGATGGAAAGAATGAGGCTAACAGAGAGAGAATGAAGGAAGGGGAGTGCAGAACTAAGAGGACAGAGGGAGTAAGACAAGGAGTTAGTGAACTGGAGTAAGGAAAGTAAGGGAAGGGAAAAGAGTGAAGGAGCAAAAGAAGGGAAGAGAGTTGAAGGAAAGTAAGGGAGAAAGTGTGAAAGAAGGTGAGTGTGGGAGTATAGCTGAGTTATAGGGAGTGAGCATGACAGAAGAGGAGTGAGAGACTAAGAGGATGGAGAGAATGAGGCTAACAGAGAGAGAATGAGGGAAGGGGAGTGTAGAACTGAGAGGACACAGGGAGTAAGAAAAGGAGTTAGTAAAGTGAAGTAAGGAGAATAAAGGAAGGGAAAAGAGTGAAGGAGCAAAAGGAGAAAGCCTGAAAGAAGGTGAGTTTAGGAGTATGGCTGGGTTATAGGGTGTGAGCGTGACAGAAGAGGAGTGAGACACTAACGAGACGGAAGGAAAGAGGCTAACAGAGAGAGAATGAAGGAAGGGGAGTGCAGAACTAAGAGGACAGAGGGAGTAAGACAGGGAGTTAGTGAAGTGGAGTAAGGAAAGTAAGGGAAGGGAAAAGAGTGAAGGAGTGAAGGAAGGGAAGAGAGAGGAAGGAAAGTAAAGGAGAAAGTCTGAAAGAAGGTGAGTGTGGGAGCATGGCTGAGTTATAGGGAGTGAGCTTGACGGAAGAGGAGTGAGAGACTAAGAGGACGGAGAGAATGAGGCTAACAGAGAGAGAATGAGGGAAGGGGAGTGTAGAACTGAGAGGACAGAGGGAGTAAGACAAGGAGTTAGTGAAGTGGAGTAAGGAAAGTAAGGGAAGGGAAAAGAGTGAAGGAGTTAAGGAAGGGAAGAGAAAGGAAGGGAAGTAAAGGAGAAAGTCTGAAAGAAGGTGAGTTTGGGAGTATGGCTGAGTTATACGGAGTGAGTGTGAAAGAAGAGGAGTGAGAGACTAAGAGGACAGAGAGAATGAGGCTAACAGAGAGAGAATGAGGGAAGGGGAGTGTAGAACTAAGAGGACAGAGGGAGTAAGAGAATGAGTTAGTGAAGTGGAGTAAGGAAAGTAAGAGAAGGGAAAAGAGTGAAGGAGCAAAAAAAGGGAAAGGACAGAAAGGAAAGTAAAGGAGAAGGTCTGAAAGAAGGTGAGTGTGGGAGTATGGCTGAGTTATACGGAGTGAGTGTGACAGAAGAGGAGTGAGAGACTAAGGGGACGGAAAGAATGAGGCTAACAGATAGAGAATGAAGGAAGGGGAGTGCAGAACTAAGAGGACAGAGGGAGTAAGACAAGGAGTTAGTAAAGTGGACTAAGGAAAGTAAGGGAAGGGAAAAGAGTGAAGGAGTGAATGAAGGGAAGAGAGAGGAAGGAAAGTAAAGGAGAAAGTCTGAAAGAAGGTGAGTGTGGGAGTATGGCTGAGTTATAGGGTGTGATCGTGACAGAAGAGGAGTGAGATACTAAGGGGATGGAAAGAATGAGGCTAACAGAGAGAGAATGAAGGAAGGGGAGTGCAGAACTAAGAGGACAGAGGGAGTAAGACAAGGAGTTAGTGAAGTGGGGTAAGGAAGGTAAGGGAAGGGAAAAGAGTGAAGGAGCAAAAGAAGGGAATAGAGAGTAAGGAAAGTAAAGGAGAAAGTGTGAAAGAAGGTGAGTGTGGGAGTATAGCTGAGTTATAGGGAGTGAGCATGACAGAAGAGGAGTGAGAGACTAAGAGGACGGAGAGAATGAGGTTAACAGAAAGAGAATGAAGGAAGGGGAGTGTAGAACTAAGAGGACAGACGGAGTAAGACAAGGAGTTAGTGAAGTGGAGTAAGGAAAGTAAGGGAAGGGAAAAGAGTGAAGGAGTTAAGGAAGGGAAGAGAAAGGAAGGGAAGTAAAGGAGAAAGTCTGAAAGAAGGTGAGTTTGGGGGTATGGCTGAGTTATACGGAGTGAGTGTGAAAGAAGAGGAGTGAGAGACTAAGAGGACAGAGAGAATGAGGCTAACAGAGAGAGAATGAGTGAAGGGGAGTGTAGAACTAAGAGGATAGAGGGAGTAAGAGAAGGAGTTAGTGAAGTGGAGTAAGGAAAGTACGAGAAGGGAAAAGAGTGAAGGAGCAAAAGAAGGGAAGGGACAGAAAGGAAAGTAAAGGAGAAGGTCTGAAAGAAGGTGAGTGTGGGAGTATGGCTGAGTTATACGGAGTGAGTGTGACAGAAGAGGAGTGAGAGACTAAGGGGACGGAAAGAATGAGGCTAACAGATAGAGAATGAAGGAAGGGGAGTGCAGAACTAAGAGGACAGAGGGAGTAAGACAAGGAGTTAGTAAAGTGGACTAAGGAAAGTAAGGGAAGGGAAAAGAGTGAAGGAGTGAATGAAGGGAAGAGAGAGGAAGGAAAGTAAAGGAGAAAGTCTGAAAGAAGGTGAGTGTGGGAGTATGGCTGAGTTATAGGGAGTGAGCGTGACAGAAGAGGAGTGAGAGACTAAGAGGATGGAGAGAATGAGGCTAACAGAGAGAGAATGAGGGAAGGGGGTGCAGAACTAAGAGGACAGAGGGAGTAACAAAAGGAATTAGTAAAGTGAAGTAAGGAGAATAAAGGAAGGGAAAAGAGTGAAGGAGCAAAAGAAGGGAAGCTAGAGAAAGAAAAGTAAAGGAGAAAGTCTGAAAGAAGGTGAGTGTGGGAGTATTGCTGAGTTATAGGGTGTGAGCGTGACAGAAGAGGAGTGAGAGACTAAGGGGCGGAAAGAATGAGGCTAACAGAGAGAGAATGAAGGAAGGGGAGTGCAGAACTAAGAGGACAGAGGGAGTAAGACAAGGAGTTAGTGAACTGGAGTAAGGAAAGTAAGGGAAGGGAAAAGAGTGAAGGAGCAAAAGAAGGGAAGAGAGTTGAAGGAAAGTAAGGGAGAAAGTGTGAAAGAAGGTGAGTGTGGGAGTATAGCTGAGTTATAGGGAGTGAGCATGACAGAAGAGGAGTGAGAGACTAAGAGGATGGAGAGAATGAGGCTAACAGAGAGAGAATGAGGGAAGGGGAGTGTAGAACTAAGAGGACACAGGGAGTAAGAAAAGGAGTTAGTAAAGTGAAGTAAGGAGAATAAAGGAAGGGAAAATAGTGAAGGACCAAAAGAAGGGAATAGAGAGAAAGAAAAGTAAAGGAGAAAGTCTGAAAGAAGGTGAGTGTGGGAGTATGGCTGAGTTATAGGGTGTGAGCGTGACAAAAGAGGAGTGAGAGACTAAGGGGACGGAAAGAATGAGGCTAACAGATAGAGAATGAAGGAAGGGGAGTGCAGAACTAAGAGGACAGAGGGAGTAAGACAAGGAGTTAGTAAAGTGGACTAAGGAAAGTAAGGGAAGGGAAAAGAGTGAAGGAGTGAATGAAGGGAAGAGAGAGGAAGGAAAGTAAAGGAGAAAGTCTGACAGAAGGTGAGTGTGGGAGTTTGGCTGAGTTATAGGGTGTGATCGTGACAGAAGAGGAGTGAGATACTAAGGGGATGGAAAGAATGAGGCTAACAGAGAGAGAATGAAGGAAGGGGAGTGCAGAACTAAGAGGACAGAGGGAGTAAGACAAGGAGTTAGTGAAGTGGGGTAAGGAAGGTAAGGGAAGGGAAAAGAGTGAAGGAGCAAAAGAAGGGAATAGAGAGTAAGGAAAGTAAAGGAGAAAGTGTGAAAGAAGGTGAGTGTGGGAGTATAGCTGAGTTATAGGGAGTGAGCATGACAGAAGAGGAGTGAGAGACTAAGAGGACGGAGAGAATGAGGTTAACAGAAAGAGAATGAAGGAAGGGGAGTGTAGAACTAAGAGGACAGACGGAGTAAGACAAGGAGTTAGTGAAGTGGAGTAAGGAAAGTAAGGGAAGGGAAAAGAGTGAAGGAGTTAAGGAAGGGAAGAGAAAGGAAGGGAAGTAAAGGAGAAAGTCTGAAAGAAGGTGAGTTTGGGAGTATGGCTGAGTTATACGGAGTGAGTGTGAAAGAAGAGGAGTGAGAGACTAAGAGGACAGAGAGAATGAGGCTAACAGAGAGAGAATGAGTGAAGGGGAGTGTAGAACTAAGAGGACAGAGGGAGTAAGAGAAGGAGTTAGTGAAGTGGAGTAAGGAAAGTAAGAGAAGGGAAAAGAGTGAAGGAGCAAAAGAAGGGAAGGGACAGAAAGGAAAGTAAAGGAGAAGGTCTGAAAGAAGGTGAGTGTGGGAGTATGGCTGAGTTATACGGAGTGAGTGTGACAGAAGAGGAGTGAGAGACTAAGGGGACGGAAAGAATGAGGCTAACAGATAGAGAATGAAGGAAGGGGAGTGCAGAACTAAGAGGACAGAGGGAGTAAGACAAGGAGTTAGTAAAGTGGACTAAGGAAAGTAAGGGAAGGGAAAAGAGTGAAGGAGTGAATGAAGGGAAGAAAGAGGAAGGAAAGTAAAGGAGAAAGTCTGAAAGAAGGTGAGTGTGGGAGTATGGCTGAGTTATAGGGAGTGAGCGTGACAGAAGAGGAGTGAGAGACTAAGAGGATGGAGAGAATGAGGCTAACAGAGAGAGAATGAGGGAAGGGGAGTGCAGAACTAAGAGGACAGAGGGAGTAACAAAAGGAATTAGTAAAGTGAAGTAAGGAGAATAAAGGAAGGGAAAAGAGTGAAGGAGCAAAAGAAGGGAAGCTAGAGAAAGAAAAGTAAAGGAGAAAGTCTGAAAGAAGGTGAGTGTGGGAGTATTGCTGAGTTATAGGGTGTGAGCGTGACAGAAGAGGAGTGAGAGACTAAGGGGCGGAAAGAATGAGGCTAACAGAGAGAGAATGAAGGAAGGGGAGTGCAGAACTAAGAGGACAGAGGGAGTAAGACAAGGAGTTAGTGAACTGGAGTAAGGAAAGTAAGGGAAGGGAAAAGAGTGAAGGAGCAAAAGAAGGGAAGAGAGTTGAAGGAAAGTAAGGGAGAAAGTGTGAAAGAAGGTGAGTGTGGGAGTATAGCTGAGTTATAGGGAGTGAGCATGACAGAAGAGGAGTGAGAGACTAAGAGGATGGAGAGAATGAGGCTAACAGAGAGAGAATGAGGGAAGGGGAGTGTAGAACTGAGAGGACACAGGGAGTAAGAAAAGGAGTTAGTAAAGTGAAGTAAGGAGAATAAAGGAAGGGAAAAGAGTGAAGGAGCAAAAGGAGAAAGTCTGAAAGAAGGTGAGTTTAGGAGTATGGCTGGGTTATAGGGTGTGAGCGTGACAGAAGAGGAGTGAGACACTAACGAGACGGAAGGAAAGAGGCTAACAGAGAGAGAATGAAGGAAGGGGAGTGCAGAACTAAGAGGACAGAGGGAGTAAGACAGGGAGTTAGTGAAGTGGAGTAAGGAAAGTAAGGGAAGGGAAAAGAGTGAAGGAGTGAAGGAAGGGAAGAGAGAGGAAGGAAAGTAAAGGAGAAAGTCTGAAAGAAGGTGAGTGTGGGAGCATGGCTGAGTTATAGGGAGTGAGCTTGACGGAAGAGGAGTGAGAGACTAAGAGGACGGAGAGAATGAGGCTAACAGAGAGAGAATGAGGGAAGGGGAGTGTAGAACTGAGAGGACAGAGGGAGTAAGACAAGGAGTTAGTGAAGTGGAGTAAGGAAAGTAAGGGAAGGGAAAAGAGTGAAGGAGTGAAGGAAGGGAAGAGAGAAGAAGGAAAGTAAAGGAGAAAGTCTGAAAGAAGGTGATTGTGGGAGTATGGCTGAGTTATAGGGAGTGAGCATTACAGAGGAGGAGAGAGAGACTAGGAGGATGGAGAGAATGAGGCTAACAGAGAGAGAATGAGGGAAGGGGACTGTAGAACTAAGAGGACAAAGGGAGTAAGAGAAGGAGTTAGTGAAGTGGAGTAAGAAAAGTAAGGGAAGGGAAAAGAGTGAAGGAGTGAAAGAAGGGAAGGGACAGAAAGGAAAGTAAAGGAGAAGGTCTGAAAGAAGGTGAGTGTGGGAGTATGGCTGAGTTATACGGAGTGAGTGTGACAGAAGAGGAGTGAGAGACTAAGGGGACGGAAAGAATGAGGCTAACAGAGAGAATGAGGGAAGGGGAGTGTAGAACTAAGAGGACACAGGGAGTAAGAAAAGGAGTTAGTAAAGTGAAGTAAGGAGAATAAAGGAAGGGAAAAGAGTGAAGGAGCAAAAGGAGAAAGTCTGAAAGAAGGTGAGTTTAGGAGTATGGCTGGGTTATAGGGTGTGAGCGTGACAGAAGAGGAGTGAGACACTAACGAGACGGAAGGAATGAGGCTAACAGAGAGAGAATGAAGGAAGGGAAGTGCAGAACTAAGAGGACAGAGGGTGTAAGACAAGGAGTTAGTGAAGTGGAGTAAGGAAAGTAAGGGAAGGGAAAAGAGTGAAGGAGTGAAGGAATGGAAGAGAGAGGAAGGAAAGTAAAGGAGAAATTCTGAAAGAAGGTTAGTGTGGGAGCATGGCTGAGTTATAGGGAGTGAGCTTGACAGAAGAGGAGTGAGAGACTAAGAGGACGGAGAGAATGAGGCTAACAGAGAGAGAATGAGGGAAGGGGAGTGTAGAACTAAGAGGACAGAGGGAGTAAGAGAAGGAGTTAGTGAAGTTGAGTAAGGAAAGTAAGGAAAGGGAAAAGAGTGAAGGAGCGAAAGAAGGGAAGGGACAAAAATTAAAGTAAAGGAGAAGGTCTGAAAGATGGTGAGTGTGGGATTATGGCTGAGTTATACGGAGTGAGTGTGACAGAAGAGGAGTGAGACACTAACGAGACGGAAGGAATGAGGCTAACAGAGAGAGAATGAAGGAAGGGGAGTGCAGAACTAAGAGGACAGAGGGAGTAAGACAAGGAGTTAGTGAAGTGGAGTAAGGAAAGTAAGGGAAGGGAAAAGAGTGAAGGAGCGAAAGAAGGGAAGGGACAGAAAGTAAAGTAAAGGAGAAGGTCTGACAGAAGGTGAGTGTGGGATTATGGCTGAGTTATATGGAGTGAGTGTGACAGAAGAGGAGTGAGAGACTAAGGGGACGGAAAGAATGAGGCTAACAGAGAGAATGAGGGAAGGGGAGTGTAGAACTAAGAGAACACAGGGAGTAAGAAAAGGAGTTAGTAAAGTGAAGTAAGGAGAATAAAGGAAGGGGAAAGAGTGAAGGAGCAAAAGGAGAAAGTCTGAAAGAAGGTGAGTTTAGGAGTATGGCTGAGTTATAGGGTGTGAGCGTGACAGAAGAGGAGTGAGACACTAACGAGACGGAAGGAATGAGGCTAACAGAGAGAGAATGAAGGAAGGGGAGTGCAGAACTAAGAGGACAGAGGGAGTAAGAGAAGGAGTTAGTGAAGTTGAGTAAGGAAAGTAAGGGAAGGGAAAAGAGTGAAGGAGCGAAAGAAGGGAAGGGACAAAAAGTAAAGTAAAGGAGAAGGTCTGAAAGATGGCGAGTGTGGGATTATGGCTGAGTTATACGGAGTGAGTGTGACAGAAGAGGAGTGAGACACTAACGAGACGGAAGGAATGAGGCTAACAGAGAGAGAATGAAGGAAGGGGAGTGCAGAACTAAGAGGACAGAGGGAGTAAGACAAGGAGTTAGTGAAGTGGAGTAAGGAAAGTAAGGGAAGGGAAAAGTGTGAAGGAGCGAAAGAAGGGAAGGGACAGAAAGTAAAGTAAAGGAGAAGGTCTGACAGAAGGTGAGTGTGGGATTATGGCTGAGTTATATGGAGTGAGTGTGACAGAAGAGGAGTGAGAGACTAAGGGGACGGAAAGAATGAGGCTAACAGAGAGAATGAGGGAAGGGGAGTGTAGAACTAAGAGGACACAGGGAGTAAGAAAAGGAGTTAGTAAAGTGAAGTAAGGAGAATAAAGGAAGGGAAAAGAGTGAAGGAGCAAAAGGAGAAAGTCTGAAAGAAGGTGAGTTTAGGAGTATGGCTGAGTTATAGGGTGTGAGCGTGACAGAAGAGGAGTGAGACACTAACGAGACGGAAGGAATGAGGCTAACAGAGAGTGAATGAAGGAAGGGGAGTCCAGAACTAAGAGGACAGAGGGAGTAAGACAAGGAGTTAGTGAAGTGGAGTAAGGAAAGTAAGGGAAGGGAAAAGAGTGAAGGAGTGAAGGAATGGAAGAGAGAGGAAGGAAAGTAAAGGAGAAAGTCTGAAAGAAGGTTAGTGTGGGAGCATGGCTGAGTTATAGGGAGTGAGCTTGACAGAAGAGGAGTGAGAGACTAAGAGGACGGAGAGAATGAGGCTAACAGAGAGAGAATGAGGGAAGGGGAGTGTAGAACTAAGAGGACAGAGGGAGTAAGAGAAGGAGTTAGTGAAGTTGAGTAAGGAAAGTAAGGGAAGGGAAAAGAGTGAAGGAGCGAAAGAAGGGAAGGGACAAAAAGTAAAGTAAAGTAAAAGGTCTGAAAGATGGTGAGTGTGGGATTATGGCTGAGTTATAAGGAGTGAGTGTGACAGAAGAGGAGTGAGAGACTAAGGGGACGGAAAGAATGAGGCTAACAGAAAGAGAATGAGGGAAGGGGAGTGTAGAACTGAGAGGACACAGGGAGTAAGATAAGGAGTTAGTAAAGTGAAGTAAGGTGAATAAAGGAAGGGAAAAGAGTGAAGGAGCAAAAGGAGAAAGTCTGAAAGAAGGTGAGTGTGGGAGTATGGCTGAGTTATAGGGTGTGAGCGTGACAGAAGAGGAGTGAGAGACTAAGGGGACGGAAGGAATGAGGCTAACAGAGAGAGAATGAAGGAAGGGGAGTGCAGAACTAAGAGGACAGAGGGAGTAACAAAAGGAATTAGTAAAGTGAAGTAAGGAGAATAAAGGAAGGGAAAAGAGTGAAGGAGCAAGAGAAGGGAAGATAGAGAAAGAAAAGTAAAGGAGAAAGTCTGAAAGAAGGTGAGTGTGGGAGTATGGCTGAGTTATAGGGTGTGACCGTGACAGAAGAGGAGTGAGAGACTAAGGGGATGGAAAGAATGAGGCTAACAGAGAGAGAATGAAGGAAGGGGAGTGCAGAACTAAGAGGACAGAGGGAGTAAGACAAGGAGTTAGTGAAATGGAGTAAGGAAAGTAAGGGAAGGGAAAAGAGTGAAGGAGCAAAAGAAGGGAAGAGAGTTGAAGGAAAGTAAGGGAGAAAGTGTGAAAGAAGGTGAGTGTGGGAGTATAGCTGAGTTATAGGGAGTGAGCATGACAGAAAAGGAGTGAGAGACTAAGAGGATGGAGAGAATGAGGCTAACAGAGAGAGAATGAGGGAAGGGGAGTGTAGAACTAAGAGGACACAGGGAGTAAGAAAAGGAGTTAGTAAAGTGAAGTAAGGAGAATAAAGGAAGGGAAAATTGTGAAGGGCCAAAAGAAGGGAAGAGAGAGAAAGAAAAGTAAAGGAGAAAGTCTGAAAGAAGGAGAGTGTGGGAGTATGGCTGATTTATATGGTGTGAGCGTGACAAAAGAGGAGTGAGAGACTAAGTGGACGGAAGGAATGAGGCTAACAGAGAGAGAATGAAGGAATGGGAGTGCAGAACTAAGAGGACAGAGGGAGTAAGACAAGGAGTTAGTGAAGTGGAGTAAGGAAAGTAAGGCAAGGGAAAAGAGTGAAGGAGCGAAAGAAGGGAAGGGACAGAAAGTAAAGTAAAGGAGAATGTCTGAAAGAAGGTGAGTGTGGGATTATGTCTGAGTTATATGGAGTGAGTGTGACAGAAGAGGAGTGAGAGACTAAGGGGACGGAAAGAATGAGGCTAACTGAGAGAATGAGGGAAGGGGAGTGTAGTACTAAGAGGACACAGGGAGTAAGAAAATGAGTTAGTAAAGTGAAGTAAGGAGAATAAAGGAAGGGAAAAGAGTGAAGGAGCAAAAGGAGAAAGTCTGAAAGAAGGTGAGTTTAGGAGTATGGCTGAGTTATAGGGTGTGAGCATGACAGAAGAGGAGTGAGACACTAACGAGACGGAAGGAATGAGGCTAACAGAGAGAGAATGAAGGAAGGGGAGTGCAGAACTAAGAGGACAGAGGGAGTAAGACAAGGAGTTAGTGAAGTGGAGTAAGGAAAGTAAGGGAAGGGAAAAGAGTGAAGGAGTGAAGGAAGGGAAGAGAGAGGAAGGAAAGCAAAGGAGAAAGTCTGAAAGAAGGTGAGTGTGGGAGCATGGCTGAGTTATAGGGAGTGAGCTTGACGGAAGAGGAGTGAGAGACTAAGAGGACGGAGTGAGGCTAACAGAGAGAGAATGAGGGAAGGGGAGTGTAGAACTAAGAGGACAGAGGGAGTAAAACAAGGAGTTAGTGAAGTGGAGTAAGGAAAGTAAGGGAAGGGAAAAGAGTGAAGGAGTGAAGGAAGGGAAGAGAGAAGAAGGAAAGTAAAGGAGAAAGTCTGAAAGAAGGTGAGTGTGGGAGTATGGCTGAGTTATAGGGAGTGAGCATTACATAAGAGGAGAGAGAGACTAAGAGGATGGAGAGAATGAGGCTAACAGAGAGAGAATGAGGGAAGGGGACTGTAGAACTAAGAGAACAAAGGGAGTAAGAGAAGGAGTTAGTGAAGTGGAGTAAGAAAAGTAAGGGAAGGGAAAAGAGTGAAGGAGTGAAAGAAGGGAAGGGACAGAAATGAAAGTAAAGTAGAAGGTCTGAAAGAAGGTGAGTGTGGGAGTATGGCTGAGTTATACGGAGTGAGTGTGACAGAAGAGGAGTGAGAGACTAAGGGGACGGAAAGAATGAGGCTAACAGAGAGAATGAGGGAAGGGGAGGGTAGAACTAAGAGGACACAGGGAGTAAGAAAAGGAGTTAGTAAAGTGAAGTAAGGAGAATAAAGGAAGGGAAAAGAGTGAAGGAGCAAAAGGAGAAAGTCTGAAAGAAGGTGAGTTTAGGAGTATGGCTGAGTTATAGGGTGTGAGCGTGACAGAAGAGGAGTGAGACACTAACGAGACGGAAGGAATGAGGCTAACATAGAGAGAATGAAGGAAGGGGAGTGCAGAACTAAGAGGACAGAGGGAGTAAGACAAGGAGTTAGTGAAGTGGAGTAAGGAAAGTAAGGGAAGGGAAAAGAGTGAAGGAGTGAAGGAATGGAAGAGAGAGGAAGGAAAGTAAAGGAGAAAGTCTGAAAGAAGGTTAGTGTGGGAGCATGGCTGAGTTATAGGGAGTGAGATTGACAGAAGAGGAGTGAGAGACTAAGAGGACGGAGAGAATGAGGCTAACAGAGAGAGAATGAGGGAAGGGGAGTGTAGAACTAAGAGGACAGAGGGAGTAAGAGAAGGAGTTAGTGAAGTTGAGTAAGGAAAGTAAGGGAAGGGATAAGAGTGAAGGAGCGAAAGAAGGGAAGGGAGAAAAAGTAAAGTAAAGGATAAGGTCTGAAAGATGGTGAGTGTGGGATTATGGATGAGTTATACGGAGTGAGTGTGACAGAAGAGGAGTGAGAGACTAAGGGGACGGAAAGAATGAGGCTAACAGAAAGAGAATGAGGGAAGGGGAGTGTAGAACTGAGAGGACACAGGTAGTAAGATAAGGAGTTAGTAAAGTGAAGTAAGGAGAATAAAGGAAGGGAAAAGAGTGAAGGAGCAAAAGGAGAAAGTCTGAAAGAAGGTGAGTGTGGGAGTATGGCTGAGTTATAGGGTGTGAGCGTGACAAAAGAGGAGTGAGAGACTAAGTGGACGGAAGGAATGAGGCTAACAGAGAGAGAATGAAGGAAGGGGAGTGCAGAACTAAGAGGACAGAGGGAGTAAGACAAGGAGTTAGTGAAGTGGAGTAAGGAAAGTAAGGGAAGGGAAAAGAGTGAAGGAGCGAAAGAAGGGAAGGGACAGAAAGTAAAGTAAAGGAGAAGGTCTGAAAGAAGGTGAGTGTGGGATTATGGCTGAGTTATATGGAGTGAGTGTGACAGAAGAGGAGTGAGAGATTAAGGGGACGGAAAGAATGAGGCTAACAGAGAGAATGAGGGAAGGGGAGTGTAGAACTAAGAGGACACAGGGAGTAAGAAAAGGAGTTAGTAAAGTGAAGTAAGGAGAATAAAGGAAGGGAAAGGAGTGAAGAAGCAAAAGGAGAAAGTCTGAAAGAAGGTGAGTTTAGGAGTATGGCTGAGTTATAGGGTGTGAGCGTGACAGAAGAGGAGTGAGACACTAACGAGACGGAAGGAATGAGGCTAACAGAGAGAGAATGAAGGAAGGGGAGTGCAGAACTAAGAGGACAGAGGGAGTAAGACAAGGAGTTAGTGAAGTGGAGTAAGGAAAGTAAGGGAAGGGAAAAGAGTGAAGGAGTGAAGGAATGGAAGAGAGAGGAAGGAAAGTAAAGGAGAAAGTCTGAAAGAAGGTTAGTGTGGGAGCATGGCTGAGTTATAGGGAGTGAGCTTGACAGAAGAGGAGTGAGAGACTAAGAGGACGGAGAGAATGAGGCTAACAGAGAGAGAATGAGGGAAGGGGAGTGTAGAACTAAGAGGACAGAGGGAGTAAGAGAAGGAGTTAGTGAAGTTGAGTAAGGAAAGTAAGGGAAGGGAAAAGAGTGAAGGAGCGAAAGAAGGGAAGGGACAAAAAGTAAAGTGAAGGAGAAGGTCTGAAAGATGGTGAGTGTGGGATTATGGCTGA
This sequence comes from Lissotriton vulgaris, assembly GCF_964263255.1. NCBI lineage: Eukaryota > Metazoa > Chordata > Amphibia > Caudata > Salamandridae > Lissotriton > Lissotriton vulgaris. The sequence continues at coordinate 241,349 of NW_028244725.1, forward strand.
GTTATACGGAGTGAGTGTGACAGAAGAGGAGTGAGAGACTAAGGGGACGGAAAGAATGAGGCTAACAGAAAGAGAATGAGGGAAGGGGAGTGTAGAACTGAGAGGACACAGGGAGTAAGATAAGGAGTTAGTAAAGTGAAGTAAGGAGAATAAAGGAAGGGAAAAGAGTGAAGGAGCAAAAGGAGAAAGTCTGAAAGAAGGTGAGTGTGGGAGTATGGCTGAGTTATAGGGTGTGAGCGTGACAAAAGAGGAGTGAGAGACTAAGTGGACGGAAAGAATGAGGCAAACAGAGAGAGAATGAAGGAAGGGGAGTGCAGAACTAAGAGGACAGAGGGAGTAAGACAAGGAGTTAGTGAAGTGGAGTAAGGAAAGTAAGGGAAGGGAAAAGAGTGAAGGAGCGAAAGGAGAAAGTCTGAAAGAAGGTGAGTGTGGGAGTGTGGCTGAGTTATAGGGTGTGAGCGTGACAAAAGAGGAGTGAGAGACTAAGGGGACGGAAAGAATGAGGCTACCAGAGAGAGAATGAAGGAAGGGGAGTGCAGAACTAAGAGGACAGAGGGAGTAAGACAAGGAGTTAGTGAAGTGGAGTAAGGAAAGTAAGGGAAGGGAAAAGAGTGAAGGAGCGAAAGAAGGGAAGGGACAGAAAGTAAAGTAAAGGAGAAGGTCTGACAGAAGGTGAGTGTGGGATTATGGCTGAGTTATATGGAGTGAGTGTGACAGAAGAGGAGTGAGAGACTAAGGGGACGGAAAGAATGAGGCTGACAGAGAGAATGAGGGAAGGGGAGTGTAGAACTAAGAGGACACAGGGAGTAAGAAAAGGAGTTAGTAAAGTGAAGTAAGGAGAATAAAGGAAGGGAAAAGAGTGAAGGAGCAAAAGGAGAAAGTCTGAAAGAAGGTGAGTTTAGGAGTATGGCTGAGTTATAGGGTGTGAGCGTGACAGAAGAGGAGTGAGACACTAACGAGACGGAAGGAATGAGGCTAACAGAGAGAGAATGAAGGAAGGGGAGTGCAGAACTAAGAGGACAGAGGGAGTAAGACAAGGAGTTAGTGAAGTGGAGTAAGGAAAGTAAGGGAAGGGAAAAGAGTGAAGGAGTGAAGGAATGGAAGAGAGAGGAAGGAAAGTAAAGGAGAAAGTCTGAAAGAAGGTTAGTGTGGGAGCATGGCTGAGTTATAGGGAGTGAGCTTGACAGAAGAGGAGTGAGAGACTAAGAGGACGGAGAGAATGAGGCTAACAGAGAGAGAATGAGGGAAGGGGAGTGTAGAACTAAGAGGACAGAGGGAGTAAGAGAAGGAGTTAGTGAAGTTGAGTAAGGAAAGTAAGGGAAGGGAAAAGAGTGAAGGAGCGAAAGAAGGGAAGGGACAAAAAGTAAAGTAAAGTAGAAGGTCTGAAAGATGGTGAGTGTGGGATTATGGCTGAGTTATACGGAGTGAGTGTGACAGAAGAGGAGTGAGAGACTAAGGGGACGGAAAGAATGAGGCTAACAGAAAGAGAATGAGGGCAGGGGAGTGTAGAACTGAGAGGACACAGGGAGTAAGATAAGGAGTTAGTAAAGTGAAGTAAGGTGAATAAAGGAAGGGAAAAGAGTGAAGGAGCAAAATGAGAAAGTCTGAAAGAAGGTGAGTGTGGGAGTATGGCTGAGTTATAGGGTGTGAGCGTGACAGAAGAGGAGTGAGAGACTAAGGGGACGGAAGGAATGAGGCTAACAGAGAGAGAATGAAGGAAGGGGAGTGCAGAACTAAGAGGACAGAGGGAGTAACAAAAGGAATTAGTAAAGTGAAGTAAGGAGAATAAAGGAAGGGAAAAGAGTGAAGGAGCAAGAGAAGGGAAGATAGAGAAAGAAAAGTAAAGGAGAAAGTCTGAAAGAAGGTGAGTGTGGGAGTATGGCTGAGTCATAGGGTGTGATTGTGACAGAAGAGGAGTGAGAGACTAAGGGGATGGAAAGAATGAGGCTAACAGAGAGAGAATGAAGGAAGGGGAGTGCAGAACTAAGAGGACAGAGGGAGTAAGACAAGGAGTTAGTGAAATGGAGTAAGGAAAGTAAGGGAAGGGAAAAGAGTGAAGGAGCAAAAGAAGGGAAGAGAGTCGAAGGAAAGTAAGGGAGAAAGTGTGAAAGAAGGTGAGTGTGGGAGTATAGCTGAGTTATAGGGAGTGAGCTTGACAGAAGAGGAGTGAGAGACTAAGAGGATGGAGAGAATGAGGCTAACAGAGAGAGAATGAGGGAAGGGGAGTGTAGAACTAAGAGGACACAGGGAGTAAGAAAAGGAGTTAGTAAAGTGAAGTAAGGAGAATAAAGGAAGGGAAAATTGTGAAGGACCAAAAGAAGGGAAGAGAGAGAAAGAAAAGTAAAGGAGAAAGTCTAAAAGAAGGTGAGTGTGGGAGTATGGCTGAGTTATAGGGTGTGAGCGTGACAAAAGAGGAGTGAGAGACTAAGTGGACGGAAGGAATGAGGCTAACAGAGAGAGAATGAAGGAATGGGAGTGCAGAACTAAGAGGACAGAGGGAGTAAGAAAAGGAGTTAGTAAAGTGAAGTAAGGAGAATAAAGGAAGGGAAAAGAGTGAAGGAGCAAAAGGAGAAAGTCTGAAAGAAGGTGAGTTTAGGAGTATGGCTGAGTTATAGGGTGTGAGCGTGACAGAAGAGGAGTGAGACACTAACGAGACGGAAGGAATGAGGCTAACAGAGAGAGAATGAAGGAAGGGGAGTGCAGAACTAAGAGGACAGAGGGAGTAAGACAAGGAGTTAGTGAAGTGGAGTAAGGAAAGTAAGGGAAGGGAAAAGAGTGAAGGAGTTTAGGAAGGGAAGAGAGAGGAAGGAAAGTAAAGGAGAAAGTCTGAAAGAAGGTGAGTGTGGGAGCATGGCTGAGTTATAGGGAGTGAGCTTGACGAAAGAGGAGTGAGAGACTAAGAGGACGCAGTGAGGCTAACAGAGAGAGAATGAGGGAAGGGGAGTGTATAACTAAGAGGACAGAGGGAGTAAGACAAGGAGTTAGTGAAGTGGAGTAAGGAAAGTAAGGGAAGGGAAAAGAGTGAAGGAGTGAAGGAAGGGAAGAGAGAAGAAGGAAAGTAAAGGAGAAAGTCTGAAAGAAGGTGAGTGTGGGAGTATGGCTGAGTTATAGGGAGTGAGCATTACAGAAGAGGAGAGAGAGACTAAGAGGATGGAGAGAATGAGGCTAACAGAGAGAGAATGAGGGAAGGGGACTGTAGAACTAAGAGGACAAAGGGAGTAAGAGAAGGAGTTAGTGAAGTGGAGTAAGAAAAGTAAGGGAAGGGAAAAGAGTGAAGGAGTGAAAGAAGGGAAGGGACAGAAAGGAAAGTAAAGGAGAAGGTCTGAAAGAAGGTGAGTGTGGGAGTATGGCTGAGTTATACGGAGTGAGTGTGACAGAAGAGGAGTGAGAGACTAAGGGGACGGAAAGAATGAGGCTAACAGAGAGAATGAGGGAAGGGGAGTGTAGAACTAAGAGGACACATGGAGTAAGAAAAGGAGTTAGTAAAGTGAAGTAAGGAGAATAAAGGAAGGGAAAAGAGTGAAGGAGCAAAAGGAGAAAGTCTGAAAGAAGGTGAGTTTAGGAGTATGGCTGAGTTATAGGGTTTGAGCGTGACAGAAGAGGAGTGAGACACTAACGAGACGGAAGGAATGAGGCTAACAGAGAGAGAATGAAGGAAGGGGAGTGCAGAACTAAGAGGACAGAGGGAGTAAGACAAGGAGTTAGTGAAGTGGAGTAAGGAAAGTAAGGGAAGGGAAAAGAGTGAAGGAGTGAAGGAATGAAAGAGAGAGGAAGGAAAGTAAAGGAGAAAGTCTGAAAGAAGGTTAGTGTGGGAGCATGGCTGAGTTATAGGGAGTGAGCTTGACAGAAGAGGAGTGAGAGACTAAGGGGACGGAAAGAATGAGGCAAACAGAGAGAATGAAGGAAGGGGAGTGTAGAACTAAGAGGACATAGGGAGTAAGAAAAGGAGTTAGTAAAGTGAAGTAAGGAGAATAAAGGAAGGGAAAAGAGTGAAGGAGCAAAAGGAGAAAGTCTGAAAGAAGGTGAGTGTGGGAGTATGGCTGAGTTATAGGGTGTGAGCGTGACAAAAGAGGAGTGAGAGACTAAGTGGACGGAAGGAATGAGTCTAACAGAGAGAGAATGAAGGAAGGGGAGTGCAGAACTAAGAGGACAGAGGGAGTAAGACAAGGAGTTAGTGAAGTAGAGTAAGGAAAGTAAGGGAAGGGAAAAGAGTGAAGGAGCGAAAGAAGGGAAGGGACAGAAAGTAAAGTAAAGGAGAATGTCTGAAAGAAGGTGAGTGTGGGATTATGTCTGAGTTATATGGAGTGAGTGTGACAGAAGAGGAGTGAGAGACTAAGGGGACGGAAAGAATGAGGCTAACAGAGAGTATGAGGGAAGGGGAGTGTAGAACTAAGAGGACACAGGGAGTAAGAAAAGGAGTTAGTAAAGTGAAGTAAGGAGAATAAAGGAAGGGAAAAGAGTGAAGGAGCAAAAGGAGAAAGTCTGAAAGAAGGTGAGTTTAGGAGTATGGCTGAGTTATAGGGTGTGAGCGTGACAGAAGAGGAGTGAGACACTAACGAGACGGAAGGAATGAGGCTAACAGAGAGAGAATGAAGGAAGGGGAGTGCAGAACTAAGAGGACAGAGGGAGTAAGACAAGGAGTTAGTGAAGTGGAGTAAGGAAAGTAAGGGAAGGGAAAAGAGTGAAGGAGTTTAGGAAGGGAAGAGAGAGGAAGGAAAGTAAAGGAGAAAGTCTGAAAGAAGGTGAGTGTGGGAGCATGGCTGAGTTATAGGGAGTGAGCTTGACGAAAGAGGAGTGAGAGACTAAGAGGACGCAGTGAGGCTAACAGAGAGAGAATGAGGGAAGGGGAGTGTATAACTAAGAGGACAGAGGGAGTAAGACAAGGAGTTAGTGAAGTGGAGTAAGGAAAGTAAGGGAAGGGAAAAGAGTGAAGGAGTGAAGGAAGGGAAGAGAGAAGAAGGAAAGTAAAGGAGAAAGTCTGAAAGAAGGTGAGTGTGGGAGTATGGCTGAGTTATAGGGAGTGAGCATTACAGAAGAGGAGAGAGAGACTAAGAGGATGGAGAGAATGAGGCTAACGGAGAGAGAATGAGGGAAGGGGACTGTAGAACTAAGAGGACAAAGGGAGTAAGAGAAGGAGTTAGTGAAGTGAATTAAGAAAAGTAAGGGAAGGGAAAAGAGTGAAGGAGTGAAAGAAGGGAAGGGACAGAAAGGAAAGTAAAGGAGAAGGTCTGAAAGAAGGTGAGTGTGGGAGTATGGCTGAGTTATACGGAGTGAGTGTGACAGAAGAGGAGTGAGAGACTAAGGGGACGGAAAGAATGAGGCTAACAGAGAGAATGAGGGAAGGGGAGTGTAGAACTAAGAGGACACATGGAGTAAGAAAAGGAGTTAGTAAAGTGAAGTAAGGAGAATAAAGGAAGGGAAAAGAGTGAAGGAGCAAAAGGAGAAAGTCTGAAAGAAGGTGAGTTTAGGAGTATGGCTGAGTTATAGGGTTTGAGCGTGACAGAAGAGGAGTGAGACACTAACGAGACGGAAGGAATGAGGCTAACAGAGAGAGAATGAAGGAAGGGGAGTGCAGAACTAAGAGGACAGAGGGAGTAAGACAAGGAGTTAGTGAAGTGGAGTAAGGAAAGTAAGGGAAGGGAAAAGAGTGAAGGAGTGAAGGAATGGAAGAGAGAGGAAGGAAAGTAAAGGAGAAAGTCTGAAAGAAGGTTAGTTTGGGAGCATGGCTGAGTTATAGGGAGTGAGCTTGACAGAAGAGGAGTGAGAGACTAAGGGGACGGAAAGAATGAGGCAAACAGAGAGAATGAAGGAAGGGGAGTGTAGAACTAAGAGGACACAGGGAGTAAGAAAAGGAGTTAGTAAAGTGAAGTAAGGAGAATAAAGGAAGGGAAAAGAGTGAAGGAGCAAAAGGAGAAAGTCTGAAAGAAGGTGAGTGTGGGAGTATGGCTGAGTTATAGGGTGTGAGCGTGACAAAAGAGGAGTGAGAGACTAAGTGGACGGAAGGAATGAGTCTAACAGAGAGAGAATGAAGGAAGGGGAGTGCAGAACTAAGAGGACAGAGGGAGTAAGACAAGGAGTTAGTGAAGTGGAGTAAGGAAAGTAAGGGAAGGGAAAAGAGTGAAGGAGCGAAAGAAGGGAAGGGACAGAAAGTAAAGTAAAGGAGAAGGTCTGAAAGAAGGTGAGTGTGGGATTATGGCTGAGTTATATGGAGTGAGTGTGACAGAAGAGGAGTGAGAGACTAAGGGGACGGATAGAATGACGCAAACAGAGAGAATGAAGGAAGGGGAGTGTAGAACTAAGAGGACACAGGGAGTAAGAAAAGGAGTTAGTAAAGTGAAGTAAGGAGAATAAAGGAAGGGAAAAGAGTGAAGGAGCAAAAGGAGAAACTCTGAAAGAAGGTGAGTTTAGGAGCATGGCTGAGTTATAGGGTGTGAGCTTGACAGAAGAGGAGTGAGACACTAACGAGACGGAAGGAATGAGGCTAACAGAGAGAGAATGAAGGAAGGGGAGTGCAGAACTAAGAGGACAGAGGGAGTAAGACAAGGAGTTAGTGAAGTGGAGTAAGGAAAGTAAGGGAAGGGAAAAGAGTGAAGGAGTGAAGGAAGGGAAGAGAGAGGAAGGAAAGTAAAGGAGAAAGTCTGAAAGAAGGTGAGTTTAGGAGCATGGCTGAGTTATAGGGTGTGAGCTTGACAGAAGAGGAGTGAGACACTAACGAGACGGAAGGAATGAGGCTAACAGAGAGAGAATGAAGGAAGGGGTGTGCAGAACTAAGAGGACAGAGGGAGTAACACAAGGAGTTAGTGAAGTGGAGTGAGGAAAGTAAGGGAAGGGAAAAGAGTGAAGGAGTGAAGGAAGGGAAGAGAGAAGAAGGAAAGTAAAGGAGAAAGTCTGAAAGAAGGTGAGTGTGGGAGTATGGCTGAGTTATAGGGAGTGAGCATTACATAAGAGGAGAGAGAGACTAAGAGGATGGAGAGAATGAGGCTAACAGAGAGAGAATGAGGGAAGGGGACTGTAGAACTAAGAGAACAAAGGGAGTAAGAGAAGGAGTTAGTGAAGTGGAGTAAGAAAAGTAAGGGAAGGGAAAAGAGTGAAGGAGTGAAAGAAGGGAAGGGACAGAAATGAAAGTAAAGTAGAAGGTCTGAAAGAAGGTGAGTGTGGGAGTATGGCTGAGTTATACAGAGTGAGTGTGACAGAAGAGGAGTGAGAGACTAAGGGGACGGAAAGAATGAGGCTAACAGAGAGAATGAGGGAAGGGGAGGGTAGAACTAAGAGGACACAGGGAGTAAGAAAAGGAGTTAGTAAAGTGAAGTAAGGAGAATAAAGGAAGGGAAAAGAGTGAAGGAGCAAAAGGAGAAAGTCTGAAAGAAGGTGAGTTTAGGAGTATGGCTGAGTTATAGGGTGTGAGCGTGACAGAAGAGGAGTGAGACACTAACGAGACGGAAGGAATGAGGCTAACATAGAGAGAATGAAGGAAGGGGAGTGCAGAACTAAGAGGACAGAGGGAGTAAGACAAGGAGTTAGTGAAGGGGAGTAAGGAAAGTAAGGGAAGGGAAAAGAGTGAAGGAGTGAAGGAATGGAAGAGAGAGGAAGGAAAGTAAAGGAGAAAGTCTGAAAGAAGGTTAGTGTGGGAGCATGGCTGAGTTATAGGGAGTGAGATTGACAGAAGAGGAGTGAGAGACTAAGAGGACGGAGAGAATGAGGCTAACAGAGAGAGAATGAGGGAAGGGGAGTGTAGAACTAAGAGGACAGAGGGAGTAAGAGAAGGAGTTAGTGAAGTTGAGTAAGGAAAGTAAGGGAAGGGATAAGAGTGAAGGAGCGAAAGAAGGGAAGGGAGAAAAAGTAAAGTAAAGGATAAGGTCTGAAAGATGGTGAGTGTGGGATTATGGCTGAGTTATACGGAGTGAGTGTGACAGAAGAGGAGTGAGAGACTAAGGGGACGGAAAGAATGAGGCTAACAGAAAGAGAATGAGGGAAGGGGAGTGTAGAACTGAGAGGACACAGGTAGTAAGATAAGGAGTTAGTAAAGTGAAGTAAGGAGAATAAAGGAAGGGAAAAGAGTGAAGGAGCAAAAGGAGAAAGTCTGAAAGAAGGTGAGTGTGGGAGTATGGCTGAGTTATAGGGTGTGAGCGTGACAAAAGAGGAGTGAGAGACTAAGTGGACGGAAGGAATGAGGCTAACAGAGAGAGAATGAAGGAAGGGGAGTGCAGAACTAAGAGGACAGAGGGAGTAAGACAAGGAGTTAGTGAAGTGGAGTAAGGAAAGTAAGGGAAGGGAAAAGAGTGAAGGAGCGAAAGAAGGGAAGGGACAGAAAGTAAAGTAAAGGAGAAGGTCTGAAAGAAGGTGAGTGTGGGATTATGGCTGAGTTATATGGAGTGAGTGTGACAGAAGAGGAGTGAGAGATTAAGGGGACGGAAAGAATGAGGCTAACAGAGAGAATGAGGGAAGGGGAGTGTAGAACTAAGAGGACACAGGGAGTAAGAAAAGGAGTTAGTAAAGTGAAGTAAGGAGAATAAAGGAAGGGAAAGGAGTGAAGAAGCAAAAGGAGAAAGTCTGAAAGAAGGTGAGTTTAGGAGTATGGCTGAGTTATAGGGTGTGAGCGTGACAGAAGAGGAGTGAGACACTAACGAGACGGAAGGAATGAGGCTAACAGAGAGAGAATGAAGGAAGGGGAGTGCAGAACTAAGAGGACAGAGGGAGTAAGACAAGGAGTTAGTGAAGTGGAGTAAGGAAAGTAAGGGAAGGGAAAAGAGTGAAGGAGTGAAGGAATGGAAGAGAGAGGAAGGAAAGTAAAGGAGAAAGTCTGAAAGAAGGTTAGTGTGGGAGCATGGCTGAGTTATAGGGAGTGAGCTTGACAGAAGAGGAGTGAGAGACTAAGAGGACGGAGAGAATGAGGCTAACAGAGAGAGAATGAGGGAAGGGGAGTGTAGAACTAAGAGGACAGAGGGAGTAAGAGAAGGAGTTAGTGAAGTTGAGTAAGGAAAGTAAGGGAAGGGAAAAGAGTGAAGGAGCGAAAGAAGGGAAGGGACAAAAAGTAAAGTGAAGGAGAAGGTCTGAAAGATGGTGAGTGTGGGATTATGGCTGAGTTATACGGAGTGAGTGTGACAGAAGAGGAGTGAGAGACTAAGGGGACGGAAAGAATGAGGCTAACAGAAAGAGAATGAGGGAAGGGGAGTGTAGAACTGAGAGGACACAGGGAGTAAGATAAGGAGTTAGTAAAGTGAAGTAAGGAGAATAAAGGAAGGGAAAAGAGTGAAGGAGCAAAAGGAGAAAGTCTGAAAGAAGGTGAGTGTGGGAGTATGGCTGAGTTATAGGGTGTGAGCGTGACAAAAGAGGAGTGAGAGACTAAGTGGACGGAAAGAATGAGGCAAACAGAGAGAGAATGAAGGAAGGGGAGTGCAGAACTAAGAGGACAGAGGGAGTAAGACAAGGAGTTAGTGAAGTGGAGTAAGGAAAGTAAGGGAAGGGAAAAGAGTGAAGGAGCGAAAGGAGAAAGTCTGAAAGAAGGTGAGTGTGGGAGTGTGGCTGAGTTATAGGGTGTGAGCGTGACAAAAGAGGAGTGAGAGACTAAGGGGACGGAAAGAATGAGGCTACCAGAGAGAGAATGAAGGAAGGGGAGTGCAGAACTAAGAGGACAGAGGGAGTAAGACAAGGAGTTAGTGAAGTGGAGTAAGGAAAGTAAGGGAAGGGAAAAGAGTGAAGGAGCGAAAGAAGGGAAGGGACAGAAAGTAAAGTAAAGGAGAAGGTCTGACAGAAGGTGAGTGTGGGATTATGGCTGAGTTATATGGAGTGAGTGTGACAGAAGAGGAGTGAGAGACTAAGGGGACGGAAAGAATGAGGCTGACAGAGAGAATGAGGGAAGGGGAGTGTAGAACTAAGAGGACACAGGGAGTAAGAAAAGGAGTTAGTAAAGTGAAGTAAGGAGAATAAAGGAAGGGAAAAGAGTGAAGGAGCAAAAGGAGAAAGTCTGAAAGAAGGTGAGTTTAGGAGTATGGCTGAGTTATAGGGTGTGAGCGTGACAGAAGAGGAGTGAGACACTAACGAGACGGAAGGAATGAGGCTAACAGAGAGAGAATGAAGGAAGGGGAGTGCAGAACTAAGAGGACAGAGGGAGTAAGACAAGGAGTTAGTGAAGTGGAGTAAGGAAAGTAAGGGAAGGGAAAAGAGTGAAGGAGTGAAGGAATGGAAGAGAGAGGAAGGAAAGTAAAGGAGAAAGTCTGAAAGAAGGTTAGTGTGGGAGCATGGCTGAGTTATAGGGAGTGAGCTTGACAGAAGAGGAGTGAGAGACTAAGAGGACGGAGAGAATGAGGCTAACAGAGAGAGAATGAGGGAAGGGAGTGTAGAACTAAGAGGACAGAGGGAGTAAGAGAAGGAGTTAGTGAAGTTGAGTAAGGAAAGTAAGGGAAGGGAAAAGAGTGAAGGAGCGAAAGAAGGGAAGGGACAAAAAGTAAAGTAAAGTAGAAGGTCTGAAAGATGGTGAGTGTGGGATTATGGCTGAGTTATACGGAGTGAGTGTGACAGAAGAGGAGTGAGAGACTAAGGGGACGGAAAGAATGAGGCTAACAGAAAGAGAATGAGGGCAGGGGAGTGTAGAACTGAGAGGACACAGGGAGTAAGATAAGGAGTTAGTAAAGTGAAGTAAGGTGAATAAAGGAAGGGAAAAGAGTGAAGGAGCAAAATGAGAAAGTCTGAAAGAAGGTGAGTGTGGGAGTATGGCTGAGTTATAGGGTGTGAGCGTGACAGAAGAGGAGTGAGAGACTAAGGGGACGGAAGGAATGAGGCTAACAGAGAGAGAATGAAGGAAGGGGAGTGCAGAACTAAGAGGACAGAGGGAGTAACAAAAGGAATTAGTAAAGTGAAGTAAGGAGAATAAAGGAAGGGAAAAGAGTGAAGGAGCAAGAGAAGGGAAGATAGAGAAAGAAAAGTAAAGGAGAAAGTCTGAAAGAAGGTGAGTGTGGGAGTATGGCTGAGTCATAGGGTGTGATTGTGACAGAAGAGGAGTGAGAGACTAAGGGGATGGAAAGAATGAGGCTAACAGAGAGAGAATGAAGGAAGGGGAGTGCAGAACTAAGAGGACAGAGGGAGTAAGACAAGGAGTTAGTGAAATGGAGTAAGGAAAGTAAGGGAAGGGAAAAGAGTGAAGGAGCAAAAGAAGGGAAGAGAGTCGAAGGAAAGTAAGGGAGAAAGTGTGAAAGAAGGTGAGTGTGGGAGTATAGCTGAGTTATAGGGAGTGAGCTTGACAGAAGAGGAGTGAGAGACTAAGAGGATGGAGAGAATGAGGCTAACAGAGAGAGAATGAGGGAAGGGGAGTGTAGAACTAAGAGGACACAGGGAGTAAGAAAAGGAGTTAGTAAAGTGAAGTAAGGAGAATAAAGGAAGGGAAAATTGTGAAGGACCAAAAGAAGGGAAGAGAGAGAAAGAAAAGTAAAGGAGAAAGTCTAAAAGAAGGTGAGTGTGGGAGTATGGCTGAGTTATAGGGTGTGAGCGTGACAAAAGAGGAGTGAGAGACTAAGTGGACGGAAGGAATGAGGCTAACAGAGAGAGAATGAAGGAATGGGAGTGCAGAACTAAGAGGACAGAGGGAGTAAGAAAAGGAGTTAGTAAAGTGAAGTAAGGAGAATAAAGGAAGGGAAAAGAGTGAAGGAGCAAAAGGAGAAAGTCTGAAAGAAGGTGAGTTTAGGAGTATGGCTGAGTTATAGGGTGTGAGCGTGACAGAAGAGGAGTGAGACACTAACGAGACGGAAGGAATGAGGCTAACAGAGAGAGAATGAAGGAAGGGGAGTGCAGAACTAAGAGGACAGAGGGAGTAAGACAAGGAGTTAGTGAAGTGGAGTAAGGAAAGTAAGGGAAGGGAAAAGAGTGAAGGAGTTTAGGAAGGGAAGAGAGAGGAAGGAAAGTAAAGGAGAAAGTCTGAAAGAAGGTGAGTGTGGGAGCATGGCTGAGTTATAGGGAGTGAGCTTGACGAAAGAGGAGTGAGAGACTAAGAGGACGCAGTGAGGCTAACAGAGAGAGAATGAGGGAAGGGGAGTGTATAACTAAGAGGACAGAGGGAGTAAGACAAGGAGTTAGTGAAGTGGAGTAAGGAAAGTAAGGGAAGGGAAAAGAGTGAAGGAGTGAAGGAAGGGAAGAGAGAAGAAGGAAAGTAAAGGAGAAAGTCTGAAAGAAGGTGAGTGTGGGAGTATGGCTGAGTTATAGGGAGTGAGCATTACAGAAGAGGAGAGAGAGACTAAGAGGATGGAGAGAATGAGGCTAACAGAGAGAGAATGAGGGAAGGGGACTGTAGAACTAAGAGGACAAAGGGAGTAAGAGAAGGAGTTAGTGAAGTGGAGTAAGAAAAGTAAGGGAAGGGAAAAGAGTGAAGGAGTGAAAGAAGGGAAGGGACAGAAAGGAAAGTAAAGGAGAAGGTCTGAAAGAAGGTGAGTGTGGGAGTATGGCTGAGTTATACGGAGTGAGTGTGACAGAAGAGGAGTGAGAGACTAAGGGGACGGAAAGAATGAGGCTAACAGAGAGAATGAGGGAAGGGGAGTGTAGAACTAAGAGGACACATGGAGTAAGAAAAGGAGTTAGTAAAGTGAAGTAAGGAGAATAAAGGAAGGGAAAAGAGTGAAGGAGCAAAAGGAGAAAGTCTGAAAGAAGGTGAGTTTAGGAGTATGGCTGAGTTATAGGGTTTGAGCGTGACAGAAGAGGAGTGAGACACTAACGAGACGGAAGGAATGAGGCTAACAGAGAGAGAATGAAGGAAGGGGAGTGCAGAACTAAGAGGACAGAGGGAGTAAGACAAGGAGTTAGTGAAGTGGAGTAAGGAAAGTAAGGGAAGGGAAAAGAGTGAAGGAGTGAAGGAATGAAAGAGAGAGGAAGGAAAGTAAAGGAGAAAGTCTGAAAGAAGGTTAGTGTGGGAGCATGGCTGAGTTATAGGGAGTGAGCTTGACAGAAGAGGAGTGAGAGACTAAGGGGACGGAAAGAATGAGGCAAACAGAGAGAATGAAGGAAGGGGAGTGTAGAACTAAGAGGACACAGGGAGTAAGAAAAGGAGTTAGTAAAGTGAAGTAAGGAGAATAAAGGAAGGGAAAAGAGTGAAGGAGCAAAAGGAGAAAGTCTGAAAGAAGGTGAGTGTGGGAGTATGGCTGAGTTATAGGGTGTGAGCGTGACAAAAGAGGAGTGAGAGACTAAGTGGACGGAAGGAATGAGTCTAACAGAGAGAGAATGAAGGAAGGGGAGTGCAGAACTAAGAGGACAGAGGGAGTAAGACAAGGAGTTAGTGAAGTAGAGTAAGGAAAGTAAGGGAAGGGAAAAGAGTGAAGGAGCGAAAGAAGGGAAGGGACAAAAAGTAAAGTAAAGTAGAAGGTCTGAAAGATGGTGAGTGTGGGATTATGGCTGAGTTATACGGAGTGAGTGTGACAGAAGAGGAGTGAGAGACTAAGGGGACGGAAAGAATGAGGCTAACAGAAAGAGAATGAGGGCAGGGGAGTGTAGAACTGAGAGGACACAGGGAGTAAGATAAGGAGTTAGTAAAGTGAAGTAAGGTGAATAAAGGAAGGGAAAAGAGTGAAGGAGCAAAATGAGAAAGTCTGAAAGAAGGTGAGTGTGGGAGTATGGCTGAGTTATAGGGTGTGAGCGTGACAGAAGAGGAGTGAGAGACTAAGGGGACGGAAGGAATGAGGCTAACAGAGAGAGAATGAAGGAAGGGGAGTGCAGAACTAAGAGGACAGAGGGAGTAACAAAAGGAATTAGTAAAGTGAAGTAAGGAGAATAAAGGAAGGGAAAAGAGTGAAGGAGCAAGAGAAGGGAAGATAGAGAAAGAAAAGTAAAGGAGAAAGTCTGAAAGAAGGTGAGTGTGGGAGTATGGCTGAGTCATAGGGTGTGATTGTGACAGAAGAGGAGTGAGAGACTAAGGGGATGGAAAGAATGAGGCTAACAGAGAGAGAATGAAGGAAGGGGAGTGCAGAACTAAGAGGACAGAGGGAGTAAGACAAGGAGTTAGTGAAATGGAGTAAGGAAAGTAAGGGAAGGGAAAAGAGTGAAGGAGCAAAAGAAGGGAAGAGAGTCGAAGGAAAGTAAGGGAGAAAGTGTGAAAGAAGGTGAGTGTGGGAGTATAGCTGAGTTATAGGGAGTGAGCTTGACAGAAGAGGAGTGAGAGACTAAGAGGATGGAGAGAATGAGGCTAACAGAGAGAGAATGAGGGAAGGGGAGTGTAGAACTAAGAGGACACAGGGAGTAAGAAAAGGAGTTAGTAAAGTGAAGTAAGGAGAATAAAGGAAGGGAAAATTGTGAAGGACCAAAAGAAGGGAAGAGAGAGAAAGAAAAGTAAAGGAGAAAGTCTAAAAGAAGGTGAGTGTGGGAGTATGGCTGAGTTATAGGGTGTGAGCGTGACAAAAGAGGAGTGAGAGACTAAGTGGACGGAAGGAATGAGGCTAACAGAGAGAGAATGAAGGAATGGGAGTGCAGAACTAAGAGGACAGAGGGAGTAAGAAAAGGAGTTAGTAAAGTGAAGTAAGGAGAATAAAGGAAGGGAAAAGAGTGAAGGAGCAAAAGGAGAAAGTCTGAAAGAAGGTGAGTTTAGGAGTATGGCTGAGTTATAGGGTGTGAGCGTGACAGAAGAGGAGTGAGACACTAACGAGACGGAAGGAATGAGGCTAACAGAGAGAGAATGAAGGAAGGGGAGTGCAGAACTAAGAGGACAGAGGGAGTAAGACAAGGAGTTAGTGAAGTGGAGTAAGGAAAGTAAGGGAAGGGAAAAGAGTGAAGGAGTTTAGGAAGGGAAGAGAGAGGAAGGAAAGTAAAGGAGAAAGTCTGAAAGAAGGTGAGTGTGGGAGCATGGCTGAGTTATAGGGAGTGAGCTTGACGAAAGAGGAGTGAGAGACTAAGAGGACGCAGTGAGGCTAACAGAGAGAGAATGAGGGAAGGGGAGTGTATAACTAAGAGGACAGAGGGAGTAAGACAAGGAGTTAGTGAAGTGGAGTAAGGAAAGTAAGGGAAGGGAAAAGAGTGAAGGAGTGAAGGAAGGGAAGAGAGAAGAAGGAAAGTAAAGGAGAAAGTCTGAAAGAAGGTGAGTGTGGGAGTATGGCTGAGTTATAGGGAGTGAGCATTACAGAAGAGGAGAGAGAGACTAAGAGGATGGAGAGAATGAGGCTAACAGAGAGAGAATGAGGGAAGGGGACTGTAGAACTAAGAGGACAAAGGGAGTAAGAGAAGGAGTTAGTGAAGTGGAGTAAGAAAAGTAAGGGAAGGGAAAAGAGTGAAGGAGTGAAAGAAGGGAAGGGACAGAAAGGAAAGTAAAGGAGAAGGTCTGAAAGAAGGTGAGTGTGGGAGTATGGCTGAGTTATACGGAGTGAGTGTGACAGAAGAGGAGTGAGAGACTAAGGGGACGGAAAGAATGAGGCTAACAGAGAGAATGAGGGAAGGGGAGTGTAGAACTAAGAGGACACATGGAGTAAGAAAAGGAGTTAGTAAAGTGAAGTAAGGAGAATAAAGGAAGGGAAAAGAGTGAAGGAGCAAAAGGAGAAAGTCTGAAAGAAGGTGAGTTTAGGAGTATGGCTGAGTTATAGGGTTTGAGCGTGACAGAAGAGGAGTGAGACACTAACGAGACGGAAGGAATGAGGCTAACAGAGAGAGAATGAAGGAAGGGGAGTGCAGAACTAAGAGGACAGAGGGAGTAAGACAAGGAGTTAGTGAAGTGGAGTAAGGAAAGTAAGGGAAGGGAAAAGAGTGAAGGAGTGAAGGAATGAAAGAGAGAGGAAGGAAAGTAAAGGAGAAAGTCTGAAAGAAGGTTAGTGTGGGAGCATGGCTGAGTTATAGGGAGTGAGCTTGACAGAAGAGGAGTGAGAGACTAAGGGGACGGAAAGAATGAGGCAAACAGAGAGAATGAAGGAAGGGGAGTGTAGAACTAAGAGGACACAGGGAGTAAGAAAAGGAGTTAGTAAAGTGAAGTAAGGAGAATAAAGGAAGGGAAAAGAGTGAAGGAGCAAAAGGAGAAAGTCTGAAAGAAGGTGAGTGTGGGAGTATGGCTGAGTTATAGGGTGTGAGCGTGACAAAAGAGGAGTGAGAGACTAAGTGGACGGAAGGAATGAGTCTAACAGAGAGAGAATGAAGGAAGGGGAGTGCAGAACTAAGAGGACAGAGGGAGTAAGACAAGGAGTTAGTGAAGTAGAGTAAGGAAAGTAAGGGAAGGGAAAAGAGTGAAGGAGCGAAAGAAGGGAAGGGACAGAAAGTAAAGTAAAGGAGAATGTCTGAAAGAAGGTGAGTGTGGGATTATGTCTGAGTTATATGGAGTGAGTGTGACAGAAGAGGAGTGAGAGACTAAGGGGACGGAAAGAATGAGGCTAACAGAGAGTATGAGGGAAGGGGAGTGTAGAACTAAGAGGACACAGGGAGTAAGAAAAGGAGTTAGTAAAGTGAAGTAAGGAGAATAAAGGAAGGGAAAAGAGTGAAGGAGCAAAAGGAGAAAGTCTGAAAGAAGGTGAGTTTAGGAGTATGGCTGAGTTATAGGGTGTGAGCGTGACAGAAGAGGAGTGAGACACTAACGAGACGGAAGGAATGAGGCTAACAGAGAGAGAATGAAGGAAGGGGAGTGCAGAACTAAGAGGACAGAGGGAGTAAGACAAGGAGTTAGTGAAGTGGAGTAAGGAAAGTAAGGGAAGGGAAAAGAGTGAAGGAGTTTAGGAAGGGAAGAGAGAGGAAGGAAAGTAAAGGAGAAAGTCTGAAAGAAGGTGAGTGTGGGAGCATGGCTGAGTTATAGGGAGTGAGCTTGACGAAAGAGGAGTGAGAGACTAAGAGGACGCAGTGAGGCTAACAGAGAGAGAATGAGGGAAGGGGAGTGTATAACTAAGAGGACAGAGGGAGTAAGACAAGGAGTTAGTGAAGTGGAGTAAGGAAAGTAAGGGAAGGGAAAAGAGTGAAGGAGTGAAGGAAGGGAAGAGAGAAGAAGGAAAGTAAAGGAGAAAGTCTGAAAGAAGGTGAGTGTGGGAGTATGGCTGAGTAATAGGGAGTGAGCATTACAGAAGAGGAGAGAGAGACTAAGAGGATGGAGAGAATGAGGCTAACGGAGAGAGAATGAGGGAAGGGGACTGTAGAACTAAGAGGACAAAGGGAGTAAGAGAAGGAGTTAGTGAAGTGAATTAAGAAAAGTAAGGGAAGGGAAAAGAGTGAAGGAGTGAAAGAAGGGAAGGGACAGAAAGGAAAGTAAAGGAGAAGGTCTGAAAGAAGGTGAGTGTGGGAGTATGGCTGAGTTATACGGAGTGAGTGTGACAGAAGAGGAGTGAGAGACTAAGGGGACGGAAAGAATGAGGCTAACAGAGAGAATGAGGGAAGGGGAGTGTAGAACTAAGAGGACACATGGAGTAAGAAAAGGAGTTAGTAAAGTGAAGTAAGGAGAATAAAGGAAGGGAAAAGAGTGAAGGAGCAAAAGGAGAAAGTCTGAAAGAAGGTGAGTTTAGGAGTATGGCTGAGTTATAGGGTTTGAGCGTGACAGAAGAGGAGTGAGACACTAACGAGACGGAAGGAATGAGGCTAACAGAGAGAGAATGAAGGAAGGGGAGTGCAGAACTAAGAGGACAGAGGGAGTAAGACAAGGAGTTAGTGAAGTGGAGTAAGGAAAGTAAGGGAAGGGAAAAGAGTGAAGGAGTGAAGGAATGGAAGAGAGAGGAAGGAAAGTAAAGGAGAAAGTCTGAAAGAAGGTTAGTTTGGGATTATGGCTGAGTTATATGGAGTGAGTGTGACAGAAGAGGAGTGAGAGACTAAGGGGACGGATAGAATGACGCAAACAGAGAGAATGAAGGAAGGGGAGTGTAGAACTAAGAGGACACAGGGAGTAAGAAAAGGAGTTAGTAAAGTGAAGTAAGGAGAATAAAGGAAGGGAAAAGAGTGAAGGAGCAAAAGGAGAAACTCTGAAAGAAGGTGAGTTTGGGAGCATGGCTGAGTTATAGGGTGTGAGCTTGACAGAAGAGGAGTGAGACACTAACGAGACGGAAGGAATGAGGCTAACAGAGAGAGAATGAAGGAAGGGGAGTGCAGAACTAAGAGGACAGAGGGAGTAAGACAAGGAGTTAGTGAAGTGGAGTAAGGAAAGTAAGGGAAGGGAAAAGAGTGAAGGAGTGAAGGAAGGGAAGAGAGAGGAAGGAAAGTAAAGGAGAAAGTCTGAAAGAAGGTGAGTGTGGGAGCATGGCTGAGTTATAGGGAGTGAGCTTGACGGAAGAGGAGTGAGAGACTAAGAGGACGGAGTGAGTCTAACAGAGAGAGAATGAAGGAAGGGGAGTGCAGAACTAAGAGGACAGAGGGAGTAAGACAAGGAGTTAGTGAAGTGGAGTAAGGAAAGTAAGGGAAGGGAAAAGAGTGAAGGAGTGAAGGAATGGAAGAGAGAGGAAGGAAAGTAAAGGAGAAAGTCTGAAAGAAGGTTAGTGTGGGAGCATGGCTGAGTTATTTGGAGTGAGCTTGACAGAAGAGGAGTGAGAGACTAAAAGGACGGAGAGAATGAGGCTAACAGAGAGAGAATGAGGGAAGGGGAGTGTAGAACTAAGAGGACAGAGGGAGTAAGAGAAGGAGTTAGTGAAGTTGAGTAAGGAAAGTAAGGGAAGGGAAAAGAGTGAAGGAGCGAAAGAAGGGAAGGGACAAAAAGTAAAGTAAAGGAGAAGGTCTGAAAGATGGTGAGTGTGGGATTATGGCTGAGTTATACGGAGTGAGTGTGACAGAAGAGGAGTGAGAGACTAAGGGGACGGAAAGAATGAGGCTAACAGAGAGAATGAGGGAAGGGGAGTGTAGAACTAAGAGGACACAGGGAGTAAGAAAAGGAGTTAGTAAAGTGAAGTAAGGAGAATAAAGGAAGGGAAAAGAGTGAAGGAGCAAAAGGAGAAAGTCTGAAAGAAGGTGAGTGTGGGAGTATGGCTGAGTTATAGGGTTTGAGCGTGACAGAAGAGGAGTGAGACACTAACGAGACGGAAGGAATGAGGCTAACAGAGAGAGAATGAAGGAAGGGGAGTGCAGAACTAAGAGGACAGAGGGAGTAAGACAAGGAGTTAGTGAAGTGGAGTAAGGAAAGTAAGGGAAGGGAAAAGAGTGAAGGAGCGAAAGAAGGGAAGGGACAGAAAGTAAAGTAAAGGAGAAGGTCTGAAAGAAGGTGAGTGTGGGATTATGGCTGAGTTATATGGAGTGAGTGTGACAGAAGAGGAGTGAGAGACTAAGGGGACGGAAAGAATGAGGCGAACAGAGAGAATGAGGGAAGGGGAGTGTAGAACTAAGAGGACACAGGGAGTAAGAAAAGGAGTTAGTAAAGTGAAGTAAGGAGAATAAAGGAAGGGAAAAGAGTGAAGGAGCAAAAGGAGAAAGTCTAAAAGAAGGTGAGTTTAGGAGTATGGCTGAGTTATAGGGTGTGAGCGTGACAGAAGAGGAGTGAGACACTAACGAGACGGAAGGAATGAGGCTAACAGAGAGAGAATGAAGGAAGGGGAGTGCAGAACTAAGAGGACAGAGGGAGTAAGACAAGGAGTTAGTGAAGTGGAGTAAGGAAAGTAAGGGAAGGGAAAAGAGTGAAGGAGTGAAGGAATGGAAGAGAGAGGAAGGAAAGTAATGGAGAAAGTCTGAAAGAAGGTTAGTGTGGGAGCATGGCTGAGTTATAGGAGTGAGCTTGACTGAAGAGGAGTGAGAGACTAAGAGGACGGAGAGAATGAGGCTAACAGAGAGAGAATGAGGGAAGGGGAGTGTCGAACTAAGAGGACAGAGGGAGTAAGAGAAGGAGTTAGTGAAGTTGAGCAAGGAAAGTAAGGAAAGGGAAAAGAGTGAACGAGCGAAAGAAGGGAAGGGACAAAAAGTAAAGTAAAGGAGAAGGTCTGAAAGATGGTGAGTGTGGGATTATGGCTGAGTTATACAGAGTGAGTGTGACAGAAGAGGAGTGAGACACTAACGAGACGGAAGGAATGAGGCTAACAGAGAGAGAATGAAGGAAGGGGAGTGTAGAACTGAGAGGACACAGGGAGTAAGATAAGGAGTTAGTAAAGTGAAGTAAGGTGAATAAAGGAAGGGAAAAGAGTGAAGGAGCAAAAGGAGAAAGTCTGAAATAAGGTGAGTGTGGGAGTATGGCTGAGTTATAGGGTGTGAGCGTGACCGAAGAGGAGTGAGAGTCTAAGGGGACTGAAGGAATGAGGCTAACAGAGAGAGAATGAAGGAAGGGGAGTGCAGAACTAAGAGGACAGAGGGAGTAAAAAAAGGAATTAGTAAAGTGAAGTAAGGAGAATAAAGGAAGGGAAAAGAGTGAAGGAGTAAGAGAAGGGAAGATAGAGAAAGAAAAGTAAAGGAGAAAGTCTGAAAGAAGGTGAGTGTGGGAGTATGGCTGAGTTATAGGGTGTGATCGTGACAGAAGAGGAGTGAGAGACTAAGGGGATGGAAAGAATGAGGCTAACAGAGAGAGAATGAAGGAAGGGGAGTGCAGAACTAAGAGGACAGAGGGAGTAAGACAAGGAGTTAGTGAAATGGAGTAAGGAAAGTAAGGGAAGGGAAGAGTGAAGGAGCAAAAGAAGGGAAGAGAGTTGAAGGAAAGTAAGGGAGAAAGTGTGAAAGAAGGTGAGTGTGGGAGTATAACTGAGTTATAGGGAGTTTGCATGACAGAAAAGGAGTGAGAGACTAAGAGGATGGAGAGAATGAGGCTAACAGAGAGAGAATGAGGGAAGGGGAGTGTAGAACTAAGAGGACACAGGGAGTAAGAAAAGGAGTTAGTAAAGTGAAGTAAGGAGAATAAAGGAAGGGGAAATTGTGAAGGACCAAAAGAAGGGAAGAGAGAGAAAGAAAAGTAAAGGAGAAAGTCTGAAAGAAGGTGAGTGTGGGAGTATGGCTGAGTTATAGGGTGTGAGTGTGACAAAAGAGGAGTGAGAGACTAAGTGGACGGAAGGAATGAGGCTAACAGAGAGAGAATGAAGGAATGGGAGTGCAGAACTAAGAGGACACAGGGAGTAAGAAAAGGAGTTAGTAAAGTGAAGTAAGGAGAATAAAGGAAGGGAAAAGAGTGAAGGAGCAAAAGGAGAAAGTCTGAAAGAAGGTGAGTTTAGGAGCATGGCTGAGTTATAGGGTGTGAGCTTGACAGAAGAGGAGTGAGAGACTAAGTGGACGGAAGGAATGAGGCTAACAGAGAGAGAATGAAGGAAGGGGAGTGTAGAACTAAGAGGACAGAGGGAGTAAGAGAAGGAGTTAGTGAAGTTGAGTAAGGAAAGTAAGGGAAGGGAAAAGAGTGAAGGAGCGAAAGAAGGGAAGGGACAAAAAGTAAATTAAAGGAGAAGGTCTGAAAGATGGTGAGTGTGGGATTATGGCTGAGTTATGTGGAGTGAGTGTGACAGAAGAGGAGTGAGAGACTAAGGGGACGGAAAGAATGAGGCTAACAGAAAGAGAATGAGGGAAGGGGAGTGTAGAACTGAGAGGACACAGGGAGTAAGATAAGGAGTTAGTAAAGTGAAGTAAGGAGAATAAAGGAAGGGAAAAGAGTGAAGGAGCAAAAGGAGAAAGTCTGAAAGAAGGTGAGTGTGGGAGTATGGCTGAGTTATAGGGTGTGAGCGTGACAAAAGAGGAGTGAGAGACTAAGTGGACGGAAGGAATGAGTCTAACAGAGAGAGAATGAAGGAAGGGGAGTGCAGAACTAAGAGGACAGAGGGAGTAAGACAAGGAGTTAGTGAACTGGAGTAAGGAAAGTAAGGGAAGGGAAAAGAGTGAAGGAGTGAAAGAAGGGAAGGGACAGAAAGTAAAGTAAAGGAGAAGGTCTGAAAGAAGGTGAGTGTGGGATTATGGCTGAGTTATATGGAGTGAGTGTGACAGAAGAGGAGTGAGAGACTAAGGGGACGGAAAGAATGAGGCAAACAGAGAGAATGAAGGAAGGGGAGTGTAGAACTAAGAGGACACAGGGAGTAAGAAAAGGAGTTAGTAAAGTGAAGTAAGGAGAATAAAGGAAGGGAAAAGAGTGAAGGAGCAAAAGGAGAAAGTCTGAAAGAAGGTGAGTGTGGGAGTATGGCTGAGTTATAGGGTTTGAGCGTGACAGAAGAGGAGTGAGACACTAACGAGACGGAAGGAATGAGGCTAACAGAGAGAGAATGAAGGAAGGGGAGTGCAGAACTAAGAGGACAGAGGGAGTAAGACAAGGAGTTAGTGAAGTGGAGTAAGGAAAGTAAGGGAAGGGAAAAGAGTGAAGGAGCGAAAGAAGGGAAGGGACAGAAAGTAAAGTAAAGGAGAAGGTCTGAAAGAAGGTGAGTGTGGGATTATGGTTGAGTTATATGGAGTGAGTGTGACAGAAGAGGAGTGAGAGACTAAGGACACGGAAAGAATGAGGCGAACAGAGAGAATGAGGGAAGGGGAGTGTAGAACTAAGAGGACACAGTGAGTAAGAAAAGGAGTTAGTAAAGTGAAGTAAGGAGAATAAAGGAAGGGAAAAGAGTGAAGAAGCAAAAGGAGAAAGTCTGAAAGAAGGTGAGTTTAGGAGTATGGCTGAGTTATAGGGTGTGAGCGTGACAGAAGAGGAGTTTGACACTAACGAGACGGAAGGAATGAGGCTAACAGAGAGAGAATGAAGGAAGGGGAGTGCAGAACTAAGAGGACAGAGGGAGTAAGACAAGGAGTTAGTGAAGTGGAGTAAGGAAAGTAAGGAAGGGAAAAGAGTGAAGGAGTGAAGGAATGGAAGAGAGAGGAAGGAAAGTAAAGGAGAAAGTCTGAAAGAAGGTTAGTGTGGGAGCATGGCTGAGTTATAGGGAGTGAGCTTGACAGAAGAGGAGTGAGAGACTAAGAGGACGGAGAGAATGAGGCGAACAGAGAGAGAATGAGGGAAGGGGAGTGTAGAACTAAGAGGACAGAGGGAGTAAGAGAAGGAGTTAGTGACGTTGAGTAAGGAAAGTAAGGGAAGGGAAAAGAGTGAAGGAGCGAAAGAAGGGAAGGGACAAAAAGTAAAGTGAAGGAGAAGGTCTGAAAGATGGTGAGTGTGGGATTATGGCTGAGTTATGTGGAGTGAGTGTGACAGAAGAGGAGTGAGAGACTAAGGGGACGGAAAGAATGAGGCTAACAGAAAGAGAATGAGGGAAGGGGAGTGTAGAACTGAGAGGACACAGGGAGTAAGATAAGGAGTTAGTAAAGTGAAGTAAGGAGAATAAAGGAAGGGAAAAGAGTGAAGGAGCAAAAGGAGAAAGTCTGAAAGAAGGTGAGTGTGGGAGTATGGCTGAGTTATAGGGTGTGAGCGTGACAAAAGAGGAGTGAGAGACTAAGTGGACGGAAGGAATGAGTCTAACAGAGAGAGAATGAAGGAAGGGGAGTGCAGAACTAAGAGGACAGAGGGAGTAAGACAAGGAGTTAGTGAACTGGAGTAAGGAAAGTAAGGGAAGGGAAAAGAGTGAAGGAGTGAAAGAAGGGAAGGGACAGAAAGTAAAGTAAAGGAGAAGGTCTGAAAGAAGGTGAGTGTGGGATTATGGCTGAGTTATATGGAGTGAGTGTGACAGAAGAGGAGTGAGAGACTAAGGGGACGGAAAGAATGAGGCAAACAGAGAGAATGAAGGAAGGGGAGTGTAGAACTAAGAGGACACAGGGAGTAAGAAAAGGAGTTAGTAAAGTGAAGTAAGGAGAATAAAGGAAGGGAAAAGAGTGAAGGAGCAAAAGGAGAAAGTCTGAAAGAAGGTGAGTGTGGGAGTATGGCTGAGTTATAGGGTTTGAGCGTGACAGAAGAGGAGTGAGACACTAACGAGACGGAAGGAATGAGGCTAACAGAGAGAGAATGAAGGAAGGGGAGTGCAGAACTAAGAGGACAGAGGGAGTAAGACAAGGAGTTAGTGAAGTGGAGTAAGGAAAGTAAGGGAAGGGAAAAGAGTGAAGGAGCGAAAGAAGGGAAGGGACAGAAAGTAAAGTAAAGGAGAAGGTCTGAAAGAAGGTGAGTGTGGGATTATGGCTGAGTTATATGGAGTGAGTGTGACAGAAGAGGAGTGAGAGACTAAGGACACGGAAAGAATGAGGCGAACAGAGAGAATGAGGGAAGGGGAGTGTAGAACTAAGAGGACACAGTGAGTAAGAAAAGGAGTTAGTAAAGTGAAGTAAGGAGAATAAAGGAAGGGAAAAGAGTGAAGAAGCAAAAGGAGAAAGTCTGAAAGAAGGTGAGTTTAGGAGTATGGCTGAGTTATAGGGTGTGAGCGTGACAGAAGAGGAGTTTGACACTAACGAGACGGAAGGAATGAGGCTAACAGAGAGAGAATGAAGGAAGGGGAGTGCAGAACTAAGAGGACAGAGGGAGTAAGACAAGGAGTTAGTGAAGTGGAGTAAGGAAAGTAAGGAAGGGAAAAGAGTGAAGGAGTGAAGGAATGGAAGAGAGAGGAAGGAAAGTAAAGGAGAAAGTCTGAAAGAAGGTTAGTGTGGGAGCATGGCTGAGTTATAGGGAGTGAGCTTGACAGAAGAGGAGTGAGAGACTAAGAGGACGGAGAGAATGAGGCGAACAGAGAGAGAATGAGGGAAGGGGAGTGTAGAACTAAGAGGACAGAGGGAGTAAGAGAAGGAGTTAGTGACGTTGAGTAAGGAAAGTAAGGGAAGGGAAAAGAGTGAAGGAGCGAAAGAAGGGAAGGGACAAAAAGTAAAGTGAAGGAGAAGGTCTGAAAGATGGTGAGTGTGGGATTATGGCTGAGTTATACGGAGTGAGTGTGACAGAAGAGGAGTGAGAGACTAAGGGGACGGAAAGAATGAGGCTAACAGAAAGAGAATGAGGGAAGGGGAGTGTAGAACTGAGAGGACACAGGGAGTAAGATAAGGAGTTAGTAAAGTGAAGTAAGGAGAATAAAGGAAGGGAAAAGAGTGAAGGAGCAAAAGGAGAAAGTCTGAAAGAAGGTGAGTGTGGGAATATGGCTGAGTTATAGGGTGTGAGCGTGACAAAAGAGGAGTGAGAGACTAAGTGGACGGAAGGAATGAGGCTAACAGAGAGAGAATGAAGGAAGGGGAGTGCAGAACTAAGAGGACAGAGGGAGTAAGACAAGGAGTTAGTGAAGTGGAGTAAGGAAAGTAAGGGAAGGGAAAAGAGTGAAGGAGCGAAAGAAGGGAAGGGACAGAAAGTAAAGTAAAGGAGAAGGTCTGAAAGAAGGTGAGTGTGGGATTATGGCTGAGTTATATGGAGTGAGTGTGACAGAAGAGGAGTGAGAGACTAAGGGGACGGAAAGAATGAGGCTAACAGAGAGAATGAGGGAAGGGGAGTGTAGAACTAAGAGGACACAGGGAGTAAGAAAAGGAGTTAGTAAAGTGAAGTAAGGAGAATAAAGGAAGGGAAAAGAGTGAAGGAGCAAAAGGAGAAAGTCTAAAAGAAGGTGAGTTTAGGAGTATGGCTGAGTTATAGGGTGTGAGCGTGACAGAAGAGGAGTGAGACACTAACGAGACGGAAGGAATGAGGCTAACAGAGAGAGAATGAAGGAAGGGGAGTGCAGAACTAAGAGGACAGAGGGAGTAAGACAAGGAGTTAGTGAAGTGGAGTAAGGAAAGTAAGGGAAGGGAAAAGAGTGAAGGAGTGAAGGAATGGAAGAGAGAGGAAGGAAAGTAATGGAGAAAGTCTGAAAGAAGGTTAGTGTGGGAGCATGGCTGAGTTATAGGAGTGAGCTTGACTGAAGAGGAGTGAGAGACTAAGAGGACGGAGAGAATGAGGCTAACAGAGAGAGAATGAGGGAAGGGGAGTGTAGAACTAAGAGGACAGAGGGAGTAAGAGAAGGAGTTAGTGAAGTTGAGCAAGGAAAGTAAGGAAAGGGAAAAGAGTGAACGAGCGAAAGAAGGGAAGGGACAAAAAGTAAAGTAAAGGAGAAGGTCTGAAAGAAGGTGAGTGTGGGATTATGGCTGAGTTATACGGAGTGAGTGTGACAGAAGAGGAGTGAGACACTGACGAGACGGAAGGAATGAGGCTAACAGAGAGAGAATGAAGGAAGGGGAGTGTAGAACTGAGAGGACACAGGGAGTAAGATAAGGAGTTAGTAAAGTGAAGTAAGGTGAATAAAGGAAGGGAAAAGAGTGAAGGAGCAAAAGGAGAAAGTCTGAAATAAGGTGAGTGTGGGAGTATGGCTGAGTTATAGGGTGTGAGCGTGACCGAAGAGGAGTGAGAGACTAAGGGGACTGAAGGAATGAGGCTAACAGAGAGAGAATGAAGGAAGGGGAGTGCAGAACTAAGAGGACAGAGGGAGTAACAAAAGGAATTAGTAAAGTGAAGTAAGGAGAATAAAGGAAGGGAAAAGAGTGAAGGAGTAAGAGAAGGGAAGATAGAGAAAGAAAAGTAAAGGAGAAAGTCTGAAAGAAGGTGAGTGTGGGAGTATGGCTGAGTTATAGGGTGTGATCGTGACAGAAGAGGAGTGAGAGACTAAGGGGATGGAAAGAATGAGGCTAACAGAGAGAGAATGAAGGAAGGGGAGTGCAGAACTAAGAGGACAGAGGGAGTAAGACAAGGAGTTAGTGAAATGGAGTAAGGAAAGTAAGGGAAGGAAAAGAGTGAAGGAGCAAAAGAAGGGAAGAGAGTTGAAGGAAAGTAAGGGAGAAAGTGTGAAAGAAGGTGAGTGTGGGAGTATAGCTGAGTTATAGGGAGTTTGCATGACAGAAAAGGAGTGAGAGACTAAGAGGATGGAGAGAATGAGGCTAACAGAGAGAGAATGAGGGAAGGGGAGTGTAGAACTAAGAGGACACAGGGAGTAAGAAAAGGAGTTAGTAAAGTGAAGTAAGGAGAATAAAGGAAGGGGAAATTGTGAAGGACCAAAAGAAGGGAAGAGAGAGAAAGAAAAGTAAAGGAGAAAGTCTGAAAGAAGGTGAGTGTGGGAGTATGGCTGAGTTATAGGGTGTGAGCGTGACAAAAGAGGAGTGAGAGACTAAGTGGACGGAAGGAATGAGGCTAACAGAGAGAGAATGAAGGAATGGGAGTGCAGAACTAAGAGGACACAGGGAGTAAGAAAAGGAGTTAGTAAAGTGAAGTAAGGAGAATAAAGGAAGGGAAAAGAGTGAAGGAGCAAAAGGAGAAAGTCTGAAAGAAGGTGAGTTTAGGAGCATGGCTGAGTTATAGGGTGTGAGCTTGACAGAAGAGGAGTGAGAGACTAAGTGGACGGAAGGAATGAGGCTAACAGAGAGAGAATGAAGGAAGGGGAGTGTAGAACTAAGAGGACAGAGGGAGTAAGAGAAGGAGTTAGTGAAGTTGAGTAAGGAAAGTAAGGGAAGGGAAAAGAGTGAAGGAGCGAAAGAAGGGAAGGGACAAAAAGTAAATTAAAGGAGAAGGTCTGAAAGATGGTGAGTGTGGGATTATGGCTGAGTTATGTGGAGTGAGTGTGACAGAAGAGGAGTGAGAGACTAAGGGGACGGAAAGAATGAGGCTAACAGAAAGAGAATGAGGGAAGGGGAGTGTAGAACTGAGAGGACACAGGGAGTAAGATAAGGAGTTAGTAAAGTGAAGTAAGGAGAATAAAGGAAGGGAAAAGAGTGAAGGAGCAAAAGGAGAAAGTCTGAAAGAAGGTGAGTGTGGGAGTATGGCTGAGTTATAGGGTGTGAGCGTGACAAAAGAGGAGTGAGAGACTAAGTGGACGGAAGGAATGAGGCTAACAGAGAGAGAATGAAGGAAGGGGAGTGCAGAACTAAGAGGACAGAGGGAGTAAGACAAGGAGTTAGTGAAGTGGAGTAAGGAAAGTAAGGGAAGGGAAAAGAGTGAAGGAGTTAAGGAAGGGAAGAGAAAGGAAGGGAAGTAAAGGAGAAAGTCTGAAAGAAGGTGAGTGTGGGAGTGTGGCTGAGTTATAGGGAGTGAGCATGACAGAAGAGGAGTGAGAGACTAAGAGGATGGAGAGAATGAGGCTAACAAAGAGAATGAGGGAAGGTGAGTGTAGAACTAAGAGGACAAAGGGAGTAAGACAAGGAGTTAGTGAAGTGGAGTAAGGAAAGTAAGGGAAGAGAAAAGAGTGAAGGAGTGAAGGAATGGAAGAGAGAGGAAGCAAAGTAAAGGAGAAAGTCTGAAAGAAGGTTAGTGTGGGAGCATGGCTGAGTTATAGGGAGTGAGCTTGACAGAAGAGGATTGAGAGACTAAGAGGACTGAGAGAATGAGGCTAACAGAGAGAGAATGAGGGAAGGGGAGTGTAGAACTAAGAGGACAGAGGGAGTAAGAGAAGGAGTTAGTGAAGTGGAGTAAGGAAAGTAAGAGAAGGGAAAAGAGTGAAGGAGCAAAAGAAGGGAAGGGACAGAAAGGAAAGTAAAGGAGAAAGTCTGAAAGAAGGTGAGTGTGGGAGTATTGCTGAGTTATACGGAGTGAGTGTGACAGAAGAGGAGTGAGAGACTAAGGGGACGGAAAGAATGAGGCTAGCAGATAGAGAATGAAGGAAGGGGAGTGCAGAACTAAGAGGACAGAGGGAGTAAGACAAGGAGTTAGTAAAGTGGACTAAGGAAAGTAAGGGAAGGGAAAAGAGTGAAGGAGTGAATGAAGGGAAGAGAGAGGAAGGAAAGTAAAGGAGAAAGTCTGAAAGAAGGTGAGTGTGGGAGTATGGCTGAGTTATAGGGAGTGAGCGTGACAGAAGAGGAGTGAGAGACTAAGAGGACGGAGAGAATGAGGCTAACAGAGAGAGAATGAGGGAAGGGGAGTGCAGAACTAAGAGGACAGAGGGAGTAACAAAAGGAATTAGTAAAGTGAAGTAAGGAGAATAAAGGAAGGGAAAAGAG
Organism: Lissotriton vulgaris; assembly: GCF_964263255.1. NCBI lineage: Eukaryota > Metazoa > Chordata > Amphibia > Caudata > Salamandridae > Lissotriton > Lissotriton vulgaris. The sequence goes on from NW_028244725.1 coordinate 269,981, forward strand.
TGAGAGACTAAAAGAAGGGAAGAGAGAGAAAGAAAAGTAAAGGAGAAAGTCTGAAAGAAGGTGAGTGTGGGAGTATGGCTGAGTTATAGGGTGTGAGTGTGACAACAGAGGAGTGAGAGACTAAGTGGACGGAAGGAATGAGGCTAACAGAGAGAGAATGAAGGAAGGGGAGTGCAGAACTAAGAGGACAGAGGGAGTAAGACAAGGAGTTAGTGAAGTGGAGTAAGGAAAGTAAGGGAAGGGAAAAGAGTGAAGGAGTGAAAGAAGGGAAGGGACAGAAAGGAAAGTAAAGGAGAAGGTCTGAAAGAAGGTGAGTGTGGGAGTATGGATGAGTTATACGGAGTGAGTGTGACAGAAGAGGAGTGAGAGACTAAGGGGACGGAAAGAATGAGGCTAACAGAAAGAGAATGAGGGAAGGGGAGTGTAGAACTGAGAGGACACAGGGAGTAAGATAAGGAGTTAGTAAAGTGAAGTAAGGAGAATAAAGGAAGGGAAAAGAGTGAAGGAGCAAAAGGAGAAAGTCTGAAAGAAGGTGAGTTTAGGAGTATGGCTGAGTTATAGGGTGTGAGCGTGACAGAAGAGGAGTGAGACACTAACGAGACGGAAGGAATGAGGCTAACAGAGAGAGAATGAAGGAAGGGGAGTGCAGAACTAAGAGGACAGAGGGAGTAAGACAAGGAGTTAGTGAAGTGGAGTAAGGAAAGAAAGGGAAGGGAAAAGAGTGAAGGAGTGAAGGAATGGAAGAGAGAGGAAGGAAAGTAAAGGAGAAAGTCTGAAAGAAGGTTAGTGTGGGAGCATGGCTGAGTTATAGGGAGTGAGCTTGACAGAAGAGGAGTGAGAGACTAAGAGGACGGAGAGAATGAGGCTAACAGAGAGAGAATGAGGGAAGGGGAGTGTAGAACTGAGAGGACACAGGGAGTAAGATAAGGAGTTAGTAAAGTGAAGTAAGGAGAATAAAGGAAGGAAAAAGAGTGAAGGAGCAAAAGGAGAAAGTCTGAAAGAAGGTGAGTGTGGGAGTATGGCTGAATTATAGGGTGTGAGCGTGACAGAAGAGGAGTGAGAGACTAAGGGGACGGAAGGAATGAGGCTATCAGAGAGAGAATGAAGAAAGGGGAGTGCGGAACTAAGAGGACAGAGGGAGTAACAAAAGGAATTAGTAAAGTGAAGTAAGGAGAATAAAGGAAGGGAAAAGAGTGAAGGAGCAAGAGAAGGGAAGATAGAGAAAGAAAAGTAAAGGAGAAAGTCTGAAAGAAGGTGAGTGTGGGAGTATGGCTGAGTTATAGGGTGTGATCGTGACAGAAGAGGAGTGAGATACTAAGGGGATGGAAAGAATGAGGCTAACAGAGAGAGAATGAAGGGAGGGGAGTGCAGAACTAAGAGGACAGAGGGAGTAAGACAAGGAGTTAGTGAAGTGGAGTAAGGAAGGTAAGGGAAGGGAAAAGAGTGAAGGAGCAAAAGAAGGGAAGAGAGAGGAAGGAAAGTAAAGGAGAAAGTGTGAAAGAAGGTGAGTGTGGGGTATAGCTGAGTTATAGGGAGTGAGCATAACAGAAGAGGAGTGAGAGACTAAGAGGACGGAGAGAATGAGGTTAACAGATAGAGAATAAAGGAAGGGGAGTGTAGAACTAAGAGGAAAGACGGAGTAAGACAAGGAGTTAGTGAAGTGGAGTAAGGAAAGTAAGGGAAGGGAAAAGAGTGAAGGAGCGAAAGAAGGGAAGGGACAGAAAGGAAAGTAAAGGAGAAGGTCGGAAAGAAGGTGAGTTTGGGAGTATGGCTGAGTTATACGGAGTGAGTGTGAAAGAAGAGTAGTGAGAGACTAAGAGGACGGAGAGAATGAGGCTAACAGAGAGAGAATGAGGGAAGGGGAGTGCGGAACTAAGAGGACAGAGGGAGTAACAAAAGGAATTAGTAAAGTGAAGTAAGGAGAATAAAGGAAGGGAAAAGAGTGAAGGAGCAAGAGAAGGGAAGATAGAGAAAGAAAAGTAAAGGAGAAAGTCTGAAAGAAGGTGAGTGTGGGAGTATGGCTGAGTTATAGGGAATGAGCTTGACGGAAGAGGAGTGAGAGACTAAGAGGACGGAGAGAATGAGGCTAACAGAGAGAGAATGAGGGAAGGGGAGTGTAGAACTAAGAGGACAGAGGGAGTAAGACAAGGAGTTAGTGAAGTGGAGTAAGGAAAGTAAGGGAAGGGAAAAGAGTGAAGGAGTGAAAGAAGGGAAGGGACAGAAAGTAAAGTAAAGGAGAAGGTCTGAAAGAAGGTGAGTGTGGGAGTATGGCTGAGTTATACGGAGTGAGTGTGACAGAAGAGGAGTGAGAGACTAAGGGGACCGAAAGAATTAGGCTAACAGAGAGAGAATGAGGGAAGGGGAGTGTAGAACTAAGATGACACAGGGAGTAAGAAAAGGAGTTAGTAAAGTGAAGTAAGGAGAATTAAGGAAGTGAAAAGAGTGAAGGACCAAAAGAAGGGAAGAGAGAGAAAGAAAAGTAAAGGAGAAAGTCTGAAAGAAGGTGAGTGTGGGAGTATGGCTGAGTTATAGGGTGTGAGCGTGACAGAAGAGGAATGAGAGACTAAGGGGACGGAAGGAATGAGGCTAACAGAGAGAGAATGAAGGATGTGGAGTGCAGAACTAAGAGGACAGAGGGAGTAAGAGAAGGAGTTAGTGAAGTGGAGTAAGGAAAGTAAGGGAAGGGAAAAGAGTGAAGGAGTGAAGGAAGGGAAGAGAGAGGAAGGAAAGTAAAGGAGAAATTCTGAAAGAAGGTGAGTGTGGGAGTATGGCTGAGTTATAGGGAGTGGGCGTGACAGAAGAGGAGTGAGAGACTAAGTGGACGGAGAGAATGAGGCTAACAGAGAGAGAATGAGGGAAGGGGAGTGCAGAACTAAGAGGACAGAGGGAGTAACAAAAGGAATTAGTAAAGTGAAGTAAGGAGAATAAAGGAAGGGAAAAGAGTGAAGGAGCAAAAGAAGGGAAGCTAGAGAAAGAAAAGTAAAGGAGAAAGTCTGAAAGAAGGTGAGTGTGGGAGTATTGCTGAGTTATAGGGTGTGAGCGTGACAGAAGAGGAGTGAGAGACTAAGGGGCGGAAAGAATGAGGCTAACAGAGAGAGAATGAAGGAAGGGGAGTGCAGAACTAAGAGGACAGAGGGAGTAAGACAAGGAGTTAGTGAAATGGAGTAAGGAAAGTAAGGGAAGGGAAAAGAGTGAAGGAGCTAAAGAAGGGAAGAGAGTTGAAGGAAAGTAAGGGAGAAAGTGTGAAAGAAGGTGAGTGTGGGAGTACAGCTGAGTTATAGGGAGTGAGCATGACAGAAGAGGAGTGAGAGACTAAGAGGATGGAGAGAATGAGGCTAACAGAGAGAGAATGAGGGAAGGGGAGTGTAGAACTAAGAGGACATAGGGAGTAAGAAAAGGAGTTAGTAAAGTGAAGTAAGGAGAATAAAGGAAGGGAAAATAGTGAAGGACCAAAAGAAGGGAAGAGAGAGAAAGAAAAGTAAGGGAGAAAGTCTGAAAGAAGGTGAGTGTGGGAGTATGGCTGAGTTATAGGGTGTGAGCGTGACAAAAGAGGAGTGAGAGACTAAGTGGACGGAAGGAATGAGGCTAACAGAGAGAGAATGAAGGAAGGGGATTGCAGAACTAAGAGGACAGAGGGAGTAAGACAAGGAGTTAGTGAAGTGGAGTAAGGAAAGTAAGGGAAGGGAAAAGAGTGAAGGAGCGAAAGAAGGGAAGGGACAGAAAGTAAAGTAAAGGAGAAGGTCTGAAAGAAGGTGAGTGTGGGATTATGGCTGAGTTATATGGAGTGAGTGTGACAGAAGAGGAGTGAGAGACTAAGGGGACGGAAAGAATGAGGCTAACAGAGAGAATGAGGGAAGGGGAGTGTAGAACTAAGAGGACACAGGGAGTAAGAAAAGGAGTTAGTAAAGTGAAGTAAGGAGAATAAAGGAAGGGAAAAGAGTGAAGGAGCAAAAGGAGAAAGTCTGAAAGAAGGTGAGTTTAGGAGTATGGCTGAGTTATAGGGTGTGAGCGTGACAGAAGAGGAGTGAGACACTAACGAGACTGAAGGAATGAGGCTAACAGAGAGAGAATGAAGGAAGGGGAGTGCAGAACTAAGAGGACAGAGGGAGTAAGACAAGGAGTTAGTGAAGTGGAGTAAGGAAAGTAAGGGAAGGGAAAAGAGTGAAGGAGTGAAGGAAGGGAAGAGAGAGGAAGGAAAGTAAAGGAGAAAGTCTGAAAGAAGGTGAGTGTGGGAGCATGGCTGAGTTATAGGGAATGAGCTTGACGGAAGAGGAGTGAGAGACTAAGAGGACAGAGAGAATGAGGCTAACAGAGAGAGAATGAGGAAAGGGGAGTGTAGAACTAAGAGGACAGAGGGAGTAAGACAAGGAGTTAGTGAAGTGGAGTAAGGAAAGTAAGGGAAGGGAAAAGAGTGAAGGAGTGAAGGAAGGGAAGAGAGAGGAAGGAAAGTAAAGGAGAAAGTCTGAAAGAAGGTGAGTGTGGGAGTATGGCTGAGGTATAGGGATTGAGCATTACAGAAGAGGAGAGAGAGACTAAGAGGATGGAGAGAATGAGGCTAACAGAGAGAGAATGAGGGAAGAGGACTGTAGAACTAAGAGGACAAAGGGAGTAAGAGAAGGAGTTAGTGAAGTGGAGTAAGAAAAGAAAGGGAAGGGAAAAGAGTGAAGGAGTGAAAGAAGGGAAGGGACAGAAAGTAAAGTAAAGGAGAAGGTCTGAAAGAAGGTGAGTGTGGGAGTATGGCTGAGTTATACGGAGTGAGTGTGACAGAAGAGGAGTGAGAGACTAAGGGGACCGAAAGAATTAGGCTAACAGAGAGAGAATGAGGGAAGGGGAGTGTAGAACTAAGATGACACAGGGAGTAAGAAAAGGAGTTAGTAAAGTGAAGTAAGGAGAATTAAGGAAGGGAAAAGAGTGAAGGACCAAAAGAAGGGAAGAGAGAGAAAGAAAAGTAAAGGAGAAAGTCTGAAAGAAGGTGAGTGTGGGAGTATGGCTGAGTTATAGGGTGTGAGCGTGACAGAAGAGGAATGAGAGACTAAGGGGACGGAAGGAATGAGGCTAACAGAGAGAGAATGAAGGATGTGGAGTGCAGAACTAAGAGGACAGAGGGAGTAAGAGAAGGAGTTAGTGAAGTGGAGTAAGGAAAGTAAGGGAAGGGAAAAGAGTGAAGGAGTGAAGGAAGGGAAGAGAGAGGAAGGAAAGTAAAGGAGAAATTCTGAAAGAAGGTGAGTGTGGGAGTATGGCTGAGTTATAGGAAGTGAGAGTGATAGAAGAGGAGTGAAAGACTAAGAGAACGGAGAGAATGAGGCTAACAGAGAGAGAATGAGGGAAGGGGAGTGTAGAACTAAGAGGACAGAGGGAGTAAGAGAAGGAGTTAGTGAAGTGGAGTAAGGAGAATAAAGGAAGGGAAAAGAGTGAAGGAGCAAGGGAAGATAGAGAAAGAAAAGTAAATGAGAAAGTCTGAAAGAAGGTGAGTGTGGGAGTATTGCTGAGTTATAGGGTGTGAGCGTGACAGAAGAGGAGTGAGAGACTAAGGGGCAGAAAGAATGAGGCTAACAGAGAGAGAATGAAGGAAGGGGAGTGCAGAACTAAGAGGACAGAGGGAGTAAGACAAGGAGTTAGTGAAATGGAGTAAGGAAAGTAAGGGAAGGGAAAAGAGTGAAGGAGCAAAAGAAGGGAAGAGAGTTGAAGGAAAGTAAGGGAGAAAGTGTGAAAGAAGGTGAGTGTGGGAGTATAGCTGAGTTATAGGGAGTTTGCATGACAGAAAAGGAGTGAGAGACTAAGAGGATGGAGAGAATGAGGCTAACAGAGAGAGAATGAGGGAAGGGGAGTGTAGAACTAAGAGGACACAGGGAGTAAGAAAAGGAGTTAGTAAAGTGAAGTAAGGAGAATAAAGGAAGGGGAAATTGTGAAGGACCAAAAGAAGGGAAGAGAGAGAAAGAAAAGTAAAGGAGAAAGTCTGAAAGAAGGTGAGTGTGGGAGTATGGCTGAGTTATAGGGTGTGAGCGTGACAGAAGAGGAGTGAGACACTAACGAGACGGAAGGAATGAGGCTAACAGAGAGAGAATGAAGGAAGGGGAGTGCAGAACTAAGAGGACAGAGGGAGTAAGACAAGGAGTTAGTGAAATGGAGTAAGGAAAGTAAGGGAAGGGAAAAGAGTGAAGGAGCAAAAGAAGGGAAGAGAGTTGAAGGAAAGTAAGGGAGAAAGTGTGAAAGAAGGTGAGTGTGGGAGTATAGCTGAGTTATAGGGAGTGAGCATGACAGAAGAGGAGTGAGACTAAGAGGATGGAGAGAATGAGGTTAACAGAAAGATAATGAAGGAAGGGGAGTGTAGAACTAAGAGAACAGACGGAGTAAGACAAGGAGTTAGTGAAGTGGAGTAAGGAAAGTAAGGGAAGGGAAAAGAGTGAAGGAGTTAAGGAAGGGAAGAGAAAGGAAGGGAAGTAAAGGAGAAAGTCTGAAAGAAGGTGAGTGTGGGAGTATGGCTGAGTTATACGGAGTGAGTGTGACAGAAGAGGAGTGAGAGACTAAGGGGACCGAAAGAATAAGGCTAACAGAGAGAGAATGAGGGAAGGGGAGTGTAGAACTAAGATGACACAGGGAGTAAGAAAAGGAGTTAGTAAAGTGAAGTAAGGAGAATTAAGGAAGGGAAAAGAGTGAAGGACCAAAAGAAGGGAAGAGAGAGAAAGAAAAGTAAAGGAGAAAGTCTGAAAGAAGGTGAGTGTGGGAGTATGGCTGAGTTATAGGGTGTGAGCGTGACAGAAGAGGAATGAGAGACTAAGGGGACGGAAGGAATGAGGCTAACAGAGAGAGAATGAAGGATGTGGAGTGCAGAACTAAGAGGACAGAGGGAGTAAGAGAAGGAGTTAGTGAAGTGGAGTAAGGAAAGTAGGGGAAGGGAAAAGAGTGAAGGAGTGAAGGAAGGGAAGAGAGAGGAAGGAAAGTAAAGGAGAAATTCTGAAAGAAGGTGAGTGTGGGAGTATGGCTGAGTTATAGGAAGTGAGAGTGATAGAAGAGGAGTGAAAGACTAAGAGAACGGAGAGAATGAGGCTAACAGAGAGAGAATGAGGGAAGGGGAGTGTAGAACTAAGAGGACAGAGGGAGTAGGAGAAGGAGTTAGTGAAGTGGAGTAAGGAAAGTAAGGGAAGGGAAAAGAGTGAAGGAGCAAAAGAAGGGAAGAGAGAGGAAGAAAAGTAAAGGAGAAAGTCTGAAAGAAGGTGAGTGTGGGAGTATGGCTGAGTTATAGGGTGTGAGCGGGACAGAAGAGGAGTGAGAGACTAAGGGGACGGAAGGAATGAGGCTAACAGAGAGAGGATGAAGGAAGGGGAGTGCAGAACTAAGAGGACAGAGGGAGTAACAAAAGGAATTAGTAAAGTGAAGTAAGGAGAATAAAGGAAGGGAAAAGAGTGAAGGAGCAAGAGAAGAGAAGATAGAGAAAGAAAAGTAAAGGAGAAAGTCTGAAAGAAGGTGAGTGTGGGAGTATTGCTGAGTTATAGGGTGTGAGCGTGACAGAAGAGGAGTGAGAGACTAAGGGGCAGAAAGAATGAGGCTAACAGAGAGAGAATGAAGGAAGGGGAGTGCAGAACTAAGAGGATAGAGGGAGTATGACAAGTAGTTAGTGAAATGGAGTAAGGAAAGTAAGGGAAGGGAAAAGAGTGAAGGAGCAAAAGAAGGGAAGAGAGTTGAAGGAAAGTAAGGGAGAAAGTGTGAAAGAAGGTGAGTGTGGGAGTATAGCTGAGTTATAGGGAGTGAGCATGACAGAAGAGGAGTGAGACTAAGAGGATGGAGAGAATGAGGTTAACAGAAAGAGAATGAAGGAAGGGGAGTGTAGAACTAAGAGAACAGACGGAGTAAGACAAGGAGTTAGTGAAGTGGAGTAAGGAAAGTAAGGGAAGGGAAAAGAGTGAAGGAGTTAAGGAAGGGAAGAGAAAGGAAGGGAAGTAAAGGAGAAAGTCTGAAAGAAGGTGAGTGTGGGAGTATGGCTGAGTTATACGGAGTGAGTGTGACAGAAGAGGAGTGAGAGACTAAGGGGACCGAAAGAATAAGGCTAACAGAGAGAGAATGAGGGAAGGGGAGTGTAGAACTAAGATGACACAGGGAGTAAGAAAAGGAGTTAGTAAAGTGAAGTAAGGAGAATTAAGGAAGGGAAAAGAGTGAAGGACCAAAAGAAGGGAAGAGAGAGAAAGAAAAGTAAAGGAGAAAGTCTGAAAGAAGGTGAGTGTGGGAGTATGGCTGAGTTATAGGGTGTGAGCGTGACAGAAGAGGAATGAGAGACTAAGGGGACGGAAGGAATGAGGCTAACAGAGAGAGAATGAAGGATGTGGAGTGCAGAACTAAGAGGACAGAGGGAGTAAGAGAAGGAGTTAGTGAAGTGGAGTAAGGAAAGTAAGGGAAGGGAAAAGAGTGAAGGAGTGAAGGAAGGGAAGAGAGAGGAAGGAAAGTAAAGGAGAAATTCTGAAAGAAGGTGAGTGTGGGAGTGTGGCTGAGTTATAGGAAGTGAGAGTGATAGAAGAGGAGTGAAAGACTAAGAGAACGGAGAGAATGAGGCTAACAGAGAGAGAATGAGGGAAGGGGAGTGTAGAACTAAGAGGACAGAGGGAGTAAGAGAAGGAGTTAGTGAAGTGGAGTAAGGAAAGTAAGGGAAGGGAAAAGAGTGAAGGAGCAAAAGAAGGGAAGAGAAAGGAAGAAAAGTAAAGGAGAAAGTCTGAAAGAAGGTGAGTGTGGGAGTATGGCTGAGTTATACGGAGTGAGTGTGACAGAAGAGGAGTGAGAGACTAAGGGGACGGAAAGAATGAGGCTAACAGAGAGAGAATGAAGGAAGGGGAGTACAGAACTAATAGGACAGAGGGAGTATGACAAGGAGTTAGTGAAGTGGAGTAAGGAAAGTAAGGGAAGGGAAAAGAGTGAAGGAGCAAAGGAAGGGAGGAGAGAAGAAGGAAAGTAAAGGAGAAAGTCTGAAAGAAGGTTAGTGTGGGAGCATGGCTGAGTTATAGGGAGTGAGCTTGACAGAAGAGGAGTGAGAGACTAAGAGGATGGAGAGAATGAGGCTAACAGAGAGAGAATGAGGGAAGGGAACTGTAGAACTAAGAGGACAAAGGGAGTAAGAGAAGGAGTTAGTGAAGTGGAGTAAGAAAAGTAAGGGAAGGGAAAAGAGTGAAGGAGTGAAAGAAGGGAAGGGACAGAAAGGAACGTAAAGGAGAAGGTCTGAAAGAAGGTGAGTGTGGGAGTATGGCTGAGTTATACGGAGTGAGTGTGACAGAAGAGGAGTGAGAGACTAAGAGGACGGAGAGAATGAGGCTAACAGAGAGAGAATGAGGGAAGGGGAGTGTAGAACTAAGAGGACAGAGGGAGTAAGAGAAGGAGTTAGTGAAGTGGCGTAAGGAAAGTAAGGGAAGGGAAAAGAGTGAAGGAGCAAAAGAAGGGAAGGGACAAAAAGTAAAGTAAAGGAGAAGGTCTGAAAGATGGTGAGTGTGGGATTATGGCTGAGTTATACAGAGTGAGTGTGACAGAAGAGGAGTGAGAGACTAAGGGGACGGAAAGAATGAGGCTAACAGAAAGAGAATGAGGGAAGGGGAGTGTAGAACTGAGAGGACACAGGAAGTAAGAAAAGGAGTTAGTAAAGTGAAGTAAGGAGAATAAATGAAGGGAAAAGAGTGAAGGAGCAAAAGGAGAAAGTCTGAAAGAAGGTGAGTGTGGGAGTATGGCTGAGTTATAGGGTGTGAGCGGGACAGAAGAGGAGTGAGAGACTAAGGGGACGGAAGGAATGAGGCTAACAGAGAGAGAATGAAGGAAGGGGAGTGCAGAACTAAGAGGACAGAGGGAGTAACAAAAGGAATTAGTAAAGTGAAGTAAGGGGAATAAAGGAAGGGAAAAGAGTGAAGGAGCAAGAGAAGGGAAGATAGAGAAAGAAAAGTAAAGGAGAAAGTCTGAAAGAAGGTGAGTGTGGGAGTATTGCTGAGTTATAGGGTGTGAGCGTGACAGAAGAGGAGTGAGAGACTAAGGGGCAGAAAGAATGAGGCTAACAGAGAGAGAATGAAGGAAGGGGAGTGCAGAACTAAGAGGACAGAGGGAGTAAGACAAGGAGTTAGTGAAATGGAGTAAGGAAAGTAAGGGAAGGGAAAAGAGTGAAGGAGCAAAAGAAGGGAAGAGAGTTGAAGGAAAGTAAGGGAGAAAGTGTGAAAGAAGGTGAGTGTGGGAGTATAGCTGAGTTATAGGGAGTGAGCATGACAGAAGAGGAGTGAGAGACTAAGAGGACGGAGAGAATGAGGTTAACAGAAAGAGAATGAAGGAAGGGGAGTGTAGAACTAAGAGGACAGACGGAGTAAGACAAGGAGTTAGTGAAGTGGAGTAAGGAAAGTAAGGGAAGGGAAAAGAGTGAAGGAGTTAAGGAAGGGAAGAAAAAGGAAGGGAAGTAAAGGAGAAAGTCTGAAAGAAGGTGAGTTTGGGAGTATGGCTGAGTTATACGGAGTGAGTGTGAAAGAAGAGGAGTGAGAGACTAAGAGGACAGAGAGAATGAGGCTAACAGAGAGAGAATGAGGGAAGGGGAGTGTAGAACTAAGAGGACAGAGGGAGTAAGAGAAGGAGTTAGTGAAGTGGAGTAAGGAAAGTAAGAGAAGGGAAAAGAGTGAAGGAGCAAAAGAAGGGAAGGGACAGAAAGGAAAGTAAAGGAGAAGGTCTGAAAGATGGTGAGTGTGGGATTATGGCTGAGTTATACAGAGTGAGTGTGACAGAAGAGGAGTGAGAGACTAAGGGGACAGAAAGAATGAGGCTAACAGAAAGAGAATGAGGGAAGGGGAGTGTAGAACTGAGAGGACACAGGGAGTAAGAAAAGGAGTTAGTAAAGTGAAGTAAGGAGAATAAATGAAGGGAAAAGAGTGAAGGAGCAAAAGGAGAAAGTCTGAAAGAAGGGGAGTGTGGGAGTATGGCTGAGTTATAGGGTGTGAGCGTGACAGAAGAGGAGTGAGAGACTAAGGGGACGGAAGGAATAAGGCTAACAGAGAGAGAATGAAGGAAGGGGAGTGCAGAACTAAGAGGACAGAGGGAGTAACAAAAGGAATTAGTAAAGTGAAGTAAGGAGAATAAAGGAAGGGAAAAGAGTGAAGGAGCAAGAGAAGGGAAGATAGAGAAAGAAAAGTAAAGGAGAAGGTCTGAAAGAAGGTGAGTGTGGGAGTGTGGCGGAGTTATAGGGTGTGAGCGTGACAGAAGAGGAGTGAGAGACTAAGGGGCGGAAAGAATGAGGCTAACAGAGAGAGAATGAAGGAAGGGGAGTGCAGAACTAAGAGGACAGAGGGAGTAAGACAAGGAGTTAGTGAAATGGAGTAAGGAAAGTAAGGGAAGGGAAAAGAGTGAAGGAGCAAAAGAAGGGAAGAGAGTTGAAGGAAAGTAAGGGAGAAAGTGTGAAAGAAGGTGAGTGTGGGAGTATAGCTGAGTTATAGGGAGTGAGCATGACAGAAGAGGAGTGAGAGACTAAGAGGACGGAGAGAATGAGGTTAACAGGAAGAGAATGAAGGAAGGGGAGTGTAGAACTAAGAGGACAGACGGAGTAAGACAAGGAGTTAGTGAAGTGGAGTAAGGAAAGTAAGGGAAGGGAAAAGAGTGAAGGAGTTAAGGAAGGGAAGAGAAAGGAAGGGAAGTAAAGGAGAAAGTCTGAAAGAAGGTGAGTTTGGGAGTATGGCTGAGTTATACGGAGTGAGTGTGAAAGAAGTGGAGTGAGAGACTAAGAGGACAGAGAGAATGAGGCTAACAGAGAGAGAATGAGGGAAGGGGAGTGTAGAACTAAGAGGACAGAGGGAGTAAGAGAAGGAGTTAGTGAAGTGGAGTAAGGAAAGTAAGAGAAGGGAAAAGAGTGAAGGAGCAAAAGAAGGGAAGAGAGTTGAAGGAAAGTAAGGGAGAAAGTGTGAAAGAAGGTGAGTGTGGGAGTATGGCTGAGTTATACGGAGTGAGTGTGACAGAAGAGGAGTGAGAGACTAAGGGGACGGAAAGAATGAGGCTAACAGATAGAGAATGAAGGAAGGGGAGTGCAGAACTAAGAGGACAGAGGGAGTAAGACAAGGAGTTAGTAAAGTGGACTAAGGAAAGTAAGGGAAGGGAAAAGAGTGAAGGAGTAAATGAAGGGAAGAGAGAGGAAGGAAAGTAAAGGAGAAAGTCTGAAAGAAGGTGAGTGTGGGAGTATGGCTGAGTTATAGGGAGTGAGCGTGACAGAAGAGGAGTGAGAGACTAAGAGGACGGAGAGAATGAGGCTAACAGAGAGAGAATGAGGGCAGGGGAGTGCAGAATTAAGAGGACAGAGGGAGTAACAAAAGGAATTAGTAAAGTGAAGTAAGGAGAATAAAGGAAGGGAAAAGAGTGAAGGAGCAAAAGAAGGGAAGCTAGAGAAAGAAAAGTAAAGGAGAAAGTCTGAAAGAAGGTGAGTGTGGGAGTATTGCTGAGTTATAGGGTGTGAGCGTGACAGAAGAGGAGTGAGAGACTAAGGGGCGGAAAGAATGAGGCTAACAGAGAGAGAATGAAGGAAGGGGAGTGCAGAACTAAGAGGACAGAGGGAGTAAGACAAGGAGTTAGTGAAATGGAGTAAGGAAAGTAAGAGAAGGGAAAAGAGTGAAGGAGCAAAAGAAGGGAAGAGAGTTGAAGGAAAGTAAGGGAGAAAGTGTGAAAGAAGGTGAGTGTGGGAGTATAGCTGAGTTATAGGGAGTGACCATGACAGAAGAGGAGTGAGAGACTAAGAGGACGGAGAGAATGAGGTTAACAGAAAGAGAATGAAGGAAGGGGAGTGTAGAACTAAGAGGACAGACGGAGTAAGACAAGGAGTTAGTGAAGTGGAGTAAGGAAAGTAAGGGAAGGGAAAAGAGTGAAGGAGTTAAGGAAGGGAAGAGAAAGGAAGGGAAGTAAAGGAGAAAGTCTGAAAGAAGGTGAGTTTGGGAGTATGGCTGAGTTATACGGAGTGAGTGTGAAAGAAGAGGAGTGAGAGACTAAGAGGACAGAGAGAATGAGGCTAACAGAGAGAGAATGAGGGAAGGGGAGTGTAGAACTAAGAGGACAGAGGGAGTAAGAGAAGGAGTTAGTGAAGTGGAGTAAGGAAAGTAAGAGAAGGGAAAAGAGTGAAGGAGCAAAAGAAGGGAAGGGACAGAAAGGAAAGTAAAGGAGAAGGTCTGAAAGATGGTGAGTGTGGGATTATGGCTGAGTTATACAGAGTGAGTGTGACAGAAGAGGAGTGAGAGACTAAGGGGACGGAAAGAATGAGGCTAACAGAAAGAGAATGAGGGAAGGGGAGTGTAGAACTGAGAGGACACAGGGAGTAAGAAAAGGAGTTAGTAAAGTGAAGTAAGGAGAATAAATGAAGGGAAAAGAGTGAAGGAGCAAAAGGAGAAAGTCTGAAAGAAGGGGAGTGTGGGAGTATGGCTGAGTTATAGGGTGTGAGCGTGACAGAAGAGGAGTGAGAGACTAAGGGGACGGAAGGAATGAGGCTAAGAGAGAGAGAATGAAGGAAGGGGAGTGCAGAACTAAGAGGACAGAGGGAGTAACAAAAGGAATTAGTAAAGTGAAGTAAGGAGAATAAAGGAAGGGAAAAGAGTGAAGGAGCAAGAGAAGGGAAGATAGAGAAAGAAAAGTAAAGGAGAAGGTCTGAAAGAAGGTGAGTGTGGGAGTGTGGCTGAGTTATAGGGTGTGAGCGTGACAGAAGAGGAGTGAGAGACTAAGGGGCGGAAAGAATGAGGCTAACAGAGAGAGAATGAAGGAAGGGGAGTGCAGAACTAAGAGGACAGAGGGAGTAAGACAAGGAGTTAGTGAAATGGAGTAAGGAAAGTAAGGGAAGGGAAAAGAGTGAAGGAGCAAAAGAAGGGAAGAGAGTTGAAGGAAAGTAAGGGAGAAAGTGTGAAAGAAGGTGAGTGTGGGAGTATAGCTGAGTTATAGGGAGTGAGCATGACAGAAGAGGAGTGAGAGACTAAGAGGACGGAGAGAATGAGGTTAACAGGAAGAGAATGAAGGAAGGGGAGTGTAGAACTAAGAGGACAGACGGAGTAAGACAAGGAGTTAGTGAAGTGGAGTAAGGAAAGTAAGGGAAGGGAAAAGAGTGAAGGAGTTAAGGAAGGGAAGAGAAAGGAAGGGAAGTAAAGGAGAAAGTCTGAAAGAAGGTGAGTTTGGGAGTATGGCTGAGTTATACGGAGTGAGTGTGAAAGAAGAGGAGTGAGAGACTAAGAGGACAGAGAGAATGAGGCTAACAGAGAGAGAATGAGGGAAGGGGAGTGTAGAACTAAGAGGACAGAGGGAGTAAGAGAAGGAGTTAGTGAAGTGGAGTAAGGAAAGTAAGAGAAGGGAAAAGAGTGAAGGAGCAAAAGAAGGGAAGAGAGTTGAAGGAAAGTAAGGGAGAAAGTGTGAAAGAAGGTGAGTGTGGGAGTATGGCTGAGTTATACGGAGTGAGTGTGACAGAAGAGGAGTGAGAGACTAAGGGGACGGAAAGAATGAGGCTAACAGATAGAGAATGAAGGAAGGGGAGTGCAGAACTAAGAGGACAGAGGGAGTAAGACAAGGAGTTAGTAAAGTGGACTAAGGAAAGTAAGGGAAGGGAAAAGAGTGAAGGAGTAAATGAAGGGAAGAGAGAGGAAGGAAAGTAAAGGAGAAAGTCTGAAAGAAGGTGAGTGTGGGAGTATGGCTGAGTTATAGGGAGTGAGCGTGACAGAAGAGGAGTGAGAGACTAAGAGGACGGAGAGAATGAGGCTAACAGAGAGAGAATGAGGGAAGGGGAGTGCAGAATTAAGAGGACAGAGGGAGTAACAAAAGGAATTAGTAAAGTGAAGTAAGGAGAATAAAGGAAGGGAAAAGAGTGAAGGAGCAAAAGAAGGGAAGCTAGAGAAAGAAAAGTAAAGGAGAAAGTCTGAAAGAAGGTGAGTGTGGGAGTATTGCTGAGTTATAGGGTGTGAGCGTGACAGAAGAGGAGTGAGAGACTAAGGGGCGGAAAGAATGAGGCTAACAGAGAGAGAATGAAGGAAGGGGAGTGCAGAACTAAGAGGACAGAGGGAGTAAGACAAGGAGTTAGTGAAATGGAGTAAGGAAAGTTAGGGAAGGGAAAAGAGTGAAGGAGCAAAAGAAGGGAAGAGAGTTGAAGGAAAGTAAGGGAGAAAGTGTGAAAGAAGGTGAGTGTGGGAGTATAGCTGAGCTATAGGGAGTGAGCATGACAGAAGAGGAGTGAGAGACTAAGAGGATGGAGAGAATGAGGCTAACAGAGAGAGAATGAGGGAAGGGGAGTGTAGAACTAAGAGGACACAGGGAGTAAGAAAAGGAGTTAGTAAAGTGAAGTAAGGAGAATAAAGGAAGGGAAAATAGTGAAGGACCAAAAGAAGGGAAGAGAGAGAAAGAAAAGTAAAGGAGAAAGTCTGAAAGAAGGTGAGTGTGGGAGTATGGCTGAGTTATAGGGTGTGAGCGTGACAAAAGAGGAGTGAGAGACTAAGTGGACGGAAGGAATGAGGCTAACAGAGAGAGAATGAAGGAAGGGGAGTGCAGAACTAAGAGGACAGAGGGAGTAAGACAAGGAGTTAGTGAAGTGGAGTAAGGAAAGTAAGGGAAGGGAAAAGAGTGAAGGAGCGAAAGAAGGGAAGGGACAGAAAGTAAAGTAAAGGAGAAGGTCTGAAAGAAGGTGAGTGTGGGATTATGGCTGAGTTATATGGAGTGAGTGTGACAGAAGAGGAGTGAGAGACTAAGGGGACGGAAAGAATGAGGCTAACAGAGAGAATGGGGGAAGGGGAGTGTAGAACTAAGAGGACACAGGGAGTAAGAAAAGGAGTTAGTAAAGTGAAGTAAGGAGAATAAAGGAAGGGAAAAGAGTGAAGGAGCAAAAGGAGAAAGTCTGAAAGAAGGTGAGTTTAGGAGTATGGCTGAGTTATAGGGTGTGAGCGTGACAGGAGAGGAGTGAGACACTAACGAGACGGAAGGAATGAGGCTAACAGAGAGAGAATGAAGGAAGGGGAGTGCAGAACTAAGAGGACAGACGGAGTAAGACAAGGAGTTAGTGAAGTGGAGTAAGGAAAGTAAGGGAAGGGAAAAGAGTGAAGGAGTGAAGGAAGGGAAGAGAGAGGAAGGAAAGTAAAGGAGAAAGTCTGAAAGAAGGTGAGTGTGGGAGCATGGCTGAGTTATAGGGAGTGAGGTTGACGGAAGAAGAGTGAGAGACTAAGAGGACAGAGAGAATGAGGCTAACAGAGAGAGAATGAGGGAAGGGGAGTGTAGAACTAAGAGGACAGAGGGAGTAAGACAAGGAGTTAGTGAAGTGGAGTAAGGAAAGTAAGGGAAGGGAAAAGAGTGAAGGAGTGAAGGAAGGGAAGAGAGAGGAAGGAAAGTAAAGTAGAAAGTCTGAAAGAAGGTGAGTGTGGGAGTATGGCTGAGTTATAGGGAGTGAGCATTACAGAAGAGGAGAGAGAGACTAAGAGGATGGAGAGAATGAGGCTAACAGAGAGAATGAGGGAAGGGGACTGTAGAACTAAAAGGACAAAGGGAGTAAGAGAAGGAGTTAGTGAAGTGGAGTAAGAAAAGTAAGGGAAGGGAAAAGAGTGAAGGAGTGAAAGAAGGGAAGGGACAGAAAGGAAAGTAAAGGAGAAGGTCTGAAAGAAGGTGAGTGTGGGAGTATGGCTGAGTTATACGGAGTGAGTGTGACAGAAGAGGAGTGAGAGACTAAGGGGACAGAAAGAATTAGGCTAACAGAGAGAAAATGAGGGAAGGGGAGTGTAGAACTAAGAGGACACAGGGAGTAAGAAAAGGAGTTAGTAAAGGGAAGTAAGGAGAATAAAGGAAGGGAAAAGAGTGAAGGACCAAAAGAAGGGAAGAGAGAGAAAGAAAAGTAAAGGAGAAAGTCTGAAAGAAAGTGAGTGTGGGAGTATGGCTGAGTTATAGGGTGTGAGCGTGACAGAAGGGGAATGAGAGACTAAGGGGGCGGAAGGAATGAGGCTAACAGAGAGAGAATGAAGGATGTGGAGTGCAGAACTAAGAGGACAGAGGGAGTAAGAGAAGGAGTTAGTGAAGTGGAGTAAGGAAAGTAAGGGAAGGGAAAAGAGTGAAGGAGTGAAGGAAGGGAAGAGAGAGGAAGGAAAGTAAAGGAGAAATTCTGAAAGAAGGTGAGTGTGGGAGTATGGCTGAGTTATAGGGAGTGAGAGTGATAGAAGAGGAGTGAAAGACTAAGAGGACGGAGAGAATGAGGCTAACAGAGAGAGAATGAGGGAAGGGGAGTGTAGAACTAAGAGGACAGAAGGAGTAAGAGAAGGAGTTAGTGAAGTGGAGTAAGGAAAGTAAGGGAAGGGAAAAGAGTGAAGGAGCAAAAGAAGGGAATAGAGAGGAAGGAAAGTAAAGGAGAAAGTCTGAAAGAAGGTGAGTGTGGGAGTATGGCTGAGTTATAGGGAGTGAGCGTGACAGAAGAGGAGTGAGAGACTAAGAGGACGGAGAGAATGAGGCTAACAGAAAGAGAATGAAGGAAGGGGAGTGTAGAACTAAGAGGACAGAGGCAGTAAGACAAGGAGTTAGTGAAGTGGAGTAAGGAAAGTAAGGGAAGGGAAAAGAGTGAAGGAGTGAAGGAAGGGAAGAGAGAGGAAGGAAAGTAAAGGAGAAAGTCTGAAAGAAGGTGAGTGTGGGAGTATGGCTGAGCTATAGGGAGTGAGAGTGATAGAATAGGAGTGAAAGACTAAGAGGACGGAGAGAATGAGGCTAACAGAGAGAGAATGAAGGAAGGGGAGTACAGAACTAATAGGACAGAGGGAGTATGACAAGGAGTTAGTGAAGTGGAGTAAGGAAAGTAAGGGAAGGGAAAAGAGTGAAGGAGCGAAAGAAGGGAAGGGAAAGTAAGGAAAGTAAAGTAAAGGAAAACGTTTGAAAGAAGGTGAGTGTGGGAGTATGGCTGAGTTATACGGAGTGAGTGTGACAGAAGAGGAGTGAGAGACTAACGGGACGGAAAGAATGAGGCTAACAGAGAGAGAATGAAGGAAGGGGAGTACAGAACTAATAGGACAGAGGGAGTATGACAAGGAGTTAGTGAATTGGAGTAAGGAAAGTAAGGGAAGGGAAAAGAGTGAAGGAGCGAAAGAAGGGAAGGGACAAAAAGTAAAGTAAAGGAGAAGGTCTGAAAGATGGTAAGTGTGGGATTATGGCTGAGTTATACGGAGTGAGTGTGACAGAAGAGGAGTGAGAGACTAAGGGGATGTAAAGAATGAGGCTAACTGAAAGAGAATGAGGGAAGGGGAGTGTAGAACTGAGAGGACACAGGGATTAAGAAAAGGAGTTAGTAAAGTGAAGTAAGGAGAATAAAGGAAGGTAAAAGAGTTGAAGGACTGGGTTTTTCTAAGACCCAGCGGTGCCAGGGATAACACCTAAAACCTTCGTGGATAACCTGTTCCGGCGTACAAATGACAGAGGCACGGGACACTTCCTTAGGCGTCAAAGATTCGAGGTTTATTTACTGCAGGGAACACAGAAGTCACAGGAAGTACAGCATGTGTAGGTTCGAGGAGTCTGATTCAAATTGTATCTGTGGATCGCTCCTTTTATACAGTTTTCTCTCATAGGTTAACATGGTACACAAAAGATTACAACTTGGTTCCCATCGTAAAGACCATAAGGGGTCGCTTTCATGTATTCAGGGCCCGGAACATAAGTACAGTAGCGTTTGGTAGTTCCCAACTGTAAAAGTACATCTTCCCACCATTAGTACATTCCATTCAGCAGTAAACGAATCCAAGGAAAGGACAGAAACAGGTGCAGAGGAAGACGAAGGCAGTGAACAGAACGAAGAGGGTGTAAAAGGGGTGGTACCAGGAAACACGAGTTGCAGGCATCAAAGGGGACGTGCCTAATGAGATGCACAGCTAAAACAATAGACCGGCACGGCAAGATGAGCCTCGAGCGGGGCCATCTGCCTTACAGTGTCATCCCCCTCATCATAAAGACACCTTCAAAGGAAACGTGTCTTCCGCAAGAGTCTTGGGAATCCCAGGGTCGTGAAGCGGACAACGTCCGTTCGCTGGCTACTTGAGGGCAAGAAACAAAATGGATGCTGTATCTAAGATGGAACCCGTGGGTTCAGATGAAGAAACCTACGAAACAAACGAACGGTGTAGGCTAGTACAGCGAAAACGCGTACACCCACTAAACTCGTCATTTGCGGTTCACAGATACCAGACTCGACCATATTCATGCGAGTCGAAAACACCACTTACGATGGTCACGGAACCTCAGACGCTCCTTTTGCCCTCATGTAGGCAAGCACTAGTCGGAATCATAATCGATCTCGATATTCATCAGACCATCTAGATGCTGCTGCAACATAACTCTATCCATCAGAGTTCCTTTGGTAACAGGCGGTTGTCTTATACACGTTGTAGCACAGAGGCCACATAAGGCAGGACCACACTGCACACAAAGGCAACACGTGAACAGAAATGCTACAACAACCCCAATGATCATCAGAATCTTCCAACCCCAGGTCGACATTAGGCCCCAAAACCACCCAAGAAGCGTCCAATCCCCTACGTCCACGTGTATGGACTCAGAGATCTTATGCAACTTCGAGATGGCTTGATAGACAGTCGGAGCGTTGTCTGGAATGAAAATACAACAGCTCGAATGGATCACCTTACATACTCCACCTCGATCTGCTAGGACAACGTCTAAAACCATACGGTTTTGTAACGTCATAAGCCTATCCGCCTGAAGCTCTGCTGTAATGTTGCCAAGGGCACTGGCAGTGATATTAGCAGTCGATTCCACCACTCGAGTCAACTGTCTCAGGTTCCTACTATTGACCATAGGCCCCCAAAACGGAAAGAAACCCTTGAAAAAGTCTCCTGCCTCTTGACCGGCAGTGTCCTCCTTGCTAATCACGCCCCTCACAACTCTAGTCTTGTGGTAATCTGCGGCAACGGTAAACGTCGGTGGCAACAAGTTTGCAATGTAACAGGTGCCCGCGAAGTCCAGGGGCAACCATATATACGCACAGTCGTAGCAGACAAAGTACGTACCCTTGGCAGTCAGGAGAACAGGGGAAGAGAGCATTGGTAAGACATACGTCTCAGAGCAAGCACTCTCTCCAAGATGAGCTCTCGGGCTTCGGCCACGGCCTTTCAAGCAGAAGTTTCCAAGGTGGGGTACGACCCAAATCGGTGATGAGCTTCTAAGCTGTCTATCCCCTACGAGCGCACTATACTTAACCTCACTCAGATCCCTATAAGCTCGCACCTCTTCCTCTGGGATGAGCGAAGGCTCATAGATATCCCTATCCAAATCAGCAATCGCTATTACCAAAGACTTATGGTACGGGCCGGGACCAAAGTGTGGAGGACGTGGCTCTCGATTGGGGTAGGAATCTAGTGCACTTCGGAACATTGTTTGGAATGCCCGAGCTGAACCCTGGGAACTATAAGGAAGGACCAAGTACGGAATTCCCTTATCGGTGGTATGTGGTATTAACCCACACACCCAACAATTGGTAGTGTTCACCACTAACTGATGCTGATGAAGGAGCTGAATGAAGGAATTGTTCATGAATTCCGCACGTCTAACCTGCTCGTGTTGAGGTAAGATGTGGAAGGAATGGGGAGAAACAGTGGAGGTAGATTTAGGTTCAGAAGTAGGGGTAGGTGAGGCAGTAGGCAACAATGACTGTATCATGTAATACACCCCACCCACCAATAACGAGGAAACAGTTAAAAACAGAAGGAACACCTGAAACATGAAGCATTTTGTACGAGCAATTTGCTGGAGCTTGAATCTTTGGGCCTGAGCTTTTTCCAAATCCAACAGCTTCGATAAAGCCATCCTCTAAAACCGTCCGCAACGTTTTTGACGCACCTCGTTCTGTGTAGCAGTAGTCAATCCCCAGGAGTTCCCAGGAACCGACGGTCTCCGACCTAGTGTCAAGACCTACTAACCAGAAGGAAGTACCCGTGCGGCCCTACGGTCCACCCGGATGTAGGGTATCTTTAATTTACAAATGTATACAAAATCTCCTAGCTGTGGAAGCAAAAACACATATGTGGAAAAAACTCAATATTACGAAAATCACAATTATACGAGTGTGTTCAGACTGAATGGTGGCAATGGGGTAACGTGAATGTCAAAGGAGAAAGCACAAATTTATTAGTCTTGGATATTGGATCGCAGAAAATATCGGCTTCTCCCAGGACGTGTCTGTTTGTCAAACAACGGATCCGATGATGGGGCAAAGTTCTGCTGATCAGTCAATTGTTCAGATCTTGAGTTTTGCGATGACAAATGTTCAACAATGTCGTTCTGCTGCACTGAGGGCTCTCCGACAGGCTGAGCATCGCTAAAAGGAACAAAGGTCGGCACCGTTTCTGTTTCAGATGAAGCAATGCCCTTCCTCACCCACGAGTCTGCTGGTAAAGGTATAGGTACCTTTTTGGTATGGGTGGCGTGCACCCAATTTTTGCGTTCTTCCAAACGAACAGCAGTCCTCGTGGCAAGGAGCACTTGGTAGGGTCCAGTGAAGCGGGGTTCAAGGTTGCGCTTCCGTCCAAAGTTTAGTGTTACCACCCAGTCTCCAGGCTGGAGCTGGTGACCTGGACCCTCCATCTGCGTCGGCAGTGCTTCAAAGACCTGTTGGTGAATTAACCTCAGTTTAGCAGTCAGATCATGAAGATAGTCGATCAACATTGGATACTCAAGATCAGAAAACACACTCGGTCTAGGGACCCCCCAAACATTTGCAGGACGGCCGAACACTATTTCGTAGGGGCTGAGCCCTACTCGGGAGTGTACAGTCGCCCTTGTTGACAGAAGAGCTAGAGGCAAAGCGTCAGGCCACGAGAGACCAGTCGTAGCCTGAATCTTCGCTAACTTCAATTTAAGGGTGCCATTATACCCTTCAACCAAACCTGCTGACTGGGGATGATTGGCGCTGTGGAATTTCTGTGTAATTCCAAGGCCCTTACATACACTCTTCATCACACTCCCCACAAACTCACTTCCGTTATCAGACCATATAATCCGTGGCATTCCATACCGAGGAAAGTATTCCTTCAGTAGGATTTTCGCAGTGGACAAAGCAGTATTGTCTTTGAGAGGATAGGCTTCAATCCATCGGGAGAATGCGCAAACCACAACTAAAACGTATTTCAGGTTATTGCATCTCTCCATATGGATGAAGTCTAGCTGAATCACCTCAAAGGGACATGAAGGGGGAGCAAAATGGCCAGGAGGTGTAGGGGTTCCCTTACCAGGGTTGTACATCATACATATCATGCAATTCTTCACCAATCTTTCAGCGCATTTAGCAATACCATCATTCTTCCATACAGGAGACAACAACTTGCAGATACCTTTCGCACTGATATGTGCTAAACCGTGTGCCATTGTCACGACAGCTAGCACATACGCATCCGGCAACATCCATCTCTTACGCTCCGACAGATCTATCCAGCACTCATTCACGTCCAACTTTCCCGTACTCATTTTCCACTTCGTCTTTTCAGTCTCGGTGGCCTCGTTCTGAATCGCTTTCACGCTCTCTATGGTGTCTTCACACATACCCGTTTCTGTAGGCCACCTTACCGAACTCGTCACATACATTCTAGTGCTAAGATTCCGGGCAGTCTCCTTAGCAGTCTCATCCGCAAACGCATTACCACAACCAACATCATCCGTCACCTTACGGTGCGCACTACATTTAACAATCGCCACCTGCTTGGGCAATGTAAGTGCATCCAAAAGATCGTTCACGAGCTGTCCATGCTGGATCTTCGTGCCATGCGATGTCATAAAACCTCTCTCTCTCCACAATCTTCCAAAACTGTGCGCAACACCGAAAGCATACTGACTGTCAGTAAACACATTCACCCGTTTCCCTTTCGACAACACACACGCTCTAGTTAATGCAATCAGTTCTGCCGCTTGTGCAGAATTTTGATTCAGTCTCGCAGTCTCCACAACCGTACTCAATGTTACCACAGCATATGCAGTCGTCACATCACCATTCGGTAACTTAAAACACGAACCATCCACATACAGGGTCCCATCGGGATCTTCCAAAGGAGTGTTTTTCAGGTCCACACGACCTTTTGTTTCCTCTTCAGTCCGTAAGTAGCAGTCATGAGGTGCTACTTCGTCTGATTCCATACTAATTGGCAACAAAGTCGCCGGGTTCAGGACATTACAACGTTTTATTTGAATGTGACTTGCCAAAAGCGTCAACTCGTACCCAGACAACCTTGCACTTGTCAGGTGTTGGGTCTTCGTACGATTCAAGAGAGTGTCAACTGCGTGCGGAACCATCACCGTAAGCATATTATCCATGACCAATCCTGCTGATTGTCGGATGGACACCGCAGCTGCCGCTGTTGCTCTCAAACAACTCGGCAATGCTCTAGCTACGGGGTCCAAGGTCGAGGAAAAATATGCACATGGACGCTGCTTACCACTGAACTGTTGCGTCAAGACACTCAACGCGCAACCTTCCCTCTCGTGAACGTATAGTGTAAACGGCTTACTGTAGTCAGGGGTACCTAACACAGGAGCCGAACACAACGCGTCACGTAGTTCAGAAAAACTTTTCTGACATTCTTCCGTCCATGGCAAAGGAGTCGGAACATCCTTGCACGTCAGAGCTACCAATGGTTTCGCTAGCAATGAAAAATTTGGAATCCATTGCCTGCAGTATGACGTGATACCTAAAAAGGCACGCACATCTCTCTGAGTTGTTGGCACAGTCATTCGAGCAATCGCTGCAATTCTCTCTGGGGTCAACCTTCTTCCCTCCTTTGACAATAAGTGACCTAGATAGGTTACTTCTTGACAACAATATTGCAGTTTAGAAGGTGACACCTTGTGATGTAAGTCACAGAGATGCTGTAACAACGACACCGTAGCGATTTTGCAAATGTCCTGAGTGTCTGCAGCCACCAATAGGTCGTCGACGTATTGGATCAAGGCCGCACCAGCCGGCAACACAAACGCATCAAGTTGGCCTTTCAAGGCTTGACTGTATATCGATGGACTCTCACAGTAGCCCTGAGGAGCACGTTTAAACCTAAAGCTGCGGGCACCAAGAGAGAAACCGAAAAGGTCTCTACTCTCCTCAGCAATCGGAATACTGAAGAACGCATTCTTCAGATCGATCACTGAGAACCAAGATGCAGAAGCTGGAATCAGAGTCAGTAGAGCCGTAATGTCAGGCACCACGGGGAACTGAGGAATCACAATTTTATTCACCTCCCGTAAATCGATAACAAAACGATAAACAGGAGGCTTCGATGGATCAGTACGCTTCAAAATGGGCAGCACAGGACTATTGCACACGTTTCCCCGAGTCTCCTCAATGACGTCTTTCTCAATCAAATCGTAGATGATCGCTAACAACGCTCGCTCACCATCAAGGGAGATACGATACTGGGGAATACGTGGCAATCGCACATTAGATTTCAAGTGAACGACATAAGGGGAGATATCAAGCAGGCCCACATCATTTGGACCTGTTGCCCATAAAGATGCAGGAAGCGAACTCAATTCTGGTGGAAGCTTATCGAGAGACAAGTACATTGGAGAGATAACTCTCTCACCCAAAGTAAGCTTTACTCCCGAAGGAGAACAATACAAAGTCGCATACAGACGTTTTAGCAAATCCAGGCCCAAAAGATTCTCACCACAACCAGTAGTCAAAATCAAAGGAGCTTTCAGCTCACGAGGCCCAATTGTAAGGGGCAAAGGGTGTGAAACTGGATTGCTAACAGGGGCGCCAGAGAATCCAACGGAAACATTTGTTAAGCCAGACAAATGTGCGCCAGGGAGTTTCGAATGCATGATGGAACTTTTCGCTGCACCAGTGTCCAACAGAAAAGGCTCAACGACGCCCGAGGTGGCAACTGCGGCGTAAGGCCCTCTCTGATCAACCGGAACTGATACTACTCCCTCTCCTTGTCTATGGCTGTCCTAGTAATTACCGTCGTCAGTGCCCTGATCGGCGTAATAATCGTCTACATTGTACTGCGCAGATCTTCCTTGCGACAATCCACGCTGGTCGAAACAATTATTAGAATCTGACGAATTATCAGAACGATCATTTTGAGCACCGCGGCCTCGACCACGTGATGCTTGTTGAGGACCACTACGACCTCCTCTAGATGAATTACCACTATTGCGATCACGTAAAACTGGACAGTCGAATTTCAAATGACCCTCACCCCTACAATAGGCACACTGATTGTACCCCAATGTAGATCTCTGCGAAGAAGAGTCATTTCGCGATTGCGACCTATTTGACTGAGACTGTGATCGATTTCGCTGTTGCAAATCATTCTGATTCGAACGTGGAGGATACGCTTCTTGCAACAACACTTTAGTTTTTAGCTCTTTCGTCTTTTTATCGGCACGGTCATTCTCCTCTTTCTCCCTATTTTAATAATACTGTGCCGTAGCCAATATCTGAGCAGAAGTAGAAACAGCCCATGCACTCTCAGAATTTCTCAATTTGTTGCTTAAGTCCGGCAACAAATTAGACACAAATTTGTCCACGAACAACCTCTGACCTCCCTCGGTACCCATATCCTGACCACTATGATCGATGAATGCCTCCTCAAATCTCGTAAAGAAATCAGAGACACTCTCGTCCTTCTTTTTGCTTGCAAGCGGACAACTTGTCCCAATTCACTTTCATTGCTGGCATAAGCGTTTTCATAAGGGTAATAATTCTCTGGGGCAGAGCCGTGATTAACTGTTCGGGCTTAGCCCCACCAATTTGTCGTGTATCTGCCGCTATAAGAGCAGCCCAATCGCCACCTAATTCTGCCGCATGGTTTTCTTGACGAATTTTCGTCCAAACCGGTTGCGGAACTACGTTACCGAACAACATATCGATGTCGGCAAGATTCATAACCGTAGCATCCACAAGCTGCGACAATTCCTTATAGTACCCTGCAGGGTTTTTGCGAGGGTCAGGCAAAGATTGCTTTACCTGTAAAACTTCCGATCGTTTCCATGGAAGATGTATCCATACTCTCTGGAAGAATGGTAGTATTGGAGGATTAGCACCAGGGTTACCAGGCATCCACACTGGCGGTACTTCGCGCATGGGATACTGACCAGGTGTTTCTAGCGGTCCCTCAATGTCTTCTACAAACAATGCCCGAGGCATTATAGAAGGACGAAAAGATAACAACTGCTCGACAGCACGTCGAACATTGGTGCCCACCAACATTCCGCTCGCAAACTGAAGCTGGAGATTAGTCAAAGCAGTCAATACATCGTCAGATGCATCAGCCGATATTTGGTCACGTAAAAGCTTGCACATTTCTTCAAACACGAACCTGTGTGTCGGTACGTTAAATTGACAAAACGTATCAAGCACCACACGTGGAGGATTTCTAAGGGGGTATTTCATCCAACCCATCGCCATATTATACAATGCGTCACGTTCCCTACTACCGGGAATCTGACTACGTCTTTGAGGACCATCCGAACCAGCGGACTCAAGAATAGGTCCAAGAGAATTAAAGAAGTTAGCTGCAACAGAAGGAGTATGACGTCGAACAGATGGAGAAGAAGAGTAACACAACTGGGTAACAAGAGAAGTGTCGGACACAGAAGGGACAGCAGGAGTAAGTAGAACAGTAGAGGCAGCGGGAGCAGTAGTATGAGGAAGTACAAGCGGAGGAGCAGTGGGAACAGAAGCAGGCAAGGGCGGAGCAGGAACAAGCGGAAGAGCGGGTACAGGTTGAGGAACAGGAGCAGGAACAGGTGGAGGAACAGGGACAGGGGGAACCACAGGAACTGCGGTACCCTGTGCGTACGGAGGTGGCGACTTCATAAGATAGGACAACAAGGGGTCCTCTACTGATTCCTCCTTCTTATCCGTACCCGTCGGTAAAGCAGGGTAACAGTTATCGATAGTCATACGCTGCAATCTATCGAAAACTTCCTTTCCTTTTCCTCCTTATCTCGCTGAAACTGCTCTGCATTTTTTACCGTTGTAACAATTCCTTCTCTCTTATTACGTTTTATCTGTTTAATTTCTCTCTGCTTGGCTTCTTTACGCCACAACCGAAAGGAATCAAACATGGCCGGCCTTGCTTTTCTTTGGAACAATTTAGCTTCAAGATTATCTAAAATCGGGGTCTCAAAACTACCATGAGGTGGCCAACTGACTACACCATCCTTTTTAGTATAACGGACCCAACACTCATTGAATGTAATTGGACCTAGTCCGTGTTTACTGTACAGCTCGTAAGTTGGAGTTCCAACCGGAGGTATCGGACACGAGTCCTCCAGTCGGGAATCCGCACCACAACGTCTAAAACAACTGAACAAAGTACTATGGCCAGGCATCTTGCACACTAACCGAGTTTCACAAACTTCAAGGGTTATAGGAGTACAATGTCCCTGCAAAGAGCAAAAACCCTCGGTTTTTTGGCGACTGCAGAGGTCAAATATCACAACAAAGAACCAAGTACTAAGAACCACAAATGCAATGGAACCATGCAACAACTAAGCACCCACAACTAAGGACTCTGGGAGCGACCCACAAATACTTAACTCAAAGATCCATGGCGTCACCAGGAAGGCCCGTCAATCGTCTCGCTGTACCAAGGTCTACGCCAGGCGCCAAAACAGGTCTACAGTCAGGGCAGCAGTCCGTCGCAGCAGTCAGGAGGCGGGAATCTTCGCGGGAAAAGTCGTCGGGCCACTTGTTTCGACAACAGGATCGATGAAGCGGGGTGCACCTTCCCTCGGAGATTTCACACGAAGTTCCTCACGATCGTCGGGCTTGGACCGGTACCACTGATGCAGCCCCACATTGGGCGCCAACTGAAGGACTGGGTTTTTCTAAGACCCAGCGGTGCCAGGGATAACACCTAAAACCTTCGTGGGTAACCTGTTCCGGCGTACAAATGACAGAGACACGGGACACTTCCTTCGGCGTCAAAGATTCGAGGTTTATTTACTGCAGGGAACACAGAAGTCACAGGAAGTACAGCATGTGTAGGTTCGAGGAGTCTGATTCAAATTGTATCTGTGGATCGCTCCTTTTATACAGTTTTCTCTCATAGGTTAACATGGTACACAAAACATTACAACTTGGTTCTCATCGTAAAGACCATAAGGGGTCGCTTTCATGTATTCAGGGCCCGGAACATAAGTACAGTAGCGTTTGGTAGTTCCCAACTGTAAAAGTACATCTTCCCACCATTAGTACATTCCATTCAGCAGTAAACGAATCCAAGGAAAGGACAGAAACAGGTGCAGAGGAAGACGAAGGCAGTGAACAGAACGAAGAGGGTGTAAAAGGGGTGGTACCAGGAAACACGAGTTGCAGGCATTAAAGGGGACGTGCCTAATGAGATGCACAGCTAAAACAATAGACCGGCACGGCAAGATGAGCCTCGAGCGGGGCCATCTGCCTTACAGTGTCATCCCCCTCATCATAAAGACACCTTCAAAGGAAACGTGTCTTCCACAAGAGTCTTGGGAATCCCAGGGTCGCGAAGCGGACAACGTCCGTTCGCTGGCTACTTGAGGGCAAGAAACAAAATGGATGCCGTATCTAAGATGGAACCCGTGGGTTCAGATGAAGAAACCTACGAAACAAACGAACGGTGTAGGCTAGTACAGCAAAAACGCGTACACCCACTAAACTCGTCATTTGCGGTTCACAGATACCAGACTCGACCATATTCATGCGAGTCGAAAACACCACTTACGATTGTCACGGAACCTCAGAGTGAAGGAGCAAAAGGAGAAAGTCTGAAAGAAGGTGAGTGTGGGAGTATGGCTGAGTTATAGGGTGTGAGCGTGACAGAAGAGGAGTGAGAGACTAAGTGGACAGAAGGAATGAGGCTAACAGAGAGAGAATGAAGGAAGGGGAGTGCAGAACTAAGAGGACAGAGGGAGTAAGACAAGGAGTTAGTGAAGTGGAGTAAGGAGAATAAAGGAAGGGAAAAGAGTGAAGGAGCAAAAAAAGGGAATAGAGAGAAAGAAAAGTAAAGGAGAAAGTCTGAAAGAAGGTGTGTGTCGGAGTATGGCTGAGTTATACGGAGTGAGTGTGACAGAAGAGGAGTGAGAGACTAAGGGGACAGAGAGAATTAGGCTAACAGGGAGAGAATGAGGGAAGGGGAGTGTAGAACTAAGAGGACAGAGGGAGTAAGACAAGGAGTTAGTGAAGTGGAGTAAGGAAAGTAAGGGAAGGGAAAAGAGTGAAGGAGTGAAGGAAGGGAAGAGAGAGGAAGGAAAGTAAAGGAGAAAATCTGAATGAAGGTGAGTGTGGGAGTATGGCTGAGTTATAGGGAGTGAGCGTGACAGAAGAGGAGTGAGAGACTAAGAGGACGGAGAGAATGAGGCTAACAGAAAGAGAATGAAGGAAGGGGAGTGTAGAACTAAGAGGACAGAGGGAGTAAGAGAAGGAGTTAGTGAAGTGGAGTAAGGAAAGTAAGGGAAGGGAAAAGAGTGAAGGAGCGAAAGAAGGGAAGGGACAAAAAGTAAAGTAAAGGAGAAGGTCTGAAAGATGGTGAGTGTGGGATTATGGCTGAGTTATAGGGAGTGAGTGTGACAGAAGAGGAGTGAGAGACTAAGGGGACGGAAAGAATGAGGCTAACAGAAAGAGAATGAGGGAAGGGGAGTGTAGAACTGAGAGGACACAGGGAGTAAGAAAAGGAGTTAGTAAAGTGAAGTAAGGAGAATAAAGGAAGGGAAAAGAGTGAAGGAGCAAAAGGAGAAAGTCTGAAAGAAGGTGAGTGTGGGAGTATGGCTGAGTTATAGGGTGTGAGCGTGACAGAAGAGGAGTGAGAGACTAAGGGGACGGAAGGAATGAGGCTAACAGAGAGAGAATGAGAGAAGGGGAGTATAGAACTAAGAGGACACAGGGAGTAAGAAAAGGAGTTAGTAAAGTGAAGTAAGGAGAATAAAGGTTGGGAAAAGAGTGAAGGACCAATAGAAGGGAAGAGAGAGAAAGAAAAGTAAAGGAGAAAGTCTGAAAGAAGGTGAGTGTGGGAGTATGGCTGAGTTATAGGGTGTGATCGTGACAGAAGTGGAGTGAGAGACTAAGGGGATGGAAAGAATGAGGCTAACAGAGAGAGAATGAAGGAAGGGGAGTGCAAAACTAAGAGTACAGAGGGAGTAAGACAAGGAGTTAGTGAAGTGGAGTAAGGAAGGGAAGGGAAGGGAAAAGAGTGAAGGAGCAAAAGAAGGGAAGAGAGAGGAAGGAAAGTAAAGGAGAAAGTCTGAAAGAAGGTGAGTGTGGGAGCATGGCTGAGTTATAGGGAGTGAGCTTGACGGAAGAGGAGTGAGAGACTAAGAGGACGGAGAGAATGAGGTTAACAGAAAGAGAATGAAGGAAGGGGAGTGTAGAACTAAGAGGACAGAGGGAGTAAGAGAAGGAGTTAGTGAAGTGGAGTAAGGAAAGTAAGGGAAGGGAAAAGAG
Source organism: Lissotriton vulgaris (assembly GCF_964263255.1). Classification (NCBI taxonomy): domain Eukaryota; kingdom Metazoa; phylum Chordata; class Amphibia; order Caudata; family Salamandridae; genus Lissotriton; species Lissotriton vulgaris. The sequence continues at coordinate 300,363 of NW_028244725.1, forward strand.
TGAAGGAGCGAAAGAAGGGAAGGGACAAAAAGTAAAGTAAAGGAGAAGGTCTGAAAGATGGTGAGTGTGGGATTATGGCTGAGTTATAGGGAGTGAGTGTGACAGAAGAGGAGTGAGAGACTAAGGGGACGGAAAGAATGAGGCTAACAGAAAGAGAATGAGGGAAGGGGAGTGTAGAACTGAGAGGACACAGGGAGTAAGAAAAGGAGTTAGTAAAGTGAAGTAAGGAGAATAAAGGAAGGGAAAAGAGTGAAGGAGCAAAAGGAGAAAGTCTGAAAGAATGTGAGTGTGGGAGTATGGCTGAGTTATAGGGTGTGAGCGTGACAGAAGAGGAGTGAGAGACTAAGGGGACGGAAGGAATGAGTCTAACAGAGAGAGAATGAGAGAAGGGGAGTATAGAACTAAGAGGACACAGGGAGTAAGAAAAGGAGTTAGTAAAGTGAAGTAAGGAGAATAAAGGTTGGGAAAAGAGTGAAGGACCAATAGAAGGGAAGAGAGAGAAAGAAAAGTAAAGGAGAAAGTCTGAAAGAAGGTGAGTGTGGGAGTAAGGCTGAGTTATAGGGTGTGATCGTGACAGAAGTGGAGTGAGAGACTAAGGGGATGGAAAGAATGAGGCTAACAGAGAGAGAATGAAGGAAGGGGAGTGCAAAACTAAGAGGACAGAGGGAGTAAGACAAGGAGTTAGTGAAGTGGAGTAAGGAAGGGAAGGGAAGGGAAAAGAGTGAAGGAGCAAAAGAAGGGAAGAGAGAGGAAGTAAAGTAAAGGAGAAAGTCTGAAAGAAGGTGAGTGTGGGAGCATGGCTGAGTTATAGGGAGTGAGCTTGACGGAAGAGGAGTGAGAGACTAAGAGGACGGAGAGAATGAGGTTAACAGAAAGAGAATGAAGGAAGGGGAGTGTAGAACTAAGAGGACAGACAGAGTAAGACAAGGAGTTAGTGAAGTGGAGTAAGGAAAGTAAGGGAAGGGAAAAGAGTGAAGGAGTTAAGGAAGGGAAGAGAAAGGAAGGAAAGTAAAGGAGAAAGTCTGAAAGAAGGTGAGTGTGGGAGTGTGGCTGAGTTATAGGGAGTGAGCATGACAGAAGAGGAGTGAGAGACTAACAGGATGGAGAGAATGAGGCTAAAAAAGAGAATGAGGGAAGGGGAGTGTAGAACTAAGAGGACAAAGGGAGTAAGATAATGAGTTAGTGAAGTGGAGTAAGGAAAGAAAGGGAAGGGAAAAGAGTGAAGGAGCGAAAGAAGGGAAGGGACAGAAAGGAAAGTAAAGGAGAAGGTCGGAAAGAAGGTGTCAGGGGGTCCCTTGCTCGGCCCAGACTGAGTTGCTTGATTCTCCATCTTCCCTACAGGCGGACTACTACGGGCCCTTTAAGGACGGCCCGTGCTATCTGGATGACCGCCTCGCTTCTGGACCACCTGACTTTGTAGGCCTATCCGGTGCGACCTCGCACCATTTGAGGGTGGATCCGGAAGACGCCAGGTCTCGGTTGGCAGACTCGTGGGAAGCTGCAGTTCTACGTCAGGAGCAGAACGTGAGCAGGAACGGATAAACCGAGACCACGACATCCGACACAGGAGTCGAGACCAAGGAGAGGAAGACCTTCCCGGGAGCAGAACCGAGGAGAGCAGAAGGAACCGTTACAGAAGCAAACGAGGACTCGAAACCACCAAAGGAAACGCCAGGAGGCCAACGATACTGCGTATCGCCCAGCCACGCCAAGGAGGACGCGTGGCTTACCCAGGTGCGTGCTCGTTTGGGTTCACTGTTCCGGGGTAAAAAGGGTGGAACCGAGTAGAGAGACGGGAGAGGAGGTCTGGCACCACAACTATTGCTTACCTGTTCACGGAAGGGTCGGCACACTTGTCCCGAGTACTTTACACGACGTCCGTGATTGCTGGTGGTGGTTCTGACTGTTCCCTCACTCCCCTAACCCTTTCCGGAAGCAGAATAGCGTACAGAGTCTTAAAGCCTTTTCGTTTTCTTTGTCTTCCCATACATGGCGTGGTAACCCCGGACCTTCACCCAAGACTCGGAGCTGAAGACCGCAAGGAAGGACCCTTGAACCTTGTTGCATTAATTTTTACTAGAAGTGACTATTTTGTTATAACCCGAATAAAGTGGTTACAAACGCCCATTTCAGTGTTGGCTCCTTCCCTCCTTGTGACCCAAAGGTGACAAGTGGCGAGCCAGCCAGGAGACATTCCATCTGAAAACAAGATGGAGGCCCTGTTAAATCAAATGAGCGAAGGACAGTCCAAACTGGAGTGGGCCATTGGGCGGTCGAATGAACAAGCAGACACAGACAGAGCTGCGTTTACTACCGCTATCCAACAACAGTCGGATCACCTTACCAAATTGGCAGAAGGTCAGACACAGCTGTTGGCTGTATTGGGACAGAGTAGAGCCGCTCACCCACCGGGCGCAGTAGTTCCCCTTCAGAAATATGCTGCAGGTGATGACCCGGTTTCTTTTTTTTTTAATTTTGAAAGGGCAGCTAGAGCAAGCGCCTGGCCAGGTGATCGCTGGCCCTTCTATTTAGCTCCTTTGTTAACTGGGGAAGCACAGGCTGCGTATCAGTTAGCTAATAAGGACGGAACAGCCGCTTATGGACATGTGAAACAAATCATACTGGACAGATTGGGGGTAGATGATGAAACCCATAGAATTAGGTTTAGACAAGAAAGGGGAACCCCCACAGACGCCCCCAAAACTCTCTTTTACAAACTGAAGGATGCTGCAGATAGGTGGTTGAAACCACAGGATGGTGATATGGACAGTGTTATGAAAAAGATTTATCTGGAACAATTTCTTGAGGCTCTTCCCTATGGGACACAGCGATGGCTTCGACAGCATGCAGGATTAACTCTAGACCACGCCATTGAGATGGCTAATTCGTATGCTCGTGCTCAAACTAAGCCGGTTTTTAGGGAGCAAGAAAAACCTGTTGTCAATAAGGTTCCTCCAAAACCTGACAAAAAGCCATTCAAACCTCAAAACGAGCCTCCACCTTTCAAACCTAGACCAGTGAAAGTCGAGCCGCCCGCCCTAGCAAGTCCTCAATGCTATGAGTGCGGTGAGTGGGGACATATTGCAAGGTATTGCCGCAAAAAGAAAGAGAAAGAGGAAGAGCCCATGGAAGTTGGGTATGCTCCACGTGCTATCATGTATGCCCAAGAGACTGGAGCAGCGTTTTACGAAAGTGTCCTCGTGGATGGTAGGAACATCAGGGCATTGCTAGACTCAGGTTGTAGACATTCAGTAGTAAGGAAAAGCACCTTGTCTGATTCTTCTACATTGTTAAAATGCACAGTGAGAATTAAATGTGTACATGGGGACGTCAGCACATATCCTTTAGCTCAGGTTACTTTAACGACTGACAAGGGTACCCGTTTACAGTGTGAATTAGGAGTTCTCCCAGATCTGCCTGAACCCCTTATTATCGGAACCGATAACCACCCTCATGTCTGAAGTTTTGGATAAACAAGATAGCAACAAAGCGAGCGTCGGCCTGCTGACTGAAGAACCCTGGTCCACTGATACCAACTTTAGGGCAGCTCAGTTAAATGACGCCTCCCTCGCAACTGCTTGGCAGAGTGCACACAGTAATCAGGGTCAGGCTCAGGTAACATATCCCTGTTTCATTGAACAAAACGGCCTCTTGTATCGAATAGCTAAAGACCAGGCTACTCCCCAACTACTAGTGCCCACAGCGTTCAGGGACCAAGTGATGTTTTACGCTCATGCGCACCTACTGGCAGGACACTCCGGGGCAGAAAAGACTACTAATTCCATCGTGGAACATTTCTATTGGCTGGGGGTGTTTGCTCAAGTAAAGAAATATTGTCAAGAATGCCAGATTTGTCAAAAGAGAAATCCTTATATTCCTCCCAGAGTACCTCTTGTCCCTCTTCCTATTATAGGAAAACCATTTGAGAGAATAGGAGTTGACATTATCGGTCCTCTACCGAAGTCACATAGAGGGTATCAATATGTCATGGTGGTCGTTGACTACGCAACGCGTTACCCGGAAGCGTTTCCATTAAGAGCGGCCACTACAAGCGCCATTTCACAGAAGTTGGTTGAGTTATTCGCTAGAATGGGATTCCCCAAGGATCTTATCACAGATCAGGGAACTCCGTTCGTGTCACGGCTTATGAAGCAAGTTTGCAGTATCCTAAACGTGAAACACCTGCGCACTTCGGTATATCACCCACAAACCGATGGACTGGTGGAACGTTACAACGGTTTAATAAAGACCACCTTAAAAAAACTGTTGTCAGGAGATGGCAAACAGTGGGATCAACTACTTCTGCTGGCCCTGTATGTTCTGAGAAGTCAATACCAAAGCAGTTTAGGGACCACACCCTTTGAGTTACTCTTTGGAAGAAAACCTCGTACCCTGTTAGAAATAACCAGAGACAGTTGGGAAAAGGCAGGGTCTCAGGATGCCGAGGAATTACTAGACTATTCACAACAACTAAAAACCAGGCTGCACAAACTAAGGACTTTGTCCTATGAAACTTTAGAGAAAGCGCAGGAAAAACAAAAGACCTTTTATGATAAAGGCAAGAAGTGGAGAGAATTAAATCTGGGTGATTGGGCTCTTGTCCTCCTTCCCACTTCTACCCACAAGCTCCGCAAGGAGTGGCAAGGCCCATTTCAAGTCATAAGGAAGATTGGAAAAACTACATATACACTACAGTTGTCTCCCACACGAACCCAGATTTACCACATTAATATTCTGAAAAAGTGGCTGGGACCACCTCCTAAAACTCCTGTAGCTGTTTCATTGGCTGCCCCTACAGAGCAGCATACCATTGACCAGGCGGTTGTGAATCCGGACCTTTCCGACCAGAGAAAGGAAGAGTTGAGGTCATTATTGTTAAGACACCACTCAATCTTTTCTGATCAGCCAGGCAGAATTAGCTTGGCCGAGCATCATATTCCCACTGCTCCAGGGGTCACTATAAAACAAAAACCATACAGACTTCCCAAAGCTCGACGGGCACTGATAAAAGAGGAAGTGCAGAAAATGTTGGAGGCAGGGATCATTGTGCCGTCCAAAAGCAACTGGTCATCCCCAGTAGTACTGGTCCCAAAACCAGATGGAAGTAAAAGGTTTTGTATTGACTTCCGCGCAGTAAACAAAGTGTCCAAACAAGATGGGTATCCTTTGCCAAGAGTGGACGAAATGATAGAACGACTTGGTGAGGCCCAGTTCATAACCACTATTGACCTTACTAAAGGTTATTGGCAGGTGCCCCTTGCGCTAGAAGATCAGGAGAAAACTGCCTTTTCCACACCGGACGGTCTCTTTCACTTTACCGTTCTCCCTTTTGGTCTACACGGGCCTCCTGCTACGTTCCAAAGACTCATGGACACAGTGTTAGCTCCATACCGCCACTTTTCTGTGGCCTATTTGGATGACATAGTCATTCACAGTCCCGATTGGCAGACCCATCTGCAGCATTTGGGACAGGTCTTGGAAGCTTTGGAGAACGCGGGGTTACACATCAATTCCAAGAAGTCCCGACTGGCTTTTTCTCAAGCCAAGTATCTTGGTTACATCCTGGGTAATGGTCAGTTATATCCCCAGCAAGAGAAGGTGAAAGCCATACAGTGTCAACTCTTTCCCACGAATAGGCGATACCTACGAGCCTTTCTTGGCCTGGTCGGTTACTACCGACGATTCATTCCTCACTTTGCGTCCCTCTCGGCCCCTTTGACTGATTTGCTGAAAAACAACGCTACTTCAGCCCAGTTCAAACATCCTTCCCCTCAAGCTCGCAGTGCCTTTCAGGCCTTGAAGGACGCATTGTCATCCTCCCCAGTGTTGATAACTTTGATAAGCCATTCTATTTACAGACTGACGCCTCCGGGGTGGGTCTGGGGGCTGTCTTGTCCCAACAGGATAGTGACGGTAGGGAGAGACCCATTTTGTACTTGAGCAGGAAACTGTTCCCTAGGGAAACTGCCTATCCCACCATTGAAAAGGAGTGCCTGGCGGTGAAATGGAGCATAGAAAAGCTTCGTTATTATTTGGACGGCCAACACTTTACCTTATTTTCTGATCATGCCCCTTTGCAGTGGTTACAGCGGTATAAGGGTCGCAATGACCGAATCCTTCGGTGGTTCTTGTCCTTACAGCCCTTTGACTTTGAGGTTTGTCACCGGAAGGGCTCTGCCCAGACTAATGCTGACTATTTGTCCCGGTATCCACTTTCCCCCGATCGGGAAAAGTCTGAGGGGAGGATTTGTCAGGGGGTCCCTTGCTCGGCCCAGACTGAGTTGCTTGATTCTCCATCTTCCCTACAGGCGGACTACTACGGGCCCTTTAAGGACGGCCCGTGCTATCTGGATGACCGCCTCGCTTCTGGACCACCTGACTTTGTAGGCCTATCCGGTGCGACCTCGCACCATTTGAGGGTGGATCCGGAAGACGCCAGGTCTCGGTTGGCAGACTCGTGGGAAGCTGCAGTTCTACGTCAGGAGCAGAACGTGAGCAGGAACGGAGAAACAGAGACCACGACATCCGACACAGGAGTCGAGACCAAGGAGAGGAAGACCTTCCCAGGAGAGGAACCGAGGAGAGCAGAAGGAACCGTTACAGAAGCAAACGAGGACCCGAAACCACCAAAGGAAACGCCAGGAGGCCAACGATACTGCGTATCGCCCAGCCACGCCAAGGAGGACGCGTGGCTTACCCAGGTGCGTGCTCGTTTGGGTTCACTGTTCCGGGGTAAAAAGGGTGGAACCGAGTAGAGAGACGGGAGGGGAGGTCTGGCACCACAACTATTGCTTACCTGTTCACGGAAGGGTCGGCACACTTGTCCCGAGTACTTTACACGACGTCCGTGATTGCTGGTGGTGGTTCTGACTGTTCCCTCACTCCCCTAACCCTTTCCAGAAGCAGAATAGCGTACAGAGTCTTAAAGCCTTTTCGTTTTCTTTGTCTTCCCATACATGGCGTGGTAACTCCGGACCTTCACCCAAGACTCAGAGCTGAAGACCGCAAGGAAGGACCCTCCAACCTTGTTGCATTAATTTTTACTAGAAGTGACTATTTTGTTATAACCCGAATAAAGTGGTTACAGACGTCCATTTCAGTGTTGGCTCCTTCCCTCCTTGTGACCCAAAGGTGACAGAAGGTGAGTTTGGGAGTATGGTTGAGTTATACGGAGTGAGTGTGAAAGAAGAGGAGTGAGAGACTAAGAAGACGGAGAGAATGAGGCTAACAGAGAGAGAATGAGGGAAGGGGAGTGTAGAACTAAGAGGACAGAGGGAGTAAGAGAAGGAGTTAGTGAAGTGGAGTAAGGAAAGTAAGAGAAGGGAAAAGAGTGAAGGAGCAAAAGAAGGGAAGGGAGAGGAAGGAAAGTAAAGGAGAAAGTCTGAAAGAAGGTGAGTGTGGGAGTATGGCTGAGTTATAGGGATTGAGCGTGACAGAAGAGGAGTGAGAGACTAAGAGGACGGAGAGAATGAGGCTAACAGATAGAGAATGAAGGAAGGGGAGTGCAGAACTAAGAGGACAGAGGGAGTAAGACAAGGAGTTAGTAAAGTGGAGTAAGGAAAGTAAGGGAAGGGAAAAGAGTGAAGGAGTGAATGAAGGGAAGAGAGAGGAAGGAAAGTAAAGGAGAAAGTCTGAAAGAAGGTGAGTGTGGGAGTATGGCTGAGTTATAGGGATTGAGCGTGACAGAAGAGGAGTGAGAGACTAAGAGGACGGAGAGAATGAGGCTAACAGAGAGAGAATGAGGGAAGGGGAGTGCAGAACTAAGAGGACAGAGGGAGTAACAAAAGGAATTAGTAAAGTGAAGTAAGGAGAATAAAGGAAGGGAAAAGAGTGAAGGAGCAAAAGAAGGGAAGCTAGAGAAACAAAAGTAAAGAAAAAAGTCTGAAAGAAGGTGAGTGTGGGAGTATTGCTGAGTTATAGGGTGTGAGCGTGACAGAAGAGGAGTCAGAGACTGAGGGGCGGAAAGAATGAGGCTAATAGTGAGAGAATGAAGGAAGGGGAGTGCAGAACTAAGAGGACAGAGGGAGTAAGACAAGGAGTTAGTGAAATGGAGTAAGGAAAGTAAGGGAAGGGAAAAGAGTGAAGGAGCAAAAGAAGGGAAGAGAGTTGAAAGAAAGTAAGGGAGAAAGTGTGAAAAGAAGGTGAGTGTGGGAATATAGCTGAGTTATAGGGAGTGAGCATGACAGAAGAGGAGGGAGAGACTAAGAGGATGGAGAGAATGAGGCTAACAGAGAGAGAATGAGGGAAGGGGAGTGTAGAACTAAGAGGACACAGGGAGTAAGAAAAGGAGTTAGTAAAGTGAAGTAAGGAGAATAAAGGAAGGGAAAAGAGTGAAGGAACAAATGAAGGGAAGAGAGAGAAAGAAAAGTAAAGGAGAAAGTCTGAAAGAAGGTGAGTGTATAGCTGAGTTATAGGGTGTGAGCGTGACAAAAGAGGAGTGAGAGACTAAGGGGGCGGAAGGAATGAGGCTAACAGAGAGAGAATGAAGGAAGGGGAGTGCAGAACTAAGAGGACAGAGGGAGTAAGACAAGGAGTTAGTGAAGTGGAGTAAGGAACGTAAGGGAAGGGAAAAGAGTGAAGGAGCGAAAGAAGGGAAGGGACAGAAAGTAAAGTAAAGGAGAAGGTCTGAAAGAAGGTGAGTGTGGGATTATGGCTGAGTTATACGGAGTGAGTGTGACAGAAGAGGAGTGAGAGACTAAGGGGACGGAAAGAATGAGGCTAACAGAGAGAGAATGAGGGAAGGGGAGTGTAGAACTAAGAGGACACAGGGAGTAAGAAAAGGAGTTAGTAAAGTGAAGTAAGGAGAATAAAGGAAGGGAAAAGAGTGAAGGAGCAAAAGGAGAAAGTCTGAAAGAAGGTGAGTTTAGGAGTATGGCTGAGTTATAGGGTGTGAGCATGACAGAAGAGGAGTGAGACACTAACGAGACGGAAGGAATGAGGCTAACAGAGAGAGAATGAAGGAAGGGGAGTGCAGAACTAAGAGGACAGAGGGAGTAAGACAAGGAGGAAGTGAAGTGGAGTAAGGAAAGTAAGGGAAGGGAAAAGAGTGAAGGAGTGAAGGAAGGGAAGAGAGAGGAAGGAAAGTAAAGGAGAAAGTCTGAAAGAAGGTGAGTGTGGGAGCATGGCTGAGTTATAGGGAGTGAGCTTGACGGAAGAGGAGTGAGAGACTAAGAGGACGGAGAAAATGAGGCTAACAGAGAGAGAATGAGGGAAGGGGAGTGAAGAACTAAGAGGACAGAGGGAGTAAGACAAGGAGTTAGTGAAGTGGAGTAAGGAAAGTAAGGGAAGGGAAAGAGTGAAGGAGTGAAGGAAGGGAAGAGAGAGGAAGGAAAGTAAAGGAGAAAGTCTGAAAGAAGGTGAGTGTGGGAGTATGGCTGAGTTATAGGGAGTGAGCATTACAGAAGAGGAGAGAGAGACTAAGGATTGAGAGAATGACGCTAACAGAGAGAGAATGAGGGAAGGGGACTGTAGAACTAAGAGGACAAAGGGAGTAAGAGAAGGAGTTAGTGAAGTGGAGTAAGGAAAGTAAGGGAAGGGAAGGGAAAAGAGTGAAGGAGTGAAGGAAGGGAAGAGAGAGGAAGTAAAGTAAAGGAGAAAGTCTGAAAGAAGGTGAGTATGGGAGTATGGCTGAGTTATACGGAGTGAGTGTAGCAGAAGAGGAGTGAGAGACTAAGGGGACAGAAAGAATTAGGCTAACAGAGAGAGAATGAGGGAAGGGGAGTGTAGAACTAGGAGGACACAGGGAGTAAGAAAAGGAGTTAGTAAAGTGAAGTAAGGAGAATAAAGGAAGGGAAAAGAGTGAAGAACCAATAGAAGGGAAGAGAGAGAAAGAAAAGTAAAGGAGAAAGTCTGAAAGAAGGTGAGTGTGGGAGTATGGCTGAGTTATAGGGAGTGAGCGTGACAGAAGAGGAATGAGAGACTAAGGGGACGGAAGGAATGAGGCTAACAGAGAGAGAATGAAGGAAGGGGAGTGCAGAACTAAGAGGACAGAGGGAGTAAGAGAAGGAGTTAGTGAAGTGGAGTAAGGAAAGTAAGGGAAGGGAAAAGAGTGAAGGAGTGAAGGAAGGGAAGAGAGAGGAAGGAAAGTAAAGGGCAAATTCTGAAAGAAGGTGAGTGTGGGAGTATGGCTGAGTTATAGGGAGTGAGCATGACAGAAGAGGAGTGAGAGACTAAGGGGACGGAAAGAATAAGGCTAACAGAGAGAGAATGAGGGAAGGGGAGTGTAGAACTAAGAGGACACAGGGAGTAAGAACATGGGTTAGTAAAGTGAAGTAAGGAGAATAAAGGAAGGGAAAAGAGTGAAGGACCAAAAGAGGGAAGAGAGAGAAAGAAAAGTAAAGGAGAAAGTCTGAAAGAAGGTGAGTGTGGGAGTATGGCTGAGTTATAGGGTGTGAGCATGACAAAAGAGTAGTGAGAGACTAAGGGGACGGAAGGAATGAGGCTAGTAGAGAGAGAATGAAGGAAGGGGAGTGCAGAACTAAGGGGACAGAGGGAGTAAGACAAGGAGTTAGTGAAGTGGAGTAAGGAGAATAAAGGAAGAGAAAAGAGTGAAGGAGTGAAGGAAGGGAAGAGAGAGGAAGGAAAGTAAAGGAGAAAGTCTGAAAGAAGGTGAGTGTGGGAGCATGGCTGAGTTATAGGGAGTGAGCTTGACAGAAGAGGAGTGAGAGACTAAGAGGACGGAGAGAATGAGGCTAACAGAGAGAGAATGAGGGAAGGGGAGTGTAGAACTAAGAGGACAGAGGGAGTAAGACAAGGAGTTAGTGAAGTGGAGTAAGGAAAGTAAGGGAAGGGAAAAGAGTGAAGGAGTGAAGGAAGGGAAGAGAGAGGAAGGAAAAGTAAAGGAGAAAGTCTGAAAGAAGGTGAGTGTGGGAGTATGGCTGAGTTATAGGGTGTGAGCGTGACAGAAGAGGAGTGAGAGACTAAGGGGCGGAAAGAATGAGGCTAACAGAGAGAGAATGAGGGAAAGGGAGTGTAGAACTAGGAGGGCAGAGGGGGTAAGAGAAAGAGTTAGTGAAGTGGAGTAAGGAAATTAAGGAAAAGGAAAAGGAGTGAAGGAGCGAAAGAAGGGAAGGGACTGAAAGTAAAGCAAGGAGAAGGTCTGAAAGAAGGTGAGTGTGGGAGTGTGGCTGAGTTATAGGGTGTGAGCATGACAGAAGAGGAGTGAGAGACTAAGGGAATGGAAAGAATGAGGCTAACAGAGAGAGATTGAAGGAAGGGGAGTGTAGAACTAAGAGGACAGAGGGAGTAAGAGAAAGAGCTAGTATAGTGGAGTAAGGACAGTAAGAGAAGGGAAAAGAGTGAAGGAGTGAAAGAAGGGAAGAGAGAGGAAGGAAAGTAATGGAGAAAGTGTGAAAGGAGGTGAGTGTGGGAGTATGGCTGAGTTATACGGAGTGAGTGTGACAGAAGAGGAGTGAGAGACTAAGAGGATGGAGAGAATGAGGCTAACAAAGAGAGAATGAGGGAAGGGGAGTGTAGAACTAAGAGGACAAAGGGAGTAAGAGAAGTAGTTAGTGAAGTGGAGTAAGGAAAGTAAGGGAAGGGAAAAGAGTGAAGGAGCGAAAGAACGGGAGTGACAGAAAGGAAAGGAAAGGAGAAGGTCTGAAAGAAGGTGAGTGTGGGAGTATGGCTGAGTTATACGGAGTGAGTGTGACAGAAGAGGAGTGAGAGACTAAGGGGTCGGAAAGAATGAAGCTAACAGAGAGAGAATGAGGGAAGGGGAGTGTAGAACTAAGAGGACGCAGGGAGTAAGAAAGGGAGTTAGTAAAGTGAAGTAAGGAGAATAAAGGAAGGGAAAATAGTGAAGGAGCAAAAGAAGGGAAGAGAGAGAAAGAAAAGTAAAGGAGAAAGTCTGAAAAAAGGTGAGTGTGGGAGTATGGCTGAGTTATAGGGAGTGAGCATGACAGAAGAGGAGTTAGAGACTAAGAGGACGGAGAGAATGAGGCTAACAGAGAGAGAATGAGGGAAAGGGAGTGTAAAACTAGGAGGGCAGAGGGAGTAAGAGAAAGAGTTAGTGAAGTAGAGTAAGGAAAGTAAGGAAAAGGAAAAAGAGTGAAGGAGCGAAAGAAGGGAAGGGACTGAAAGTAAAGCAAGGAGAAGGTCTGAAAGAAGGTGAGTGTGGGAGTATGGCTGAGTTATAAGGAGTGAGTGTGACAGAAGAGGAGTGAGAGACTAAGGGGACAGAAAGAATGAGGCTAACAGAGAGAGAATGAGGAAAGGGGAGTGTAGAACTAAGGGGACACAGGGAGTAAGAAAAGGAGTTAGTAAAGTGAAGTAAAGAGAATAAAGAAAGGGAAAAGAGTGAAGGAGCAAAAGAAGGAAAGAGAGAGAAAGAAAAGTAAAGGAGAAAGTCTGAAAGAAGGTGAGTGTGGGAGTATGGCTGAGTTATAGGGTGTGAGCTTGACAGAAGAGGAGTGACAGACTAAGGGGTCGGAGAGAATGAGGCTAACAGAGAGAGAATGAGGGACAGGGAGTGTAGAACTAGGAGGACAGAGGGAGTAAGAGAAAGAGTTAGTATAGTGGAATAAGGAAAGTAAGGGAAGGGAAAAGAGTGAAGGAGTGAACGAAAGGAAGAGAGAAGAAGGAAAGTAAAGGAGAAGGTCTGAAAGAAGGTGAGTGTGGGAGTGTGGCTGAGTTATAGGGTGTGAGCGTGACGGAAGAGGAGTGAGAGACTAAGGGGACGGAAAGAATGAGGCTAACAGAGAGAGAATGAAGGAAGGGGATTACAGAACTAAGAGGACAGAGGGAGTATGACAAGGAGTTAGTGAAGTGGAGTAAGGAAAGTAAGGGAAGGGAAAAGAGTGAAGGAGCAATAGAAGGGAAGAGAGAGAAAGGAAAGTAAAGGAGAAAGTCTGAAAGAAGGTGAGTGTGGGAGTATGGCTGAGTTATAGGGAGTGAGCGTGACAGAAGAGGAGTGAGAGACTAAGAGGACGGAGAGAATGAGGCTAACAGAAAGAGAATGAAGAAAGGGGAGTCTAGAACTAAGAGGACAGAGGGAGTAAGACAAGGAGTTAGTGAAGTCGAGTAAGGAAAGTAAGGGAAGGGAAAAGAGTGAAGGAGTGAAGGAAGAGAAGAGAGAGGAAGGAAAGTAAAGGAGAAAGTCTGAAAGAAGGTGAGTGTGGGAGTATGGCTGAGTTATAGGGAGTGAGCGTGACAGAAAAGGAGTGAGAGACTAAGAGGACGGAGAGAATGAGGCTAACAGAGAGAGAATGAGGGAAGGGGAGTGTAAAGCTAAGAGGACAGAGGGAGTAAGAGAAGGAGTTAGTGAAGTGGAGTAAGGAGAATAAAGGAAGGGAAAAGAGTGAAGGAGTGAAGGTAGGGAAGAGAGAGGAAGGAAAGTAAAGGAGAAAGTCTGAAAGAAGGTGAGTGTGGGAGCATGGCTGAGTTATAGGGAGTGAGCTTGACGGAAGAGGAGTGAGAGACTAAGAGGACGGAGAGAATGAGGCTAACAGAGAGAGAATGAGGGAAGGGGAGTGTAGAACTAAGAGGACAGAGGGAGTAAGACAAGGAGTTAGTGAAGTGGAGTAAGGAAAGTAAGGGAAGGGAAAAGAGTGAAGGAGTGAAGGAAGGGAAGAGAGAAGAAGGAAAGTAAAGGAGAAAGTCTGAAAGAAGGTGAGTGTGGGAGTATGGCTGAGTTATAGGGAGTGAGCATTACAGAAGAGGAGAGAGAGACTAAGGATTGAGAGAATGAGGCTAACAGAGAGAGAATGAGGGAAGGGGACTGTAGAACTAAGAGGACAAAGGGAGTAAGAGAAGGAGTTAGTGAAGTGGAGTAAGGAAAGTAAGGGAAGGGAAGGGAAAAGAGTGAAGGAGTGAAGGAAGGGAAGAGAGAGGAAGGAAAGTAAAGGAGAAAGTCTGAAAGAAGGTGAGTGTGGGAGTATGGCTGAGTTATACGGAGTGAGTGTGACAGAAGAGGAGTGAGAGACTAAGGGGACAGAAAGAATTAGGCTAACAGAGAGAGAATGAGGGAAGGGGAGTGTAGAACTAAGAGGACACAGGGAGTAGGAAAAGGAGTTAGTAAAGTGAAGTAAGGAGAATAAAGGAAGGGAAAAGAGTGAAGAACCAATAGAAGGGAAGAGAGAGAAAGAAAAGTAAAGGAGAAAGTCTGAAAGAAGGTGAGTGTGGGAGTATGGCTGAGTTATAGGGTGTGAGCGTGACAGAAGAGGAATGAGAGACTAAGGGGACGGAAGGAATGAGGCTAACAGAGAGAGAATGAAGGAAGGGGAGTGCAGAACTAAGAGGACAGAGGGAGTAAGAGAAGGAGTTAGTGAAGTGGAGTAAGGAAAGTAAGGGAAGGGAAAAGAGTGAAGGAGTGAAGGAAGGGAAGAGAGAGGAAGGAAAGTAAATGAGAAATTCTGAAAGAAGGGGAGTATGGCTGAGTTATAGGGAGTGAGATTGACAGAAGAGGAGTGAGAGACTAAGGGGACGGAAAGAATGAGGCTAACAGAGAGAGAATGAGGGAAAGGGAGTGTAGAACTAGGAGGGCAGAGGGAGTGAGAGAAAGAGTTAGTGAAGTGGAGTAAGGAAATTAAGGAAAAGGAAAAAGAGTGAAGGAGCGAAAGAAGGGAAGGGACTGAAAGTAAAGCAAGGAGAAGGTCTGAAAGAAGGTGAGTGTGGGAGTGTGGCTGAGTTATAGGGTGTGAGCATGACAGAAGAGGAGTGAGAGACTAAGGGAATGGAAAGAATGAGGCTAACAGAGAGAGATTGAAGGAAGGGGAGTGTAGAACTAAGAGGACAGAGGGAGTAAGAGAAAGAGCTAGTATAGTGGAGTAAGGACAGTAAGAGAAGGGAAAAGAGTGAAGGAGTGAAAGAAGGGAAGAGAGAGGAAGGAAAATAATGGAGAAAGTGTGAAAGGAGGTGATTGTGGGAGTATGGCTGAGTTATACGGAGTGAGTGTGACAGAAGAGGAGTGAGAGACTAAGAGGATGGAGAGAATGAGGCTAACAAAGAGAGAATGAGGGAAGGGAAGTGTAGAACTAAGAGGACAAAGGGAGTAAGAGAAGTAGTTAGTGAAGTGGAGTAAGGAAAGTAAGGGAAGGGAAAAGAGTGAAGGAGCGAAAGAACGGGAGTGACAGAAAGGAAAGGAAAGGAGAAGGTCTGAAAGAAGGTGAGTGTGGGAGTATGGCTGAGTTATACGGAGTGAGTGTGACAGAAGAGGAGTGAGAGACTAAGGGGACGGAAAGAATGAGGCTAACAGAGAGAGAATGAGGGAAGGGGAGTGTAGAACTAAGAGGACACAGGGAGTAAGAAAAGGAGTTAGTAAAGTGAAGTAAGGAGAATAAAGGAAGGGAAAAGAGTGAAGGAGCAAAAGGAGAAAGTCTGAAAGAAGGTGAGTTTAGGAGTATGGCTGAGTTATAGGGTGTGAGCGTGACAGAAGAGGAGTGAGACACTAACGAGACGGAAGGAATGAGGCTAACAGAGAGAGAATGAAGGAAGGGGAGTGCAGAACTAAGAGGACAGAGGGAGTAAGACAAGGAGTAAGTGAAGTGGAGTAAGGAAAGTAAGGGAAGGGAAAAGAGTGAAGGAGTGAAGGAAGGGAAGAGAGAGGAAGGAAAGTAAAGGAGAAAGTCTGAAAGAAGGTGAGTGTGGGAGCATGGCTGAGTTATAGGGAGTGAGCTTGACGGAAGAGGAGTGAGAGACTAAGAGGACGGAGAGAATGAGGCTAACAGAGGGAGAATAAGGGAAGGGGAGTGTAGAACTAAGAGGACAGAGGGAGTAAGACAAGGAGTTAGTGAAGTGGAGTAAGGAAAGTAAGGGAAGGGAAAAGAGTGAAGGAGTGAAGGAAGGGAAGAGAGAGGAAGGAAAGTAAAGGAGAAAGTCTGAAAGAAGGTGAGTGTGGGAGTATGGCTGAGTTATAGGGAGTGAGCATTACAGAAGAGGAGAGAGAGACTAAGGATTGAGAGAATGAGGCTAACAGAGAGAGAATGAGGGAAGGGGACTGTAGAACTAAGAGGACAAAGGGAGTAAGAGAAGGAGTTGGTGAAGTGGAGTAAGGAAAGTAAGGGAAGGGAAGGGAAAAGAGTGAAGGAGTGAAGGAAGGGAAGAGAGAGGAAAGAAAGTAAAGGAGAAAGTCTGAAAGAAGGTGAGTGTGGGAGTATGGCTGAGTTATACGGAGTGAGTGCGACAGAAGAGGAGTGAGAGACTAAGGGGACAGAAATAATTAGGCTAACAGAGAGAGAATGAGGGAAGGGGAGTGTAGAACTAAGAGGACACAGGGAGTAGGAAAAGGAGTTAGTAAAGTGAAGTAAGGAGAATAAAGGAAGGGAAAAGAGTGAAGAACCAATAGAAGGGAAGAGAGAGAAAGAAAAGTAAAGGAGAAAGTCTGAAAGAAGGTGAGTGTGGGAGTATGGCTGAGTTATAGGGTGTGAGCGTGACAGAAGAGGAATGAGAGACTAAGGGGACGGAAGGAATGAGGCTAACAGAGAGAGAATGAAGGAAGTGGAGTGCAGAACTAAGAGGACAGAGGGAGTAAGAGAAGGAGTTAGTGAAGTGGAGTAAGGAAAGTAAGGGAAGGGAAAAGAGTGAAGGAGTGAAGGAAGGGAAGAGAGAGGAAGGAAAGTAAATGAGAAATTCTGAAAGAAGGAGAGTGTGGGAGTATGGCTGAGTTATAGGGAGTGAGCATGACAGAAGAGGAGTGAGAGACTAAGGGGACGGAAAGAATAAGGCTAACAGAGAGAGAATGAGGGAAGGGGAGTGTAGAACTAAGAGGACACAGGGAGTAAGAAAATGAGTTAGTAAAGTGAAGTAAGGAGAATAAAGGAAGGGAAAAGAGTGAAGGACCAAAAGAAGGGAAGAGAGAGAAAGAAAAGTAAAGGAGAAAGTCTGAAAGAAGGTGAGTGTGGGAGTATGGCTGAGTTATAGGGTGTGAGCATGACAAAAGAGTAGTGAGAGACTAAGGGGACGGAAGGAATGAGGCTAGCAGAGAGAGAATGAAGGAAGGGGAGTGCAGAACTAAGGGGACAGAGGGAGTAAGACAAGGAGTTAGTGAAGTGGAGTAAGGAGAATAAAGGAAGAGAAAAGAGTGAAGGAGTGAAGGAAGGGAAGAGAGAGGAAGGAAAGTAAAGGAGAAAGTCTGAAAGAAGGTGAGTGTGGGAGAATGGCTGAGTTATAGGGAGTGAGCTTGACAGAAGAGGAGTGAGAGACTAAGAGGACGGAGAGAATGAGGCTAACAGAGAAAGAATGAGGGAAGGGGAGTGTAGAACTAAGAGGACAGAGGGAGTAAGACAAGGAGTTAGTGAAGTGGAGTAAGGAAAGTAAGGGAAGGGAAAAGAGGGAAGGAGTGAAGGAAGGGAAGAGAGAGGAAGGAAAAGTAAAGGAGAAAGTCTGAAAGAAGGTGAGTGTGGGAGTATGGCTGAGTTATAGGGAGTGAGCATTACAGAAGAGGAGAGAGAGACTAAGAGGATGGAGAGAATGAGGCTAACAGAGAGAGAATGAGGGAAGGGGAGTGTAGAACTAAGAGGACAAAGGGAGTAAGAGAAGGAGTTAGTGAAGCGGAGTAAGGAAAGTAAGGGAAGGGAAAAGAGTGAAGGAGTGAAAGAAGGGAAGAGAGAGAAAGAAAAGTAAAGGAAAAAGTCTGAAAGAAGGTGAGTGTGGGAGTATGGCTGAGTTATAGGGTGTGAGTGTGACAGAAGAGGAGTGAGACACTAACGAGACGGAAGGAATGAGGCTAACAGAGAGAGAATGAAGGAAGGGGAGTGCAGAACTAAGAGGACAGAGGGAGTAAGACAAGGAGTAAGTGAAGTGGAGTAAGGAAAGTAAGGGAAGGGAAAAGAGTGAAGGAGTGAAGGAAGGGAAGAGAGAGGAAGGAAAGTAAAGGAGAAAGTCTGAAAGAAGGTGAGTGTGGGAGCATGGCTGAGTTATAGGGAGTGAGCTTGACGGAAGAGGAGTGAGAGACTAAGAGGACGGAGAGAATGAGGCTAACAGAGGGAGAATAAGGGAAGGGGAGTGTAGAACTAAGAGGACAGAGGGAGTAAGACAAGGAGTTAGTGAAGTGGAGTAAGGAAAGTAAGGGAAGGGAAAAGAGTGAAGGAGTGAAGGAAGGGAAGAGAGAGGAAGGAAAGTAAAGGAGAAAGTCTGAAAGAAGGTGAGTGTGGGAGTATGGCTGAGTTATAGGGAGTGAGCATTACAGAAGAGGAGAGAGAGACTAAGGATTGAGAGAATGAGGCTAACAGAGAGAGAATGAGGGAAGGGGACTGTAGAACTAAGAGGACAAAGGGAGTAAGAGAAGGAGTTGGTGAAGTGGAGTAAGGAAAGTAAGGGAAGGGAAGGGAAAAGAGTGAAGGAGTGAAGGAAGGGAAGAGAGAGGAAAGAAAGTAAAGGAGAAAGTCTGAAAGAAGGTGAGTGTGGGAGTATGGCTGAGTTATACGGAGTGAGTGCGACAGAAGAGGAGTGAGAGACTAAGGGGACAGAAAGAATTAGGCTAACAGAGAGAGAATGAGGGAAGGGGAGTGTAGAACTAAGAGGACACAGGGAGTAGGAAAAGGAGTTAGTAAAGTGAAGTAAGGAGAATAAAGGAAGGGAAAAGAGTGAAGAACCAATAGAAGGGAAGAGAGAGAAAGAAAAGTAAAGGAGAAAGTCTGAAAGAAGGTGAGTGTGGGAGTATGGCTGAGTTATAGGGTGTGAGCGTGACAGAAGAGGAATGAGAGACTAAGGGGACGGAAGGAATGAGGCTAACAGAGAGAGAATGAAGGAAGTGGAGTGCAGAACTAAGAGGACAGAGGGAGTAAGAGAAGGAGTTAGTGAAGTGGAGTAAGGAAAGTAAGGGAAGGGAAAAGAGTGAAGGAGTGAAGGAAGGGAAGAGAGAGGAAGGAAAGTAAATGAGAAATTCTGAAAGAAGGAGAGTGTGGGAGTATGGCTGAGTTATAGGGAGTGAGCATGACAGAAGAGGAGTGAGAGACTAAGGGGACGGAAAGAATAAGGCTAACAGAGAGAGAATGAGGGAAGGGGAGTGTAGAACTAAGAGGACACAGGGAGTAAGAAAATGAGTTAGTAAAGTGAAGTAAGGAGAATAAAGGAAGGGAAAAGAGTGAAGGACCAAAAGAAGGGAAGAGAGAGAAAGAAAAGTAAAGGAGAAAGTCTGAAAGAAGGTGAGTGTGGGAGTATGGCTGAGTTATAGGGTGTGAGCATGACAAAAGAGTAGTGAGAGACTAAGGGGACGGAAGGAATGAGGCTAGCAGAGAGAGAATGAAGGAAGGGGAGTGCAGAACTAAGGGGACAGAGGGAGTAAGACAAGGAGTTAGTGAAGTGGAGTAAGGAGAATAAAGGAAGAGAAAAGAGTGAAGGAGTGAAGGAAGGGAAGAGAGAGGAAGGAAAGTAAAGGAGAAAGTCTGAAAGAAGGTGAGTGTGGGAGAATGGCTGAGTTATAGGGAGTGAGCTTGACAGAAGAGGAGTGAGAGACTAAGAGGACGGAGAGAATGAGGCTAACAGAGAAAGAATGAGGGAAGGGGAGTGTAGAACTAAGAGGACAGAGGGAGTAAGACAAGGAGTTAGTGAAGTGGAGTAAGGAAAGTAAGGGAAGGGAAAAGAGGGAAGGAGTGAAGGAAGGGAAGAGAGAGGAAGGAAAAGTAAAGGAGAAAGTCTGAAAGAAGGTGAGTGTGGGAGTATGGCTGAGTTATAGGGAGTGAGCATTACAGAAGAGGAGAGAGAGACTAAGAGGATGGAGAGAATGAGGCTAACAGAGAGAGAATGAGGGAAGGGGAGTGTAGAACTAAGAGGACAAAGGGAGTAAGAGAAGGAGTTAGTGAAGCGGAGTAAGGAAAGTAAGGGAAGGGAAAAGAGTGAAGGAGTGAAAGAAGGGAAGAGAGAGAAAGAAAAGTAAAGGAAAAAGTCTGAAAGAAGGTGAGTGTGGGAGTATGGCTGAGTTATAGGGTGTGAGTGTGACAGAAGAGGAGTGAGAGACTAAGGGGACGGAAAGAATGAGGCTAACAACGAGAGAATGAGGGAAAGGGAGTGTAGAACTAGGAGGGCAGAGGGAGTAAGAGAAAGAGTTAGTGAAGTGGAGTAAGGAAATTAAGGAAAAGGAAAAAGAGTGAAGGAGCGAAAGAAGGGAAGGGACTGAAAGTAAAGCAAGGAGAAGGTCTGAAAGAAGGTGAGTGTGGGAGTGTGGCTGAGTTATAGGGTGTGAGCATGACAGAAGAGGAGTGAGAGACTAAGGGAATGGAAAGAATGAGGCTAACAGAGAGAGATTGAAGGAAGGGGAGTGTAGAACTAAGAGGACACAGGGAGTAAGAGAAAGAGCTAGTATAGTGGAGTAAGGACAGTAAGAGAAGGGAAAAGAGTGAAGGAGTGAAAGAAGGGAAGAGAGAGGAAGGAAAGTAATGGAGAAAGTGTGAAAGGAGGTGAGTGTGGGAGTATGGCTGAGTTATACGGAGTGAGTGTGACAGAAGAGGAGTGAGAGACTAAGAGGATGGAGAGAATGAGGCTAACAAAGAGAGAATGAGGAAAGGGGAGTGTAGAACTAAGAGGACAAAGGGAGTAAGAGAAGTAGTTAGTGAAGTGGAGTAAGGAAAGTAAGGGAAGGGAAAAGAGTGAAGGAGCGAAAGAACGGGAGTGACAGAAAGGAAAGGAAAGGAGAAGGTCTGAAAGAAGGTGAGTGTGGGAGTATGGCTGAGTTATACGGAGTGAGTGTGACAGAAGAGGAGTGAGAGACTAAGGGGTCGGAAAGAATGAAGCTAACAGAGAGAGAATGAGGGAAGGGGAGTGTAGAACTAAGAGGACGCAGGGAGTAAGAAAGGGAGTTAGTAAAGTGAAGTAAGGAGAATAAAGGAAGGGAAAATAGTGAAGGAGCAAAAGAAGGGAAGAGAGAGAAAGAAAAGTAAAGGAGAAAGTCTGAAAAAAGGTGAGTGTGGGAGTATGGCTGAGTTATAGGGAGTGAGCATGACAGAAGAGGAGTTAGAGACTAAGAGGACGGAGAGAATGAGGCTAACAGAGAGAGAATGAGGGAAAGGGAGTGTAAAACTAGGAGGGCAGAGGGAGTAAGAGAAAGAGTTAGTGAAGTAGAGTAAGGAAAGTAAGGAAAAGGAAAAAGAGTGAAGGAGTGAAAGAAGGGAAGGGACTGAAAGTAAAGCAAGGAGAAGGTCTGAAAGAAGGTGAGTGTGGGAGTATGGCTGAGTTATAAGGAGTGAGTGTGACAGAAGAGGAGTGAGAGACTAAGGGGACAGAAAGAATGAGGCTAACAGAGAGAGAATGAGGAAAGGGGAGTGTAGAACTAAGGGGACACAGGGAGTAAGAAAAGGAGTTAGTAAAGTGAAGTAAAGAGAATAAAGAAAGGGAAAAGAGTGAAGGAGCAAAAGAAGGAAAGAGAGAGAAAGAAAAGTAAAGGAGAAAGTCTGAAAGAAGGTGAGTGTGGGAGTATGGCTGAGTTATAGGGTGTGAGCTTGACAGAAGAGGAGTGACAGACTAAGGGGTCGGAGAGAATGAGGCTAACAGAGAGAGAATGAGGGACAGGGAGTGTAGAACTAGGAGGACAGAGGGAGTAAGAGAAAGAGTTAGTATAGTGGAATAAGGAAAGTAAGGGAAGGGAAAAGAGTGAAGGAGTGAACGAAAGGAAGAGAGAAGAAGGAAAGTAAAGGAGAAGGTCTGAAAGAAGGTGAGTGTGGGAGTGTGGCTGAGTTATAGGGTGTGAGCGTGACGGAAGAGGAGTGAGAGACTAAGGGGACGGAAAGAATGAGGCTAACAGAGAGAGAATGAAGGAAGGGGATTACAGAACTAAGAGGACAGAGGGAGTATGACAAGGAGTTAGTGAAGTGGAGTAAGGAAAGTAAGGGAAGGGAAAAGAGTGAAGGAGCAATAGAAGGGAAGAGAGAGAAAGGAAAGTAAAGGAGAAAGTCTGAAAGAAGGTGAGTGTGGGAGTATGGCTGAGTTATAGGGAGTGAGCGTGACAGAAGAGGAGTGAGAGACTAAGAGGACGGAGAGAATGAGGCTAACAGAAAGAGAATGAAGAAAGGGGAGTGTAGAACTAAGAGGACAGAGGGAGTAAGACAAGGAGTTAGTGAAGTCGAGTAAGGAAAGTAAGGGAAGGGAAAAGAGTGAAGGAGTGAAGGAAGAGAAGAGAGAGGAAGGAAAGTAAAGGAGAAAGTCTGAAAGAAGGTGAGTGTGGGAGTATGGCTGAGTTATAGGGAGTGAGCGTGACAGAAAAGGAGTGAGAGACTAAGAGGACGGAGAGAATGAGGCTAACAGAGAGAGAATGAGGGAAGGGGAGTGTAAAGCTAAGAGGACAGAGGGAGTAAGAGAAGGAGTTAGTGAAGTGGAGTAAGGAAAGTAAGGGAAGGGAAAAGAGTGAAGGAGCAAAAGAAGGGAAGGGACAGAAAGGAAAGTAAAGGAGAAGGTCTGAAAGAAGGTGAGTGTGGTAGTATGGCTGAGTTATATGGAGTGAGTGTGACAGAAGAGGAGTGAGAGACTAAAGGGACGGAAAGAATGAGGCTAACAGAGAGAGAATGAAGGAAGGGGAGTGCAGAACTAAGAGGACAGAGGGAGTAAGAAAAGGAGTTAGTAAAGTGGAGTAAGGAAAGTAAGGGAAGGGAAAAGAGTGAAGGAGTGAATGAAGGGAAGAGAGAGGAAGGAAAGTAAAGGAGAAAGTCTGAAAGAAGGTGAGTGTGGGAGTATGGCTGAGTTATAGGGAGTGAGTGTGACAGAAGAGGAGTGAGAGACTAAGAGGACAGAGAGAATGAGGCTAACAGAGAGAGAATGAGGGAAGGGGAGTGCAGAACTAAGAGGACAGAGGGAGTAACAAAAGGAATTAGTAAAGTGAAGTAAGGAGAATAAAGGAAGGGAAAAGAGTGAAGAACCAATAGAAGGAAAGAGAGAGAAAGAAAAGGAAAGGAGAAAGTCTGAAAGAAGGTGAGTGTGGGAGTATGGCTGAGTTATAGGGTGTGAGCGTGACAGAAGAGGAATGAGAGACTAAGGGGACGGAAGGAATGAGGCTAAGAGAGAGAATGAAGGAAGGGGAGTGCAGAACTAAGAGGACAGAGGGAGTAAGAGAAGGAGTTAGTGAAGTGGAGTAAGGAAAGTAAGGGAAGGGAAAAGAGTGAAGGAGTGAAGGAAGGGAAGAGAGAGGAAGGAAAGTAAAGGAGAAATTCTGAAAGAAGGTGAGTGTGGGAGTATGGCTGAGTTATAGGGAGTGAGCATGACAGAAGAGGAGTGAGAGACTAAGGGGACGGAAAGAATAAGGCTAACAGAGAGAGAATGAGGGAAGGGGAGTGTAGAACTAAGAGGACACATGGAGTAAGAAAATGAGTTAGTAAAGTGAAGTAAGGAGAATAAAGGAAGGGAAAAGAGTGAAGGACCAAAAGAAGGGAAGAGAGAGAAAGAAAAGTAAAGGAGAAAGTCTGAAAGAAGGTGAGTGTGGGAGTATGGCTGAGTTATAGGGTGTGAGCATGACAAAAGAGTAGTGAGAGACTAAGGGGACGGAAGGAATGAGGCTAACAGAGAGAGAATGAAGGAAGGGGAGTGCAGAACTAAGGGGACAGAGGGAGTAAGACAAGGAGTTAGTGAAGTGGAGTAAGGAGAATAAAGGAAAAGAAAAGAGTGAAGGAGTGAAGAAAGGGAAGAGAGAGGAAGGAAAGTAAAGGAGAAAGTCTAAAAGAAGGTGAGTGTGGGAGCATGGCTGAGTTATAGGGAGTGAGCTTGACAGAAGAGGAGTGAGAGACTAAGAGGACGGAGAGAATGAGGCTAACAGAGAGAGAATGAGGGAAGGGGAGTGTAGAACTAAGAGGACCGAGGGAGTAAGACAAGGAGTTAGTGAAGTGGAGTAAGGAAAGTAAGGGAAGGGAAAAGAGTGAAGGATATAAGGAAGGGATGAGAGAGGAAGGAAAAGTAAAGGAGAAAGTCTGAAAGAAGGTGAGTGTGGGAGTATGGCTGAGTTATAGGGAGTGAGCATTACAGAAGAGGAGAGAGAGACTAAGAGGATGGAGAGAATGAGGCTAACAGAGAGAGAATGAGGGAAGGGGAGTGTAGAACTAAGAGGACAAAGGGAGTAAGAGAAGGAGTTAGTGAAGCGGAGTAAGGAAAGTAAGGGAAGGGAAAAGAGTGAAGGAGTGAAAGAAGGGAAGGGACAGAAAGGAAAGTAAAGGAGAAGGTCTGAAAGAAGGTGAGTGTGGGAGTATGGCTGAGTTATACGGAGTGAGTGTGACAGAAGAGGAGTGAGAGACTAAGGGGACAGAAAGAATTAGGCTAACAGAGAGAGAATGAGGGAGGGGGAGTGTAGAACTAAGAGGACAGAGGGAGTAAGAAAAGGAGTTAGTAAAGTGAAGTAAGGAGAATAAAGGAAGGGAACGGAGTGAAGGAGCAAAAGAAGGGAAGAGAGAGAAAGAAAAGTAAAGGAAAAAGTGTGAAAGAAGGTGAGTGTGGGAGTATGGCTGAGTTATACGGAGTGAGTGTGACAGAAGAGGAGTGAGAGACTAAGAGGATGGAGAGAATGAGGCTAACAAAGAGAGAATGAGGGAAGGGGAGTGTAGAACTAAGAGGACAAAGGGAGTAAGAGAAGTAGTTAGTGAAGTGGAGTAAGGAAAGTAAGGGAAGGGAAAAGAGTGAAGGAGCGAAAGAACGGGAGTGACAGAAAGAAAAGGAAAGGAGAAGGTCTGAAAGAACGTGAGTGTGGGAGTATGGCTGAGTTATACGGAGTGAGTGTGACAGAAGAGGAGTGAGAGACTAAGGGGACAGAAAGAATGAGGCTAACAGAGAGAGAATGAGGAAAGGGGAGTGTAGAACTAAGGGGACACAGGGAGTAAGAAAAGGAGTTAGTAAAGTGAAGTAAGGAGAATAAAGAACAGGAAAAGAGTGAAGGAGCAAAAGAAGGGAAGAGAGAGAAAGAAAAGTAAAGGAGATAGTCTGAAAGAAGGTGAGTGTGGGAGTATGGCTGAGTTATAGGGTGTGAGCTTGACAGAAGAGGAGTGACAGACTAAGAGGTCGGAGAGAATGAGGCTAACAGAGAGAGAATGAGGGACAGGGAGTGTAGAACTAGGAGGACATAGGGAGTAAGAGAAAGAGTTAGTATAGTGGAATAAGGAAAGTAAGGGAAGGGAAAAGAGTGAAGGAGTGAAGGAAAGGAAGAGAGAAGGAGGAAAGTAAAGGAGAAGGTCTGAAAGAAGGTGAGTGTGGGAGTGTGGCTGAGTTATAGGGTGTGAGCGTGACGGAAGAGGAGTGAGAGACTAAGGGGACGGAAAGAATGAGGCTAACAGAGAGAGAATGACGGAAGGGGAGTGTAGAACTAAGAGGACAGAGGGAGTAAGAGAAAGAGCTAGTATAGTGGAGTAAGGACAGTAAGAGAAGGGAAAAGAGTGAAGGAGTGAAAGAAGGGAAGAGAGAGGAAGGAAAGTAAAGGAGAAGGTCTGAAAGAAGGTGAGTGTGGGAGTATGGCTGAGTTATAGGGTGTGAGCGTGACAGAAGAGGAGTGAGAGACTAAGGGGACAGAAAGAATGAGGCTAACAGAGAGAGAATGAAGGAAGGGGAGTACAGAACTAAGAGGACAGAGGGAGTATGACAAGGAGTTAGTGAAGTGGAGTAAGGAAAGTAAGGGAAGGGAAAAGAGTGAAGGAGCAATAGAAGGGAAGAGAGAGAAAGGAAAGTAAAGGAGAAAGTCTGAAAGAAGGTGAGTGTGGGAGTATGGCTGAGTTATAGGGAGTGAGCGTGACAGAAGAGGAGTGAGAGACTAAGAGGACGGAGAGAATGAGGCTAACAGAAAGAGAATGAAGGAAGGGGAGTGTAGAACTAAGAGGACAGAGGGAGTAAGACAAGGAGTTAGTGAAGTGGAGTAAGGAAAGTAAGGGAAGGGAAAAGAGTGAAGGAGTGAAGGAAGAGAAGAGAGAGGAAGGAAAGTAAAGGAGAAAGTCTGAAAGAAGGTGAGTGTGGGAGTATGGCTGAGTTATAGGGAGTGAGCGTGACAGAAGAGGAGTGAGAGACTAAGGGGACGGAAAGAATGAGGCTAACAGAGAGAGAATGAGGGAAAGGGAGTGTAGAACTAGGAGGGCAGAGGGAGTAAGAGAAAGAGTTAGTGAAGTGGAGTAAGGAAATTAAGGAAAAGGAAAAAGAGTGAAGGAGCGAAAGAAGGGAAGGGACTGAAAGTAAAGCAAGGAGAAGGTCTGAAAGAAGGTGAGTGTGAAAGTGTGGCTGAGTTATAGGGTGTGAGCATGACAGAAGAGGAGTGAGAGACTAAGGGAATGGAAAGAATGAGGCTAACAGAGAGAGATTGAAGGAAGGGGAGTGTAGAACTAAGAGGACAGAGGGAGTAAGAGAAAGAGCTAGTATAGTGGAGTAAGGACAGTAAGAGAAGGGAAAAGAGTGAAGGAGTGAAAGAAGGGAAGAGAGAGGAAGGAAAGTAATGGAGAAAGTGTGAAAGGAGGTGAGTGTGGGAGTATGGCTGAGTTATACGGAGTGAGTGTGACAGAAGAGGAGTGAGAGACTAAGAGGATGGAGAGAATGAGGCTAACAAAGAGAGAATGAGGGAAGGGGAGTGTAGAACTAAGAGGACAAAGGGAGTAAGAGAAGTAGTTAGTGAAGTGGAGTAAGGAAAGTAAGGGAAGGGAAAAGAGTGAAGGAGCGAAAGAACGGGAGTGACAGAAAGGAAAGGAAAGGAGAAGGTCTGAAAGAAGGTGAGTGTGGGAGTATGGCTGAGTTATACGGAGTGAGTGTGACAGAAGAGGAGTGAGAGACTAAGGGGTCGGAAAGAATGAGGCTAACAGAGAGAGAATGAGGGAAGGGGAGTGTAGAACTAAGGGGACACAGGGAGTAAGAAAAGGAGTTAGTAAAGTGAAGTAAGGAGAATAAAGAAAGGGAAAAGAGTGAAGGAGCAAAAGAAGGGAAGAGAGAGAAAGAAAAGTAAAGGAGAAAGTCTGAAAGAAGGTGAGTGTGGGAGTATGGCTGAGTTATAAGGTGTGAGCTTGACAGAAGAGGAGTGACAGACTAAGGGGTCGGAGAGAATGAGGCTAACAGAGAGAGAATGAGGGACAGGGAGTGTAGAACTAGGAGGACAGAGGGAGTAAGAGAAAGAGTTAGTATAGTGGAATAAGGAAAGTAAGGGAAGGGAAAAGAGTGAAGGAGTGAAGGAAAGGAAGAGAGAAGAAGGAAAGTAAAGGAGAAGGTCTGAAAGAAGGTGAGTGTGGGAGTGTGGCTGAGTTATAGGGTGTGAGCGTGACGGAAGAGGAGTGAGAGACTAAGGGGACGGAAAGAATGAGGCTAACAGAGAGAGAATGACGGAAGGGGAGTGTAGAACTAAGAGGACAGAGGGAGTAAGAGAAAGAGCTAGTATAGTGGAGTAAGGACAGTAAGAGAAGGGAAAAGAGTGAAGGAGTGAAAGAAGGGAAGAGAGAGGAAGGAAAGTAATGGAGAAAGTGTGAAAGGAGGTGAGTGTGGGAGTATGGCTGAGTTATACGGAGTGAGTGTGACAGAAGAGGAGTGAGAGACTAAGAGGATGGAGAGAATGAGGCTAACAAAGAGAGAATGAGGGAAGGGGAGTGTAGAACTAAGAGGACAAAGGGAGTAAGAGAAGTAGTTAGTGAAGTGGAGTAAGGAAAGTAAGGGAAGGGAAAAGAGTGAAGGAGCGAAAGAACGGGAGTGACAGAAAGGAAAGGAAAGGAGAAGGTCTGAAAGAAGGTGAGTGTGGGAGTATGGCTGAGTTATACGGAGTGAGTGTGACAGAAGAGGAGTGAGAGACTAAGGGGTCGGAAAGAATGAGGCTAACAGAGAGAGAATGAGGGAAGGGGAGTGTAGAACTAAGAGGACACAGGGAGTAAGAAAGGGAGTTAGTAAAGTGAAGTAAGGAGAATAAAGGAAGGGAAAATAGTGAAGGAGCAAAAGAAGGGAAGAGAGAGAAAGAAAAGTAAAGGAGAAAGTCTGAAAAAAGGTGAGTGTGGGAGTATGGCTGAGTTATAGGGAGTGAGCATGACAGAAGAGGAGTTAGAGACTAAGAGGACGGAGAGAATGAGGCTAACAGAGAGAGAATGAGGGAAAGGGAGTGTAGAACTATGAGGGCAGAGGGAGTAAGAGAAAGAGTTAGTGAAGTGGAGTAAGGAAAGTAAGGAAAAGGAAAAAGAGTGAAGGAGCGAAAGAAGGGAAGGGACTGAAAGTAAAGCAAGGAGAAGGTCTGAAAGAAGGTGAGTGTGGGAGTATGGCTGAGTTATAAGGAGTGAGTGTGACAGAAGAGGAGTGAGAGACTAAGGGGACGGAAAGAATGAGGCTAACAGAGAGAGAATGAGGAAAGGGGAGTGTAGAACTAAGGGGACACAGGGAGTAAGAAAAGGAGTTAGTAAAGTGAAGTAAGGAGAATAAAGAAAGGGAAAAGAGTGAAGGAGCAAAAGAAGGGAAGAGAGAGAAAGAAAAGTAAAGGAGAAAGTCTGAAAGAAGGTGAGTGTGGGAGTATGGCTGAGTTATAAGGTGTGAGCTTGACAGAAGAGGAGTGACAGACTAAGGGGTCGGAGAGAATGAGGCTAACAGAGAGAGAATGAGGGACAGGGAGTGTAGAACTAGGAGGACAGAGGGAGTAAGAGAAAGAGTTAGTATAGTGGAATAAGGAAAGTAAGGGAAGGGAAAAGAGTGAAGGAGTGAAGGAAAGGAAGAGAGAAGAAGGAAAGTAAAGGAGAAGGTCTGAAAGAAGGTGAGTGTGGGAGTGTGGCTGAGGTATACGGAGTGAGTGTGACAGAAGAGGAGTGAGAGACTAAGGGGACGGAAAGAATGAGGCTAACAGAGAGAGAATGAAGGAAGGGGAGTGCAGAACTAAGAGGACAGAGGGAGTAAGACAAGGAGTTAGTAAAGTAGAGTAAGGAAAGTAAGGGAAGGGAAAAGAGTGAAGGAGTGAATGAAGGGAAGAGAGAGGAAGGAAAGTAAAGGAGAAAGTCTGAAAGAAGGTGAGTGTGGGAGTATGGCTGAGTTATAGGGAGTGAGCAAGACAGAAGAGGAGTGAGAGACTAAGAGGACAGAGAGAATGAGGCTAACAGAGAGAGAATGAGGGAAGGGGAGTGCAGAACTAAGAGCACAGAGGGAGTAACAAAAGGAATTAGTAAAGTGAAGTAAGGAGAATAAAGGAAGGGAAAAGAGTGAAGGAGCAAAAGAAGGGAAGATAGAGAAAGAAAAGTAAAGGAGAAAGTGTGAAAGGAGGTGAGTGTGGGAGTATAGCTGAGTTATAGGGAGTGAGCATGACAGAAGAGGAGTGGGAGACTAAGAGGATGGAGAGAATGAGGCTAACAGAGAGAGAATGAGGGAAGGGGAGTGTAGAACTAAGAGGACAAAGGGAGTAAGAGAAGTAGTTAGTGAAGTGGAGTAAGGAAAGTAAGGAAAGGGAAAAGAGTGAAGGAGCGAAAGAACGGGAGTGACAGAAAGGAGTGTAAAGGAGAAGGTCTGAAAGAAGGTGAGTGTGGGAGTATGGCTGAGTTATACGGAGTGAGTGTGACAGAAGAGGAGTGAGAGACTAAGGGGTCGGAAAGAATGAGGCTAACAGAGAGAGAATGAGGGAAGGGGAGTGTAGAACTAAGAGGACACAGGGAGTTAGTAAAGTGAAGTAAGGAGAATAAGGAAAAGGAAAAAGAGTGAAGGAGCGAAAGAAGGGAAGGGACTGAAAGTAAAGCAAGGAGAAGGTCTGAAAGAAGGTGAGTGTGGGAGTATGGCTGAGTTATAAGGAGTGAGTGTGACAGAAGAGGAGTGAGAGACTAAGGGGACGGAAAGAATGAGGCTAACAGAGAGAGAATGAGGAAAGGGGAGTGTAGAACTAAGGGGACACAGGGAGTAAGAAAAGGAGTTAGTAAAGTGAAGTAAGGAGAATAAAGAAAGGGAAAAGAGTGAAGGAGCAAAAGAAGGGAAGAGAGAGAAAGAAAAGTAAAGGAGAAAGTCTGAAAGAAGGTGAGTGTGGGAGTATGGCTGAGTTATAAGGTGTGAGCTTGACAGAAGAGGAGTGACAGACTAAGGGGTCGGAGAGAATGAGGCTAACAGAGAGAGAATGAGGGACAGGGAGTGTAGAACTAGGAGGACAGAGGGAGTAAGAGAAAGAGTTAGTATAGTGGAATAAGGAAAGTAAGGGAAGGGAAAAGAGTGAAGGAGTGAAGGAAAGGAAGAGAGAAGAAGGAAAGTAAAGGAGAAGGTCTGAAAGAAGGTGAGTGTGGGAGTGTGGCTGAGTTATAGGGTGTGAGCGTGACGGAAGAGGAGTGAGAGACTAAGGGGACGGAAAGAATGAGGCTAACAGAGAGAGAATGACGGAAGGGGAGTGTAGAACTAAGAGGACAGAGGGAGTAAGAGAAAGAGCTAGTATAGTGGAGTAAGGACAGTAAGAGAAGGGAAAAGAGTGAAGGAGTGAAAGAAGGGAAGAGAGAGGAAGGAAAGTAAAGGAGAAGGTCTGAAAGAAGGTGAGTGTGGGAGTATGGCTGAGTTATAGGGTGTGAGCGTGACAGAAGTGGAGTGAGAGACTAAGGGGACGGAAAGAATGAGGCTAACAGAGAGAGAATGAAGGAAGGGGAGTACAGAACTAAGAGGACAGAGGGAGTATGACAAGGAGTTAGTGAAGTGGAGTAAGGAAAGTAAGGGAAGGGAAAAGAGTGAAGGAGCAATAGAAGGGAAGAGAGAGAAAGGAAAGTAAAGGAGAAAGTCTGAAAGAAGGTGAGTGTGGGAGTATGGCTGAGTTATAGGGAGTGAGCGTGACAGAAGAGGAGTGAGAGACTAAGAGGACGGAGAGAATGAGGCTAACAGAAAGAGAATGAAGGAAGGGGAGTGTAGAACTAAGAGGACAGAGGGAGTAAGACAAGGAGTTAGTGAAGTGGAGTAAGGAAAGTAAGGGAAGGGAAAAGAGTGAAGGAGTGAAGGAAGAGAAGAGAGAGGAAGGAAAGTAAAGGAGAAAGTCTGAAAGAAGGTGAGTGTGGGAGTATGGCTGAGTTATAGGGAGTGAGCGTGACAGAAAAGGAGTGAGAGACTAAGAGGACGGAGAGAATGAGGCTAACAGAGAGAGAATGAGGGAAGGGGAGTTTAAAGCTAAGAGGACAGAGGGAGTAAGAGAAGGAGTTAGTGAAGTGGAGTAAGGAAAGTAAGGGAAGGGAAAAGAGTGAAGGAGCAAAAGAAGGGAAGGGACAGAAAGGAAAGTAAAGGAGAAGGTCTGAAAGAAGGTGAGTGTGGTAGTATGGCTGAGGTATACGGAGTGAGTGTGACAGAAGAGGAGTGAGAGACTAAGGGGACGGAAAGAATGAGGCTAACAGAGAGAGAATGAAGGAAGGGGAGTGCAGAACTAAGAGGACAGAGGGAGTAAGACAAGGAGTTAGTAAAGTAGAGTAAGGAAAGTAAGGGAAGGGAAAAGAGTGAAGGAGTGAATGAAGGGAAGAGAGAGGAAGGAAAGTAAAGGAGAAAGTCTGAAAGAAGGTGAGTGTGGGAGTATGGCTGAGTTATAGGGAGTGAGCAAGACAGAAGAGGAGTGAGAGACTAAGAGGACAGAGAGAATGAGGCTAACAGAGAGAGAATGAGGGAAGGGGAGTGCAGAACTAAGAGCACAGAGGGAGTAACAAAAGGAATTAGTAAAGTGAAGTAAGGAGAATAAAGGAAGGGAAAAGAGTGAAGGAGCAAAAGAAGGGAAGATAGAGAAAGAAAAGTAAAGGAGAAAGTGTGAAAGGAGGTGAGTGTGGGAGTATAGCTGAGTTATAGGGAGTGAGCATGACAGAAGAGGAGTGGGAGACTAAGAGGATGGAGAGAATGAGGCTAACAGAGAGAGAATGAGGGAAGGGGAGTGTAGAACTAAGAGGACAAAGGGAGTAAGAGAAGTAGTTAGTGAAGTGGAGTAAGGAAAGTAAGGAAAGGGAAAAGAGTGAAGGAGCGAAAGAACGGGAGTGACAGAAAGGAGTGTAAAGGAGAAGGTCTGAAAGAAGGTGAGTGTGGGAGTATGGCTGAGTTATACGGAGTGAGTGTGACAGAAGAGGAGTGAGAGACTAAGGGGTCGGAAAGAATGAGGCTAACAGAGAGAGAATGAGGGAAGGGGAGTGTAGAACTAAGAGGACACAGGGAGTTAGTAAAGTGAAGTAAGGAGAATAAAGGAAGGGAAAAAAGTGAAGGAGCAAAGAAGGGAAGAGAGAGAAAGAAAAGTAAAGGAGAAAGTCTGAAAAAAGGTGAGTGTGGGAGTATGGCTGAGTTATAGGGAGTGAGCATGACAGAAGAGGAGTTAGAGACTAAGAGGACGGAGAGAATGAGACTAACAGAGAGAGAATGAGGGAAAGGGAGTGTAGAACTTGGAGGGCAGAGGGAGTAAGAGAAAGAGTTAGTGAAGTGGAGTAAGGAAAGTAAGGAAAAGGAAAAAGAGTGAAGGAGCGAAAGAAGGGAAGGGACTGAAAGTAAAGCAAGGAGAAGGTCTGAAAGAAGGTGAGTGTGGGAGTATGGCTGGATTATAAGGAGTGAGTGTGACAGAAGAGGAGTGAGAGACTAAGGGGACAGAAAGAATGAGGCTAACAGAGAGAGAATGAGGAAAGGGGAGTGTAGAACTAAGGGGACAAAGGGAGTAAGAAAAGGAGTTAGTAAAGTGAAGTAAGGAGAATAAAGAAAGGGAAAAGAGTGAAGGAGCAAAAGAAAGGAAGAGAGAGAAAGAAAAGTAAAGGAGAAAGTCTGAAAGAAGGTGAGTGTGGGAGTATGGCTGAGTTATAGGGTGTGAGCGTGACAGAAGAGGAGTGACAGACTAAGGGGTCGGAGAGAATGAGGCTAACAGAGAGAGAATGAGGGAAAAGGAGTGTAGAACTAGGAGGACAGAGGGAGTAAGAGAAAGAGTTATTATAAGGGAAGTAAGGGAATGGAAAAGAGTGAAGGAGTGAACGAAAGGAAGAGAGAGGAAGGAAAGTAAAGGAGAAAGTCTGAAAGAAGGTGAGTGTGGGAGCATGGCTGAGTTATAGGGTGTGAGCATGACAGAAGAGGAGTGAGAGACTAAGGGGATGGAAAGAATGAGGCTAACAGAGAGAGAATGAAGGAAGGGGAGTGTAGAACTAAGAGGACACAGGGAGTAAGAAAAGGAGTTAGTAAAGTGAAGTAAGGAGAATAAAGGAAGGGAAAAGAGTGAAGAACCAATAGAAGGGAAGAGAGAGAAAGAAAAGTAAAGGAGACAGTCTGAAAGAAGGTGAGTGTGGGAGTATGGCTGAGTTATAGGGTGTGAGCGTGACAGAAGAGGAATGAGAGACTAAGGGGACAGAAGGAATGAGGCTAACAGAGAGAGAATGAAGGAAGGGGAGTGCAGAACTAAGAGGACAGAGGGAGTAAGAGAAGGAGTTAGTGAAGTGGAGTAAGGAAAGTAAGGGAAGGGAAAAGAGTGAAGGAGTGAAGGAAGGGAAGAGAGAGGAAGGAAAGTAAATGAGAAATTCTGAAAGAAGGAGAGTGTGGGAGTATGGCTGAGTTATAGGGAGTGAGCATGACAGAAGAGGATTGAGAGACTAAGGGGACGGAAAGAATGAGGCTAACAGAGAGAGAATGAGGGAAGGGGAGTGTAGAACTAAGAGGACACAGGGAGTAAGAAAATGAGTTAGTAAAGTGAAGTAAGGAGAATAAAGGAAGGGAAAAGAGTGAAGGACCAAAAGAAGGGAAGAGAGAGAAAGAAAAGTAAAGGAGAAAGTCTGAAAGAAGGTGAGTGTGGGAGTATGGCTGAGTTATAGGGTGTGAGCATGACAAAAGAGTATTGAGAGACTAAGGGGACGGAAGGAATGAGGCTAACAGAGAGAGAATGAAGGAAGGGGAGTGCAGAACTAAGGGGACAGAGGGAGTAAGACAAGGAGTTAGTGAAGTGGAGTAAGGAGAATAAAGGAAGAGAAAAGAGTGAAGGAGTGAAGGAAGGGAAGAGAGAGGAGAGAAAGGGAGTGTAGAACTAGGAGGGCAGAGGGCAGAGGGAGTAAGAGAAAGAGTTAGTGGAGTGGAATAAGGAAATTAAGGAAAAGGAAAAAGAGTGAAGGAGCGAAATAAGGGAAGGGACTGAAAGTAAAGCAAGGAGAAGGTCTGTCAGAAGGTGAGTGTGGGAGTGTGGCTGAGTTATAGGGTGTGAGCATGACAGAAGAGGAGTGAGAGACTAAGGGAATGGAAAGAATGAGGCTAACAGAGAGAGATTGAAGGAAGGGGAGTGTAGAGCTAAGAGGACAGAGGGAGTAAGAGAAAGAGCTAGTATAGTGGAGTAAGGACAGTAAGAGAAGGGAAAAGAGTGAAGGAGTGAAAGAAGGGAAGAGAGAGGAAGGAAAGTAATGGAGAAAGTGTGAAAGGAGGTGAGTGTGGGAGTATGGCTGAGTTATACGGAGTGAGTGTGACAGAAGAGGAGTGAGAGACTAAGAGGATGGAGAGAATGAGGCTAACAAAGAGAGAATGAGGAAAGGGGAGTGTAGAACTAAGAGGACAAAGGGAGTAAGAGAAGTAGTTAGTGAAGTGGAGTAAGGAAAGTAAGGGAAGGGAAAAGAGTGAAGGAGCGAAAGAACGGGAGTGACAGAAAGGAAAGGAAAGGAGAAGGTCTGAAAGAAGGTGTGTGTGGGAGTATGGCTGAGTTATACGGAGTGAGTGTGACAGAAGAGGAGTGAGAGACTAAGGGGTCGGAAAGAATGAAGCTAACAGAGAGAGAATGAGGGAAGGGGAGTGTAGAACTAAGAGGACGCAGGGAGTAAGAAAGGGAGTTAGTAAAGTGAAGTAAGGAGAATAAAGGAAGGGAAAATAGTGAAGGAGCAAAAGAAGGGAAGAGAGAGAAAGAAAAGTAAAGGAGAAAGTCTGAAAAAAGGTGAGTGTGGGAGTATGGCTGAGTGATAGGGAGTGAGCATGACAGAAGAGGAGTTAGAGACTAAGAGGGCGGAGAGAATGAGGCTAACAGAGAGAGAATGAGGGAAAGGGAGTGTAAAACTAGGAGGGCAGAGGGAGTAAGAGAAAGAGTTAGTGAAGTGGAGTAAGGAAAGTAAGGAAAAGGAAAAAGAGTGAAGGAGCGAAAGAAGGGAAGGGATGGAAAGTAAAGCAAGGAGAAGGTCTGAAAGAAGGTGAGTGTGGGAGTATGGCTGAGTTATAAGGAGTGAGTGTGACAGAAGAGGAGTGAGAGACTAAGGGGACAGAAAGAATGAGGCTAACAGAGAGAGAATGAGGAAAGGGGAGTGTAGAACTAAGGGGACACAGGGAGTAAGAAAAGGAGTTAGTAAAGTGAAGTAAAGAGAATAAAGAAAGGGAAAAGAGTGAAGGAGCAAAACAAGGGAAGAGAGAGAAAGAAAAGTAAAGGAGAAAGTCTGAAAGAAGGTGAGTGTGGGAGTATGGCTGAGTTATAGGGTGTGAGCTTGACAGAAGAGGAGTGACAGACTAAGGGGTCGGAGAGAATGAGGCTAACAGAGAGAGAATGAAGGACAGGGAGTGTAGAACTAGGAGGACAGAGGGAGTAAGAGAAAGAGTTAGTATAGTGGAATAAGGAAAGTAAGGGAAGGGAAAAGAGTGAAGGAGTGAACGAAAGGAAGAGAGAAGAAGGAAAGTAAAGGAGAAGGTCTGAAAGAAGGTGAGCGTGGGAGTGTGGCTGAGTTATAGGGTGTGAGCGTGACGGAAGAGGAGTGAGAGACTAAGGGGACGGAAAGAATGAGGCTAACAGAGAGAGAATGAAGGAAGGGGAGTACAGAACTAAGAGGACAGAGGGAGTATGACAAGGAGTTAGTGAAGTGGAGTAAGGAAAGTAAGGGAAGGGAAAAGAGTGAAGGAGCAATAGAAGGGAAGAGAGAGAAAGGAAAGTAAAGGAGAAAGTCTGAAAGAAGGTGAGTGTGGGAGTATGGCTGAGTTATAGGGAGTGAGCGTGACAGAAGAGGAGTGAGAGACTAAGAGGACGGAGAGAATGAGGCTAACAGAAAGAGAATGAAGGAAGGGGAGTGTAGAACTAAGAGGACAGAGGGAGTAACACAAGGAGTTAGTGAAGTGGAGTAAGGAAAGTAAGGGAAGAGAAAAGAGTGAAGGAGTGAAGGAAGAGAAGAGAGAGGAAGGAAAGTAAAGGAGAAAGTCTGAAGGAAGGTGAGTGTGGGAGTATGGCTGAGTTATAGGGAGTGAGCGTGACAGAAAAGGAGTGTGAGACTAATAGGACGGAGAGAATGAGGCTAACAGAGAGAGAATGAGGGAAGGGGAGT
Source organism: Lissotriton vulgaris (assembly GCF_964263255.1). Taxonomy (NCBI): domain Eukaryota; kingdom Metazoa; phylum Chordata; class Amphibia; order Caudata; family Salamandridae; genus Lissotriton; species Lissotriton vulgaris. The sequence goes on from NW_028244725.1 coordinate 336,401, forward strand.
GTAAAGCTAAGAGGACAGAGGGAGTAAGAGAAGGAGTTAGTGAAGTGGAGTAAGGAAAGTAAGGGAAGGGAAAACAGTGAAGGAGCAAAAGAAGGGAAGGGACAGAAAGGAAAGTAAAGGAGAAGGTCTGAAAGAAGGTGAGTGTGGTAGTATGGCTGAGTTATATGGAGTGAGTGTGACAGAAGAGGAGTGAGAGACTAAGGGGACGGAAAGAATGAGGCTAACAGAGAGAGAATGAAGGAAGGGGAGTGCAGAACTAAGAGGACAGAGGGAGTAAGACAAGGAGTTAGTAAAGTGGAGTAAGGAAAGTAAGGGAAGGGAAAAGAGTGAAGGAGTGAATGAAGGGAAGAGAGAGGAAGGAAAGTAAAGGAGAAAGTCTGAAAGAAGGTGAGTGTGGGAGTATGGCTGAGTTATAGGGAGTGAGCGTGACAGAAGAGGAGTGAGAGACTAAGAGGACAGAGAGAATGAGGCTAACAGAGAGAGAATGAGGGAAGGGGAGTGCAGAACTAAGAGGACAGAGGGAGTAACAAAAGGAATTAGTAAAGTGAAGTAAGGAGAATAAAGGAAGGGAAAAGAGTGAAGAACCAATAGAAGGGAAGAGAGAGAAAGAAAAGTAAAGGAGAAAGTCTGAAAGAAGGTGAGTGTGGGAGTATGGCTGAGTTATAGGGTGTGAGCGTGACAGAAGAGGAATGAGAGACTAAGGGGACGGAAGGAATGCGGTTAACAGAGAGAGAATGAAGGAAGGGGAGTGCAGAACTTGGAGGACAGAGGGAGTAAGAGAAGGAGTTAGTGAAGTGGAGTAAGGAAAGTAAGGGAAGGGAAAAGAGTGAAGGAGTGAAGGAAGGGAAGAGAGAGGAAGGAAAGTAAAGGAGAAATTCTGAAAGAAGGTGAGTGTGGGAGTATGGCTGGGTTATAAGGAGTGAGTGTGACAGAAGAGGAGTGAGAGACTAAGGGGACAGAAAGAATGAGGCTAACAGAGAGAGAATGAGGGAAGGGGAGTGTAGAACTAAGAGGACACATGGAGTAAGAAAATGAGTTAGTAAAGTGAAGTAAGGAGAATAAAGGAAGGGAAAAGAGTGAAGGACCAAAAGAAGGGAAGAGAGAGAAAGAAAAGTAAAGGAGAAAGTCGGAAAGAAGGTGAGTGTGGGAGTATGGCTGAGTTATAGGGTGTGAGCATGACAAAAGAGTAGTGAGAGACTAAGAGACGGAAGGAATGAGGCTAACAGAGAGAGAATGAAGGAAGGGGAGTGCAGAACTAAGGGGACAGAGGGAGTAAGAGAAGTAGTTAGTGAAGTGGAGTAAGGAAAGTAAGGGAAGAGAAAAGAGTGAAGGAGCGAAAGAACGGGAGTGACAGAAAGGAAAGGAAAGGAGAAGGTCTGAAAGAAGGTGAGTGTGGGAGTATGGCTGAGTTATACGGAGTGAGTGTGACAGAAGTGGAGTGAGAGACTAAGGGGACGGAAAGAATAAGGCTAACAGAGAGAGAATGAGGGAAGGGGAGTGTAGAACTAAGAGGACACAGGGAGTAAGAAAATGAGTTAGTAAAGTGAAGTAAGGAGAATAAAGGAAGGGAAAAGAGTGAAGGACCAAAAGAAGGGAAGAGAGAGAAAGAAAAGTAAAGGAGAAAGTCTGAAAAAAGGTGAGTGTGGGAGTATGGCTGAGTTATAGGGTGTGAGCATGACAAAAGAGTAGTGAGAGACTAAGAGGACGGAGAGAATGAGGCTAACAGAGAGAGAATGAGGGAAGGGGAGTGCAGAACTAAGGGGACAGAGGGAGTAAGACAAGGAGTTAGTGAAGTGGAGTAAGGAGAATAAAGGAAGAGAAAAGAGTGAAGGAGTGAAGAAAGGGAAGAGAGAGGAAGGAAAGTAAAGGAGAAAGTCTAAAAGAAGGTGAGTGTGGGAGCATGGCTGAGTTATAGGGAGTGAGCTTGACAGAAGAGGAGTGAGAGGCTAAGAGGACGGAGAGAATGAGGCTAACAGAGAGAGAATGAGGGAAGGGGAGTGTAGAACTAAGAGGACAGAGGGAGTAAGACAAGGAGTTAGTGAAGTGGAGTAAGGAAAGTAAGGGAAGGGAAAAGAGTGAAGGAGTGAAGGAAGGGATGAGAGAGGAAGGAAAAGTAAAGGAGAAAGTCTGAAAGAAGGTGAGTGTGGGAGTATGGCTGAGTTATAGGGAGTGAGCATTACAGAAGAGGAGAGAGAGACTAAGAGGATGGAGAGAATGAGGCTAACTGAGAGAGAATGAGGGAAGGGGAGTGTAGAACTAAGAGGACAAAGGGAGTAAGAGAAGGAGTTAGTGAAGCGGAGTAAGGAAAGTAAGGGAAGGGAAAAGAGTGAAGGAGTGAAAGAAGGGAAGGGACAGAAAGGAAAGTAAAGGAGAAGGTCTGAAAGAAGGTGAGTGTGGGAGTATGGCTGAGTTATACGGAGTGAGTGTGACAGAAGAGGAGTGAGAGACTAAGGGGACAGAAATAATTAGGCTAACAGAGAGAGAATGAGGGAGGGGGAGTGTAGAACTAAGAGGACACAGGCAGTAAGAAAAGGAGTTAGTAAAGTGAAGTAAGGAGAATAAAGGAAGGGAACGGAGTGAAGGAGCAAAAGAAGGGAAGAGAGAGAAAGAAAAGTAAAGGAAAAAGTCTGAAAGAAGGTGAGTGTGGGAGTATGGCTGAGTTATAGGGTGTGAGCGTGACAGAAGAGGAGTGAGAGACTAAGGGGACGGAAAGAATGAGGCTAACAGAGAGAGAATGAGGGAAAGGGAGTGTAGAACTAGGAGGGCAGAGGGAGTAAGAGAAAGAGTTAGTGAAGTGGAGTAAGGAAATTAAGGAAAAGGAAAAAGAGTGAAGGAGCGAAAGAAGGGAAGGGACTGAAAGTAAAGCAAGGAGAAGGTCTGAAAGAAGGTGAGTGTGAAAGTGTGGCTGAGTTATAGGGTGTGAGCATGACAGAAGAGGAGTGAGAGACTAAGGGAATGGAAAGAATGAGGCTAACAGAGAGAGATTGAAGGAAGGGGAGTGTAGAACTAAGAGGACAGAGGGAGTAAGAGAAAGAGCTAGTATAGTGGAGTAAGGACAGTAAGAGAAGGGAAAAGAGTGAAGGAGTGAAAGAAGGGAAGAGAGAGGAAGGAAAGTAATGGAGAAAGTGTGAAAAGGAGGTGAGTGTGGGAGTATGGCTGAGTTATACGGAGTGAGTGTGACAGAAGAGGAGTGAGACACTAAGAGGATGGAGAGAATGAGGCTAACAAAGAGAGAATGAGGGAAGGGGAGTGTAGAACTAAGAGGACAAAGGGAGTAAGAGAAGTAGTTAGTGAAGTGGAGTAAGGAAAGTAAGGGAAGAGAAAAGAGTGAAGGAGCGAAAGAACGGGAGTGACAGAAAGGAAAGGAAAGGAGAAGGTCTGAAAGAAGGTGAGTGTGGGAGTATGGCTGAGTTATACGGAGTGATTGTGACAGAAGAGGAGTGAGAGACTAAGGGGTCGGAAAGAATGAGGCTAACAGAGAGAGAATGAGGGAAGGGGAGTGTAGAACTAAGAGGACACAGGGAGTACGAAAGGGAGTTAGTAAAGTGAAGTAAGGAGAATAAAGGATGGGAAAATAGTGAAGGAGCAAAAGAAGGGAAGAGAGAGAAAGAAAAGTAAAGGAGAAAGTCTGAAAAAAGGTGAGTGTGGGAGTATGGCTGAGTTATAGGGAGTGAGCATGACAGAAGAGGAGTTAGAGACTAAGAGGACGGAGAGAATGAGGCTAACAGAGAGAGAATGAGGGAAGGGGAGTGTAGAACTAAGAGGACAGAGGGAGTAAGACAAGGAGTTAGTGAAGTGGAGTAAGGAGAATAAAGGAAGAGAAAAGAGTGAAGGAGTGAAGAAAGGGAAGAGAGAGGAAGGAAAGTAAAGGAGAAAGTCTAAAAGAAGGTGAGTGTGGGAGCATGGCTGAGTTATAGGGAGTGAGCTTGACAGAAGAGGAGTGAGAGACTAAGAGGACGGAGAGAATGAGGCTAACAGAGAGAGAATGAGGGAAGGGGAGTGTAGAACTAAGAGGACAGAGGGAGTAAGACAAGGAGTTAGTGAAGTGGAGTAAGGAAAGTAAGGGAAAAGAGTGAAGGAGTGAAGGAAGGGATGAGAGAGGAAGGAAAAGTAAAGGAGAAAGTCTGAAAGAAGGTGAGTGTGGGAGTATGGCTGAGTTATAGGGAGTGAGCATTACAGAAGAGGAGAGAGAGACTAAGAGGATGGAGAGAATGAGGCTAACAGAGAGAGAATGAGGGATGGGGAGTGTAGAACTAAGAGGACAAAGGGAGTAAGAGAAGGAGTTAGTGAAGCGGAGTAAGGAAAGTAAGGGAAGGGAAAAGAGTGAAGGAGCAAAAGAAGGGAAGGGACAGAAAGGAAAGTAAAGGAGAAGGTCTGAAAGAAGGTGAGTGTGGTAGTATGGCTGAGTTATATGGAGTGAGTGTGACAGAAGAGGAGTGAGAGACTAAGGGGACGGAAAGAATGAGGCTAACAGAGAGAGAATGAAGGAAGGGGAGTGCAGAACTAAGAGGACAGAGGGAGTAAGACAAGGAGCTAGTAAAGTGGAGTAAGGAAAGTAAGGGAAGGGAAAAGAGTGAAGGAGTGAATGAAGGGAAGAGAGAGGAAGGAAAGTAAAGGAGAAAGTCTGAAAGAAGGTGAGTGTGGGAGTATGGCTGAGTTATAGGGAGTGAGCGTGACAGAAGAGGAGTGAGAGACTAAGAGGACAGAGAGAATGAGGCTAACAGAGAGAGAATGAGGGAAGGGGAGTGCAGAACTAAGAGGACAGAGGGAGTAACAAAAGGAATTAGTAAAGTGAAGTAAGGAGAATAAAGGAAGGGAAAAGAGTGAAGAACCAATAGAAGGGAAGAGAGAGAAAGAAAAGTAAAGGAGAAAGTCTGAAAGAAGGTGAGTGTGGGAGTATGGCTGAGTTATAGGGTGTGAGCATGACAAAAGAGTAGTGAGAGACTAAGAGGCTAACAGAGAGAGAATGAAGGAAGGGGAGTGCAGAACTAAGGGGACAGAGGGAGTAAGACAAGGAGTTAGTGAAGTGGAGTAAGGAGAATAAAGGAAGAGAAAAGAGTGAAGGAGTGAAGAAAGGGAAGAGAGAGGAAGGAAAGTAAAGGAGAAAGTCTAAAAGAAGGTGAGTGTGGGAGCATGGCTGAGTTATAGGGAGTGAGCTTGACCGAAGAGGAGTGAGAGACTAAGAGGACGGAGAGAATGAGGCTAACAGAGAGAGAATGAGGGAAGGGGAGTGTAGAACTAAGAGGACAGAGGGAGTAAGACAAGGAGTTAGTGAAGTGGAGAGAGGAAAGTAAGGGAAGGGAAAAGAGTGAAGGAGTGAAGGAAGGGATGAGAGAGGAAGGAAAAGTAAAGGAGAAAGTCTGAAAGAAGGTGAGTGTGGGAGTATGGCTGAGTTATAGGGAGTGAGCATTACAGAAGAGGAGAGAGAGACTAAGGGCCCGATGTAGGTAAACGCGATTTTCCGATTTCAAAATACCGAGGCGGGCCGAATCGGTATTCTGAAATCGGAAAACGAGATGTAGGAAAAAAATACCGATTGAATACCGATTCGGTCGGCATCGGTAATGAGATTCGGTACGTTCCGATTCAGCTCGGTCCGAATCGGAAATTACCGATTCGGCCAACAACGAATCGGAAAACACCGAATCGGCTACCACCGAATCGGATATTTCCGATTCGGCGAATACCGATTCGGTAAAAGCCGATTCGGTAAAAACCGATTCGGCAATCATAGACCCATGGCGAAAAAGCTCATAGGAATGCATTGCATGAACCGATTCGGCTTTTACCGAATCGGATAATACCGAATCGGATTTTACCGAATCGGATATTACCGAATCGGTAAAAGCCGATTCGGCAATAGGCGATTCAGCCAATGAGGTGGCTCCCCCTCCCCCACCCAAACAGGGAGTGGCAACCCTGGCAGGTGCAGCCAATTAAGAAGTTTCTAGAAGTTTCTGGAAAGCCTGCCTGAGCCCAACACACACAGTTAGCAGCAGTGGGAGAAGGAGGTTGCAAACTGAGCAGGAGAAAATGGCAGATCAGGCAGGAAGCCAGAAGTCCTCCCAAAAGAGGAAGCCCAAGTTCACCACCACCGAACTTCAGGTGCTGGTTGAGGAGGTGGTGAGGGTGCACCGCCAGCTCTTTGGCAAGCTGTCCCTCAACGTGCCAGACAGCACCAAGAGGAGATTGTGGGCCGACATCGCCCAGAAGGTCAATGCTGCTGGTGTCACCCCCAGGTCCATTGAGGAACTGAAGAAAAGGTTTTACGACCTCCGCAGCCTCACCAAGAGGAAGCTGGCTGACCTTCAAAGGCAGGCTGGACACACCGGAGGAGGCAAGAACCCGGCGCCACCCCTCACCGAGCTGGAGGAAATTGTCTCCAGCACCATCGAGAGGGAGAGCATCGTGGGAATCGGGACCCTGGACAGCACTGCGAGAGCCACAGCTACAGGTAAGAAGCATGCGCATCATGACACACCCTACCAGACACCTCCCCATTAGACACAATGCATAGGCAAACACCAGCACTGTACTGTCACCAACATACAAGAGACAAGCATCATGGTACATTTAGTCAGCAGAAGTTAGCCAAATATGTCAGTGCAGAACCACAAGACAGGAAACAGTGTGACACGGTGTAAGGAGATGCAAGGACATGTGGAATGCCATAATTGTACTGACTGTAATACATCGGCACTCAGTTTACAAATGCTTCTTTGTACCTAGGGGCACCATCAGGCGGCACCACTGTGACAGCAGAGGGAGCATCAACGTCACACACTGCAGTCGCAGGGCCAAGCAACAGCCAGGCTGGCCAGGAGGAGGAGGATGAGGATGAGGAAGGAGACACCCCAGGGCTTGGAATGGAGGGAGTCCTGGTGATTGATTTCCAACCAGTGCACTCCCCAGTACTGTCCAGCACACCCCCCTTGCAATTTTCACCCGAAAACTCCCCTACAAGGCAGATCATTCCGCCTACACCAGCTCCTGCCACAATCGTGGCCTTGCCACCTGTCCAACCAGTCCTGGGAGCAGGGGCTCAGGGACCTGCCAGCACCACACCCCCACCAGTGGCACCCCAGCCCAGTCAGCAGGCCGGAAGCAGCAGTGCCCAACGCCGTGCCACCACCACCACCACTGCTACACCAGCACGGGAGGGCAGTGTGTTCCTGGGCCTGGAGGGCCAAATGGTCAAAATCCAGCGCCAACAGGCCAGATCCACCATGGCCTGCCAACGCCAGCTCCTGCAGCACAACATGCAGATGGGGGAGTTGGTGAAGGGTTTCCAGGCTGTTGTGGACAGCAACAAGGAGGTGGCAGCAGGGTTGGGCAGGCTGACCACTGCCATCACCCACTCATCTGCCAGGCAGGAGGAGCATGAGGTTGCGCGCAGGAGGGATGCCCGGGTGCTCAACCGGGCCATGGGCCGCCTTGCAGCGGCGACCGCACAGCTGTGCCATCGAAGCTCAAATCAAGAATCCGTGCTCAGTCAGCACACGGCTGAGCTCACCAGGGGGATGGCCAGGATCACCACGGCCATGGAGGCCATGTTAATATCAAACGCCGCCTCCAATCCTGCCCTGGACCTGGGTGATGCTGGAGACAGCAGCAGCCGCAGCAGCCCGGCCAGCGCTGCATCTGAACCGCGGAGGAGCACCAGGCGATCCGCTGATGCTGCTGGCCATTCGGAGGGGGCCGAGGGACACCCCAGTGGGTCTGCCAAGCGGGCCAAAAAATAGCCTGACAAGGGGGGATGAGCAAACCAGTACCCTGGACTTTATTTGTTTTTACAGACTCCATTTTTTGATGCACTTCAGTGCTGTAACTGTGGTGCATCACTATTAAAAATTTTATTTTCCAAGCAACATTTAGCTGTCTTTGCATCTGTACTCAGTCATAAATAGTTCTCAGTGATCTCCTCACGTCTGTATCTGCCATCACATGGCGTACACACCCCAGCTGGCTGTGTCAGTGGCACAGCTTCGTCGTCGTCATAGTCCTCGTAGTCAGACAACTCCACCTCAGTGCCCTTCTTGACCGCAAGGTTGTGTAACATTGCACATACAGCTATGATCTTGCAGCAGGTGATGGGGGTATACTGCCTTGCACCTCCACTCTTGTGCAGGCATCTGAATCTACTTTTCCAGATGCCAAAGGTCCGTTCAACAACATTCCTGGTGCGTATGTGGGCCCGGTTATACCTCCTTTGGCTGGGTGTGGAGGGGTTGAGGTAGGGGGTGAGTATGAATGAGCGGAGGGCATATGCACTGTCGCCTGGAAGAGAAAGGGGTCACATTAGACACATGCATACATGTATTACACCTACCTACTATGTGTTATGGGGGTCTGATGATGTGGCTCACCTAGGAGGTATCCTTCTCCAAAATCGCCAGCCATCAGCCGTGCATATATGCCGCTCTGTTGGAATATATAGGAGTCATGGGTACTTCCTGGAAATTTTGCTACCAGGTCTGTGATGGTGCACTTGGCATTGCAGATCACCTGCACGTTGATGGTGTGTGTAGATTTCCGATTGCGGTATATGTATTCGGTGTCCGCTGGTGGGCAAATCGGAATATGCGTGCCATCTATGCAACCGATGATTTGGGGAAAGTGTGCCATCTGGTAGAAGTCCGCTTTGGTTTGTAGCAGTTCTGCGTGGGTTGCAGGGAATGAGATGTATTGGTCCATCCTGTCTATCATGGTGTCAAGGAATATGTGGAAGAACCTTGACAGGCTGCTCTGGCTCACCCCTCCTGCTGCTGCTACTCCACTTTGATAGCTGCCAGACGCTACCAGGTGTAGGCTGCATAGCACCTGGACGTGCGCAGGGATGGCGTGTGCCCTTGGGGTGTGGTGGTCCAAGTATGGCTTAAGGTCCCTGATGAGCTCAAGTATGGTGTCAGAGTCCAGCCTGTATCTCTGTAGGATCTCAGCCTCAGTGAGCATGAACAGGGTTATCCTCTGTCTGTAGACCTGTTCATTTCTTAGCCATTCCCTCTGTCCTTCCTGCTGTAGCCGTAGCCGCCTCGCAATGACATAGAAAGCTGCCATCCTGCAAGTTGCAATGCATTTTGGGACTGTTTATATGGGTTGGAGTTGGTTACCACCTGATTGCAATCCATGGTAAATACCGAGTGAATTCTACCGATTTTGAGCCGATTTCGGTGTTTCTGTGCCTCCCTACATCTCCCCAACTGTCGGAATCGGGGAATTTCCCGATCGGAGATTCATACGAATCGGCATGTTTTCCGATTCGGATCATGTCCGATTCGGTATTTTTTCCGATTCGGTACATGGACCGAATCGGTGATTTTCCGATTCGGTGTCACTTACGATTCGGTTCTTGGACCGAATCGGTGATTTTCCGATTCGGTGTCACTAACGAATCGGTACAAGGACCGAATCGGTGATTTTCCGATTCGGTGTCACTAACGATTCGGTACAAGGACCGATTCGGTGATTTTCCGATTCGGTGTCACTAACGAATCGGTACAAGGACCGATTCGGTCTTTGTAACCGAATCGGTGTTTTTCCGATTCGTTACATATCCGATTTTCGGTATGTACGTATCGGATTCTTTCCCATTCGGTACTCATTCCGAATCGGTTTTCTATCCGATTCGTTCTGTTTTTGGTTCCCTACATCTCGATGGCTGTTTACCGATCGGTAAGGGCCAGAAATCGGTATTTTCGGCCAATACCGATCGGTAAAGCCCTACCTACATCGGGCCCTAAGAGGATGGAGAGAATGAGGCTAACAGAGAGAGAATGAGGGAAGGGGAGTGTAGAACTAAGAGGACAAAGGGAGTAAGAGAAGGAGTTAGTGAAGCGGAGTAAGGAAAGTAAGGGAAGGGAAAAGAGTGAAGGAGTGAAAGAAGGGAAGGGACAGAAAGGAAAGTAAAGGAGAAGGTCTGAAAGAAGGTGAGTGTGGGAGTATGGCTGAGTTATACGGAGTGCGTGTGACAGAAGAGGAGTGAGAGACTAAGGGGACAGAAATAATTAGGCTAACAGAGAGAGAATGAGGGAGGGGGAGTGTAGAACTAAGAGGACACAGGGAGTAAGAAAAGGAGTTAGTAAAGTGAAGTAAGGAGAATAAAGGAAGGGAACGGAGTGAAGGAGCAAAAGAAGGGAAGAGAGAGAAAGAAAAGTAAAGGAAAAAGTCTGAAAGAAGGTGAGTGTGGGAGTATGGCTGAGTTATAGGGTGTGAGCGTGACAGAAGAGGAGTGAGAGACTAAGGGGACGGAAAGAATGAGGCTAACAGAGAGAGAATGAGGGAAAGGGAGTGTAGAACTAGGAGGGCAGAGGGAGTAAGAGAAAGAGTTAGTGAAGTGGAGTAAGGAAATTAAGGAAAAGGAAAAAGAGTGAAGGAGCGAAAGAAGGGAAGGGACTGAAAGTAAAGCAAGGAGAAGGTCTGAAAGAAGGTGAGTGTGAAAGTGTGGCTGAGTTATAGGGTGTGAGCATGACAGAAGAGGAGTGAGAGACTAAGGGAATGGAAAGAATGAGGCTAACAGAGAGAGATTGAAGGAAGGGGAGTGTAGAACTAAGAGGACAGAGGGAGTAAGAGAAAGAGCTAGTATAGTGGAGTAAGGTCAGTAAGAGAAGGGAAAAGAGTGAAGGAGTGAAAGAAGGGAAGAGAGAGGAAGGAAAGTAATGGAGAAAGTGTGAAAAGGAGGTGAGTGTGGGAGTATGGCTGAGTTATACGGAGTGAGTGTGACACATGAGGAGTGAGACACTAAGAGGATGGAGAGAATGAGGCTAACAAAGAGAGAATGAGGGAAGGGGAGTGTAGAACTAAGAGGACAAAGGGAGTAAGAGAAGTAGTTAGTGAAGTGGAGTAAGGAAAGTAAGGGAAGAGAAAAGAGTGAAGGAGCGAAAGAACGGGAGTGACAGAAAGGAAAGGAAAGGAGAAGGTCTGAAAGAAGGTGAGTGTGGGAGTATGGCTGAGTTATACGGAGTGAGTGTGACAGAAGAGGAGTGAGAGACTAAGGGGTCGGAAAGAATGAGGCTAACAGAGAGAGAATGAGGGAAGGGGAGTGTAGAACTAAGAGGACACAGGGAGTACGAAAGGGAGTTAGTAAAGTGAAGTAAGGAGAACAAAGGATGGGAAAATAGTGAAGGAGCAAAAGAAGGGAAGAGAGAGAAAGAAAAGTAAAGGAGAAAGTCTGAAAAAAGGTGAGTGTGGGAGTATGGCTGAGTTATAGGGAGTGAGCATGACAGAAGAGGAGTTAGAGACTAAGAGGACGGAGAGAATGAGGCTAACAGAGAGAGAATGAGGGAAAGGGAGTGTAGAACTAGGAGGGCAGAGGGAGTAAGAGAAAGAGTTAGTGAAGTGGAGTAAGGAAAGTAAGGAAAAGGAAAAAGAGTGAAGGAGCGAAAGAAGGGAAGGGACTGAAAGTAAAGCAAGGAGAAGGTCTGAAAGAAGGTGAGTGTGGGAGTATGGCTGAGTTATAAGGAGTGAGTGTGACAGAAGAGGAGTGAGAGACTAAGGGGACAGAAAGAATGAGGCTAACAGAGAGAGAATGAGGAAAGGGGAGTGTAGAACTAAGGGGACACAGGGAGTAAGAAAAGGAGTTAGTAAAGTGAAGTAAGGAGAATAAAGAAAGGGAAAAGAGTGAAGGAGCAAAAGAAGGGAAGAGAGAGAAAGAAAAGTAAAGGAGAAAGTCTGAAAGAAGGTGAGTGTGGGAGTATGGCTGAGGTATAGGGTGTGAGCTTGACAGAAGAGGAGTGACAGACTAAGGGGTCGGAGAGAATGAGGCTAACAGAGAGAGAATGAGGGACAGGGAGTGTAGAACTAGGAGGACAGAGGGAGTAAGAGAAAGAGTTAGTATAGTGGAATAAGGAAAGTAAGGGAAGGGAAAAGATTGAAGGAGTGAAGGAAAGGAAGAGAAAAGAAGGAAAGTAAAGGAGAAGGTCTGAAAGAAGGTGAGTGTGGGAGTGTGGCTGAGTTATAGGGTGTGAGCGTGACGTAAGAGGAGTGAGAGACTAAGGGGACGGAAAGAATGAGGCTAACAGAGAGAGAATGACGGAAGGGGAGTGTAGAACTAAGAGGACAGAGGGAGTAAGAGAAAGAGCTAGTATAGTGGAGTAAGGACAGTAAGAGAAGGGAAAAGAGTGAAGGAGTGAAAGAAGGGAAGAGAGAGGAAGGAAAGTAAAGGAGAAGGTCTGAAAGAAGGTGAGTGTGGGAGTATGGCTGAGTTATAGGGTGTGAGCGTGACAGAAGAGGAGTGAGAGACTAAGGGGACGGAAAGAATGAGGCTAACAGAGAGAGAATGAAGGAAGGGGAGTACAGAACTAAGAGGACAGAGGGAGTATGACAAGGAGTTAGTGAAGTGGAGTAAGGAAAGTAAGGGAAGGGAAAAGAGTGAAGGAGCAATAGAAGGGAAGAGAGAGAAAGGAAAGTAAAGGAGAAAGTCTGAAAGAAGGTGAGTGTGGGAGTATGGCTGAGTTATAGGGAGTGAGCGTGACAGAAGAGGAGTGAGAGACTAAGAGGACGGAGAGAATGAGGCTAACAGAAAGAGAATGAAGGAAGGGGAGTGTAGAACTAAGAGGACAGAGGGAGTAAGACAAGGAGTTAGTGAAGTGGAGTAAGGAAAGTAAGGGAAGGGAAAAGAGTGAAGGAGTGAAGGAAGAGAAGAGAGAGGAAGGAAAGTAAAGGAGAAAGTCTGAAAGAAGGTGAGTGTGGGAGTATGGCTGAGTTATAGGGAGTGAGCGTGACAGAAGAGGAGTGAGAGACTAAGAGGACAGAGAGAATGAGGCTAACAGAGAGAGAATGAGGGAAGGGGAGTGCAGAACTAAGAGCACAGAGGGAGTAACAAAAGGAATTAGTAAAGTGAAGTAAGGAGAATAAAGGAAGGGAAAAGAGTGAAGGAGCAAAAGAAGGGAAGATAGAGAAAGAAAAGTAAAGGAGAAAGTCTGAAAGAAGGTGAGTGTGGAAGTATTGCTGAGTTATAGGGTGTGAGCGTGACAGAAGAGGAGTGAGAGACTAAGGGGCGGAAAGAATGAGGCTAACAGAGAGAGAAAGAAGGAAGGGGAGTGCAGAACTAAGAGGACAGAGGGAGTAAGACAAGGAGTTAGTGAAATGGAGTAAGGAAAGTAATGGAAGGGAAAAGAGTGAAGGAGCAAAAGAAGGGAAGAGAGAGGAAGGAAAGTAAAGGAGAAAGTGTGAAAGGAGGTGAGTGTGGGAGTATAGCTGAGTTATAGGGAGTGAGCATGACAGAAGAGGAGTGAGAGACTAAGAGGATGGAGAGAATGAGGCTAACAGAGAGAGAATGAGGGAAGGGGAGTGTAGAACTAAGAGGACAAAGGGAGTAAGAGAAGTAGTTAGTGAAGTGGAGTAAGGAAAGTAAGGGAAGGGAAAAGAGTGAAGGAGCGAAAGAACGGGAGTGACAGAAAGGAGTGTAAAGGAGAAGGTCTGAAAGAAGGTGAGTGTGGGAGTATGGCTGAGTTATACGGAGTGGGTGTGACAGAAGAGGAGTGAGAGACTAAGGGGTCGGAAAGAATGAGGCTAACAAAGAGAGAATGAGGGAAGGGGAGTGTAGAACTAAGAGGACACAGGGAGTTAGTAAAGTGAAGTAAGGAGAATAAAGGAAGGGAAAATAGTGAAGGAGCAAAGAAGGGAAGAGAGAGAAAGAAAAGTAAAGGAGAAAGTTCGAAAAAAGGTGAGTGTGGGAGTATGGCTGAGTTATAGGGAGTGAGCATGACAGAAGAGGAGTTAGAGACTAAGAGGACGGAGAGAATGAGACTAACAGAGAGAGAATGAGGGAAAGGGAGTGTAGAACTTGGAGGGCAGAGGGAGTAAGAGAAAGAGTTAGTGAAGTGGAGTAAGGAAAGTAAGGAAAAGGAAAAAGAGTCAAGGAGCGAAAGAAGGGAAGGGACTGAAAGTAAAGCAAGGAGAAGGTCTGAAAGAAGGTGAGTGTGGGAGTATGGCTGGGTTATAAGGAGTGAGTGTGACAGAAGAGGAGTGAGAGACTAAGGGGACAGAAAGAATGAGGCTAACAGAGAGAGAATGTGGAAAGGGGAGTGTAGAACTAAGGGGACACAGGGAGTAAGAAAAGGAGTTAGTAAAGTGAAGTAAGGAGAATAAAGAAAGGGAAAAGAGTGAAGGAGCAAAAGAAGGGAAGAGAGAGAAAGAAAAGTAAAGGAGAAAGTCTGAAAGAAGGTGAGTGTGGGAGTATGGCTGAGTTATAGGGTGTGAGCGTGACAGAAGAGGAGTGACAGACTAAGGGGTCGGAGAGAATGAGGCTAACAGAGAGAAAATGAGGGAAAAGGAGTGTAGAACTAGGAGGACAGAGGGAGTAAGAGAAAGAGTTATTATAGTGGAGTAAGGAAAGTAAGGGAAGGGAAAAGAGTGAAGGAGTGAACGAAAGGAAGAGAGAGGAAGGAAAGTAAAGGAGAAGGTCTGAAAGAAGGTGAGTGTGGGCGTGTGGCTGAGTTATCGGGTGTGAGCATGACAGAAGAGGAGTGAGAGACTAAGGGGATGGAAAGAATGAGGCTAACAGAGAGAGATTGAAGGAAGGGGAGTGTAGAACTAAGAGGACAGAGGGAGTAAGGCAAGGAGTTAGTGAAGTGGAGTAAAGAAAGTAAGGGAAGGGAAAAGAGTGAAGGAGCAAAAGAAGGGAGGGGAAAGTAAGGAAAGTAAAGTAAAGGAGAAGGTCTGAAAGAAGGTGAGTGTGGGAGTATGGCTGAGTTATACGGAGTGAGTGTGACAGAAGTGGAGTGAGAGACTAAGGGGACGGAAAGAATGAGGCTAACTGAGAGAGAATGAGGGAAGGGGAGTGCAGAACTAAGAGGACAGAGGGAGTAAGAGAAGGAGTTAGTGAAGTGGAGTAAGGAGAATAAAGGAAGGGAAAAGAGTGAAGGAGCAAAAGAAGGGAAGAGAGAGAAAGAAAAGTAAAGGAGAAAGTCTGAAAGAAGGTGAATGTGGGAGTATGGCTGAGTTATAGGGAGTGAGCATTACCGAAGAGGAGGGAGAGACTAAGAGGATGGAGAGAATGAGGCTAACAGAGAGAGAATGAGGGAAGGGGAGTGTAGAACTAAGAGGACAAAGGGAGTAAGAGAAGGAGTAAGTGAAATGGAGTAAGGAAAGTAAGGGAAGGGAAAAGAGTGAAGGAGTGAAAGAAGGAAAGGGACAGAAAGGAAAGTAAAGGAGAAGGTCTGAAAGAAGGTGAGTGTGGGAGTATGGCTGAGTTATAGGGAGTGAGCATTACAGAAGAGGATGGAGAGAATGCGGCTAACAGAGAGAGAATGAGGGAAGGGTAGTGTAGAACTAAGAGGACAAAGGGAGTAAGAGAAGGAGTTAATGAAGTGGAGTAAGGAAAGTAAGGGAAGGGAAAAGAGTGAAGGAGTGAAAGAAGGGAAGGGACAGAAAGGAAAGTAAAGGAGAAGGTCTGAAAGAAGGTGAATGTGGGAGAATGGCTGAGTTATAGGGAGTGAGCTTGACAGAAGAGGAGTGAGAGACTAAGAGGACGGAGAGAATGAGGCTAACAGAGAGAGAATGAAGGAAGGGGAGTGTAGAACTAAGAGGACAGAGGGAGTAAGAGAAGGAGTTAGTGAAGTGGAGTAAGGAAAGTAAGGGAAGGGAAAAGAGTGAAGGAGCGAAAGAAGGGAAGAGAGAGAAAGAAAAGTAAAGGAGAAGGTCTGAAAGATGGTGAGTGTGGGTTTATGGCTGAGTTATACGGAGTGAGTGTGACAGAAGAGGAGTGAGAGACTAAGGGGACGGAAAGAATGAGGCTAACAGAAAGAGAATGAGGGAAGGGGAGTGTAGAACTGAGAGGACACAGGGAGTAAGAAAAGGAGTTAGTAAAGTGAAGTAAGGAGAATAAAGGAAGGGAAAAGAGTGAAGGAGCAAAAGGAGAAAGTCTGAAAGAAGGTGAGTGTGGGAGTATGGCTTAGTTATAGGGTGTGAGCGTGACAGAAGAGGAGTGAGAGACTAAGGGGACGGAAGGAATGAGGCTAACAGAGAGAGAATGAAGGAAGGGGAGTGCAGAACTAAGAGGACAGAGGGAGTAAGGGAAGGAGTTAGTGAAGTGGAGTAAGGAAAGTAAGGGAAGGGAAAAGAGTGAAGGAGCGAAAGAAGGGAAGGGACAGTAAGGAAAGTAAAGTAAAGGAGAAGGTCTGAAAGAAGGTGAGTGTGGGAGTATGGCTGAGTTATACGGAGTGAGTGTGAAAAGTGGAGTGAGAGACTAAGGGGACGGAAAGAATGAGGCTAACTGAGAGAGAATGAGGGAAGGGGAGTGCAGAACTAAGAGGACAGAGGGAGTAACAAAAGGAATTAGTAAAGTGAAGTAAGGAGAATAAAGGAAGGGAAAAGAGTGAAGGGGCAAAAGATGGGAAGAGAGAGAAAGAAAAGTACAGGAGAAAGTCTGAAAGAAGGTGAGTTTAGGAGTATGGCTGAGTTATAGGGTGTGAGCGTGACAGAAGAGGAGTGACACACTAACGAGACGGAAGGAATGAGGCTAACAGAGAGAGAATGAAGGAAGGGGAGTGCAGAACTAAGAGGACAGAGGGAGTAAGACAAGGAGTTAGTGAAGTGGAGTAAGGAAAGTAAGGGAAGGGAAAAGAGTGAAGGAGTGAAGGAAGGGAAGAGAGAGGAAGGAAAGTAAAGGAGAAAGTCTGAAAGAAGGTGAGTGTGGGAGCATGGCTGAGTTATAGGGAGTGAACTTGACAGAAGAGGAGTGAGAGACTAAGAGGACGGAGAGAATGAGGCTAACAGAGAGAGAATGGGGGAAGGGGAGTGTAGAACTAAGAGGACAGAGGGAGTAAGACAAGGAGTTAGTGAAGTGGAGTAAGGAAAGTAAGGGAAGGGAAAAGAGTGAAGGAGTGAAGGAAGGGAAGAGAGAGGAAGGAAAGTAAAGGAGAAAGTCTGAAAGAAGGTGAGTGTGGGAGTATGGCTGAGTTATAGGGAGTGAGCATTACAGAAGAGGAGAGAGAGACTAAGAGGATGGAGAGAATGAGGCTAACAGAGAGAGAATGAGGGAAGGGGAGTGTAGAACTAAGAGGACAAAGGGAGTAAGAGAAGGAGTAAGTGAAGTGGAGTAAGGAAAGTAAGGGAAGGGAAAAGAGTGAAGGAGTGAAAGAAGGGAAGGGACAGAAAGGAAAGTAAAGGAGAAGGTCTGAAAGAAGGTGAGTGTGGGAGTATGGCTGAGTTATAGGAAGTGAGCATTACAGTAGAGGATGGAGAGAATGAGGCTAACAGAGAGAGAATGAGGGAAGGGTACTGTAGAACTAAGAGGACAAAGGGAGTAAGAGAAGGAGTTAGTGAAGTGGAGTAAGGAAAGTAAGGGAAGGGAAAAGAGTGAAGGAGTGAAAGAAGGGAAGGGACAGTAAGGAAAGTAAAGTAAAGGAGAAGGTCTGAAAGAAGGTGAGTGTGGGAGTATGGCTGAGTTATACGGAGTGAGTGTGACAAAAGTGGAGTGAGAGACTAAGGGGACGGAAAGAATGAGGCTAACTGAGAGAGAATGAGGGAAGGGGAGTGCAGAACTAAGAGGACAGAGGGAGTAACAAAAGGAATTAGTAAAGTGAAGTAAGGAGAATAAAGGAAGGGAAAAGAGTGAAGGAGCAAAAGAAGGGAAGAGAGAGAAAGAAAAGTAAAGGAGAAAGTCTGAAAGAAGGTGAGTTTAGGAGTATGGCTGAGTTATAGGGTGTGAGCGTGACAGAAGAGGAGTGAGACACTAACGAGACGGAAGGAATGAGGCTAACAGAGAGAGAATGAAGGAAGGGGAGTGCAGAACTAAGAAGACAGAGGGAGTAAGACAAGGAGTTAGTGAAGTGGAGTAAGGAAAGTAAGGGAAGGGAAAAGAGTGAAGGAGTGAAGGAAGGGAAGAGAGAGGAAGGAAAGTAAAGGAGAAAGTCTGAAAGAAGGTGAGTGTGGGAGCATGGCTGAGTTATAGGGAGTGAGCTTGACAGAAGAGGAGTGAGAGTCTAAGAGGACGGAGAGAATGAGGCTAACAGAGAGAGCATGAGGGAAGGGGAGTGTAGAACTAAGAGGACAGAGGGAGTAAGACAAGGAGTTAGTGAAGTGGAGTAAGGAAAGTAAGGGAAGGGAAAAGAGTGAAGGAGTGAAGGAAGGGAAGAGAGAGGAAGGAAAGTAAAGGAGAAAGTCTGA
This sequence comes from Lissotriton vulgaris, assembly GCF_964263255.1. Lineage (NCBI taxonomy): Eukaryota > Metazoa > Chordata > Amphibia > Caudata > Salamandridae > Lissotriton > Lissotriton vulgaris. The sequence continues at coordinate 354,509 of NW_028244725.1, forward strand.
AAGAAGGTGAGTGTGGGAGTATGGCTGAGTTATAGGGAGTGAGCATTACAGAAGAGGAGAGAGAGACTAAGAGGATGGAGAGAATGAGGCTAACAGAGAGAGAATGAGGGAAGGGGAGTGTAGAACTAAGAGGACAAAGGGAGTAAGAGAAGGAGTAAGTGAAGTGGAGTAAGGAAAGTAAGGGAAGGAAAAGAGTGAAGGAGTGAAAGAAGGGAAGGGACAGAAAGGAAAGTAAAGGAGAAGGTCTGAAAGAAGGTGAGTGTGGGAGTATGGCTGAGTTATAGGGAGTGAGCATTACAGAAGAGGATGGAGAGAATGAGGCTAACAGAGAGAGAATGAGGGAAGGGTAGTGTAGAACTAAGAGGACAAAGGGAGTAAGAGAAGGAGTTAGTGAAGTGGAGTAAGGAAAGTAAGGGAAGGGAAAAGAGTGAAGGAGTGAAAGAAGGGAAGGGACAGCAAGGAAAGTAAAGGAGAAGGTCTGAAAGAAGCTGAGTGTGGGAGTATGGCTGAGTTATACGGAGTGAGTGTGACAGAAGAGGAGTGACAGACTAAGGGGACAGAAAGAATTAGGCTAACAGAGAGAGAATGAGGGAAGGGGAGTGTAGAACTAAGAGGACACAGGGAGTAAGAAAAGGAGTTAGTAAAGTGAAGTAAGGAGAATAAAGGAAGGGAAAAGAGTGAAGGACCAAAAGAACAGAAGAGAGAGAAAGAAAAGTAAAGGAGAAAGTCTGAAAGAAGGTGAGTGTGGGAGTATGGCTGAGTTATAGGGTGTGAGCGTGACAGAAGAGGAATGAGAGACTTAAGGGACGGAAGGAATGAGGCTAACAGAGAGAGAATGAAGGAAGGGGAGTGCAGAACGAAGAGGAAAGAGGGAGTAAGAGAATGAGTTAGTGAAGTGGAGTAAGGAAAGTAAGGGAAGGGAAAAGAGTGAAGGAGTGAAGGAAGGGAAGAGAGAGGAAGGAAAGTAAAAGAGAAATTCTAAAAGAAGGTGAGTGTGGGAGTATGGCTGAGTCATAGGGAGTGAGCATGACAGAAGAGGAGTGAGAGACTAAGGGGACGGAAAGAATGAGGCTAACAGAGAGAGAATGAGGGAAGGGGAGTGTAGAACTAAGAGGACACAGGGAGTAAGAAAAGGAGTTAGTAAAGTGAAGTAAGGAGAATAAAGGAAGGGAAAAGAGTGAAGGACCAAAAGAAGGGAAGAGAGAGAAAGAAAAGTAAAGGAGAAAGTCTGAAAGAAGGTGAGTGTGGGAGTATGGCTGAGTTATAGGGTGTGATCATGACAAAAGAGGAGTGAGAGACTAAGGGGACGGAAGGAATGAGGCTAACAGAGAGAGAATGAAGGAAGGGGAGTGCAGAACTAAGAGGACAGAGGGAGTAAGACAAGGAGTTAGTGAAGTGGAGTAAGGAAAGTAAGGGAAGGGAAAAAAGTGAAGGAGCGAAAGAAGGGAAGGGACAGAAAGTAAAGTAAAGGAGAAGGTCTGAAAGAAGGTGAGTGTGAGATTGTGGCTGAGTGATACGGAGTGAGTGTGACAGAAGAGGAGAGAGAGACTAAGGGGATGGAAAGAATGAGGCTAACAGAGAGAGAATGAGGGACGGGGAGTGTAGAACTAAGAGGACACAGGGAGTAAGAAAAGGAGTTAGTAAAGTGAAGTAAGGAGAATAAAGGAAGGGAAAAGAGTGAAGGAGCAAAAGGAGAAAGTCTGAAAGAAGGTGAGTGTGGGAGTATGGCTGAGTTATAGGGTGTGAGCGTGACAGAAGAGGAGTGAGAGACTAAGGGGACGGAAGGAATGAGGCTAACAGAGAGAGAATGAAGGAAGGGGAGTGCAGAACTAAGAGGACAGAGGGAGTAAGGGAAGGAGTTAGTGAAGTGGAGTAAGGAAAGTAAGGGAAGGGAAAAGAGTGAAGGAGCGAAAGAAGGGAAGGGACAGTAAGGAAAGTAAAGTAAAGGAGAAGGTCTGAAAGAAGGTGAGTGTGGGAGTATGGCTGAGTTATACGGAGTGAGTGTGACAAAAGTGGAGTGAGAGACTAAGGGGACGGAAAGAATGAGGCTAACTGAGAGAGAATGAGGGAAGGGGAGTGCAGAACTAAGAGGACAGAGGGAGTAACAAAAGGAATTAGTAAAGTGAAGTAAGGAGAATAAAGGAAGGGAAAAGAGTGAAGGGGCAAAAGATGGGAAGAGAGAGAAAGAAAAGTACAGGAGAAAGTCTGAAAGAAGGTGAGTTTAGGAGTATGGCTGAGTTATAGGGTGTGAGCGTGACAGAAGAGGAGTGACACACTAACGAGACGGAAGGAATGAGGCTAACAGAGAGAGAATGAAGGAAGGGGAGTGCAGAACTAAGAGGACAGAGGGAGTAAGACAAGGAGTTAGTGAAGTGGAGTAAGGAAAGTAAGGGAAGGGAAAAGAGTGAAGGAGTGAAGGAAGGGAAGAGAGAGGAAGGAAAGTAAAGGAGAAAGTCTGAAAGAAGGTGAGTGTGGGAGCATGGCTGAGTTATAGGGAGTGAACTTGACAGAAGAGGAGTGAGAGACTAAGAGGACGGAGAGAATGAGGCTAACAGAGAGAGAATGAGGGAAGGGGAGTGTAGAACTAAGAGGACAGAGGGAGTAAGACAAGGAGTTAGTGAAGTGGAGTAAGGAAAGTAAGGGAAGGGAAAAGAGTGAAGGAGTGAAGGAAGGGAAGAGAGAGGAAGGAAAGTAAAGGAGAAAGTCTGAAAGAAGGTGAGTGTGGGAGTATGGCTGAGTTATAGGGAGTGAGCATTACAGAAGAGGAGAGAGAGACTAAGAGGATGGAGAGAATGAGGCTAACAGAGAGAGAATGAGGGAAGGGGAGTGTAGAACTAAGAGGACAAAGGGAGTAAGAGAAGGAGTAAGTGAAGTGGAGTAAGGAAAGTAAGGGAAGGGAAAAGAGTGAAGGAGTGAAAGAAGGGAAGGGACAGAAAGGAAAGTAAAGGAGAAGGTCTGAAAGAAGGTGAGTGTGGGAGTATGGCTGAGTTATAGGAAGTGAGCATTACAGTAGAGGATGGAGAGAATGAGGCTAACAGAGAGAGAATGAGGGAAGGGTAGTGTAGAACTAAGAGGACAAAGGGAGTAAGAGAAGGAGTTAGTGAAGTGGAGTAAGGAAAGTAAGGGAAGGGAAAAGAGTGAAGGAGTGAAAGAAGCGAAGGGACAGTAAGGAAAGTAAAGTAAAGGAGAAGGTCTGAAAGAAGGTGAGTGTGGGAGTATGGCTGAGTTATCCGGAGTGAGTGTGACAGAAGTGGAGTGAGAGACTAAGGGGACGGAAAGAATGAGGCTAACAGAGAGAGAATGAGGGAAGGGTAGTGCAGAACTAAGAGGACAGAGGGAGTAACAAAAGGAATTAGTAAAGTGAAGTAAGGAGAATAAAGGAAGGGAAAAGAGTGAAGGAGCAAAAGAAGGGAAGAGAGAGAAAGAAAAGTAAAGGAGAAAGTCTGAAAGAAGGTGAGTTTAGGAGTATGGCTGAGTTATAGGGTGTGAGCGTGACAGAAGAGGAGTGAGACACTAACGAGACGGAAGGAATGAGGCTAACAGAGAGAGAATGAAGGAAGGGTAGTGCAGAACTAAGAGGACAGAGGGAGTAAGACAAGGAGTTAGTGAAGTGGAGTAAGGAAAGTAAGGGAAGGGAAAAGAGTGAAGGAGTGAAGGAAGGGAAGAGAGAGGAAGGAAAGTAAAGGAGAAAGTCTGAAAGAAGGTGAGTGTGGGAGCATGGCTGAGTTATAGGGAGTGAGCTTGACAGAAGAGGAGTGAGAGTCTAAGAGGACGGAGAGAATGAGGCTAACAGAGAGAGCATGAGGGAAGGGGAGTGTAGAACTAAGAGGACAGAGGGAGTAAGACAAGGAGTTAGTGAAGTGGAGTAAGGAAAGTAAGGGAAGGAAAAGAGTGAAGGAGTGAAAGAAGGGAAGGGACAGAAAGGAAAGTAAAGGAGAAGGTCTGAAAGAAGGTGAGTGTGGGAGTATGGCTGAGTTATAGGGAGTGAGCATTACAGAAGAGGATGGAGAGAATGAGGCTAACAGAGAGAGAATGAGGGAAGGGTAGTGTAGAACTAAGAGGACAAAGGGAGTAAGAGAAGGAGTTAGTGAAGTGGAGTAAGGAAAGTAAGGGAAGGGAAAAGAGTGAAGGAGTGAAAGAAGGGAAGGGACAGCAAGGAAAGTAAAGGAGAAGGTCTGAAAGAAGGTGAGTGTGGGAGTATGGCTGAGTTATACGGAGTGAGTGTGACAGAAGAGGAGTGACAGACTAAGGGGACAGAAAGAATTAGGCTAACAGAGAGAGAATGAGGGAAGGGGAGTGTAGAACTAAGAGGACACAGGGAGTAAGAAAAGGAGTTAGTAAAGTGAAGTAAGGAGAATAAAGGAAGGGAAAAGAGTGAAGGACCAAAAGAACAGAAGAGAGAGAAAGAAAAGTAAAGGAGAAAGTCTGAAAGAAGGTGAGTGTGGGAGTATGGCTGAGTTATAGGGTGTGAGCGTGACAGAAGAGGAATGAGAGACTAAGGGGACGGAAGGAATGAGGCTAACAGAGAGAGAATGAAGGAAGGGGAGTGCAGAACGAAGAGGAAAGAGGGAGTAAGAGAATGAGTTAGTGAAGTGGAGTAAGGAAAGTAAGGGAAGGGAAAAGAGTGAAGGAGTGAAGGAAGGGAAGAGAGAGGAAGGAAAGTAAAAGAGAAATTCTAAAAGAAGGTGAGTGTGGGAGTATGGCTGAGTCATAGGGAGTGAGCATGACAGAAGAGGAGTGAGAGACTAAGGGGACGGAAAGAATGAGGCTAACAGAGAGAGAATGAGGGAAGGGGAGTGTAGAACTAAGAGGACACAGGGAGTAAGAAAAGGAGTTAGTAAAGTGAAGTAAGGAGAATAAAGGAAGGGAAAAGAGTGAAGGACCAAAAGAAGGGAAGAGAGAGAAAGAAAAGTAAAGGAGAAAGTCTGAAAGAAGGTGAGTGTGGGAGTATGGCTGAGTTATAGGGTGTGATCATGACAAAAGAGGAGTGAGAGACTAAGGGGACGGAAGGAATGAGGCTAACAGAGAGAGAATGAAGGAAGGGGAGTGCAGAACTAAGAGGACAGAGGGAGTAAGACAAGGAGTTAGTGAAGTGGAGTAAGGAAAGTAAGGGAAGGGAAAAAAGTGAAGGAGCGAAAGAAGGGAAGGGACAGAAAGTAAAGTAAAGGAGAAGGTCTGAAAGAAGGTGAGTGTGAGATTGTGGCTGAGTGATACGGAGTGAGTGTGACAGAAGAGGAGAGAGAGACTAAGGGGATGGAAAGAATGAGGCTAACAGAGAGAGAATGAGGGACGGGGAGTGTAGAACTAAGAGGACACAGGGAGTAAGAAAAGGAGTTAGTAAAGTGAAGTAAGGAGAATAAAGGAAGGGAAAAGAGTGAAGGAGCAAAAGGAGAAAGTCTGAAAGAAGGTGAGTGTGGGAGTATGGCTGAGTTATAGGGTGTGAGCGTGACAGAAGAGGAGTGAGAGACTAAGTGGACGGAAGGAATGAGGCTAACAGAGAGAGAATGAAGGAAGGGGAGTGCAGAACTAAGAGGACAGAGGGAGTAAGACAAGGAGTTAGTGAAGTGGAGTAAGGAGAATAAAGGAAGGGAAAAGAGTGAAGGAGCAAAAGAAGGGAAGAGAGAGAAAGAAAAGTAAAGGAGAAAGTCTGAAAGAAGGTGAGTGTGGGAGTATGGCTGAGTTATATGGAGTGAGTGTGACAGAAGAGGAGTGAGAGACTAAGGGGACAGAAAGAATTAGGCTAACAGAGAGAGAATGAGGGAAGGGGAGTGTAGAACTTAGAGGACAGAGGGAGTAAGACAAGGAGTTAGTGAAGTGGAGTAAGGAAAGTAAGGGAAGGGAATAGAGTGAAGGAGTGAAGGAAGGGAAGAGAGAGGAAGGAAAGTAAAGGAGAAAGTCTGAAAGAAGGAGAGTGTGGGAGCATGGCTGAGTTATAGGGAGTGAGCTTGACAGAAGAGGAGTGAGAGACTAAGAGGACGGAGAGAATGAGGCTAACAGAGAGAGAATGAGGGAAGGGGAGTGTAGAACTAAGAGGACAGAGGGAGTAAGACAAGGAGTTAGTGAAGTGGCGTAAGGAAAGTAAGGGAAGGGAAAAGAGTGACGGAATGAAGGTAGGGAAGAGAGAGGAAGGAAAGTAAAGGAGAAAGTCTGAAAGAAGGTGAGTGTGGGAGTATGGCTGAGTTATAGGGAGTGAGCATTACAGAAGAGGAGAGAGAGACTAAGAGGATTGAGAGAATGAGGCTAACAGAGATAGAATGAGGTAAGGGGAGTGTAGAACTAAGAGGACAAAGGGACTAAGAGGAGGAGTTAGTGAAGCGGAGTAAGAAAAGTAAGGGAAGGGAAAAGAGTGAAGGAGTGAAAGAAGGGAAGGGATGGAAAGTAAAGTAAAGGAGAAGGTCTGAAAGAAGGTGAGTGTGGGAGTATGGCTGAGTTATACGGAGTGAGTGTGACAGAAGAGGAGTGAGAGACTAAGGGGACAGAAAGAATTAGGCTAACAGAGAGAGAATGAGGGAAGGGGAGTGTAGAACTAAGAGGACACAGGGAGTAAGAAAAGGAGTTAGTAAAGTGAAGTAAGGAGAATAAAGGAAGGGAACGGAGTGAAGGAGCAAAAGAAGGGAAGAGAGAGAAAGAAAAGTAAAGGAAAAAGTCTGAAAGAAGGTGAGTGTGGGAGTATGGCTGAGTTATAGGGTGTGAGTGTGACAGAAGAGGAGTGAGAGACTAAGGGGACGGAAAGAATGAGGCTAACGGAGAGAGAATGAAGGAAGGGGAATGCAGAACTAATAGGACAGAGGGAGTAAGAGAAGGAGTTAGTGAAGTGGAGTAAGGAAAGTAAGGGAAGGGATAAGAGTGAAGGAGCAAAAGAAGGGAAGAGAGAGGAAGGAAAGTAAAGGGGAAAGTGTGAAAGAAGGTGAGTGTGGGAGTATAGCTGAGTTATAGGGAGTGAGCATGACAGAAGAGGAGTGAGAGACTGAGAGGATGGAGAGAATGAGGCTTACAGAAAGAGAATCAAGGAAGGGGAGTGTAGAACTAAGAGGAATAGGGAGTAATACAAGGAGTTAGTGAAGTGGAGTAAGGAAAGTAAGGGAAGGGAAAAGAGTGAAGGAGTGAAGGAAGGGAAGAGAGAGGAAGGAAAGTAAAGGAGAAAGTCTGAAAGAAGGTGAGTGTGGGAGTGTGGCTGAGTTATAGGGTGTGAGCGTGACAGAAGAGGAGTGAGAGACTAAGGGGACGGAAAGAATGAGGCTAACAGAGAGAGAATGAAGGAAAGGGAGTGTAGAACTAAGAGGACAGAGAGAGTAAGGGAAAGAGTTAGTATAGTGGAGTAAGGACAGTAAGAGAAGGGAAAAGAGTGAAGGAGTGAAAGAAGGGAAGAGAGAGGAAGTAAAGTAAAGGAGAAGGTCTAAAAGAAGGTGAGTGTGGGAGTATAGCGGAGTTATACGGAGTGAGTGTTACAGAAGTGGAGTGAGAGACTAAGGGGACGGAAAGAATGAGGCTAACAGAGAGAGAATGAGGGAAGGGGAGTGCAGAACTAAGAGGACAGAGGGAGTAACAAAAGGAAAAAGTAAAGTGAAGTAAGGAGAATAAAGGAAGGGAAAAGAGTGAAGGAGCAAAAGAAGGGAAGAGAGAGAAAGAAAAGTAAAAGAGAAAGTCTGAAAGAAGGTGAGTTTAGGAGTATGGCTGAGTTATAGGGTGTGAGCGTGAAAGAAGAGGAGTGAGACACTAACGAGACGGAAGGAATGAGGCTAACAGAGAGAGAATGAAGGAAGGGGAGTGCAGAACTAAGAGGACAGAGGGAGTAAGACAAGGAGTTAGTGAAGTGGAGTAAGGAAAGTAAGGGAAGGGAAAAGAGTGAAGGAGTGAAGGAAGGGAAGAGAGAGGAAGGAAAGTAAAGGAGAAAGTCTGAAAGAAGGTGAGTGTGGGAGCATGGCTGAGTTATAGGGAGTGAGCTTGACAGAAGAGGAGTGAGAGACTAAGAGGACAGAGAGAATGAGGCTAACAGAGAGAGCATGAGGGAAGGGGAGTGTAGAACTAAGAGGACAGAGGGAGTAAGACAAGGAGTTAGTGAAGTGGAGTAAGGAAAGTAAGGGAAGGGAAAAGAGTGAAGGAGTAAAGGAAGGGAGGAGAGAGGAAAGAAAGTAAAGGAGAAAGTCTGAAAGAAGGTGAGTGTGGGAGTATGGCTGAGTTATAGGGAGTGAGCATTACAGAAGAAGAGAGAGAGACTAAGAGGATGGAGAGAATGAGGCTAACAGAGAGAGAATGAGGGAAGGGGAGTGTAGAACTAAGAGTACAAAGGGAGTAAGAGAAGGAGTAAGTGAAGTGGAGTAAGGAAAGTAAGGGAAGGGAAAAGAGTGAGGGAGTGAAAGAAGGGAAGGGACAGAAAGGAAAGTAAAGGAGAAGGTCTGAAAGAAGGTGAGTGTGGGAGTATGGCTGAGTTATAGGGAGTGAGCATTACAGAAGATGATGGAGAGAATGAGGCTAACAGAGAGAGAATGAGGGAAGGGTAGTGTAAAACTAAGAGGACAAAGGGAGTAAGAGAAGGAGTTAGTGAAGTGGAGTAAGGAAAGTAAGGGAAGGGAAAAGAGTGAAGGAGTGAAGGAAGGGAAGAGAGAGGAAGGAAAGTAAAGGAGACATTCTAAAAGAAGGTGAGTGTGGGAGTATGGCTGAGTTATAGGGAGTGAGCATGACAGAAGAGGAGTGAGAGACTAAGGGGACGGAAAGAATGAGGCTAACAGGTAGAGAATGAGGGAAGGGGAGTGTAGAACTAAGAGGACACAGGGAGTAAGAAAAGGAGTTAGTAAAGTGAAGTAAGGAGAATAAAGGAAGGGAAAAGAGTGAAGGACCAAAAGAAGGGAAGAGACAGAAAGAAAAGTAAAGGAGAAAGTCTGAAAGAAGGTGAGTGTGGGAGTATGGCTGAGTTATAGGGTGTGATCATGACAAAAGAGGAGTGAGAGACTAGGGGACGGAAGGAATGAGGCTAACAGAGAGAGAATGAAGGAAGGGGAGTGCAGAACTAAGAGGACAGAGGGAGTAAGACAAGGAGTTAGTGAAGTGGAGTAAGGAAAGTAAGGGAAGGGAAAAGAGTGAAGGAGCGAAAGAAGGGAAGGGACAGAAAGTAAAGTAAAGGAGAAGGTCTGAAAGAAGGTGAGTGTGAGATTGTGGCTGAGTTATACGGAGTGAGTGTGACAGAAGAGGAGTGAGAGACTAAGGGGATGGAAAGAATGAGGCTAACAGAGAGAGAATGAGGGAAGGGGAGTGTAGAACTAAGAGGACACAGGGAGTAAGAAAAGGAGTTAGTAAAGTGAAGTAAGGAGAATAAAGGAAGGGAAAAGAGTGAAGGAGCAAAAGGAGAAAGTCTGAAAGAAGGTGAGTGTGGGAGTATGGCTGAGTTATAGGGTGTGAGCGTGACAGAAGAGGAGTGAGAGACTAAGTGGACGGAAGGAATGAGGCTAACAGAGAGAGAATGAAGGAAGGGGAGTGCAGAACCAAGAGGACAGAGGGAGTAAGACAAGGAGTTAGTGAAGTGGAGTAAGGAGAATAAAGGAAGGGAAAAGAGTGAAGGAGCAAAAGAAGGGAAGAGAGAGAAAGAAAAGTAAAGGAGAAAGTCTGAAAGAAGGTGAATGTGGGAGTATGGCTGAGTTATACGGAGTGAGTGTGACAGAAGAGGAGTGAGAGACTAAGGGGACAGAAAGAATTAGGCTAACAGAGAGAGAATGAGGGAAGGGGAGTGTAGAACTTAGAGGACAGAGGGAGTAAGACAAGGAGTTAGTGAAGTGGAGTAAGGAAAGTAAGGAAAGAGAAAAGATTGAAGGAGTGAAGGAAGGAAAGAGAGAGGAAGGAAAGTAAAGGAGAAAGTCTGAAAGAAGGTGAGTGTGGGAGCATGGCTGAGTTATAGGGAGTGAGCTTGACAGAAGAGGAGTGAGAGACTAAGACGACGGATAGAATGAGACTAACAGAGAGAGAATGAGGGAAGGGGAGTGTAGAACTAAGAGGACAGAGGGAGTAAGACAAGGAGTTAGTGTAGTGGAGTAAGGAAAGTAAGGGAAGGGAAAAGAGTGAAGGAGTGAAGGTAGGGAAGAGAGAGGAAGGAAAGTAAAGGAGAAAGTCTGAAAGAAGGTGAGTGTGGGAGTATGGCTGAGTTATAGGGAGTGAGCATTACAGAAGAGGAGAGAGAGACGAAGAGGATGGAGATAATGAGGCTAACAGAGAGAGAATGAGGTAAGGGGAGTGTAGAACTAAGAGGACAAAGGGAGTAAGAGAAGGAGTTAGTGAAGCGGAGTAAGGAAAGTAAGGGAAGGGAAAAGAGTAAAGGAGTGAAGGAAGGGAAGAGAGAGGAAGGAAAGTAAAGGAGAAAGTCTGAAAGAAGGTGAGCGTGGGAGTGTGGCTGAGTTATAGGGTGTGAGCGTGACAGAAGAGGAGTGAGAGACTAAGGGGACGGAAAGAATGAGGCCAACAGAGAGAGAATGAAGGAAGGGGAGTGTAGAACTAAGAGGACAGAGGGAGTAAGAGAAAGAGTTAGTATAGTGGAGTAAGGACAGTAAGAGAAGGGAAAAGAGTGAAGGAGTGAAAGAAGGGAAGAGAGAGGAAGTAAAGTAAAGGAGAAGGTCTAAAAGAAGGTGAGTGTTGGAGTATGGCTGATTTAATGGGTGTGAGCGTGACAGAAGAGGACTGAGAGACTAAGGGGACGGAAAGAATGAAGCTAACAGAGAGAGAATGAAGGAAGAGGAGTACAGAACTAAGAGGACAGAGGGAGTATGACAAGGAGTTAGTGAAGCGGAGTAAGGAAAGTAAGGGAAGGGAAAAGAGTGAAGGAGTGAAGGAAGGGAAGAGAGAGGAAGGAAAGTAAAGAAGAAAGTCTGAAAGAAGGTGAGTGTGGGATCATGGCTGAGTTATAGAGAGTGAGCCTGACAGAAGAGGAGTGAGAGACTAAGGGGACGGAAAGAATGAGGCTAACAGAGAGAGAATGAGGGAAGGGGAGTGTAGAACTAAGAGGACACAGGGAGTAAGAAAAGGAGTTAGTAAAGTGAAGTAAGGAGAATAAAGGAAGGGGAAAGAGTGAAGGAGCAAAAGAAGGGAAGAGAGAGAAAGAAAAGTAAAGGAGAAAGTCTGAAAGAAGGTGAGTTTAGGAGTATGGCTGAGTTATAGGGTGTGAGCGTGACAGAAGAGGAGTGAGACACTAACGAGACGGAAGGAATGAGGCTAACAGAGAGAGAATGAAGGAAGGGGAGTGCAGAACTAAGAGGACAGAGGGAGTAAGACAAGGAGTTAGTGAAGTGGAGTAAGGAAAGTAAGGGAAGGGAAAAGAGTGAAGGAGTGAAGGAAGGGAAGAGAGAGGAAGGAAAGTAAAGGAGAAAGTCTGAAAGAAGGTGAGTGTGGGAGCATGGCTGAGTTATAGGGAGTGAGCTTGACAGAAGAGGAGTGAGAGACTAAGAGGACGGAGAGAATGAGGCTAACAGAGAGAGCATGAGGGGAGGGGAGTGTAGAACTAAGAGGACAGAGGGAGTAAGACAAGGAGTTAGTGAAGTGTAGTAAGGAAAGTAAGGGAAGGGAAAAGAGTGAAAGAGTAAAGGAAGGGAGGAGAGAGGAAGGAAAGTAAAGGAGAAAGTCTGAAAGAAGGTGAGTGTGGGAGTATGGCTGAGTTATAGGGAGTGAGCATTACAGAAGAAGAGAGAGAGACTAAGAGGATGGAGAGAATGAGGCTAACAGAGAGAGAATGAGGGAAGGGGAGTGTAGAACTAAGAGGACAAAGGGAGTAAGAGAAGGAGTAAGTGAAGTGGAGTAAGGAAAGTAAGGGAAGGGAAAAGAGTGAGGGAGTGAAAGAAGGGAAGGGACAGAAAGTAAAGTAAAGGAGAAGGTCTGAAAGAAGGTGAGTGTGGGAGTATGGCTGAGTTATAGGGAGTGAGCATTACAGAAGATGATGGAGAGAATGAGGCTAACAGAGAGAGAATGAGGGAAGGGTAGTGTAAAACTAAGAGGACAAAGGGAGTAAGAGAAGGAGTTAGTGAAGTGGAGTAAGGAAAGTAAGGGAAGGGAAAAGAGTGAAGGAGTGAAAGAAGGGAAGGGACAGAAAGGAAAGTAAAGGAGAAGGTCTGAAAGAAGGTGAGTGTGGGAGTATGGCTGAGTTATACGGAGTGAGTGTGACAGAAGAGGAGTGAGAGACTAAGGGGACAGAAAGAATTAGGCTAACAGAGAGAGAATGAGGGAAGGGGAGTGTAGAACTAAAAGGACACAGGGAGTAAGAAAAGGAGTTAGTAAAGTGAAGTAAGGAGAATAAAGGAAGGGAAAAGAGTGAAGGACCAAAAGAACAGAAGAGAGAGAAAAAAAAGTAAAGGAGAAAGTCTGAAAGAAGGAGAGTGTGGGAGTATGGCTGAGTTATAGGGTGTGAGCGTGACAGAAGAGGAATGAGAGACTAAGGGGACGGAAGGAATGAGGCTAACAGAGAGAGAATGAAGGAAGGGGAGTGCAGAAGTAAGAGGAAAGAGGGAGTAAGAGAAGGAGTTAATGAAGTGGAGTAAGGAAAGTAAGGGAAGGGAAAAGAGTGAAGGAGTGAAGGAAGGGAAGAGAGAGGAAGGAAAGTAAAGGAGACATTCTAAAAGAAGGTGAGTGTGGGAGTATGGCTGAGTTATAGGGAGTGAGCATGACAGAAGAGGAGTGAGAGACTAAGGGGACGGAAAGAATGAGGCTAACAGAGAGAGAATGAGGGAAGGGGAGTGTAGAACTAAGAGGACACAGGGAGTAAGAAAAGGAGTTAGTAAAGTGAAGTAAGGAGAATAAAGGAAGGGAAAAGAGTGAAGGACCAAAAGAAGGGAAGAGACAGAAAGAAAAGTAAAGGAGAAAGTCTGAAAGAAGGTGAGTGTGGGAGTATGGCTGAGTTATAGGGTGTGATCATGACAAAAGAGGAGTGAGAGACTAGGGGACAGAAGGAATGAGGCTAACAGAGAGAGAATGAAGGAAGGGGAGTGCAGAACTAAGAGGACACAGGGAGTAAGACAAGGAGTTAGTGAAGTGGAGTAAGGAAAGTAAGGGAAGGGAAAAGAGTGAAGGAGCGAAAGAAGGGAAGGGACAGAAAGTAAAGTAAAGGAGAAGGTCTGAAAGAAGGTGAGTGTGAGATTGTGGCTGAGTTATACGGAGTGAGTGTGACAGAAGAGGAGTGAGAGACTAAGGGGATGGAAAGAATGAGGCTAACAGAGAGAGAATGAGGGAAGGGGAGTGTAGAACTAAGAGGACACAGGGAGTAAGAAAAGGAGTTAGTAAAGTGAAGTAAGGAGAATAAAGGAAGGGAAAAGAGTGAAGGAGCAAAAGGAGAAAGTCTGAAAGAAGGTGAGTGTGGGAGTATGGCTGAGTTATAGGGTGTGAGCGTGACAGAAGAGGAGTGAGAGACTAAGTGGACGGAAGGAATGAGGCTAACAGAGAGAGAATGAAGGAAGGGGAGTGCAGAACTAAGAGGAAAGAGGGAGTAAGACAAGGAGTTAGTGTAGTGGAGTAAGGAGAATAAAGGAAGGGAAAAGAGTGAAGGAGCAAAAGAAGGGAAGAGAGAGAAAGAAAAGTAAAGGAGAAAGTCTGAAAGAAGGTGAATGTGGGAGTATGGCTGAGTTATACGGAGTGAGTGTGACAGAAGAGGAGTGAGAGACTAAGGGGACGGAAAGAATTAGGCTAACAGAGAGAGAATGAGGGAAGGGGAGTGTAGAACTTAGAGGACAGAGGGAGTAAGACAAGGAGTTAGTGAAGTGGAGTAAGGAAAGTAAGGAAAGGGAAAAGATTGAAGGAGTGAAGGTAGGGAAGAGAGAGGAAGGAAAGTAAAGGAGAAAGTCTGAAAGAAGGTGAGTGTGGGAGTATGGCTGAGTTATAGGGAGTGAGCATTACAGAAGAGGAGAGAGAGACGAAGAGGATGGAGAGAATGAGGCTAACAGAGAGAGAATGAGGTAAGGGGAGTGTAGAACTAAGAGGACAAAGGGAGTAAGAGAAGGAGTTAGTGAAGCGGAGTAAGGAAAGTAAGGGAAGGGAAAAGAGTGAAGGAGTGAAGGAAGGGAAGAGAGAGGAAGGAAAGTAAAGGAGAAAGTCTGAAAGAAGGTGAGCGTGGGAGTGTGGCTGAGTTATAGGGTGTGAGCGTGACAGAAGAGGAGTGAGAGACTAAGGGGACGGAAAGAATGAGGCCAACAGAGAGAGAATGAGGGAAGGGGAGTGTAGAACTAAGAGGACAGAGGGAGTAAGACAAGGAGTTAGTGTAGTGGAGTAAGGAAAGTAAGGGAAGGGAAAAGAGTGAAGGAGTGAAAGAAGGGAAGAGAGAGGAAGTAAAGTAAAGGAGAAGGTCTAAAAGAAGGTGAGTGTTGGAGTATGGCTGATTTAATGGTTGTGAGCGTGACAGAAGAGGACTGAGAGACTAAGGGGACGGAAAGAATGAAGCTAACAGAGAGAGAATGAAGGAAGAGGAGTACAGAACTAAGAGGACAGAGGGAGTATGACAAGGAGTTAGTGAAGCGGAGTAAGGAAAGTAAGGGAAGGGAAAAGAGTGAAGGAGTGAAGGAAGGGAAGAGAGAGGAAGGAAAGTAAAGAAGAAAGTCTGAAAGAAGGTGAGTGTGGGATTATGGCTGAGATATAGAGAGTGAGCCTGACAGAAGAGGAGTGAGAGACTAAGAGGACGGAGAGAATGAGGCTAACAGAAAGAGAATGAAGGAAGGGGAGTGTAGAACTAAGAGGACAGAGGGAGTAAGATAAGGAGTTATTGAAGTGGAGTGAGGAAAGTAAGGGAAGGGGAAAGAGTGAAGGAGTGAAGGAAGGGAAGAGAGAGGAAGGAAAGTAAAGGAGAAAGTCTGAAAGAAGGTGAGTGTGGGAGTATGGCTGAGTTATAGGGAGTGAGAGTGACAGAAGAGGAGTGAGAGACTAAGGGGACGGAAAGAATGAGGCTAACAGAGAGAGAATGAGGGAAGGGGAGTGTAGAACTAAGAGGACACAGGGAGTAAGAAAGGGAGTTAGTAAAGTGAAGTAAGGAGAATAAAGGAAGGGAAAAGAGTGAAGGAGCAAAAGAAGGGAAGAGAGAGAAAGAAAAGTAAAGGAGAAAGTCTGAAAGAAGGTGAGTTTAGGAGTATGGCTGAGTTATAGGGTGTGAGCGTGACAGAAGAGGAGTGAGACACTAACGAGACGGAAGGAATGAGGCTAACAGAGAGAGAATTAAGGAAGGGGAGTGCAGAACTAAGAGGACAGAGGGAGTAAGACAAGGAGTTAGTGAAGTGGAGTAAGGAAAGTAAGGGAAGGGAAAAGAGTGAAGTAGTGAAGGAAGGGAAGAGAGAGGAAGGAAAGTAAAGGAGAAAGTCTGAAAGAAGGTGAGTGTGGGAGCATGGCTGAGTTATAGGGAGTGAGCTTGACAGAAGAGGAGTGAGAGACTAAGAGGACGGAGAGAATGAGGCTAACAGAGAGAGCATGAGGGGAGGGGAGTGTAGAACTAAGAGGACAGAGGGAGTAAGACAAGGAGTTAGAGAAGTGGAGTAAGGAAAGTAAGGGAAGGGAAAAGAGTGAAGGAGTAAAGGAAGGGAGGAGAGAGGAAGGAAAGTAAAGGAGAAAGTCTGAAAGAAGGTGAGTGTGGGAGTATGGCTGAGTTATAGGGAGTGAGCATTACAGAAGAAGAAAGAGAGACTAAGAGGATGGAGAGAATGAGGCTAACAGAGAGAGAATGAGGGAAGGGGAGTGTAGAACTAAGAGGACAAAGGGAGTAAGAGAAGGAGTAAGTGAAGTGGAGTAAGGAAAGTAAGGGAAGGGAAAAGAGTGAAGGAGTGAAAGAAGGGAAGGGACAGAAAGGAAAGTAAAGGAGAAGGTCTGAAAGAAGGTGAGTGTGGGAGTATGGCTGAGTTATAGGGAGTGAGCATTACAGAAGATGATGGAGAGAATGAGGCTAACAGAGAGAGAATGAGGGAAGGGTAGTGTAGAACTAAGAGGACAAAGGGAGTAAGAGAAGGAGTAAGTGAAGTGGAGTAAGGAAACTAAGGGAAGGAAAAGAGTGAAGGAGTGAAAGAAGGGAAGGGACAGAAAGGAAAGTAAAGGAGAAGGTCTGAAAGAAGGTGAGTGTGGGAGTATGGCTGAGTTATAGGGAGTGAGCATTACAGAAGAGGATGGAGAGAATGAGGCTAACAGAGAGAGAATGAGGGAAGGGTAGTGTAGAACTAAGAGGACAAAGGGAGTAAGAGAAGGAGTTAGTGAAGTGGAGTAAGGAAAGTAAGGGAAGGGAAAAGAGTGAAGGAGTGAAAGAAGGGAAGGTACAGCAAGGAAAGTAAAGGAGAAGGTCTGAAAGAAGGTGAGTGTGGGAGTATGGCTGAGTTATACGGAGTGAGTGTGACAGAAGAGGAGTGACAGACTAAGGGGACAGAAAGAATTAGGCTAACAGAGAGAGAATGAGGGAAGGGGAGTGTAGAACTAAGAGGACACAGGGAGTAAGAAAAGGAGTTAGTAAAGTGAAGTAAGGAGAATAAAGGAAGGGAAAAGAGTGAAGGACCAAAAGAACAGAAGAGAGAGAAAGAAAAGTAAAGGAGAAAGTCTGAAAGAAGGTGAGTGTGGGAGTATGGCTGAGTTATAGGGTGTGAGCGTGACAGAAGAGGAATGAGAGACTTAAGGGACGGAAGGAATGAGGCTAACAGAGAGAGAATGAAGGAAGGGGAGTGCAGAACGAAGAGGAAAGAGGGAGTAAGAGAATGAGTTAGTGAAGTGGAGTAAGGAAAGTAAGGGAAGGGAAAAGAGTGAAGGAGTGAAGGAAGGGAAGAGAGAGGAAGGAAAGTAAAAGAGAAATTCTAAAAGAAGGTGAGTGTGGGAGTATGGCTGAGTCATAGGGAGTGAGCATGACAGAAGAGGAGTGAGAGACTAAGGGGACGGAAAGAATGAGGCTAACAGAGAGAGAATGAGGGAAGGGGAGTGTAGAACTAAGAGGACACAGGGAGTAAGAAAAGGAGTTAGTAAAGTGAAGTAAGGAGAATAAAGGAAGGGAAAAGAGTGAAGGACCAAAAGAAGGGAAGAGAGAGAAAGAAAAGTAAAGGAGAAAGTCTGAAAGAAGGTGAGTGTGGGAGTATGGCTGAGTTATAGGGTGTGATCATGACAAAAGAGGAGTGAGAGACTAAGGGGACGGAAGGAATGAGGCTAACAGAGAGAGAATGAAGGAAGGGGAGTGCAGAACTAAGAGGACAGAGGGAGTAAGACAAGGAGTTAGTGAAGTGGAGTAAGGAAAGTAAGGGAAGGGAAAAAAGTGAAGGAGCGAAAGAAGGGAAGGGACAGAAAGTAAAGTAAAGGAGAAGGTCTGAAAGAAGGTGAGTGTGAGATTGTGGCTGAGTGATACGGAGTGAGTGTGACAGAAGAGGAGAGAGAGACTAAGGGGATGGAAAGAATGAGGCTAACAGAGAGAGAATGAGGGACGGGGAGTGTAGAACTAAGAGGACACAGGGAGTAAGAAAAGGAGTTAGTAAAGTGAAGTAAGGAGAATAAAGGAAGGGAAAAGAGTGAAGGAGCAAAAGGAGAAAGTCTGAAAGAAGGTGAGTGTGGGAGTATGGCTGAGTTATAGGGTGTGAGCGTGACAGAAGAGGAGTGAGAGACTAAGTGGACGGAAGGAATGAGGCTAACAGAGAGAGAATGAAGGAAGGGGAGTGCAGAACTAAGAGGACAGAGGGAGTAAGACAAGGAGTTAGTGAAGTGGAGTAAGGAGAATAAAGGAAGGGAAAAGAGTGAAGGAGCAAAAGAAGGGAAGAGAGAGAAAGAAAAGTAAAGGAGAAAGTCTGAAAGAAGGTGAGTGTGGGAGTATGGCTGAGTTATATGGAGTGAGTGTGACAGAAGAGGAGTGAGAGACTAAGGGGACAGAAAGAATTAGGCTAACAGAGAGAGAATGAGGGAAGGGGAGTGTAGAACTTAGAGGACAGAGGGAGTAAGACAAGGAGTTAGTGAAGTAGAGTAAGGAAAGTAAGGGAAGGGAATAGAGTGAAGGAGTGAAGGAAGGGAAGAGAGAGGAAGGAAAGTAAAGGAGAAAGTCTGAAAGAAGGAGAGTGTGGGAGCATGGCTGAGTTATAGGGAGTGAGCTTGACAGAAGAGGAGTGAGAGACTAAGAGGACGGAGAGAATGAGGCTAACAGAGAGAGAATGAGGGAAGGGGAGTGTAGAACTAAGAGGACAGAGGGAGTAAGACAAGGAGTTAGTGAAGTGGCGTAAGGAAAGTAAGGGAAGGGAAAAGAGTGATGGAATGAAGGTAGGGAAGAGAGAGGAAGGAAAGTAAAGGAGAAAGTCTGAAAGAAGGTGAGTGTGGGAGTATGGCTGAGTTATAGGGAGTGAGCATTACAGAAGAGGAGAGAGAGACTAAGAGGATGGAGAGAATGAGGCTAACAGAGAGAGAATGAGGTAAGGGGAGTGTAGAACTAAGAGGACAAAGGGACTAAGAGGAGGAGTTAGTGAAGCGGAGTAAGAAAAGTAAGGGAAGGGAAAAGAGTGAAGGAGTGAAAGAAGGGAAGGGATGGAAAGTAAAGTAAAGGAGAAGGTCTGAAAGAAGGTGAGTGTGGGAGTATGGCTGAGTTATACGGAGTGAGTGTGACAGAAGAGGAGTGAGAGACTAAGGGGACAGAAAGAATTAGGCTAACAGAGAGAGAATGAGGGAAGGGGAGTGTAGAACTAAGAGGACACAGGGAGTAAGAAAAGGAGTTAGTAAAGTGAAGTAAGGAGAATAAAGGAAGGGAACGGAGTGAAGGAGCAAAAGAAGGGAAGAGAGAGAAAGAAAAGTAAAGGAAAAAGTCTGAAAGAAGGTGAGTGTGGGAGTATGGCTGAGTTATAGGGTGTGAGTGTGACAGAAGAGGAGTGAGAGACTAAGGGGACGGAAAGAATGAGGCTAACGGAGAGAGAATGAAGGAAGGGGAATGCAGAACTAATAGGACAGAGGGAGTAAGAGAAGGAGTTAGTGAAGTGGAGTAAGGAAAGTAAGGGAAGGGATAAGAGTGAAGGAGCAAAAGAAGGGAAGAGAGAGGAAGGAAAGTAAAGGGGAAAGTGTGAAAGAAGGTGAGTGTGGGAGTATAGCTGAGTTATAGGGAGTGAGCATGACAGAAGAGGAGTGAGAGACTGAGAGGATGGAGAGAATGAGGCTTACAGAAAGAGAATCAAGGAAGGGGAGTGTAGAACTAAGAGGAATAGGGAGTAAGACAAGGAGTTAGTGAAGTGGAGTAAGGAAAGTAAGGGAAGGGAAAAGAGTGAAGGAGTGAAGGAAGGGAAGAGAGAGGAAGGAAAGTAAAGGAGAAAGTCTGAAAGAAGGTGAGTGTGGGAGTGTGGCTGAGTTATAGGGTGTGAGCGTGACAGAAGAGGAGTGAGAGACTAAGGGGACGGAAAGAATGAGGCTAACAGAGAGAGAATGAAGGAAAGGGAGTGTAGAACTAAGAGGACAGAGGGAGTAAGGGAAAGAGTTAGTATAGTGGAGTAAGGACAGTAAGAGAAGGGAAAAGAGTGAAGGAGTGAAAGAAGGGAAGAGAGAGGAAGTAAAGTAAAGGAGAAGGTCTAAAAGAAGGTGAGTGTGGGAGTATAGCGGAGTTATACGGAGTGAATGTTACAGAAGTGGAGTGAGAGACTAAGGGGACGGAAAGAATGAGGCTAACAGAGAGAGAATGAGGGAAGGGGAGTGCAGAACTAAGAGGACAGAGGGAGTAACAAAAGGAAAAAGTAAAGTGAAGTAAGGAGAATAAAGGAAGGGAAAAGAGTGAAGGAGCAAAAGAAGGGAAGAGAGAGAAAGAAAAGTAAAAGAGAAAGTCTGAAAGAAGGTGAGTTTAGGAGTATGGCTGAGTTATAGGGTGTGAGCGTGAAAGAAGAGGAGTGAGACACTAACGAGACGGAAGGAATGAGGCTAACAGAGAGAGAATGAAGGAAGGGGAGTGCAGAACTAAGAGGACAGAGGGAGTAAGACAAGGAGTTAGTGAAGTGGAGTAAGGAAAGTAAGGGAAGGGAAAAGAGTGAAGGAGTGAAGGAAGGGAAGAGAGAGGAAGGAAAGTAAAGGAGAAAGTCTGAAAGAAGGTGAGTGTGGGAGCATGGCTGAGTTATAGGGAGTGAGCTTGACAGAAGAGGAGTGAGAGACTAAGAGGACAGAGAGAATGAGGCTAACAGAGAGAGCATGAGGGAAGGGGAGTGTAGAACTAAGAGGACAGAGGGAGTAAGACAAGGAGTTAGTGAAGTGGAGTAAGGAAAGTAAGGGAAGGGAAAAGAGTGAAGGAGTAAAGGAAGGGAGGAGAGAGGAAAGAAAGTAAAGGAGAAAGTCTGAAAGAAGGTGAGTGTGGGAGTATGGCTGAGTTATAGGGAGTGAGCATTACAGAAGAAGAGAGAGAGACTAAGAGGATGGAGAGAATGAGGCTAACAGAGAGAGGATGAGGGAAGGGGAGTGTAGAACTAAGAGTACAAAGGGAGTAAGAGAAGGAGTAAGTGAAGTGGAGTAAGGAAAGTAAGGGAAGGGAAAAGAGTGAGGGAGTGAAAGAAGGGAAGGGACAGAAAGGAAAGTAAAGGAGAAGGTCTGAAAGAAGGTGAGTGTGGGAGTATGGCTGAGTTATAGGGAGTGAGCATTACAGAAGATGATGGAGAGAATGAGGCTAACAGAGAGAGAATGAGGGAAGGGTAGTGTAAAACTAAGAGGACAAAGGGAGTAAGAGAAGGAGTTAGTGAAGTGGAGTAAGGAAAGTAAGGGAAGGGAAAAGAGTGAAGGAGTGAAGGAAGGGAAGAGAGAGGAAGGAAAGTAAAGGAGACATTCTAAAAGAAGGTGAGTGTGGGAGTATGGCTGAGTTATAGGGAGTGAGCATGACAGAAGAGGAGTGAGAGACTAAGGGGACGGAAAGAATGAGGCTAACAGGTAGAGAATGAGGGAAGGGGAGTGTAGAACTAAGAGGACACAGGGAGTAAGAAAAGGAGTTAGTAAAGTGAAGTAAGGAGAATAAAGGAAGGGAAAAGAGTGAAGGACCAAAAGAAGGGAAGAGACAGAAAGAAAAGTAAAGGAGAAAGTCTGAAACAAGGTGAGTGTGGGAGTATGGCTGAGTTATAGGGTGTGATCATGACAAAAGAGGAGTGAGAGACTAGGGGACGGAAGGAATGAGGCTAACAGAGAGAGAATGAAGGAAGGGGAGTGCAGAACTAAGAGGACAGAGGGAGTAAGACAAGGAGTTAGTGAAGTGGAGTAAGGAAAGTAAGGGAAGGGAAAAGAGTGAAGGAGCGAAAGAAGGGAAGGGACAGAAAGTAAAGTAAAGGAGAAGGTCTGAAAGAAGGTGAGTGTGAGATTGTGGCTGAGTTATACGGAGTGAGTGTGACAGAAGAGGAGTGAGAGACTAAGGGGATGGAAAGAATGAGGCTAACAGAGAGAGAATGAGGGAAGGGGAGTGTAGAACTAAGAGGACACAGGGAGTAAGAAAAGGAGTTAGTAAAGTGAAGTAAGGAGAATAAAGAAAGGGAAAAGAGTGAAGGAGCAAAAGGAGAAAGTCTGAAAGAAGGTGAGTGTGGGAGTATGGCTGAGTTATAGGGTGTGAGCGTGACAGAAGAGGAGTGAGAGACTAAGTGGACGGAAGGAATGAGGCTAACAGAGAGAGAATGAAGGAAGGGGAGTGCAGAACTAAGAGGACAGAGGGAGTAAGACAAGGAGTTAGTGAAGTGGAGTAAGGAGAATAAAGGAAGGGAAAAGAGTGAAGGAGCAAAAGAAGGGAAGAGAGAGAAAGAAAAGTAAAGGAGAAAGTCTGAAAGAAGGTGAATGTGGGAGTATGGCTGAGTTATACGGAGTGAGTGTGACAGAAGAGGAGTGAGAGACTAAGGGGACAGAAAGAATTAGGCTAACAGAGAGAGAATGAGGGAAGGGGAGTGTAGAACTTAGAGGACAGAGGGAGTAAGACAAGGAGTTAGTGAAGTGGAGTAAGGAAAGTAAGGAAAGAGAAAAGATTGAAGGAGTGAAGGAAGGGAAGAGAGAGGAAGGAAAGTAAAGGAGAAAGTCTGAAAGAAGGTGAGTGTGGGAGCATGGCTGAGTTATAGGGAGTGAGCTTGACAGAAGAGGAGTGAGAGACTAAGACGACGGATAGAATGAGGCTAACAGAGAGAGAATGAGGGAAGGGGAGTGTAGAACTAAGAGGACAGAGGGAGTAAGACAAGGAGTTAGTGTAGTGGAGTAAGGAAAGTAAGGGAAGGGAAAAGAGTGAAGGAGTGAAGGTAGGGAAGAGAGAGGAAGGAAAGTAAAGGAGAAAGTCTGAAAGAAGGTGAGTGTGGGAGTATGGCTGAGTTATAGGGAGTGAGCATTACAGAAGAGGAGAGAGAGACGAAGAGGATGGAGATAATGAGGCTAACAGAGAGAGAATGAGGTAAGGGGAGTGTAGAACTAAGAGGACAAAGGGAGTAAGAGAAGGAGTTAGTGAAGCGGAGTAAGGAAAGTAAGGGAAGGGAAAAGAGTAAAGGAGTGAAGGAAGGGAAGAGAGAGGAAGGAAAGTAAAGGAGAAAGTCTGAAAGAAGGTGAGCGTGGGAGTGTGGCTGAGTTATAGGGTGTGAGCGTGACAGAAGAGGAGTGAGAGACTAAGGGGACGGAAAGAATGAGGCCAACAGAGAGAGAATGAAGGAAGGGGAGTGTAGAACTAAGAGGACAGAGGGAGTAAGAGAAAGAGTTAGTATAGTGGAGTAAGGACAGTAAGAGAAGGGAAAAGAGTGAAGGAGTGAAAGAAGGGAAGAGAGAGGAAGTAAAGTAAAGGAGAAGGTCTAAAAGAAGGTTAGTGTTGGAGTATGGCTGATTTAATGGGTGTGAGCGTGACAGAAGAGGACTGAGAGACTAAGGGGACGGAAAGAATGAAGCTAACAGAGAGAGAATGAAGGAAGAGGAGTACAGAACTAAGAGGACAGAGGGAGTATGACAAGGAGTTAGTGAAGCGGAGTAAGGAAAGTAAGGGAAGGGAAAAGAGTGAAGGAGTGAAGGAAGGGAAGAGAGAGGAAGGAAAGTAAAGAAGAAAGTCTGAAAGAAGGTGAGTGTGGGATCATGGCTGAGTTATAGAGAGTGAGCCTGACAGAAGAGGAGTGAGAGACTAAGGGGACGGAAAGAATGAGGCTAACAGAGAGAGAATGAGGGAAGGGGAGTGTAGAACTAAGAGGACACAGGGAGTAAGAAAAGGAGTTAGTAAAGTGAAGTAAGGAGAATAAAGGAAGGGGAAAGAGTGAAGGAGCAAAAGAAGGGAAGAGAGAGAAAGAAAAGTAAAGGAGAAAGTCTGAAAGAAGGTGAGTTTAGGAGTATGGCTGAGTTATAGGGTGTGAGCGTGACAGAAGAGGAGTGAGACACTAACGAGACGGAAGGAATGAGGCTAACAGAGAGAGAATGAAGGAAGGGGAGTGCGGAACTAAGAGGACAGAGGGAGTAAGACAAGGAGTTAGTGAAGTGGAGTAAGGAAAGTAAGGGAAGGGAAAAGAGTGAAAGAGTAAAGGAAGGGAGGAGAGAGGAAGGAAAGTAAAGGAGAAAGTCTGAAAGAAGGTGAGTGTGGGAGTATGGCTGAGTTATAGGGAGTGAGCATTACAGAAGAAGAGAGAGAGACTAAGAGGATGGAGAGAATGAGGCTAACAGAGAGAGAATGAGGGAAGGGGAGTGTAGAACTAAGAGGACAAAGGGAGTAAGAGAAGGAGTAAGTGAAGTGGAGTAAGGAAAGTAAGGGAAGGGAAAAGAGTGAGGGAGTGAAAGAAGGGAAGGGACAGAAAGGAAAGTAAAGGAGAAGGTCTGAAAGAAGGTGAGTGTGGGAGTATGGCTGAGTTATAGGGAGTGAGCATTACAGAAGATGATGGAGAGAATGAGGCTAACAGAGAGAGAATGAGGGAAGGGTAGTGTAAAACTAAGAGGACAAAGGGAGTAAGAGAAGGAGTTAGTGAAGTGGAGTAAGGAAAGTAAGGGAAGGGAAAAGAGTGAAGGAGTGAAAGAAGGGAAGGGACAGAAAGGAAAGTAAAGGAGAAGGTCTGAAAGAAGGTGAGTGTGGGAGTATGGCTGAGTTATACGGAGTGAGTGTGACAGAAGAGGAGTGAGAGACTAAGGGGACGGAAGGAATGAGGCTAACAGAGAGAGA
This sequence comes from Lissotriton vulgaris, assembly GCF_964263255.1. Classification (NCBI taxonomy): domain Eukaryota; kingdom Metazoa; phylum Chordata; class Amphibia; order Caudata; family Salamandridae; genus Lissotriton; species Lissotriton vulgaris. The sequence goes on from NW_028244725.1 coordinate 378,543, forward strand.
ATGAAGGAAGGGGAGTGCAGAAGTAAGAGGAAAGAGGGAGTAAGAGAAGGAGTTAATGAAGTGGAGTAAGGAAAGTAAGGGAAGGGAAAAGAGTGAAGGAGTGAAGGAAGGGAAGAGAGAGGAAGGAAAGTAAAGGAGACATTCTAAAAGAAGGTGAGTGTGGGAGTATGGCTGAGTTATAGGGAGTGAGCATGACAGAAGAGGAGTGAGAGACTAAGGGGACGGAAAGAATGAGGCTAACAGGGAGAGAATGAGGGAAGGGGAGTGTAGAACTAAGAGGACACAGGGAGTAAGAAAAGGAGTTAGTAAAGTGAAGTAAGGAGAATAAAGGAAGGGAAAAGAGTGAAGGACCAAAAGAAGGGAAGAGACAGAAAGAAAAGTAAAGGAGAAAGTCTGAAAGAAGGTGAGTGTGGGAGTATGGCTGAGTTATAGGGTGTGATCATGACAAAAGAGGAGTGAGAGACTAGGGGACAGAAGGAATGAGGCTAACAGAGAGAGAATGAAGGAAGGGGAGTGCAGAACTAAGAGGACACAGGGAGTAAGACAAGGAGTTAGTGAAGTGGAGTAAGGAAAGTAAGGGAAGGGAAAAGAGTGAAGGAGCGAAAGAAGGGAAGGGACAGAAAGTAAAGTAAAGGAGAAGGTCTGAAAGAAGGTGAGTGTGAGATTGTGGCTGAGTTATACGGAGTGAGTGTGACAGAAGAGGAGTGAGAGACTAAGGGGATGGAAAGAATGAGGCTAACAGAGAGAGAATGAGGGAAGGGGAGTGTAGAACTAAGAGGACACAGGGAGTAAGAAAAGGAGTTAGTAAAGTGAAGTAAGGAGAATAAAGGAAGGGAAAAGAGTGAAGGAGCAAAAGGAGAAAGTCTGAAAGAAGGTGAGTGTGGGAGTATGGCTGAGTTATAGGGTGTGAGCGTGACAGAAGAGGAGTGAGAGACTAAGTGGACGGAAGGAATGAGGCTAACAGAGAGAGAATGAAGGAAGGGGAGTGCAGAACTAAGAGGACAGAGGGAGTAAGACAAGGAGTTAGTGTAGTGGAGTAAGGAGAATAAAGGAAGGGAAAAGAGTGAAGGAGCAAAAGAAGGGAAGAGAGAGAAAGAAAAGTAAAGGAGAAAGTCTGAAAGAAGGTGAATGTGGGAGTATGGCTGAGTTATACGGAGTGAGTGTGACAGAAGAGGAGTGAGAGACTAAGGGGACGGAAAGAATTAGGCTAACAGAGAGAGAATGAGGGAAGGGGAGTGTAGAACTTAGAGGACAGAGGGAGTAAGACAAGGAGTTAGTGAAGTGGAGTAAGGAAAGTAAGGAAAGGGAAAAGATTGAAGGAGTGAAGGAAGGGAAGAGAGAGGAAGGAAAGTAAAGGAGAAAGTCTGAAAGAAGGTGAGTGTGGGAGCATGGCTGAGTTATAGGGAGTGAGCTTGACAGAAGAGGAGTGAGAGACTAAGACGACGGAGAGAATGAGGCTAACAGAGAGAGAATGAGGGAAGGGGAGTGTAGAACTAAGAGGACAGAGGGAGTAAGACAAGGAGTTAGTGTAGTGGAGTAAGGAAAGTAAGGGAAGGGAAAAGAGTGAAGGAGTGAAGGTAGGGAAGAGAGAGGAAGGAAAGTAAAGGAGAAAGTCTGAAAGAAGGTGAGTGTGGGAGTATGGCTGAGTTATAGGGAGTGAGCATTACAGAAGAGGAGAGAGAGACGAAGAGGATGGAGAGAATGAGGCTAACAGAGAGAGAATGAGGTAAGGGGAGTGTAGAACTAAGAGGACAAAGGGAGTAAGAGAAGGAGTTAGTGAAGCGGAGTAAGGAAAGTAAGGGAAGGGAAAAGAGTGAAGGAGTGAAGGAAGGGAAGAGAGAGGAAGGAAAGTAAAGGAGAAAGTCTGAAAGAAGGTGAGCGTGGGAGTGTGGCTGAGTTATAGGGTGTGAGCGTGACAGAAGAGGAGTGAGAGACTAAGGGGACGGAAAGAATGAGGCCAACAGAGAGAGAATGAAGGAAGGGGAGTGTAGAACTAAGAGGACAGAGGGAGTAAGAGAAAGAGTTAGTATAGTGGAGTAAGGACAGTAAGAGAAGGGAAAAGAGTGAAGGAGTGAAAGAAGGGAAGAGAGAGGAAGTAAAGTAAAGGAGAAGGTCTAAAAGAAGGTGAGTGTTGGAGTATGGCTGATTTAATGGTTGTGAGCGTGACAGAAGAGGACTGAGAGACTAAGGGGACGGAAAGAATGAAGCTAACAGAGAGAGAATGAAGGAAGAGGAGTACAGAACTAAGAGGACAGAGGGAGTATGACAAGGAGTTAGTGAAGCGGAGTAAAGAAAGTAAGGGAAGGGAAAAGAGTGAAGGAGTGAAGGAAGGGAAGAGAGAGGAAGGAAAGTAAAGAAGAAAGTCTGAAAGAAGGTGAGTGTGGGATTATGGCTGAGATATAGAGAGTGAGCCTGACAGAAGAGGAGTGAGAGACTAAGAGGACGGAGAGAATGAGGCTAACAGAAAGAGAATGAAGGAAGGGGAGTGTAGAACTAAGAGGACAGAGGGAGTAAGATAAGGAGTTATTGAAGTGGAGTGAGGAAAGTAAGGGAAGGGGAAAGAGTGAAGGAGTGAAGGAAGGGAAGAGAGAGGAAGGAAAGTAAAGGAGAAAGTCTGAAAGAAGGTGAGTGTGGGAGTATGGCTGAGTTATAGGGAGTGAGAGTGACAGAAGAGGAGTGAGAGACTAAGGGGACGGAAAGAATGAGGCTAACAGAGAGAGAGAATGAGGGAAGGGGAGTGTAGAACTAAGAGGACACAGGGAGTAAGAAAAGGAGTTAGTGAAGTGGAGTAAGGAAAGTAAGGGAAGGGAAAAGAGTGAAGGAGCGAAAGAAGGGAAGGGACAGAAAGTAAAGTAAAGGAAAAGGTCTGAAAGAAGGTGAGTGTGAGATTGTGGCTGAGTTATACGGAGTGAGTGTGACAGAAGAGGAGTGAGAGACTAAGGGGATGGAAAGAATGAGGCTAACAGAGAGAGAATGAGGGAAGGGGAGTGTAGAACTAAGAGGACACAGGGAGTAAGAAAAGGAGTTAGTAAAGTGAAGTAAGGAGAATAAAGGAAGGGAAAAGAGTGAAGGAGCAAAAGGAGAAAGTCTGAAAGAAGGTGAGTGTGGGAGTATGGCTGAGTTATAGGGTGTGAGCGTGACAGAAGAGGAGTGAGAGACTAAGTGGACGGAAGGAATGAGGCTAACAGAGAGAGAATGAAGGAAGGGGAGTGCAGAACTAAGAGGACAGAGGGAGTAAGACAAGGAGTTAGTGAAGTGGAGTAAGGAGAATAAAGGAAGGGAAAAGAGTGAAGGAGCAAAAGAAGGGAAGAGAGAGAAAGAAAAGTAAAGGAGAAAGTCTGAAAGAAGGTGAATGTGGGAGTATGGCTGAGTTATACGGAGTGAGTGTGACAGAAGAGGAGTGAGAGACTAAGGGGACAGAAAGAATTAGGCTAACAGAGAGAGAATGAGGGAAGGGGAGTGTAGAACTTGAAGGACAGAGGGAGTAAGACAAGGAGTTAGTGAAGTGGAGTAAGGAAAGTAAGGAAAGGGAAAAGATTGAAGGAGTGAAGGAAGGGAAGAGAGAGGAAGGAAAGTAAAGGAGAAAGTCTGAAAGAAGGTGAGTGTGGGAGCATGGCTGAGTTATAGGGAGTGAGCTTGACAGAAGAGGAGTGAGAGACTAAGACGACGGAGAGAATGAGGCTAACAGAGAGAGAATGAGGGAAGGGGAGTGTAGAACTAAGAGGACAGAGGGAGTAAGACAAGGAGTTAGTGTAGTGGAGTAAGGAAAGTAAGGGAAGGGAAAAGAGTGAAGGAGTGAAGGTAGGGAAGAGAGAGGAAGGAAAGTAAAGGAGAAAGTCTGAAAGAAGGTGAGTGTGGGAGTATGGCTGAGTTATAGGGAGTGAGCATGACAGAAGAGGAGTGAGAGACTAAGAGGATGGAGAGAATGAGGCTAACAGAGAGAGAATGAGGTAAGGGGAGTGTAGAACTAAGAGGACAAAGGGAGTAAGAGAAGGAGTTAGTGAAGCGGAGTAAGGAAAGTAAGGGAAGGGAAAAGAGTGAAGGAGTGAAGGAAGGGAAGAGAGAGGAAGGAAAGTAAAGGAGAAAGTCTGAAAGAAGGTGAGCGTGGGAGTGTGGCTGAGTTATAGGGTGTGAGCGTGACAGAAGAGGAGTGAGAGACTAAGGGGGCGGAAAGAATGAGGCCAACAGAGAGAGAATGAAGGAAGGGGAGTGTAGAACTAAGAGGACAGAGGGAGTAAGAGAAAGAGTTAGTATAGTGGAGTAAGGACAGTAAGAGAAGGGAAAAGAGTGAAGGAGTGAAAGAAGGGAAGAGAGAGGAAGTAAAGTAAAGGAGAAGGTCTAAAAGAAGGTGAGTGTTGGAGTATGGCTGATTTAATGGTTGTGAGCGTGACAGAAGAGGACTGAGAGACTAAGGGGACGGAAAGAATGAAGCTAACAGAGAGAGAATGAAGGAAGAGGAGTACAGAACTAAGAGGACAGAGGGAGTATGACAAGGAGTTAGTGAAGCGGAGTAAGGAAAGTAAGGGAAGGGAAAAGAGTGAAGGAGTGAAGGAAGGGAAGAGAGAGGAAGGAAAGTAAAGAAGAAAGTCTGAAAGAAGGTGAGTGTGGGATTATGGCTGAGATATAGAGAGTGAGCCTGACAGAAGAGGAGTGAGAGACTAAGAGGACGGAGAGAATGAGGCTAACAGAAAGAGAATGAAGGAAGGGGAGTGTAGAACTAAGAGGACAGAGGGAGTAAGATAAGGAGTTATTGAAGTGGAGTGAGGAAAGTAAGGGAAGGGGAAAGAGTGAAGGAGTGCAGGAAGGGAAGAGAGAGGAAGGAAAGTAAAGGAGAAAGTCTGAAAGAAGGTGAGTGTGGGAGTATGGCTGAGTTATAGGGAGTGAGAGTGACAGAAGAGGAGTGAGAGACTAAGGGGACGGAAAGAATGAGGCTAACAGAGAGAGAATGAGGGAAGGGGAGTGTAGAACTAAGAGGACACAGGGAGTAAGAAAGGGAGTTAGTAAAGTGAAGTAAGGAGAATAAAGGAAGGGAAAAGAGTGAAGGAGCAAAAGAAGGGAAGAGAGAGAAAGAAAAGTAAAGGAGAAAGTCTGAAAGAAGGTGAGTTTAGGAGTATGGCTGAGTTATAGGGTGTGAGCGTGACAGAAGAGGAGTGAGACACTAACGAGACGGAAGGAATGAGGCTAACAGAGAGAGAATGAAGGAAGGGGAGTGCAGAACTAAGAGGACAGAGGGAGTAAGACAAGGAGTTAGTGAAGTGGAGTAAGGAAAGTAAGGGAAGGGAAAAGAGTGAAGTAGTGAAGGAAGGGAAGAGAGAGGAAGGAAAGTAAAGGAGAAAGTCTGAAAGAAGGTGAGTGTGGGAGCATGGCTGTGTTATAGGGAGTGAGCTTGACAGAAGAGGAGTGAGAGACTAAGAGGACGGAGAGAATGAGGCTAACAGAGAGAGCATGAGGGGAGGGGAGTGTAGAACTAAGAGGACAGAGGGAGTAAGACAAGGAGTTAGAGAAGTGGAGTAAGGAAAGTAAGGGAAGGGAAAAGAGTGAAGGAGTAAAGGAAGGGAGGAGAGAGGAAGGAAAGTAAAGGAGAAAGTCTGAAAGAAGGTGAGTGTGGGAGTATGGCTGAGTTATAGGGAGAGAGCATTACAGAAGAAGAAAGAGAGACTAAGAGGATGGAGAGAATGAGGCTAACAGAGAGAGAATGAGGGAAGGGGAGTGTAGAACTAAGAGGACAAAGGGAGTAAGAGAAGGAGTAAGTGAAGTGGAGTAAGGAAAGTAAGGGAAGGGAAAAGAGTGAAGGAGTGAAAGAAGGGAAGGGACAGAAAGGAAAGTAAAGGAGAAGGTCTGAAAGAAGGTGAGTGTGGGAGTATGGCTGAGTTATAGGGAGTGAGCATTACAGAAGATGATGGAGAGAATGAGGCTAACAGAGAGAGAATGAGGGAAGGGTAGTGTAGAACTAAGAGGACAAAGGGAGTAAGAGAAGGAGTTAGTGAAGTGGAGTAAGGAAAGTAAGGGAAGGAAAAAGAGTGAAGGAGTGAAAGAAGGGAAGCGACAGAAATGAAAGTAAAGGAGAAGGTCTGAAAGAAGGTGAGTGTGGGAGTATGGCTGAGTTATACGGAGTGAGTGTGACAGAAGAGGAGTGAGAGACTAAGGGGACAGAAAGAATTAGGCTAACAGAGAGAGAATGAGGGAAGGGGAGTGTAGAACTAAGAGGACACAGGGAGTAAGAAAAGGAGTTAGTAAAGTGAAGTAAGGAGAATAAAGGAAGGGAAAAGAGTGAAGGACCAAAAGAACAGAAGAGAGAGAAAGAAAAGTAAAGGAGAAAGTCTGAAAGAAGGTGAGTGTGGGAGTATGGCTGAGTTATAGGGTGTGAGCGTGACAGAAGAGGAATGAGAGACTAAGGGGACGGAAGGAATGAGGCTAACAGAGAGAGAATGAAGGAAGGGGAGTGCAGAACTAAGAGGAAAGAGGGAGTAAGAGAAGGAGTTAATGAAGTGGAGTAAGGAAAGTAAGGGAAGGGAAAAGAGTGAAGGAGTGAAGGAAGGGAAGAGAGAGGAAGGAAAGTAAAGGAGACATTCTAAAAGAAGGTGAGTGTGGGAGTATGGCTGAGTTATAGGGAGTGAGCATGACAGAAGAGGAGTGAGAGACTAAGGGGACGGAAAGAATGAGGCTAACAGGGAGAGAATGAGGGAAGGGGAGTGTAGAACTAAGAGGACACAGGGAGTAAGAAAAGGAGTTAGTAAAGTGAAGTAAGGAGAATAAAAGGAAGGGAAAAGAGTGAAGGACCAAAAGAAGGGAAGAGACAGAAAGAAAAGTAAAGGAGAAAGTCTGAAAGAAGGTGAGTGTGGGAGTATGGCTGAGTTATAGGGTGTGATCATGACAAAAGAGGAGTGAGAGACTAGGGGACGGAAGGAATGAGGCTAACAGAGAGAGAATGAAGGAAGGGGAGTGCAGAACTAAGAGGACAGAGGGAGTAAGACAAGGAGTTAGTGAAGTGGAGTAAGGAAAGTAAGGGAAGGGAAAAGAGTGAAGGAGCGAAAGAAGGGAAGGGACAGAAAGTAAAGTAAAGGAGAAGGTCTGAAAGAAGGTGAGTGTGAGATTGTGGCTGAGTTATACGGAGTGAGTGTGACAGAAGAGGAGTGAGAGACTAAGGGGATGGAAAGAATGAGGCTAACAGAGAGAGAATGAGGGAAGGGGAGTGTAGAACTAAGAGGACACAGGGAGTAAGAAAAGGAGTTAGTAAAGTGAAGTAAGGAGAATAAAGGAAGGGAAAAGAGTGAAGGAGCAAAAGGAGAAAGTCTGAAAGAAGGTGAGTGTGGGCGTATGGCTGAGTTATAGGGTGTGAGCGTGACAGAAGAGGAGTGAGAGACTAAGTGGACGGAAGGAATGAGGCTAACAGAGAGAGAATGAAGGAAGGGGAGTGCAGAACTAAGAGGACAGAGGGAGTAAGACAAGGAGTTAGTGAAGTGGAGTAAGGAGAATAAAGGAAGGGAAAAGAGTGAAGGAGCAAAAGAAGGGAAGAGAGAGAAAGAAAAGTAAAGGAGAAAGTCTGAAAGAAGGTGAATGTGGGAGTATGGCTGAGTTATACGGAGTGAGTGTGACAGAAGAGGAGTGAGAGACTAAGGGGACAGAAAGAATTAGGCTAACAGAGAGAGAATGAGGGAAGGGGAGTGTAGAACTTAGAGGACAAAGGGAGTAAGACAAGGAGTTAGTGAAGTGGAGTAAGGAAAAAAAGGAAAGGGAAAAGATTGAAGGAGTGAAGGAAGGGAAGAGAGAGGAAGGAAAGTAAAGGAGAAAGTCTGAAAGAAGGTGAGTGTGGGAGCATGGCTGAGTTATAGGGAGTGAGCTTGACAGAAGAGGAGTGAGAGACTAAGACGATGGAGAGAATGAGGCTAACAGAGAGAGAATGAGGGAAGGGGAGTGTAGAACTAAGAGGACAGAGGGAGTAAGACAAGGAGTTAGTGTAGTGGAGTAAGGAAAGTAAGGGAAGGGAAAAGAGTGAAGGAGTGAAGGTAGGGAAGAGAGAGGAAGGAAAGTAAAGGAGAAAGTCTGAAAGAAGGTGAGTGTGGGAGTATGGCTGAGTTATAGGGAGTGAGCATTACAGAAGAGGAGAGAGAGACGAAGAGGATGGAGAGAATGAGGCTAACAGAGAGAGAATGAGGTAAGGGGAGTGTAGAACTAAGAGGACAAAGGGAGTAAGAGAAGGAGTTAGTGAAGCGGAGTAAGGAAAGTAAGGGAAGGGAAAAGAGTGAAGGAGTGAAGGAAGGGAAGAGAGAGGAAGGAAAGTAAAGGAGAAAGTCTGAAAGAAGGTGAGCGTGGGAGTGTGGCTGAGTTATAGGGTGTGAGCGTGACAGAAGAGGAGTGAGAGACTAAGGGGACGGAAAGAATGAGGCCAACAGAGAGAGAATGAAGGAAGGGGAGTGTAGAACTAAGAGGACAGAGGGAGTAAGAGAAAGAGTTAGTATAGTGGAGTAAGGACAGTAAGAGAAGGGAAAAGAGTGAAGGAGTGAAACAAGGGAAGAGAGAGGAAGTAAAGTAAAGGAGAAGGTCTAAAAGAAGGTGAGTGTTGGAGTATGGCTGATTTAATGGTTGTGAGCGTGACAGAAGAGGACTGAGAGACTAAGGGGACGGAAAGAATGAAGCTAACAGAGAGAGAATGAAGGAAGAGGAGTACAGAACTAAGAGGACAGAGGGAGTATGACAAGGAGTTGGTGAAGCGGAGTAAGGAAAGTAAGGGAAGGGAAAAGAGTGAAGGAGTGAAGGAAGGGAAGAGAGAGGAAGAAAGTAAAGAAGAAAGTCTGAAAGAAGGTGAGTGTGGGATTATGGCTGAGATATAGAGAGTGAGCCTGACAGAAGAGGAGTGAGAGACTAAGAGGACGGAGAGAATGAGGCTAACAGAAAGAGAATGAAGGAAGGGGAGTGTAGAACTAAGAGGACAGAGGGAGTAAGATAAGGAGTTATTGAAGTGGAGTGAGGAAAGTAAGGGAAGGGGAAAGAGTGAAGGAGTGAAGGAAGGGAAGAGAGAGGAAGGAAAGTAAAGGAGAAAGTCTGAAAGAAGGTGAGTGTGGGAGTATGGCTGAGTTATAGGGAGTGAGAGTGACAGAAGAGGAGTGAGAGACTAAGGGGACGGAAAGAATGAGGCTAACAGAGAGAGAATGAGGGAAGGGGAGTGTAGAACTAAGAGGACACAGGGAGTAAGAAAAGGAGTTAGTAAAGTGAAGTAAGGAGAATAAAGGAAGGGAAAAGAGTGAAGGAGCAAAAGAAGGGAAGAGAGAGAAAGAAAAGTAAAGGAGAAAGTCTGAAAGAAGGTGAGTTTAGGAGTATGGCTGAGTTATAGGGTGTGAGCGTGACAGAAGAGGAGTGAGACACTAACGAGACGGAAGGAATGAGGCTAACAGAGAGAGAATGAAGGAAGGGGAGTGCAGAACTAAGAGGACAAAGGGAGTAAGACAAGGAGTTAGTGAAGTGGAGTAAGGAAAGTAAGGGAAGGGAAAAGAGTGAAGGAGTGAAGGAAGGGAAGAGAGAGGAAGGAAAGTAAAGGAGAACGTCTGAAAGAAGGTGAGTGTGGGAGCATGGCTGAGTTATAGGGAGTGAGCTTGACAGAAGAGGAGTGAGAGACTAAGAGGACGGAGAGAATGAGGCTAACAGAGAGAGCATGAGGGGAGGGGAGTGTAGAACTAAGAGGACAGAGGGAGTAAGACAAGGAGTTAGTGAAGTGGAGTAAGGAAAGTAAGGGAAGGGAAAAGAGTGAAGGAGTAAAGGAAGGGAGGAGAGAGGAAGGAAAGTAAAGGAGAAAGTCTGAAAGAAGGTGAGTGTGGGAGTATGGCTGAGTTATAGGGAGTGAGCATTACAGAAGAAGAGAGAGAGACTAAGAGGATGGAGAGAATGAGGCTAACAGAGAGAGAATGAGGGAAGGGGAGTGTAGAACTAAGAGGACAAAGGGAGTAAGAGAAGGAGTTAGTGAAGTGGAGTAAGGAAAGTAAGGGAAGGGAAAAGAGTGAAGGAGTGAAAGAAGGGAAGGGACAGAAAGGAAAGTAAAGGAGAAGGTCTGAAAGAAGGTGAGTGTGGGAGTATGGCTGAGTTATACGGAGTGAGTGTGACAGAAGAGGAGTGAGAGACTAAGGGGACAGAAAGAATTAGGCTAACAGAGAGAGAATGAGGGAAGGGGAGTGTAGAACTAAGAGGACACAGGGAGTAAGAAAAGGAGTTAGTAAAGTGAAGTAAGGAGAATAAAGGAAGGGAAAAGAGTGAAGGACCAAAAGAACAGAAGAGAGAGAAAGAAAAGTAAAGGAGAAAGTCTGAAAGAAGGTGAGTGTGGGAGCATGGCTGAGTTATAGGGAGTGAGCTTGACAGAAGAGGAGTGAGAGACTAAGAGGACGGAGAGAATGAGGCTAACAGAGAGAGCATGAGGGGAGGGGAGTGTAGAACTAAGAGGACAGAGGGAGTAAGACAAGGAGTTAGAGAAGTGGAGTAAGGAAAGTAAGGGAAGGGAAAAGAGTGAAGGAGTAAAGGAAGGGAGGAGAGAGGAAGGAAAGTAAAGGAGAAAGTCTGAAAGAAGGTGAGTGTGGGAGTATGGCTGAGTTATAGGGAGTGAGCATTACAGAAGAAGAAAGAGAGACTAAGAGGATGGAGAGAATGAGGCTAACAGAGAGAGAATGAGGGAAGGGGAGTGTAGAACTAAGAGGACAAAGGGAGTAAGAGAAGGAGTAAGTGAAGTGGAGTAAGGAAAGTAAGGGAAGGGAAAAGAGTGAAGGAGTGAAAGAAGGGAAGGGACAGAAAGGAAAGTAAAGGAGAAGGTCTGAAAGAAGGTGAGTGTGGGAGTATGGCTGAGTTATAGGGAGTGAGCATTACAGAAGATGATGGAGAGAATGAGGCTAACAGAGAGAGAATGAGGGAAGGGTAGTGTAGAACTAAGAGGACAAAGGGAGTAAGAGAAGGAGTAAGTGAAGTGGAGTAAGGAAACTAAGGGAAGGAAAAGAGTGAAGGAGTGAAAGAAGGGAAGGGACAGAAAGGAAAGTAAAGGAGAAGGTCTGAAAGAAGGTGAGTGTGGGAGTATGGCTGAGTTATAGGGAGTGAGCATTACAGAAGAGGATGGAGAGAATGAGGCTAACAGAGAGAGAATGAGGGAAGGGTAGTGTAGAACTAAGAGGACAAAGGGAGTAAGAGAAGGAGTTAGTGAAGTGGAGTAAGGAAAGTAAGGGAAGGGAAAAGAGTGAAGGAGTGAAAGAAGGGAAGGTACAGCAAGGAAAGTAAAGGAGAAGGTCTGAAAGAAGGTGAGTGTGGGAGTATGGCTGAGTTATACGGAGTGAGTGTGACAGAAGAGGAGTGACAGACTAAGGGGACAGAAAGAATTAGGCTAACAGAGAGAGAATGAGGGAAGGGGAGTGTAGAACTAAGAGGACACAGGGAGTAAGAAAAGGAGTTAGTAAAGTGAAGTAAGGAGAATAAAGGAAGGGAAAAGAGTGAAGGACCAAAAGAACAGAAGAGAGAGAAAGAAAAGTAAAGGAGAAAGTCTGAAAGAAGGTGAGTGTGGGAGTATGGCTGAGTTATAGGGTGTGAGCGTGACAGAAGAGGAATGAGAGACTTAAGGGACGGAAGGAATGAGGCTAACAGAGAGAGAATGAAGGAAGGGGAGTGCAGAACGAAGAGGAAAGAGGGAGTAAGAGAATGAGTTAGTGAAGTGGAGTAAGGAAAGTAAGGGAAGGGAAAAGAGTGAAGGAGTGAAGGAAGGGAAGAGAGAGGAAGGAAAGTAAAAGAGAAATTCTAAAAGAAGGTGAGTGTGGGAGTATGGCTGAGTCATAGGGAGTGAGCATGACAGAAGAGGAGTGAGAGACTAAGGGGACGGAAAGAATGAGGCTAACAGAGAGAGAATGAGGGAAGGGGAGTGTAGAACTAAGAGGACACAGGGAGTAAGAAAAGGAGTTAGTAAAGTGAAGTAAGGAGAATAAAGGAAGGGAAAAGAGTGAAGGACCAAAAGAAGGGAAGAGAGAGAAAGAAAAGTAAAGGAGAAAGTCTGAAAGAAGGTGAGTGTGGGAGTATGGCTGAGTTATAGGGTGTGATCATGACAAAAGAGGAGTGAGAGACTAAGGGGACGGAAGGAATGAGGCTAACAGAGAGAGAATGAAGGAAGGGGAGTGCAGAACTAAGAGGACAGAGGGAGTAAGACAAGGAGTTAGTGAAGTGGAGTAAGGAAAGTAAGGGAAGGGAAAAAAGTGAAGGAGCGAAAGAAGGGAAGGGACAGAAAGTAAAGTAAAGGAGAAGGTCTGAAAGAAGGTGAGTGTGAGATTGTGGCTGAGTGATACGGAGTGAGTGTGACAGAAGAGGAGAGAGAGACTAAGGGGATGGAAAGAATGAGGCTAACAGAGAGAGAATGAGGGACGGGGAGTGTAGAACTAAGAGGACACAGGGAGTAAGAAAAGGAGTTAGTAAAGTGAAGTAAGGAGAATAAAGGAAGGGAAAAGAGTGAAGGAGCAAAAGGAGAAAGTCTGAAAGAAGGTGAGTGTGGGAGTATGGCTGAGTTATAGGGTGTGAGCGTGACAGAAGAGGAGTGAGAGACTAAGTGGACGGAAGGAATGAGGCTAACAGAGAGAGAATGAAGGAAGGGGAGTGCAGAACTAAGAGGACAGAGGGAGTAAGACAAGGAGTTAGTGAAGTGGAGTAAGGAGAATAAAGGAAGGGAAAAGAGTGAAGGAGCAAAAGAAGGGAAGAGAGAGAAAGAAAAGTAAAGGAGAAAGTCTGAAAGAAGGTGAGTGTGGGAGTATGGCTGAGTTATATGGAGTGAGTGTGACAGAAGAGGAGTGAGAGACTAAGGGGACAGAAAGAATTAGGCTAACAGAGAGAGAATGAGGGAAGGGGAGTGTAGAACTTAGAGGACAGAGGGAGTAAGACAAGGAGTTAGTGAAGTAGAGTAAGGAAAGTAAGGGAAGGGAATAGAGTGAAGGAGTGAAGGAAGGGAAGAGAGAGGAAGGAAAGTAAAGGAGAAAGTCTGAAAGAAGGAGAGTGTGGGAGCATGGCTGAGTTATAGGGAGTGAGCTTGACAGAAGAGGAGTGAGAGACTAAGAGGACGGAGAGAATGAGGCTAACAGAGAGAGAATGAGGGAAGGGGAGTGTAGAACTAAGAGGACAGAGGGAGTAAGACAAGGAGTTAGTGAAGTGGCGTAAGGAAAGTAAGGGAAGGGAAAAGAGTGATGGAATGAAGGTAGGGAAGAGAGAGGAAGGAAAGTAAAGGAGAAAGTCTGAAAGAAGGTGAGTGTGGGAGTATGGCTGAGTTATAGGGAGTGAGCATTACAGAAGAGGAGAGAGAGACTAAGAGGATGGAGAGAATGAGGCTAACAGAGAGAGAATGAGGTAAGGGGAGTGTAGAACTAAGAGGACAAAGGGACTAAGAGGAGGAGTTAGTGAAGCGGAGTAAGAAAAGTAAGGGAAGGGAAAAGAGTGAAGGAGTGAAAGAAGGGAAGGGATGGAAAGTAAAGTAAAGGAGAAGGTCTGAAAGAAGGTGAGTGTGGGAGTATGGCTGAGTTATACGGAGTGAGTGTGACAGAAGAGGAGTGAGAGACTAAGGGGACAGAAAGAATTAGGCTAACAGAGAGAGAATGAGGGAAGGGGAGTGTAGAACTAAGAGGACACAGGGAGTAAGAAAAGGAGTTAGTAAAGTGAAGTAAGGAGAATAAAGGAAGGGAACGGAGTGAAGGAGCAAAAGAAGGGAAGAGAGAGAAAGAAAAGTAAAGGAAAAAGTCTGAAAGAAGGTGAGTGTGGGAGTATGGCTGAGTTATAGGGTGTGAGTGTGACAGAAGAGGAGTGAGAGACTAAGGGGACGGAAAGAATGAGGCTAACGGAGAGAGAATGAAGGAAGGGGAATGCAGAACTAATAGGACAGAGGGAGTAAGAGAAGGAGTTAGTGAAGTGGAGTAAGGAAAGTAAGGGAAGGGATAAGAGTGAAGGAGCAAAAGAAGGGAAGAGAGAGGAAGGAAAGTAAAGGGGAAAGTGTGAAAGAAGGTGAGTGTGGGAGTATAGCTGAGTTATAGGGAGTGAGCATGACAGAAGAGGAGTGAGAGACTGAGAGGATGGAGAGAATGAGGCTTACAGAAAGAGAATCAAGGAAGGGGAGTGTAGAACTAAGAGGAATAGGGAGTAAGACAAGGAGTTAGTGAAGTGGAGTAAGGAAAGTAAGGGAAGGGAAAAGAGTGAAGGAGTGAAGGAAGGGAAGAGAGAGGAAGGAAAGTAAAGGAGAAAGTCTGAAAGAAGGTGAGTGTGGGAGTGTGGCTGAGTTATAGGGTGTGAGCGTGACAGAAGAGGAGTGAGAGACTAAGGGGACGGAAAGAATGAGGCTAACAGAGAGAGAATGAAGGAAAGGGAGTGTAGAACTAAGAGGACAGAGGGAGTAAGGGAAAGAGTTAGTATAGTGGAGTAAGGACAGTAAGAGAAGGGAAAAGAGTGAAGGAGTGAAAGAAGGGAAGAGAGAGGAAGTAAAGTAAAGGAGAAGGTCTAAAAGAAGGTGAGTGTGGGAGTATAGCGGAGTTATACGGAGTGAATGTTACAGAAGTGGAGTGAGAGACTAAGGGGACGGAAAGAATGAGGCTAACAGAGAGAGAATGAGGGAAGGGGAGTGCAGAACTAAGAGGACAGAGGGAGTAACAAAAGGAAAAAGTAAAGTGAAGTAAGGAGAATAAAGGAAGGGAAAAGAGTGAAGGAGCAAAAGAAGGGAAGAGAGAGAAAGAAAAGTAAAAGAGAAAGTCTGAAAGAAGGTGAGTTTAGGAGTATGGCTGAGTTATAGGGTGTGAGCGTGAAAGAAGAGGAGTGAGACACTAACGAGACGGAAGGAATGAGGCTAACAGAGAGAGAATGAAGGAAGGGGAGTGCAGAACTAAGAGGACAGAGGGAGTAAGACAAGGAGTTAGTGAAGTGGAGTAAGGAAAGTAAGGGAAGGGAAAAGAGTGAAGGAGTGAAGGAAGGGAAGAGAGAGGAAGGAAAGTAAAGGAGAAAGTCTGAAAGAAGGTGAGTGTGGGAGCATGGCTGAGTTATAGGGAGTGAGCTTGACAGAAGAGGAGTGAGAGACTAAGAGGACAGAGAGAATGAGGCTAACAGAGAGAGCATGAGGGAAGGGGAGTGTAGAACTAAGAGGACAGAGGGAGTAAGACAAGGAGTTAGTGAAGTGGAGTAAGGAAAGTAAGGGAAGGGAAAAGAGTGAAGGAGTAAAGGAAGGGAGGAGAGAGGAAAGAAAGTAAAGGAGAAAGTCTGAAAGAAGGTGAGTGTGGGAGTATGGCTGAGTTATAGGGAGTGAGCATTACAGAAGAAGAGAGAGAGACTAAGAGGATGGAGAGAATGAGGCTAACAGAGAGAGGATGAGGGAAGGGGAGTGTAGAACTAAGAGTACAAAGGGAGTAAGAGAAGGAGTAAGTGAAGTGGAGTAAGGAAAGTAAGGGAAGGGAAAAGAGTGAGGGAGTGAAAGAAGGGAAGGGACAGAAAGGAAAGTAAAGGAGAAGGTCTGAAAGAAGGTGAGTGTGGGAGTATGGCTGAGTTATAGGGAGTGAGCATTACAGAAGATGATGGAGAGAATGAGGCTAACAGAGAGAGAATGAGGGAAGGGTAGTGTAAAACTAAGAGGACAAAGGGAGTAAGAGAAGGAGTTAGTGAAGTGGAGTAAGGAAAGTAAGGGAAGGGAAAAGAGTGAAGGAGTGAAGGAAGGGAAGAGAGAGGAAAGAAAGTAAAGGAGAAAGTCTAAAAGAAGGTGAGTGTGGGAGTATGGCTGAGTTATAGGGAGTGAGCATGACAGAAGAGGAGTGAGAGACTAAGGGGACGGAAAGAATGAGGCTAACAGGTAGAGAATGAGGGAAGGGGAGTGTAGAACTAAGAGGACACAGGGAGTAAGAAAAGGAGTTAGTAAAGTGAAGTAAGGAGAATAAAGGAAGGGAAAAGAGTGAAGGACCAAAAGAAGGGAAGAGACAGAAAGAAAAGTAAAGGAGAAAGTCTGAAACAAGGTGAGTGTGGGAGTATGGCTGAGTTATAGGGTGTGATCATGACAAAAGAGGAGTGAGAGACTAGGGGACGGAAGGAATGAGGCTAACAGAGAGAGAATGAAGGAAGGGGAGTGCAGAACTAAGAGGACAGAGGGAGTAAGACAAGGAGTTAGTGAAGTGGAGTAAGGAAAGTAAGGGAAGGGAAAAGAGTGAAGGAGCGAAAGAAGGGAAGGGACAGAAAGTAAAGTAAAGGAGAAGGTCTGAAAGAAGGTGAGTGTGAGATTGTGGCTGAGTTATACGGAGTGAGTGTGACAGAAGAGGAGTGAGAGACTAAGGGGATGGAAAGAATGAGGCTAACAGAGAGAGAATGAGGGAAGGGGAGTGTAGAACTAAGAGGACACAGGGAGTAAGAAAAGGAGTTAGTAAAGTGAAGTAAGGAGAATAAAGAAAGGGAAAAGAGTGAAGGAGCAAAAGGAGAAAGTCTGAAAGAAGGTGAGTGTGGGAGTATGGCTGAGTTATAGGGTGTGAGCGTGACAGAAGAGGAGTGAGAGACTAAGTGGACGGAAGGAATGAGGCTAACAGAGAGAGAATGAAGGAAGGGGAGTGCAGAACTAAGAGGACAGAGGGAGTAAGACAAGGAGTTAGTGAAGTGGAGTAAGGAGAATAAAGGAAGGGAAAAGAGTGAAGGAGCAAAAGAAGGGAAGAGAGAGAAAGAAAAGTAAAGGAGAAAGTCTGAAAGAAGGTGAATGTGGGAGTATGGCTGAGTTATACGGAGTGAGTGTGACAGAAGAGGAGTGAGAGACTAAGGGGACAGAAAGAATTAGGCTAACAGAGAGAGAATGAGGGAAGGGGAGTGTAGAACTTAGAGGACAGAGGGAGTAAGACAAGGAGTTAGTGAAGTGGAGTAAGGAAAGTAAGGAAAGAGAAAAGATTGAAGGAGTGAAGGAAGGGAAGAGAGAGGAAGGAAAGTAAAGGAGAAAGTCTGAAAGAAGGTGAGTGTGGGAGCATGGCTGAGTTATAGGGAGTGAGCTTGACAGAAGAGGAGTGAGAGACTAAGACGACGGATAGAATGAGGCTAACAGAGAGAGAATGAGGGAAGGGGAGTGTAGAACTAAGAGGACAGAGGGAGTAAGACAAGGAGTTAGTGTAGTGGAGTAAGGAAAGTAAGGGAAGGGAAAAGAGTGAAGGAGTGAAGGTAGGGAAGAGAGAGGAAGGAAAGTAAAGGAGAAAGTCTGAAAGAAGGTGAGTGTGGGAGTATGGCTGAGTTATAGGGAGTGAGCATTACAGAAGAGGAGAGAGAGACGAAGAGGATGGAGATAATGAGGCTAACAGAGAGAGAATGAGGTAAGGGGAGTGTAGAACTAAGAGGACAAAGGGAGTAAGAGAAGGAGTTAGTGAAGCGGAGTAAGGAAAGTAAGGGAAGGGAAAAGAGTAAAGGAGTGAAGGAAGGGAAGAGAGAGGAAGGAAAGTAAAGGAGAAAGTCTGAAAGAAGGTGAGCGTGGGAGTGTGGCTGAGTTATAGGGTGTGAGCGTGACAGAAGAGGAGTGAGAGACTAAGGGGACGGAAAGAATGAGGCCAACAGAGAGAGAATGAAGGAAGGGGAGTGTAGAACTAAGAGGACAGAGGGAGTAAGAGAAAGAGTTAGTATAGTGGAGTAAGGACAGTAAGAGAAGGGAAAAGAGTGAAGGAGTGAAAGAAGGGAAGAGAGAGGAAGTAAAGTAAAGGAGAAGGTCTAAAAGAAGGTTAGTGTTGGAGTATGGCTGATTTAATGGGTGTGAGCGTGACAGAAGAGGACTGAGAGACTAAGGGGACGGAAAGAATGAAGCTAACAGAGAGAGAATGAAGGAAGAGGAGTACAGAACTAAGAGGACAGAGGGAGTATGACAAGGAGTTAGTGAAGCGGAGTAAGGAAAGTAAGGGAAGGGAAAAGAGTGAAGGAGTGAAGGAAGGGAAGAGAGAGGAAGGAAAGTAAAGAAGAAAGTCTGAAAGAAGGTGAGTGTGGGATCATGGCTGAGTTATAGAGAGTGAGCCTGACAGAAGAGGAGTGAGAGACTAAGGGGACGGAAAGAATGAGGCTAACAGAGAGAGAATGAGGGAAGGGGAGTGTAGAACTAAGAGGACACAGGGAGTAAGAAAAGGAGTTAGTAAAGTGAAGTAAGGAGAATAAAGGAAGGGGAAAGAGTGAAGGAGCAAAAGAAGGGAAGAGAGAGAAAGAAAAGTAAAGGAGAAAGTCTGAAAGAAGGTGAGTTTAGGAGTATGGCTGAGTTATAGGGTGTGAGCGTGACAGAAGAGGAGTGAGACACTAACGAGACGGAAGGAATGAGGCTAACAGAGAGAGAATGAAGGAAGGGGAGTGCGGAACTAAGAGGACAGAGGGAGTAAGACAAGGAGTTAGTGAAGTGGAGTAAGGAAAGTAAGGGAAGGGAAAAGAGTGAAAGAGTAAAGGAAGGGAGGAGAGAGGAAGGAAAGTAAAGGAGAAAGTCTGAAAGAAGGTGAGTGTGGGAGTATGGCTGAGTTATAGGGAGTGAGCATTACAGAAGAAGAGAGAGAGACTAAGAGGATGGAGAGAATGAGGCTAACAGAGAGAGAATGAGGGAAGGGGAGTGTAGAACTAAGAGGACAAAGGGAGTAAGAGAAGGAGTAAGTGAAGTGGAGTAAGGAAAGTAAGGGAAGGGAAAAGAGTGAGGGAGTGAAAGAAGGGAAGGGACAGAAAGGAAAGTAAAGGAGAAGGTCTGAAAGAAGGTGAGTGTGGGAGTATGGCTGAGTTATAGGGAGTGAGCATTACAGAAGATGATGGAGAGAATGAGGCTAACAGAGAGAGAATGAGGGAAGGGTAGTGTAAAACTAAGAGGACAAAGGGAGTAAGAGAAGGAGTTAGTGAAGTGGAGTAAGGAAAGTAAGGGAAGGGAAAAGAGTGAAGGAGTGAAAGAAGGGAAGGGACAGAAAGGAAAGTAAAGGAGAAGGTCTGAAAGAAGGTGAGTGTGGGAGTATGGCTGAGTTATACGGAGTGAGTGTGACAGAAGAGGAGTGAGAGACTAAGGGGACGGAAGGAATGAGGCTAACAGAGAGAGAATGAAGGAAGGGGAGTGCAGAAGTAAGAGGAAAGAGGGAGTAAGAGAAGGAGTTAATGAAGTGGAGTAAGGAAAGTAAGGGAAGGGAAAAGAGTGAAGGAGTGAAGGAAGGGAAGAGAGAGGAAGGAAAGTAAAGGAGACATTCTAAAAGAAGGTGAGTGTGGGAGTATGGCTGAGTTATAGGGAGTGAGCATGACAGAAGAGGAGTGAGAGACTAAGGGGACGGAAAGAATGAGGCTAACAGGGAGAGAATGAGGGAAGGGGAGTGTAGAACTAAGAGGACACAGGGAGTAAGAAAAGGAGTTAGTAAAGTGAAGTAAGGAGAATAAAGGAAGGGAAAAGAGTGAAGGACCAAAAGAAGGGAAGAGACAGAAAGAAAAGTAAAGGAGAAAGTCTGAAAGAAGGTGAGTGTGGGAGTATGGCTGAGTTATAGGGTGTGATCATGACAAAAGAGGAGTGAGAGACTAGGGGACAGAAGGAATGAGGCTAACAGAGAGAGAATGAAGGAAGGGGAGTGCAGAACTAAGAGGACACAGGGAGTAAGACAAGGAGTTAGTGAAGTGGAGTAAGGAAAGTAAGGGAAGGGAAAAGAGTGAAGGAGCGAAAGAAGGGAAGGGACAGAAAGTAAAGTAAAGGAGAAGGTCTGAAAGAAGGTGAGTGTGAGATTGTGGCTGAGTTATACGGAGTGAGTGTGACAGAAGAGGAGTGAGAGACTAAGGGGATGGAAAGAATGAGGCTAACAGAGAGAGAATGAGGGAAGGGGAGTGTAGAACTAAGAGGACACAGGGAGTAAGAAAAGGAGTTAGTAAAGTGAAGTAAGGAGAATAAAGGAAGGGAAAAGAGTGAAGGAGCAAAAGGAGAAAGTCTGAAAGAAGGTGAGTGTGGGAGTATGGCTGAGTTATAGGGTGTGAGCGTGACAGAAGAGGAGTGAGAGACTAAGTGGACGGAAGGAATGAGGCTAACAGAGAGAGAATGAAGGAAGGGGAGTGCAGAACTAAGAGGACAGAGGGAGTAAGACAAGGAGTTAGTGTAGTGGAGTAAGGAGAATAAAGGAAGGGAAAAGAGTGAAGGAGCAAAAGAAGGGAAGAGAGAGAAAGAAAAGTAAAGGAGAAAGTCTGAAAGAAGGTGAATGTGGGAGTATGGCTGAGTTATACGGAGTGAGTGTGACAGAAGAGGAGTGAGAGACTAAGGGGACGGAAAGAATTAGGCTAACAGAGAGAGAATGAGGGAAGGGGAGTGTAGAACTTAGAGGACAGAGGGAGTAAGACAAGGAGTTAGTGAAGTGGAGTAAGGAAAGTAAGGAAAGGGAAAAGATTGAAGGAGTGAAGGAAGGGAAGAGAGAGGAAGGAAAGTAAAGGAGAAAGTCTGAAAGAAGGTGAGTGTGGGAGCATGGCTGAGTTATAGGGAGTGAGCTTGACAGAAGAGGAGTGAGAGACTAAGACGACGGAGAGAATGAGGCTAACAGAGAGAGAATGAGGGAAGGGGAGTGTAGAACTAAGAGGACAGAGGGAGTAAGACAAGGAGTTAGTGTAGTGGAGTAAGGAAAGTAAGGGAAGGGAAAAGAGTGAAGGAGTGAAGGTAGGGAAGAGAGAGGAAGGAAAGTAAAGGAGAAAGTCTGAAAGAAGGTGAGTGTGGGAGTATGGCTGAGTTATAGGGAGTGAGCATTACAGAAGAGGAGAGAGAGACGAAGAGGATGGAGAGAATGAGGCTAACAGAGAGAGAATGAGGTAAGGGGAGTGTAGAACTAAGAGGACAAAGGGAGTAAGAGAAGGAGTTAGTGAAGCGGAGTAAGGAAAGTAAGGGAAGGGAAAAGAGTGAAGGAGTGAAGGAAGGGAAGAGAGAGGAAGGAAAGTAAAGGAGAAAGTCTGAAAGAAGGTGAGCGTGGGAGTGTGGCTGAGTTATAGGGTGTGAGCGTGACAGAAGAGGAGTGAGAGACTAAGGGGACGGAAAGAATGAGGCCAACAGAGAGAGAATGAAGGAAGGGGAGTGTAGAACTAAGAGGACAGAGGGAGTAAGAGAAAGAGTTAGTATAGTGGAGTAAGGACAGTAAGAGAAGGGAAAAGAGTGAAGGAGTGAAAGAAGGGAAGAGAGAGGAAGTAAAGTAAAGGAGAAGGTCTAAAAGAAGGTGAGTGTTGGAGTATGGCTGATTTAATGGTTGTGAGCGTGACAGAAGAGGACTGAGAGACTAAGGGGACGGAAAGAATGAAGCTAACAGAGAGAGAATGAAGGAAGAGGAGTACAGAACTAAGAGGACAGAGGGAGTATGACAAGGAGTTAGTGAAGCGGAGTAAAGAAAGTAAGGGAAGGGAAAAGAGTGAAGGAGTGAAGGAAGGGAAGAGAGAGGAAGGAAAGTAAAGAAGAAAGTCTGAAAGAAGGTGAGTGTGGGATTATGGCTGAGATATAGAGAGTGAGCCTGACAGAAGAGGAGTGAGAGACTAAGAGGACGGAGAGAATGAGGCTAACAGAAAGAGAATGAAGGAAGGGGAGTGTAGAACTAAGAGGACAGAGGGAGTAAGATAAGGAGTTATTGAAGTGGAGTGAGGAAAGTAAGGGAAGGGGAAAGAGTGAAGGAGTGAAGGAAGGGAAGAGAGAGGAAGGAAAGTAAAGGAGAAAGTCTGAAAGAAGGTGAGTGTGGGAGTATGGCTGAGTTATAGGGAGTGAGAGTGACAGAAGAGGAGTGAGAGACTAAGGGGACGGAAAGAATGAGGCTAACAGAGAGAGAGAATGAGGGAAGGGGAGTGTAGAACTAAGAGGACACAGGGAGTAAGAAAAGGAGTTAGTGAAGTGGAGTAAGGAAAGTAAGGGAAGGGAAAAGAGTGAAGGAGCGAAAGAAGGGAAGGGACAGAAAGTAAAGTAAAGGAAAAGGTCTGAAAGAAGGTGAGTGTGAGATTGTGGCTGAGTTATACGGAGTGAGTGTGACAGAAGAGGAGTGAGAGACTAAGGGGATGGAAAGAATGAGGCTAACAGAGAGAGAATGAGGGAAGGGGAGTGTAGAACTAAGAGGACACAGGGAGTAAGAAAAGGAGTTAGTAAAGTGAAGTAAGGAGAATAAAGGAAGGGAAAAGAGTGAAGGAGCAAAAGGAGAAAGTCTGAAAGAAGGTGAGTGTGGGAGTATGGCTGAGTTATAGGGTGTGAGCGTGACAGAAGAGGAGTGAGAGACTAAGTGGACGGAAGGAATGAGGCTAACAGAGAGAGAATGAAGGAAGGGGAGTGCAGAACTAAGAGGACAGAGGGAGTAAGACAAGGAGTTAGTGAAGTGGAGTAAGGAGAATAAAGGAAGGGAAAAGAGTGAAGGAGCAAAAGAAGGGAAGAGAGAGAAAGAAAAGTAAAGGAGAAAGTCTGAAAGAAGGTGAATGTGGGAGTATGGCTGAGTTATACGGAGTGAGTGTGACAGAAGAGGAGTGAGAGACTAAGGGGACAGAAAGAATTAGGCTAACAGAGAGAGAATGAGGGAAGGGGAGTGTAGAACTTGAAGGACAGAGGGAGTAAGACAAGGAGTTAGTGAAGTGGAGTAAGGAAAGTAAGGAAAGGGAAAAGATTGAAGGAGTGAAGGAAGGGAAGAGAGAGGAAGGAAAGTAAAGGAGAAAGTCTGAAAGAAG
Organism: Lissotriton vulgaris; assembly: GCF_964263255.1. NCBI lineage: Eukaryota > Metazoa > Chordata > Amphibia > Caudata > Salamandridae > Lissotriton > Lissotriton vulgaris. The sequence goes on from NW_028244725.1 coordinate 401,163, forward strand.
GTGAGTGTGGGAGCATGGCTGAGTTATAGGGAGTGAGCTTGACAGAAGAGGAGTGAGAGACTAAGACGACGGAGAGAATGAGGCTAACAGAGAGAGAATGAGGGAAGGGGAGTGTAGAACTAAGAGGACAGAGGGAGTAAGACAAGGAGTTAGTGTAGTGGAGTAAGGAAAGTAAGGGAAGGGAAAAGAGTGAAGGAGTGAAGGTAGGGAAGAGAGAGGAAGGAAAGTAAAGGAGAAAGTCTGAAAGAAGGTGAGTGTGGGAGTATGGCTGAGTTATAGGGAGTGAGCATGACAGAAGAGGAGTGAGAGACTAAGAGGATGGAGAGAATGAGGCTAACAGAGAGAGAATGAGGTAAGGGGAGTGTAGAACTAAGAGGACAAAGGGAGTAAGAGAAGGAGTTAGTGAAGCGGAGTAAGGAAAGTAAGGGAAGGGAAAAGAGTGAAGGAGTGAAGGAAGGGAAGAGAGAGGAAGGAAAGTAAAGGAGAAAGTCTGAAAGAAGGTGAGCGTGGGAGTGTGGCTGAGTTATAGGGTGTGAGCGTGACAGAAGAGGAGTGAGAGACTAAGGGGGCGGAAAGAATGAGGCCAACAGAGAGAGAATGAAGGAAGGGGAGTGTAGAACTAAGAGGACAGAGGGAGTAAGAGAAAGAGTTAGTATAGTGGAGTAAGGACAGTAAGAGAAGGGAAAAGAGTGAAGGAGTGAAAGAAGGGAAGAGAGAGGAAGTAAAGTAAAGGAGAAGGTCTAAAAGAAGGTGAGTGTTGGAGTATGGCTGATTTAATGGTTGTGAGCGTGACAGAAGAGGACTGAGAGACTAAGGGGACGGAAAGAATGAAGCTAACAGAGAGAGAATGAAGGAAGAGGAGTACAGAACTAAGAGGACAGAGGGAGTATGACAAGGAGTTAGTGAAGCGGAGTAAGGAAAGTAAGGGAAGGGAAAAGAGTGAAGGAGTGAAGGAAGGGAAGAGAGAGGAAGGAAAGTAAAGAAGAAAGTCTGAAAGAAGGTGAGTGTGGGATTATGGCTGAGATATAGAGAGTGAGCCTGACAGAAGAGGAGTGAGAGACTAAGAGGACGGAGAGAATGAGGCTAACAGAAAGAGAATGAAGGAAGGGGAGTGTAGAACTAAGAGGACAGAGGGAGTAAGATAAGGAGTTATTGAAGTGGAGTGAGGAAAGTAAGGGAAGGGGAAAGAGTGAAGGAGTGCAGGAAGGGAAGAGAGAGGAAGGAAAGTAAAGGAGAAAGTCTGAAAGAAGGTGAGTGTGGGAGTATGGCTGAGTTATAGGGAGTGAGAGTGACAGAAGAGGAGTGAGAGACTAAGGGGACGGAAAGAATGAGGCTAACAGAGAGAGAATGAGGGAAGGGGAGTGTAGAACTAAGAGGACACAGGGAGTAAGAAAGGGAGTTAGTAAAGTGAAGTAAGGAGAATAAAGGAAGGGAAAAGAGTGAAGGAGCAAAAGAAGGGAAGAGAGAGAAAGAAAAGTAAAGGAGAAAGTCTGAAAGAAGGTGAGTTTAGGAGTATGGCTGAGTTATAGGGTGTGAGCGTGACAGAAGAGGAGTGAGACACTAACGAGACGGAAGGAATGAGGCTAACAGAGAGAGAATGAAGGAAGGGGAGTGCAGAACTAAGAGGACAGAGGGAGTAAGACAAGGAGTTAGTGAAGTGGAGTAAGGAAAGTAAGGGAAGGGAAAAGAGTGAAGTAGTGAAGGAAGGGAAGAGAGAGGAAGGAAAGTAAAGGAGAAAGTCTGAAAGAAGGTGAGTGTGGGAGCATGGCTGTGTTATAGGGAGTGAGCTTGACAGAAGAGGAGTGAGAGACTAAGAGGACGGAGAGAATGAGGCTAACAGAGAGAGCATGAGGGGAGGGGAGTGTAGAACTAAGAGGACAGAGGGAGTAAGACAAGGAGTTAGAGAAGTGGAGTAAGGAAAGTAAGGGAAGGGAAAAGAGTGAAGGAGTAAAGGAAGGGAGGAGAGAGGAAGGAAAGTAAAGGAGAAAGTCTGAAAGAAGGTGAGTGTGGGAGTATGGCTGAGTTATAGGGAGAGAGCATTACAGAAGAAGAAAGAGAGACTAAGAGGATGGAGAGAATGAGGCTAACAGAGAGAGAATGAGGGAAGGGGAGTGTAGAACTAAGAGGACAAAGGGAGTAAGAGAAGGAGTAAGTGAAGTGGAGTAAGGAAAGTAAGGGAAGGGAAAAGAGTGAAGGAGTGAAAGAAGGGAAGGGACAGAAAGGAAAGTAAAGGAGAAGGTCTGAAAGAAGGTGAGTGTGGGAGTATGGCTGAGTTATAGGGAGTGAGCATTACAGAAGATGATGGAGAGAATGAGGCTAACAGAGAGAGAATGAGGGAAGGGTAGTGTAGAACTAAGAGGACAAAGGGAGTAAGAGAAGGAGTTAGTGAAGTGGAGTAAGGAAAGTAAGGGAAGGAAAAAGAGTGAAGGAGTGAAAGAAGGGAAGCGACAGAAATGAAAGTAAAGGAGAAGGTCTGAAAGAAGGTGAGTGTGGGAGTATGGCTGAGTTATACGGAGTGAGTGTGACAGAAGAGGAGTGAGAGACTAAGGGGACAGAAAGAATTAGGCTAACAGAGAGAGAATGAGGGAAGGGGAGTGTAGAACTAAGAGGACACAGGGAGTAAGAAAAGGAGTTAGTAAAGTGAAGTAAGGAGAATAAAGGAAGGGAAAAGAGTGAAGGACCAAAAGAACAGAAGAGAGAGAAAGAAAAGTAAAGGAGAAAGTCTGAAAGAAGGTGAGTGTGGGAGTATGGCTGAGTTATAGGGTGTGAGCGTGACAGAAGAGGAATGAGAGACTAAGGGGACGGAAGGAATGAGGCTAACAGAGAGAGAATGAAGGAAGGGGAGTGCAGAACTAAGAGGAAAGAGGGAGTAAGAGAAGGAGTTAATGAAGTGGAGTAAGGAAAGTAAGGGAAGGGAAAAGAGTGAAGGAGTGAAGGAAGGGAAGAGAGAGGAAGGAAAGTAAAGGAGACATTCTAAAAGAAGGTGAGTGTGGGAGTATGGCTGAGTTATAGGGAGTGAGCATGACAGAAGAGGAGTGAGAGACTAAGGGGACGGAAAGAATGAGGCTAACAGGGAGAGAATGAGGGAAGGGGAGTGTAGAACTAAGAGGACACAGGGAGTAAGAAAAGGAGTTAGTAAAGTGAAGTAAGGAGAATAAAAGGAAGGGAAAAGAGTGAAGGACCAAAAGAAGGGAAGAGACAGAAAGAAAAGTAAAGGAGAAAGTCTGAAAGAAGGTGAGTGTGGGAGTATGGCTGAGTTATAGGGTGTGATCATGACAAAAGAGGAGTGAGAGACTAGGGGACGGAAGGAATGAGGCTAACAGAGAGAGAATGAAGGAAGGGGAGTGCAGAACTAAGAGGACAGAGGGAGTAAGACAAGGAGTTAGTGAAGTGGAGTAAGGAAAGTAAGGGAAGGGAAAAGAGTGAAGGAGCGAAAGAAGGGAAGGGACAGAAAGTAAAGTAAAGGAGAAGGTCTGAAAGAAGGTGAGTGTGAGATTGTGGCTGAGTTATACGGAGTGAGTGTGACAGAAGAGGAGTGAGAGACTAAGGGGATGGAAAGAATGAGGCTAACAGAGAGAGAATGAGGGAAGGGGAGTGTAGAACTAAGAGGACACAGGGAGTAAGAAAAGGAGTTAGTAAAGTGAAGTAAGGAGAATAAAGGAAGGGAAAAGAGTGAAGGAGCAAAAGGAGAAAGTCTGAAAGAAGGTGAGTGTGGGCGTATGGCTGAGTTATAGGGTGTGAGCGTGACAGAAGAGGAGTGAGAGACTAAGTGGACGGAAGGAATGAGGCTAACAGAGAGAGAATGAAGGAAGGGGAGTGCAGAACTAAGAGGACAGAGGGAGTAAGACAAGGAGTTAGTGAAGTGGAGTAAGGAGAATAAAGGAAGGGAAAAGAGTGAAGGAGCAAAAGAAGGGAAGAGAGAGAAAGAAAAGTAAAGGAGAAAGTCTGAAAGAAGGTGAATGTGGGAGTATGGCTGAGTTATACGGAGTGAGTGTGACAGAAGAGGAGTGAGAGACTAAGGGGACAGAAAGAATTAGGCTAACAGAGAGAGAATGAGGGAAGGGGAGTGTAGAACTTAGAGGACAAAGGGAGTAAGACAAGGAGTTAGTGAAGTGGAGTAAGGAAAAAAAGGAAAGGGAAAAGATTGAAGGAGTGAAGGAAGGGAAGAGAGAGGAAGGAAAGTAAAGGAGAAAGTCTGAAAGAAGGTGAGTGTGGGAGCATGGCTGAGTTATAGGGAGTGAGCTTGACAGAAGAGGAGTGAGAGACTAAGACGATGGAGAGAATGAGGCTAACAGAGAGAGAATGAGGGAAGGGGAGTGTAGAACTAAGAGGACAGAGGGAGTAAGACAAGGAGTTAGTGTAGTGGAGTAAGGAAAGTAAGGGAAGGGAAAAGAGTGAAGGAGTGAAGGTAGGGAAGAGAGAGGAAGGAAAGTAAAGGAGAAAGTCTGAAAGAAGGTGAGTGTGGGAGTATGGCTGAGTTATAGGGAGTGAGCATTACAGAAGAGGAGAGAGAGACGAAGAGGATGGAGAGAATGAGGCTAACAGAGAGAGAATGAGGTAAGGGGAGTGTAGAACTAAGAGGACAAAGGGAGTAAGAGAAGGAGTTAGTGAAGCGGAGTAAGGAAAGTAAGGGAAGGGAAAAGAGTGAAGGAGTGAAGGAAGGGAAGAGAGAGGAAGGAAAGTAAAGGAGAAAGTCTGAAAGAAGGTGAGCGTGGGAGTGTGGCTGAGTTATAGGGTGTGAGCGTGACAGAAGAGGAGTGAGAGACTAAGGGGACGGAAAGAATGAGGCCAACAGAGAGAGAATGAAGGAAGGGGAGTGTAGAACTAAGAGGACAGAGGGAGTAAGAGAAAGAGTTAGTATAGTGGAGTAAGGACAGTAAGAGAAGGGAAAAGAGTGAAGGAGTGAAACAAGGGAAGAGAGAGGAAGTAAAGTAAAGGAGAAGGTCTAAAAGAAGGTGAGTGTTGGAGTATGGCTGATTTAATGGTTGTGAGCGTGACAGAAGAGGACTGAGAGACTAAGGGGACGGAAAGAATGAAGCTAACAGAGAGAGAATGAAGGAAGAGGAGTACAGAACTAAGAGGACAGAGGGAGTATGACAAGGAGTTGGTGAAGCGGAGTAAGGAAAGTAAGGGAAGGGAAAAGAGTGAAGGAGTGAAGGAAGGGAAGAGAGAGGAAGAAAGTAAAGAAGAAAGTCTGAAAGAAGGTGAGTGTGGGATTATGGCTGAGATATAGAGAGTGAGCCTGACAGAAGAGGAGTGAGAGACTAAGAGGACGGAGAGAATGAGGCTAACAGAAAGAGAATGAAGGAAGGGGAGTGTAGAACTAAGAGGACAGAGGGAGTAAGATAAGGAGTTATTGAAGTGGAGTGAGGAAAGTAAGGGAAGGGGAAAGAGTGAAGGAGTGAAGGAAGGGAAGAGAGAGGAAGGAAAGTAAAGGAGAAAGTCTGAAAGAAGGTGAGTGTGGGAGTATGGCTGAGTTATAGGGAGTGAGAGTGACAGAAGAGGAGTGAGAGACTAAGGGGACGGAAAGAATGAGGCTAACAGAGAGAGAATGAGGGAAGGGGAGTGTAGAACTAAGAGGACACAGGGAGTAAGAAAAGGAGTTAGTAAAGTGAAGTAAGGAGAATAAAGGAAGGGAAAAGAGTGAAGGAGCAAAAGAAGGGAAGAGAGAGAAAGAAAAGTAAAGGAGAAAGTCTGAAAGAAGGTGAGTTTAGGAGTATGGCTGAGTTATAGGGTGTGAGCGTGACAGAAGAGGAGTGAGACACTAACGAGACGGAAGGAATGAGGCTAACAGAGAGAGAATGAAGGAAGGGGAGTGCAGAACTAAGAGGACAAAGGGAGTAAGACAAGGAGTTAGTGAAGTGGAGTAAGGAAAGTAAGGGAAGGGAAAAGAGTGAAGGAGTGAAGGAAGGGAAGAGAGAGGAAGGAAAGTAAAGGAGAACGTCTGAAAGAAGGTGAGTGTGGGAGCATGGCTGAGTTATAGGGAGTGAGCTTGACAGAAGAGGAGTGAGAGACTAAGAGGACGGAGAGAATGAGGCTAACAGAGAGAGCATGAGGGGAGGGGAGTGTAGAACTAAGAGGACAGAGGGAGTAAGACAAGGAGTTAGTGAAGTGGAGTAAGGAAAGTAAGGGAAGGGAAAAGAGTGAAGGAGTAAAGGAAGGGAGGAGAGAGGAAGGAAAGTAAAGGAGAAAGTCTGAAAGAAGGTGAGTGTGGGAGTATGGCTGAGTTATAGGGAGTGAGCATTACAGAAGAAGAGAGAGAGACTAAGAGGATGGAGAGAATGAGGCTAACAGAGAGAGAATGAGGGAAGGGGAGTGTAGAACTAAGAGGACAAAGGGAGTAAGAGAAGGAGTTAGTGAAGTGGAGTAAGGAAAGTAAGGGAAGGGAAAAGAGTGAAGGAGTGAAAGAAGGGAAGGGACAGAAAGGAAAGTAAAGGAGAAGGTCTGAAAGAAGGTGAGTGTGGGAGTATGGCTGAGTTATACGGAGTGAGTGTGACAGAAGAGGAGTGAGAGACTAAGGGGACAGAAAGAATTAGGCTAACAGAGAGAGAATGAGGGAAGGGGAGTGTAGAACTAAGAGGACACAGGGAGTAAGAAAAGGAGTTAGTAAAGTGAAGTAAGGAGAATAAAGGAAGGGAAAAGAGTGAAGGACCAAAAGAACAGAAGAGAGAGAAAGAAAAGTAAAGGAGAAAGTCTGAAAGAAGGTGAGTGTGGGAGTATAGCTGAGTTATAGGGTGTGAGCGTGACAGAAGAGGAATGAGAGACTAAGGGGACGGAAGGAATGAGGCTAACAGAGAGAGAATGAAGGAAGGGGAGTGCAGAACTAAGAGGAAAGAGGGAGTAAGAGAAGGAGTTAATGAAGTGGAGTAAGGAAAGTAAGGGAAGGGAAAAGAGTGAAGGAGTGAAGGAAGGGAAGAGAGAGGAAGGAAAGTAAAGGAGACATTCTAAAAGAAGGTGAGTGTGGGAGTATGGCTGAGTTATAGGGAGTGAGCATGACAGAAGAGGAGTGAGAGACTAAGGGGACGGAAAGAATGAGGCTAACAGAGAGAGAATGAGGGAAGGGGAGTGTAGAACTAAGAGGACACAGGGAGTAAGAAAAGGAGTTAGTAAAGTGAAGTAAGGAGAATAAAGGAAGGGAAAAGAGTGAAGGACCAAAAGAAGGGAAGAGAGAGAAAGAAAAGTAAAGGAGAAAGTCTGAAAGAAGGTGAGTGTGGGAGTATGGCTGAGTTATAGGGTGTGATCATGACAAAAGAGGAGTGAGAGACTAAGGGGACGGAAGGAATGAGGCTAACAGAGAGAGAATGAAGGAAGGGGAGTGCAGAACTAAGAGGACAGAGGGAGTAAGACAAGGAGTTAGTGAAGTGGAGTAAGGAAAGTAAGGGAAGGGAAAAGAGTGAAGGAGCGAAAGAAGGGAAGGGACAGAAAGTAAAGTAAAGGAGAAGGTCTGAAAGAAGGTGAGTGTGAGATTGTGGCTGAGTTATACGGAGTGAGTGTGACAGAAGAGGAGTGAGAGACTAAGGGGATGGAAAGAATGAGGCTAACAGAGAGAGAATGAGGGAAGGGGAGTGTAGAACAAAGAGGACACAGGGAGTAAGAAAAGGAGTTAGTAAAGTGAAGTAAGGAGAATAAAGGAAGGGAAAAGAGTGAAGGAGCAAAAGGAGAAAGTCTGAAAGAAGGTGAGTGTGGGCGTATGGCTGAGTTATAGGGTGTGAGCGTGACAGAAGAGGAGTGAGAGACTAAGTGGATGGAAGGAATGAGGCTAACAGAGAGAGAATAAAGGAAGGGGAGTGCAGAACTAAGAGGACAGAGGGAGTAAGACAAGGAGTTAGTGAAGTGGAGTAAGGAGAATAAAGGAAGGGAAAAGAGTGAAGGACCAAAAGAAGGGAAGAGAGAGAAAGAAAAGTAAAGGAGAAAGTCTGAAAGAAGATGAGTGTGGGAGTATGGCTGAGTTATAGGGTGTGATCATGACAAAAGAGGAGTGAGAGACTAAGGGGACGGAAGGAATGAGGCTAACAGAGAGAGAATGAAGGAAGGGGAGTGCAGAACTAAGAGGACAGAGGGAGTAAGACAAGAAGTAAGTGAAGTGGAGTAAGGAAAGTAAGGGAAGGGAAAAGAGTGAAGGAGCGAAAGAAGGGAAGGGACAGAAAGTAAAGTAAAGAAGAAGGTCTGAAAGAAGGTGAGTGTGAGATTGTGGCTGAGTTATACGGAGTGAGTGTGACAGAAGAGGAGTGAGAGACTAAGGGGATGGAAAGAATGAGGCTAACAGAGAGAGAATGAGGGAAGGGGAGTGTAGAACTAAGAGGACACAGGGAGTAAGAAAAGGAGTTAGTAAAGTGAAGTAAGGAGAATAAAGGAAGGGAAAAGAGTGAAGGAGCAAGAGGAGAAAGTCTGAAAGAAGGTGAGTGTGGGCGTATGGCTGAGTTATAGGGTGTGAGCGTGACAGAAGAGGAGTGAGAGACTAAGTGGACGGAAGGAATGAGGCTAACAGAGAGAGAATGAAGGAAGGGGAGTGCAGAACTAAGAGGACAGAGGGAGTAAGACAAGGAGTTAGTGAAGTGGAGTAAGGAGAATAAAGGAAGGGAAAAGAGTGAAGGAGCAAAAGAAGGGAAGAGAGAGAAAGAAAAGTAAAGGAGAAAGTCTGAAAGAAGGTGAATGTGGGAGTATGGCTGAGTTATACGGAGTGAGTGTGACAGAAGAGGAGTGAGAGACTAAGGGGATAGAAAGAATTAGGCTAACAAAGAGAGAATGAGGGAAGGGGAGTGTAGAACTTAGAGGACAGAGGGAGTAAGACAAGGAGTTAGTGAAGTGGAGTAAGAAAAGTAAGGAAAGGGAAAAGATTGAAGGAGTGAAGTAAGGGAAGAGAGAGGAAGGAAAGTAAAGGAGAAAGTCTGAAAGAAGGTGAGTGTGGGAGCATGGCTGAGTTATAGGGAGTGAGCTTGACAGAAGAGGAGTGAGAGACTAAGACGACGGAGAGAATGAGGCTAACAGAGAGAGAATGAGGGAAGGGGAGTGTAGAACTAAGATGACAGAGGGAGTAAGACAAGGAGTTAGTGAAGTGGAGTAAGGAAAGTAAGGGAAGGGAAAAGAGTGAAGGAGTGAAGGTAGGGAAGAGAGAGGAAGGAAAGTAAAGGAGAAAGTCTGAAAGAAGGTGAGTGTGGGAGTATGGCTGAGTTATAGGGAGTGAGCATTACAGAAGAGGAGAGAGAGACGAAGAGGATGGAGAGAATGAGGCTAACAGAGAGAGAATGAGGTAAGGGGAGTGTAGAACTAAGAGGACAAAGGGAGTAAGAGAAGGAGTTAGAGAAGCGGAGTAAGGAAAGTAAGGGAAGGGAAAAGAGTGAAGGAGTGAAGGAAGGGAAGAGAGAGGAAGGAAAGTAAAGGAGAAAGTCTGAAAGAAGGTGAGTGTGGGAGTGTGGCTGAGTTATAGGGTGTGAGCGTGACAGAAGAGGAGTGAGAGACTAAGGGGACGGAAAGAATGAGGCCAACAGAGAGAGAATGAAGGAAGGGGAGTGTAGAACTAAGAGGACAGAGGGAGTAAGAGAAAGAGTTAGTATAGTGGAGTAAGGACAGTAAGAGAAGGGAAAAGAGTGAAGGAGTGAAAGAAGGGAAGAGAGAGGAAGTAAAGTAAAGGAGAAGGTCTAAAAGAAGGTGAGTGTTGGAGTATGGCTGATTTAATGGGTGTGAGCGTCACAGAAGAGGAGTGAGAGACTAAGGGGACGGAAAGAATGAAGCTAACAAAGAGAGAATGAAGGAAGAGGAGTACAGAACTAAGAGGACAGAGGGAGTATGACAAGGAGTTAGTGAAGTGGAGTAAGGAAAGTAAGGGAAGGGAAAAGAGTGACGGAGCAAAAGAAGGGAAGAGAGAGGAAGGAAAGTAAAGAAGAAAGTCTGAAAGAAGGTGAGTGTGGGAGTATGGCTGAGTTATAGAGAGTGAGCCTGACAGAAGAGGAGTGAGAGACTAAGAGGACGGAGAGAATGAGGCTAACAGAAAGAGAATGACGGAAGGGGAGTGTAGAACTAAGAGGACAGAGGGAGTAAGATAAGGAGTTATTGAAGTGGAGTGAGGAAAGTAAGGGAAGGGGAAAGAGTGAAGGAGTGAAGGAAGGGAAGAGAGAGGAAGGAAAGTAAAGGAGGAAGTCTGAAAGAAGGTGAGTGTGGGAGTATGGCTGAGTTATAGGGAGTGAGAGTGACAGAAGAGGAGTGAGAGACTAAGGGGACGGAAAGAATGAGGCTAACAGAGAGAGAATGAGGGAAGGGGAGTGTAGAACTAAGAGGACACAGGGAGTAAGAAAAGGAGTTAGTAAAGTGAAGTAAGGAGAATAAAGGAAGGAAAAAGAGTGAAGGAGCAAAAGAAGGAAAGAGAGAGAAAGAAAAGTAAAGGAGAAAGTCTGAAAGAAGGTGAGTGTAGGAGTATGGCTGAGATATAGGGTGTGAGCTTGACAGAAGAGGAGTGACAGACTAAGGGGTCGGAGAGAATGAGGCTAACAGAGAGAGAATGAGGGACAGGGAGTGTAGAACTAGGAGGACAGAGGGAGTAAGAGAAAGAGTTAGTATAGTGGAATAAGGAAAGTAAGGGAAAGGAAAAGAGTGAAGGAGTGAACGAAAGGAAGAGAGAAGAAGGAAAGTAAAGGAGAAGGTCTGAAAGAAGGTGAGTGTGGGAGTATGGCTAAGTAATAGGGAGTGAGCGTGACAGAAGAGGAGTGAGAGACTAAGAGGACGGAGAGAATGAGGCTAACAGAAAGAGAATGAAGGATGGGGAGTGTAGAACTAAGAGGACAGAGGGAGTAAGACAAGGAGTTAATGAAGTGGAGTAAGGAAAGTAAGGGAAGGGAAAAGAGTGAAGGAGTGAAGGAAGAGAAGAGAGAGGAAGGAAAGTAAAGGAGAAAGTCTGAAAGAAGGTGAGTGTGGGAGTATGGCTGAGTTATAGGGAGTGAGCATGACAGAAAAGGAGTGAGAGATTAAGAGGACGGAGAGAATGAGGCTAACAGAGAGAGAATGGGGGAAGGGGAGTGCAGAACTAAGAGGCCAGAGGGAGTAACAAAAGGAATTAGTAAAGTGAAGTAAGGAGAATAAAGGAAGGGAAAAGAGTGAAGGAGCAAAAGAAGGGAAGATAGAGAAAGAAAAGTAAAGGAGAAAGTCTGAAAGAAGGTGAGTGTGGAAGTATTGCTGAGTTATAAGGTGTGAGCGTGACAGAAGAGGAGTGAGAGACTAAGGGGCAGAAAGAATGAGGCTAACAGAGAGAGAATGAAGGAAGGGGAGTGCAGAACTAAGAGGACAGAGGGAGTAAGACAAGGAGTTAGTGAAATTGAGTAAGGAAAGTAAGTGAACGGAAAAGAGTGAAGGAGCAAAAGAAGGGAAGAGAGAGGAAGGAAAGTAAAGGAGAAAGTGTGAAAGAAGGTGAGTGTGGGAGTATAGCTGAGTTATAGGGAGTGAGCATGACAGAAGAGGAGTGAGAGACTAAGAGGATGGAGACAATGAGGCTAACAGAGAGAGAATGAGGGAAGGGGAGTGTAGAACTAAGTGGACAAAGGGAGTAAGAGAAGTAGTTAGTGAAGTGGAGTAAGGAAAGTAAGGGAAGGGAAAAGAGTGAAGGAGCGAAAGAACGGAAGTGACAGAAAGGAAAGTAAAGGAGAAGGTCAGAAAGAAGGTGAGTGTGGGAGTATGGCTGAGTTATACGGAGTGAGTGTGACAGAAGAGGAGTGAGAGACTAAGGGGACGGAAAGAATGAGGCTAACAGAGAGAGAATGAGGGAAAGGGATTGTAGAACTAGGAGGGCAGAGGGAGTAAGAGAAAGAGTTAGTGAAGTGGAGTAAGATAATAATAATAATAATAATAATAAGCATTTATTAAGCGCCTGGCTGCACAAAACTGTGTGTCCCCGCGCTGACTGCAAATGCAAACCATCTAGAAGAAGAGATCGGGCGAACGGGGATTAGTTTTTGGGAAATAGGTGAGTTTTGAGTCTGGCTCTGAACCTTGTTTCAGATGGCTCCATACGTAGCTGAATTGGCAAGGCATTCCAGAGCTTGGTGGCTAAATAGCGGAAGGATTTTCCTCCCATCTTAGCTTTGATGATGCGAGGGATTTTAAACAGCATCGTGCCCGCTGATCTAAGATTTTTGATCGGCCTGTGGATGGTCATGAGGCCTCTTAGATAGCTAGGGCCTTTATTTTGGGCAATGCGATGTGTGTAGCAGAGAGTTTTGAATATTATTCTTTCTTTGACAGGGAGCCAGTGAAGCTTGGCAAGCGCATTTTTTGTCGATGCTCTGCGAGGGAGACCGAGCACCAGTCGCGCTGCAGAATTTTGTATGCATTGTAACTGGTGCAGGCTCTTTTGATTGAGACCCAGTAAGAGAACATTACCATAGTCCAGATGGGGGGGATATTAGGGCATAGACTATGGTTTTTCTCGCTTCAATCGGCAGCAGGTCAAGTACTTTGCGCAGCACTTTAAGGGTGCTGTAGCATTTACTTGTCACTTTGTTTACCTGGGCTCTACCTGAGAGATCTGGGTCAAGCATGACTCCGAGGTTCTTCACCTTCTCTGCAGGCACAGGTAGTTCTCCCAATTCGCTAGGCCACCAGGCATGTGACCAGACGGAGGGATTCTTCCCTACAATCAGTACCTCTGTTTTATCTCCGTTTAAACGGAGGCAGTTGGCGTTCATCCATGTCGCTATCCTTAGCATACAGTTTGAGAAGTTGGAGGCTAGGTCTCTACTGTCTGGCGTTATTTTGAACACTAACTGGGTGTCGTCAGCATAGCTGACAATGCCCACCCCAAATTCCTCTACAATGTGTGCCAGGGGTTCCATGTAGATGTTAAATAAGGTATGGCTCAGGCTTGAGCCCTGTGGAACCCCATGGCTAACATTGCGAGGTGATGACTTGAAGGGTGGACAGTGAAGTTGGAAAGTTCTGTCAGTGAGGTATGATTGGAATCAATTGAGAGCAGAGTCTTTAACTCCCATGTCTGAGAGCCGGGACAGCAGCGTGGTGTGCAGCACGGTATCAAATGCTGCACTTAGGTCCAATAGGACCAACGCTGCTGTCTCTCCCTCATCCACCAGTTTCCGAATCTGTTCGGTGGAGAACAGAACGGCTGATTCCGTTGAGTGGCCTGATCTAAACCCTGATTGGGAAGGGTGGAGGAGAGATTCTTTCTCCAAAAACTCCATGAGTTGGAGATTGGCCACCTTTTCTATGATCTTAGCACAGAAAGGGAGAAGTGAGATTGGTCGCAGATTTTGAAGCTGGGTAATTGGGATGTTCGGTTTCTTTTTTAGTGGTATTACCTGGGCAGATTTCCAGTTTCTCGGGACAATGCCTTCACGGAATGAGGTTGTGATCATGTTGCTTATATGATCCAGTAGTACGCTTTCCATGACCGCTTTGTACTGTTCCGGAGGGCAGGCATCCATAGGGGAGCCTGAACAAATGGTGTTTATAATTTTCATCAGTTCCTGTTTATTGGGAGTCCTGAAATTGGTAAACTGGGGTTTATGGGGGCAGACGTCTAGAGTCTCTGCCTTATTATTATCTGACCTGGTACTGCTGGTAAATGTGGCATGAATATTTTCTACCTTTTTCACGAAGAAATCGGCAATTTGATCACATATCTCGGTGGAGTAGGTGTCTTTAGTATCCAGGCGAGATAGTATGGTGATTTCTCTATAGATACCGAATAGTTCTTTGGTAGGGTTTTTGGCTTCCATAATTCTGCATTTGTAATAAAGACTCTTCTCTAATCGTACCAATGTTTGGTATTTTTTCAGCTCGGTTCTATACTTTTCTTTGAGTTCTGGGGTGTAGTCTTTCCTCCACATTCGTTCAATGGATTTGCATTGTGCTTTAGCCTTTTTCAATTTTTCAGAGAACCAGGGGGCATTTTTAGTTTGTCGAGCTGGGGGCTTGGTCGTCCAGGGAGCAATTTTGTCTAACGCTTTTGTTAGCCATGATTCAAAGTTGTCCCATACCTCCTGTAGGGAAGCGCCTGTTGCCAGGGGGTGTTCGGTAAGTTCCTGCAGCAGCATTTCAGGGGTGCATTTTTTTAAAGTTACGGCGCCTGTAAGGGGGGTTTTTCGCATGTGACTTGGTGATAATGTTTTTAGCTATTCTAAATGGCACCATACTATGGTCAGACCATATTAGTGGAACTGGTGGGGAAGTTTCAATGCCCTTACAGTTCGTAAATATGGGATCTAATAGATGCCCTTGTTGATGCGTGGGCAGGATGGATAGGAGCTTCAGATCGATATCATTGAAAGCATTCAAAAGGAGTTGCGCTTCCTTGGAGTGGCTATCCTCTAGATGGATGTTAAGGTCGCCCAGTATGATGATATTTTTATGTCTAACGGCTAATTGAGTGGCCAGTTCAATAAGTTGGCTACAGAAGGATGTTGCAGCTCCAGGAGGTCTATATATTAGTAATCCCGTAATTGTATTGGTGGTGTCTAATTTAATGGTGAATCTTCCGCATTCAGTATCCGTGATTTTTTGTTCAATTAAAGTGCACTCAAAGTCATTTTTAAAAATCATTGCCAGTCCTCCCCCCCGTTGTTTCTGGCGGTCGATTCTCAGAAGGCAATAGTTGCTCGGTATAGCCTCTAGGATCTCCGGGGAGGAGGCTTCCTCTAACCATGTTTCAGTTAGAAACACGATGTTGTGATCTCCATTTGTCAGCAGGTCGTGAATGTCAGTTTTATGCTTAGGCATAGACCTACAGTTCAGTAGTATCATGTTTAGGTGCTGAGTTTTGTTTGAGGTGGAGTTAATATTGGGAAGTAGTTGGTGGCATATATTGCATTGTGCGGGTAAAGATAACGGGTCTGTAGCATGCAAACAATGGGATGATGATGGCTTACCAAGATTCAGCAGGTATGCTTTAGTGTAATGATACTGCGGACTCTGATTGTTAAGAGGTAGCATAGGTGATTGGGAGGCAGATCTGTGGAGTCCTGCCCCGAGCCCCGTCCGGTCGCGGATGGGCGCAGACGGGCAGGACTCTGGCTTGACTCCGGCGCGCGATCGGCGCGCCCGCAATGCGCGTCCGCTGCGCGGAGCCATGGACGTATGTATTTATGACGTCGTCCGCACGACGATTCTCAGCGAGCCCTCACTAATATGGCCGCTTTAGTGTTCACCCAGTCCCTGCAGATAACGGCCCTGTAATCGGCCACACCCACCGAGAGAGTCCGAGCAAGTAGGCTGCTCTGGCTGGGGACACGGAGCGATTCTTTAGGTGTCGAGCCCCCTTCCTCCCAAAAGAAAGTATGGGCGTAGCTACGTGGCAGTAGTTGGTAATTTTAAAAAATGAGCACAAGGCAAGATCGCGTCTAGCCCTTAGCGCGAAGGGGGGGAAAGGACACACAGGGAAAATTCAACAGGTCACAATTTTAAAAATAAAGCGAGTTAAAATTGACATAACCTCCCGGCTCAAGCCTCAGGAGGGAAAGCAGCAGTCTACCGGCTTGTAGTCTGGCCTGTACTTATGACGTCGTCCGCGCGACGATTCTCAGCGAGTAAGGAAAGTAAGGAAAAGGAAAAAGAGTGAAGGAGCGAAAGAAGGGAAGGGACTGAAAGTAAAGCAAGGAGAAGGTCTGAAAGAAGGTGAGTGTGGGAGTATGGCTGAGTTATAAGGAGTGAGTGTGACAGAAGAGGAGTGAGAGACGAAGGGGACGGAAAGAATGAGGCTAACAAAGAGAGAGAATGAGGAAAGGGGAGTGTAGAACTAAGGGGACACAGGGAGTAAGAAAAGGAGTTAGTAAAGTGAAGTAAGGAGAATAAAGAAAGGGAAAAGAGTGAAGGAGCAAAAGAAGGGAAGAGAGAGAAAGAAAAGTAAAGGAGAAAGTCTGAAAGAAGGTGAGTGTGGGAGTATGGCTGTGTTATAGGGTGTGAGCGTGACAAAAGAGGAGTGACAGACTAAGGGGTCGGAGAGAATGAGGCTAACAGAGAGAGAATGAGGGAAAAGGAGTGTAGAACTAGGAGGACAGAGGGAGTAAGAGAAAGAGTTAGTATAGTGCAGTAAGGAAAGTAAGGGAAGGGAAAAGAGTGAAGGAGTGAACGAAAGGAAGAGAGAGGAAGGAAAGTAAAGGAGAAGGTCTGAAAGAAGGTGAGTGTGGGAGTGTGGCTTAGTTATAGGGTGTGAGCATGACAGAAGAGGAGTGAGAGACTGAGGGGATGGAAAGAATGAGGCTAACAGAGAGAGATTGAAGGAAGGGGAGTGTAGAACTAAGAGGACAGAGGGAGCAAGAGAAAGAGTTAGTATAGTGGAGTAAGGACAGTAAGAGAAGGAAAAAGAGTGAAGGAGTGGAAGAAGGGAAGAGAGAGGAAGGAAAGTAAAGGAGAAGGCCTGAAAGAAGGTGAGTGTGGGAGTATGGCTGAGTTATAGGGTGTGAGCGTGACAGAAGAGGAGTGAGAGACTAAGGGGACGGAAAGAATGAGGCTAACAGAGAGAGAATGAAGGAAGGGGAGTACAGAACTAAGAGGACAGAGGGAGTATGACAAGGAGTTAGTTAAGTGGAGTAAGGAAAGTAAGAGAAGGGAAAAGAGTGAAGGAGCAAAAGAAGGGAAGAGAGAGGAAGGAAAGTAAAGGAGAAAGTCTGAAAGAAGGTGAGTGTGGGAGTTTGGCTGAGTTATAGGGAGTGAGCGTGACAGAAGAGGAGTGAGAGACTAAGAGGACGGAGAGAATGAGGCTAACAGAAAGAGAATGAAGGAAGGGGAGTGTAGAACTAAGAGGACAGAGGCAGTAAGACAAGGAGTTAGTGAAGTGGAGTAAGGAAAGTAAGGGAAGGGAAAAGAGTGAAGGAGTGAAGGAAGGGAATAGAGAGGAAGGAAAGTAAAGGAGAAAGTCTGAAAGAAGGTGAGTGTGGGAGTATGGCTGAGTTATAGGGAGTGAGAGTGATAGAAGAGGAGTGAAAGACTAAGAGGACAGAGAGAATGAGGCTAACAGAGAGAGAATGAGGGAAGGGGAGTGTAGAACTAAGAGGACAGAGGAAGTAAGAGAAGGAGTTAGTGAAACGGAGTAAAGAAAGTAAGGGAAGGGAAAAGAGTGAAGGAGTGAAAGAAGGCAAGGGAAAGTAAGGAAAGTAAAGTAAAGGAGAAGGTGTGAAAGAAGGTGAGTGTGGGAGTATGGCTGAGTTATAGGGAGTGAGCGTGACAGAAGAGGAGTGAGAGACTAAGGGGACGGAAAGAATGAGGCTAACAGAGAGAGAATGAAGGAAGGGGAGTACAGAACTCCTAGGACAGAGGGAGTATGACAAGGAGTTAGTGAAGTGGAGTAAGGAAAGTAAGGGAAGGGAAAAGAGTGAAGGAGCAAAGGAGCAAAGGAAGGGAAGAGAGAAGAAGGAAAGTAAAGGAGAAAGTCTGAAAGAAGGTGAGTGTGGGAGCATGGCTGAGTTATAGGGAGTGAGCTTGACAGAAGAGGAGTGAGAGACTAAGAGGACGGAGAGAAGGAGGCTAACAGAGAGAGAATGAGGGAAGGGGAGTGCAGAACTAAGAGGACAGAGGGAGTAAGACAAGGAGTTAGTAAAGTGGAGTAAGGAAAGTAAGGGAAGGGAAAAGAGTGAAGGAGTGAATGAAGGGAAGAGAGAGGAAGGAAAGTAAAGGAGAAAGTCTGAAAGAAGGTGAGTGTGGGAGTATGGCTGAGTTATAGGGAGTGAGCGTGACAGAAGAGGAGTGAGAGACTAAGACGACGGAGAGAATGAGGCTAACAGAGAGAGAATGAGGGAAGGGGAGTGCAGAACTAAGAGGACAGAGGGAGTAAGAGAAGGAGTTAGTGAAGTGGAGTAAGGAAAGTTTGAGAAGGGAAAAGAGTGAAGGAGCAAAAGAAGGGAAGGGACAGAAAGGAAAGTAAAGGAGAAGGTCTGAAAGAAGGTGAGTGTGGGAGTATGGCTGAGTTATACGGAGTGAGTGTGACAGAAGAGGAGTGAGAGACTAAGGGGACGGAAAGAATGAGGCTAACAGATAGAGAATGAAGGAAGGGGAGTGCAGAACTAAGAAGACAGAGGGAGTAAGACAAGGAGTTAGTAAAGTGGAGTAAGGAAAGTAAGGGAAGGGAAAAGAGTGAAGGAGTGAATGAAGGGAAGAGAGAGGAAGGAAAGTAAAGGAGAAAGTCTGAAAGAAGGTGAGTGTGGGAGTATGGCTGAGTTATAGGGAGTGAGCGTGACAGAAGAGGAGTGAGAGACTAAGACGACGGAGAGAATGAGGCTAACAGAGAGAGAATGAGGGAAGGGGAGTGCAGAACTAAGAGGACAGAGGGAGTAACAAAAGGAATTAGTAAAGTGAAGTAAGGAGAATAAAGGAAGGGAAAAGAGTGAAGGAGCAAAAGAAGGGAAGAGAGAGAAAGAAAAGTAAAGGAGAAAGTCTGAAAGAAGGTGAGTGTGGGAGTATGGCTGAGTTATAGGGAGTGAGCATGACAGAAGAGGAGTGAGAGACTAAGAGGACGGAGAGAATGAGGCTAACAGAGAGAGAATGAGGGAAAGGGAGTGTAGAACTAGGAGGACTGAGGGAGTAAGAGAAAGAGTTAGTGAAGTAGAGTAAGGAAAGTAAGGAAAAGGAAAAAGAGTGAAGGAGCGAAAGAAGGGAAGGGACTGAAAGGAAAGTAAAGGAGAAGGTCTGGAAGAAGGTGAGTGTGGGAGTGTGGCTGAGTTATAAGGAGTGAGTGTGACAGAAGAGGAGTGAGAGACTAAGGGGCCGGAAAGAATGAGGCTAACAGGGAGAGAATGAGGGAAGGGGAGTCTAGAACTAAGGGGACACAGGGAGTAAGAAAAGGAGTTAGTAAAGTGAAGTAAGGAGAATAAAGAAAGGGAAAAGAGTGAAGGAGCAAAAGAAGGGAAGAGAGAGAAAGAAAAGTAAAGGAGAAAGTCTGAAAGAAGGTGAGTGTGGGAGTATGGCTGAGTTATAGGGTGTGAGCGTGACAGAAGAGGAGTGACAGACTAAGGGGTCGGAGAGAATGAGGCTAACAGAGAGAGAATGAGGGAAAGGGAGTGTAGAACTAGGAGGACAGAGGGAGCAAGAGAAAGAGTTAGTATAGTGTAGCAAGGACAGTAAGGGAAGGGAAAAGAGTGAAGGAGTGAACGAAAGGAAGAGAGAGGATGGAAAGTAAAGGAGAAGGTCTGAAAGAAGGTGAGTGTGGGAGTGTGGCTGAGTTATAGGGTGTGAGCATGACAGAAGAGGAGTGAGAGATTAAGGGGACGGAAAGAATGAGGCTAACAGAGAGAGATTGAAGGAAGGGGAGTGTAGAACTAAGAGGACAGAGGGAGCAAGAGAAAGAGTTAGTATAGTGAAGTAAGGACAGTAAGAGAAGGGAAAAGAGTGAAGGAGTGAAAGAAGGGAAGAGAGAGGAAGGAAAGTAAAGGAGAAGGTCTGAAAGAAGGTGAGTGTGGGAGTATGGCTGAGTTATAGGGTGTGAGCGTGACAGAAGAGGAGTGAGAGACTAAGGGGACGGAAAGAATGAGGCTAACAGAGAGAGAATGAAGGAAGGGGAGTGCAGAACTAAGAGGACAGAGGGAGTAAGACAAGGAGTTAGTGAAGTGGAGTAAGGAAAGAAAGGGAAGGGAAAAGACTGAAGGAGCGAAGGAAGGGAAGAGAGAGGAAGGAAAGTAAAGGAGAAAGTCTGAAAGAAGGTGAGAAGGTGGGAGTATGGCTGAGTTATAGGGAGTGAGCGTGACAGAAGAGGAGTGAGAGACTAAGAGGACGGAGAGAATGAGGCTAACAGAGAGAGAATGAGGAAAGGGGAATGTTGAACTAAGAGGACAGAGGGAGTAAGAGAAGGAGTTAGTGAAGTGGAGTAAGGAAAGTAAGGGAAGGGAAAAGAGTGAAGGAGTGAAGGAAGGGAAGAGAGAGGAAGGAAGGTAAAGGAGAAAGTCTGAAAGAAGGTGAGTGTGGGAGTATGGCTGAGTTATAGGGAATGAGCATGACAGAAGAGGAGTGAGAGACTAAGGGGACGGAAAGAATGAGGCTAACAGAGAGAGAATGAAGGAAGGGGAGTACAGACCTAAGAGGACAGAGGGAGTATGACAAGGAGTTAGTGAAGTGGAGTAAGGAAAGTAAGGGAAGGGAAAAGAGTGAAGGAGTGAAGGAAGGGAAGAGAAAGGAAGGAAAGTAAAGGAGAAAGTCTGAAAGAAGGTGAGTGTGGGAGTATGGCTGAGTTATAGGGAGTAAGCGTGATAGAAGAGGAGTGAGAGACTAAGAGGATGGAGAGAATGAGGCTAACAGAGAGACAATGAGGGAAGGGGAGTGTAGAACTAAGAGGACAGAGGGAGTAAGAGAAGGAGTTAGTGAAGTGAAGTAAGGAAAGTAAGGGAAGGGAAAAGAGTGATGGAGCAAAAGAAGGGAAGGGACAGTAAGGTAAGTAAAGTAAAGGAGAAGGTCTGAAAGAAGCTGAGTGTGGGAGTATGGCTGAGTTATACGGAGTGAGTGTGACAGAAGAGGAGTGAGAGACTAAGAGGACGGAGAGAATGAGGCTAAAAGAGAGAGAATGAGGGAAGGGGAGTGTAGAACTAAGAGGACAGAGGGAGTAAGAGAAGGAGTTAGTGAAGTGGAGTAAGGAAAGTAAGGGAAGGGAAAAGAGTGAAGGAGTGAAAGAAGGGAAGGGACAGTAAGTAAGGTAAAGGAGAAGGTCTGAAAGAAGGTGAGTGTGGGATTATTGCTGAGTGATACGGAGTGAGTGTGACAGAAGAGGAGTGAGAGACTGAGGGGACGGAACGAATAAGGGTAACCGAGAGAGAATGAGGGAAGGGGAGTGTAGAACTAAGAGGACACAGGGAGTAAGAAAAGGAGTTAGTAAAGTGAAGTAAGGAGAATAAAGGAAGGTAAAAGAGTGAAGGAGCAAACGGAGAAAGTCTGAAAGAAGGTGAGTGCGGGAGTATGGCTGAGTAATAGAGTGTGAGCGTGACAGAAGAGGAGTGAGAGACTAAGGGGACGGAAAGAATGAGGCTAACAGAGAGAGAATGAAGGAAGGGGAGTACAGAACTAAGAGGACAGAGGGAGTATGACAAGGAGTTAGTAAAGTGGAGTAAGGAAAGTAAGGGAAGGGAAAAGAGTGAAGGAGCAAAAGAAGGGAAGAGAGAGAAAGAAAAGTAAAGGAGAAAGTCTGAAAGAAGGTGAGTGTGGGAGTATGGCTGAGTTATAGGGAGTGAGCATGACAGAAGAGGAGTGAGAGACTAAGAGGACGGAGAGAATGAGGCTAACAGAGAGAGAATGAGGGAAAGGGAGTGTAGAACTAGGAGGACTGAGGGAGTAAGAGAAAGAGTTAGTGAAGTAGAGTAAGGAAAGTAAGGAAAAGGAAAAAGAGTGAAGGAGCGAAAGAAGGGAAGGGACTGAAAGGAAAGTAAAGGAGAAGGTCTGGAAGAAGGTGAGTGTGGGAGTGTGGCTGAGTTATAAGGAGTGAGTGTGACAGAAGAGGAGTGAGAGACTAAGGGGCCGGAAAGAATGAGGCTAACAGGGAGAGAATGAGGGAAGGGGAGACTAGAACTAAGGGGACACAGGGAGTAAGAAAAGGAGTTAGTAAAGTGAAGTAAGGAGAATAAAGAAAGGGAAAAGAGTGAAGGAGCAAAAGAAGGGAAGAGAGAGAAAGAAAAGTAAAGGAGAAAGTCTGAAAGAAGGTGAGTGTGGGAGTATGGCTGAGTTATAGGGTGTGAGCGTGACAGAAGAGGAGTGACAGACTAAGGGGTCGGAGAGAATGAGGCTAACAGAGAGAGAATGAGGGAAAGGGAGTGTAGAACTAGGAGGACAGAGGGAGCAAGAGAAAGAGTTAGTATAGTGTAGCAAGGACAGTAAGGGAAGGGAAAAGAGTGAAGGAGTGAACGAAAGGAAGAGAGAGGAAGGAAAGTAAAGGAGAAGGTCTGAAAGAAGGTGAGTGTGGGAGTGTGGCTGAGTTATAGGGTGTGAGCATGACAGAAGAGGAGTGAGAGATTAAGGGGACGGAAAGAATGAGGCTAACAGAGAGAGATTGAAGGAAGGGGAGTGTAGAACTAAGAGGACAGAGGGAGCAAGAGAAAGAGTTAGTATAGTGAAGTAAGGACAGTAAGAGAAGGGAAAAGAGTGAAGGAGTGAAAGAAGGGAAGAGAGAGGAAGGAAAGTAAAGGAGAAGGTCTGAAAGAAGGTGAGTGTGGGAGTATGGCTGAGTTATAGGGTGTGAGCGTGACAGAAGAGGAGTGAGAGACTGAGGGGACGGAAAGAATGAGGCTAACAGAGAGAGAATGAAGGAAGGGGAGTGCAGAACTAAGAGGACAGAGGGAGTAAGACAAGGAGTTAGTGAAGTGGAGTAAGGAAAGAAAGGGAAGGGAAAAGACTGAAGGAGCGAAGGAAGGGAAGAGAGAGGAAGGAAAGTAAAGGAGAAAGTCTGAAAGAAGGTGAGAAGGTGGGAGTATGGCTGAGTTATAGGGAGTGAGCGTGACAGAAGAGGAGTGAGAGACTAAGAGGACGGAGAGAATGAGGCTAACAGAGAGAGAATGAGGAAAGGGGAATGTTGAACTAAGAGGACAGAGGGAGTAAGAGAAGGAGTTAGTGAAGTGGAGTAAGGAAAGTAAGGGAAGGGAAAAGAGTGAAGGAGTGAAGGAAGGGAAGAGAGAGGAAGGAAGGTAAAGGAGAAAGTCTGAAAGAAGGTGAGTGTGGGAGTATGGCTGAGTTATAGGGAATGAGCATGACAGAAGAGGAGTGAGAGACTAAGGGGACGGAAAGAATGAGGCTAACAGAGAGAGAATGAAGGAAGGGGAGTACAGACCTAAGAGGACAGAGGGAGTATGACAAGGAGTTAGTGAAGTGGAGTAAGGAAAGTAAGGGAAGGGAAAAGAGTGAAGGAGTGAAGGAAGGGAAGAGAAAGGAAGGAAAGTAAAGGAAAAAGTCTGAAAGAAGGTGAGTGTGGGAGTATGGCTGAGTTATAGGGAGTAAGCGTGATAGAAGAGGAGTGAGAGACTAAGAGGATGGAGAGAATGAGGCTAACAGAGAGAGAATGAGGGAAGGGGAGTGTAGAACTAAGAGGACAGAGGGAGTAAGAGAAGGAGTTAGTGAAGTGAAGTAAGGAAAGTAAGGGAAGGGAAAAGAGTGATGGAGCAAAAGAAGGGAAGGGACAGTAAGGTAAGTAAAGTAAAGGAGAAGGTCTGAAAGAAGCTGAGTGTGGGGGTATGGCTGAGTTATACGGAGTGAGTGTGACAGAAGAGGAGTGAGAGACTAAGAGGACGGAGAGAATGAGGCTAAAAGAGAGAGAATGAGGGAAGGGGAGTGTAGAACTAAGAGGACAGAGGGAGTAAGAGAAGGAGTTAGTGAAGTGGAGTAAGGAAAGTAAGGGAAGGGAAAAGAGTGAAGGAGTGAAAGAAGGGAAGGGACAGTAAGTAAGGTAAAGGAGAAGGTCTGAAAGAAGGTGAGTGTGGGATTATTGCTGAGTGATACGGAGTGAGTGTGACAGAAGAGGAGTGAGAGACTGAGGGGACGGAACGAATAAGGGTAACCGAGAGAGAATGAGGGAAGGGGAGTGTAGAACTAAGAGGACACAGGGAGTAAGAAAAGGAGTTAGTAAAGTGAAGTAAGGAGAATAAAGGAAGGTAAAAGAGTGAAGGAGCAAACGGAGAAAGTCTGAAAGAAGGTGAGTGCGGGAGTATGGCTGAGTAATAGAGTGTGAGCGTGACAGAAGAGGAGTGAGAGACTAAGGGGACGGAAAGAATGAGGCTAACAGAGAGAGAATGAAGGAAGGGGAGTACAGAACTAAGAGGACAGAGGGAGTATGACAAGGAGTTAGTATGTTATGTTATGTTATGTTATTAACTTTTGTATAGCGCGCAGATGCCGCAGCCAAGAGGCGTCCCGGCGCTTTTGGAGATGGAAGACATAACACAACAGTAATGACCAAAGCACAGTGCTATACAGCAGAAAATAAGTGGGTTTTTAATTGTTTCCTGAACTGCAACAAGTCATGGATGGAACGAAGTGAAGCAGGCAAAGAGTTCCATAGTGAAGCCGCCATCACCGAGAAAGAGCGTCCACCCATTCTGGACTTTTTAAAACGAGGAACAATGTAATGTAATGTAGTAAAGTGGAGTAAGGAAAGTAAGGGAAGGGAAAAGAGTGAAGGAGCAAAAGAAGGGAAGAGAGAGGAAGGAAAGTAAAGGAGAAAGTCTGAAAGAAGGTGAGTGTGGGAGTATGGCTGAGTTATAAGGAGTGAGCGTGACAGAAGAGGAGTGAGAGACTAAGAGGACGGAGAGAATGAGGCTAACAGAAAGAGAATGAAGGAAGGGGAGTGTAGAACTAAGAGGACAGAGGCAATAAGACAAGGAGTTAGTGAAGTGGAGTAAGGAAAGTAAGGGAAGGGAAAAGAGTGAAGGAGTGAAGGAAGGGAAGAGAGAGGAAGGAAAGTAAAGGAGAAAGTCTGAAAGAAGGTGAGTGTGGGAGTATGGCTGAGTTATAGGGAGTGAGAGTGATAGAAGAGGAGTGATAGACTAAGAGGACGGAGAGAATGAGGCTAACAGAGAGAGAATGAGGGAAGGGGAGTGTAGAACTAAGAGGACAGAGGGAGTAAGAGAAGGAGTTAGTGAAGTGGAGTAAAGAAAGTAAGGGAAGGGAAAAGAGTGAAGGAGCGAAAGAAGGGAAGGGACAAAAAGTAAAGTAAAGGAGAAGGTCTGAAAGATGGTGAGTGTGGGATTATGGCTGAGTTATACTGAGTGAGTGTGACAGAAGAGGAGTGAGAGACTAAGGGGACGGAAAGAATGAGGCTAACACAAAGAGACTGAGGGAAGGGGAGTGTAGAACTGAGAGGACACAGGGACTAAGAAAAGGAGTTAGTAAAGTGAAGTAAGGAGAATAAAGGAAGGGAAAAGAGTGAAGGAGCAAAAAGAGAAAGTCTGAAAGAAGGTGAGTGTGGGAGTATGGCTGAGTTATAGGGTGTGAGCGTGACAGAAGAGGAGTGAGAGACTAAGGGGACGGAAGGAATGCGGCTATGAGAGAGAGAATGAAGGAAGGGGAGTGCAGAACTAATAGGACAGAGGGAGTAAGAGAAGGAGTTAGTGAAGTGGAGTAGGAAAGTAAGGGAAGGGAAAAGAGTGAAGGAGCGAAAGAAGGGAAGGGACAGTAAGGAAAGTAAAGTAAAGGAGAAGGTCTGAAAAAAGGTGAGTGTGGGAGTATGGCTGAGTTATACGGAGTGAGTGTGACAGAAGTGGAGTGAGAGACTAAGGGGACGGAAAGAATGAGGCTAACAGAGGGAGAAAGAGGGAAGGGGAGTGCAGAACTAAGAGGACAGAGGGAGTAACAAAAGGAGTTAGTAAAGTGAAGTAAGGAGAATAAAGGAAGGGAAAAGAGTGAAGGAGCAAAGGGGCGAAAGTCTGAAAGAAGGGGAGTGTGGGAGTATGGCTGAGTAATAGGGTGTGAGCGTGACAGAAGAGGAGTGAGAGACTAAGGGGACGGAAAGAATGAGGCTAACAGAGAGAGAATGAAGGAAGGGGAGTACAGAACTCAGAGGACAGAGGGAGTATGACAAGGAGTTAGTGAAGTGGAGTAAGGAAAGTAAGGGAAGGGAAAAGAGTGAAGGAGCAAAAGAAGGGAAGAGAGAGAAAGGAAAGTAAAGGAGAAAGTCTGAAAGAAGGTGAGTGTGGGAGTATGGCTGAGTTATACGGAGTGAGCGTGACAGAAGAGGAGTGAGAGACTAAGAGGACGGAGAGAATGAGGCTAACAGAAAGAGAATGAAGGAAGGGGAGTGTAGAACTAAGAGGACAGAGGCAATAAGACAAGGAGTTAGTGAAGTGGAGTAAGGAAAGTGAGGGAAGGGAAAAGAGTGAAGGAGTGAAGGAAGGGAAGAGAGAGGAAGGAAAGTAAAGGAGAAAGTCTGAAAGAAGGTGAGTGTGGGAGTATGGCTGAGTTATAGGGAGTGAGCGTGATAGAAGAGGAGTGAGAGACTAAGAGGACGGAGAGAATGAGGCTAACAGAGAGAGAATGAGGGAAGGGGAGTGTAGAACTAAGAGGACAGAGGGAGTAAGAGAAGGAGTTAGTGAAGTGGAGTAAGGAATGTAAGGGAAGGGAAAAGAGTGATGGAGCGAAAGAAGGGAAAGGACTGTAAGGAAAGTAAAGTAAAGGAGAAGGTCTGAAAGAAGGTGAGTGTGGGAGTATGGCTGAGTTATACGGAGTGAGTGTGACAGAAGAGGAGTGAGAGACTAAGGGGACGGCAAGAATGAGGCTAACAGAGAGAGAATGAAGGAAGGGGAGTACAGCACTAAGAGGACAGAGGGAGTATGACAAGGATTTAGTGTAGTGGAGTAAGGAAAGTAAGGGAAGGGAAAAGAGTGAAGGAGCGAAGGAAGGGAAGAGAGAAGAAGGAAAGTAAAGGAGAAAGTCTGAAAGAAGGTGAGGTGGGAGTATGGCTGAGTTATAGGGAGTGAGCGTGACAGAAGAATAGTGAGAGACTATGGGGACGGAAATAATGAGGCTAACAGAGAGAGAATGAAGGAAGGGAAGTACAGAACTAAGAGGACAGAGGGAGTATGAAAAGAAGTTAGTGAAGTGGAGTAAGGAAAGTAAGGGAAGGGAAAAGAGTGAAGGAGCAAAAGAAGGGAAGAGAGAGGAAGGAAAGTAAAGGAGAAAGTCTGAAAGAAGGTGAGTGTGGGAGTATGGCTGAGTTATAAGGAGTGAGTGTGACAGAAGAGGAGTGAGAGACTAAGGGGCCGGAAAGAATGAGGCTAACAGAGAGAGAATGAGGGAAGGGGAGTCTAGAACTAAGGGGACACAGGGAGTAAGAAAAGGAGTTAGTAAAGTGAAGTTAGGAGAATAAAGAAAGGGAAAAAAGTGAAGGAGCAAAAGAAGGGAAGAGAGAGAAAGAAAAGTAAAGTAGAAAGTCTGAAAGAAGGTGAGTGTGGGAGTACGGCTGAGTTATAGGGTGTGAGCGTGACAGAAGAGGAGTGACAGACTAAGGGGTCGGAGAGAATGAGGCTAACAGAGAGAGAATGAGGGAAAGGGAGTGTAGAACTAGGAGGACAGAGGGAGCAAGAGAAAGAGTTAGTATAGTGTAGCAAGGACAGTAAGGGAAGGGAAAAGAGTGAAGGAGTGAACAAAAGGAAGAGAGAGGAAGGAAAGTAAAAGAGAAGGTCTGAAAGAAGGTGAGTGTGGGAGTGTGGCTGAGTTATAGGGTGTGAGCATGACAGAAGAGGAGTGAGAGATTAAGGGGACAGAAAGAATGAAGCTAACAGAGAGAGATTGAAGGAAAGGGAGTGTAGAACTAAGAGGACAGAGGGAGCAAGAGAAAGAGTTAGTATAGTGGAGTAAGGACAGTAAGAGAAGGGAAAAGAGTGAAGGAGTGAAAGAAGGGAAAAGAGAGGAAGGAAAGTAAAGGAGAAGGTCTGAAAGAAGGTGAGTGTGGGAGTATGGCTGAGTTATAGGGTGTGAGCGTGACAGAAGAGGAGTGAGAGACTAAGGGGACGGAAAGAACGAGGCTAACAGAGAGAGAATGAAGGAAGGGGAGTGCATAACTAAGAGGACAGAGGGAGTAAGACAAGGAGTTAGTGAAGTGGAGTAAGGAAAGAAAGGGAAGGGAAAAGACTGAAGGAGCGAAGGAAGGGAAGAGAGAGGAAGGAAAGTAAAGGAGAAAGTCTGAAAGAAGGTGAGAAGGTGGGAGTATGGCTGAGTTATAGGGAGTGAGCGTGACAGAAGAGGAGTGAGAGACTAAGAGGACGGAGAGAATGAGGCTAACAGAGAGAGAATGAGGAAAGGGGAATGTAGAACTAAGAGGACAGAGGGAGTAAGAGAAGGAGTTAGTGAAGTGGAGTAAGGAAAGTAAGGGAAGGGAAAAGAGTGAAGGAGTGAAGGAAGGGAAGAGAGAGGAAGGAAGGTAAAGGAGAAAGTCTGAAAGAAGGTGAGTGTGGGAGTATGGCTGAGTTATAGGGAATGAGCATGACAGAAGAGGAGTGAGAGACTAAGGGGACGGAAAGAATGAGGCTAACAGAGAGAGAATGAAGGAAGGGGAGTACAGACCTAAGAGGACAGAGGGAGTATGACAAGGAGTTAGTGAAGTGGAGTAAGGAAAGTAAGGGAAGGAAAAAGAGTGAAGGAGTGAAGGAAGGGAAGAGAGGGAAAGAAAAGTAAAGTAGAAAGTCTGAAAGAAGGTGAGTGTGGGAGTATGGCTGAGTTATAGGGTGTGAGCGTGACAGAAGAGGAGTGACAGACTAAGGGGTCGGAGAGAATGAGGCTAACAGAGAGAGAATGAGGGAAAGGGAGTGTAGAACTAGAAGGACAGAGGGAGCAAGAGAAAGAGTTAGTATAGTGTAGCAAGGACAGTAAGGGAAGGGAAAAGAGTGAAGGAGTGAACGAAAGGAAGAGAGAGGAAGGAAAGTAAAAGAGAAGGTCTGAAAGAAGGTGAGTGTGGGAGTGTGGCTGAGTTATAGGGTGTGAGCATGACAGAAGAGGAGTGAGAGATTAAGGGGACGGAAAGAATGAGGCTAACAGAGAGAGATTGAAGGAAGGGGAGTGTAGAACTAAGAGGACAGAGGGAGCAAGAGAAAGAGTTAGTATAGTGGAGTAAGGACAGTAAGAGAAGGGAAAAGAGTGAAGGAGTGAAAGAAGGGAAAAGAGTAGAAGGAAAGTAAAGGAGAAGGTCTGAAAGAAGGTGAGTGTGGGAGTATGGCTGAGTTATAGGGTGTGAGCGTGACAGAAGAGGAGTGAGAGACTAAGGGGACGGAAAGAATGAGGCTAACAGAGAGAGAATGAAGGAAGGGGAATGCAGAACTAAGATGACAGAGGGAGTAAGACAAGGAGTTAGTGAAGTGGAGTAAGGAAAGAAAGGGAAGGGAAAAGACTGAAGGAGCGAAGGAAGGGAAGAGAGAGGAAGGAAAGTAAAGGAGAAAGTCTGAAAGAATGTGAGAAGGTGGGAGTATGGCTGAGTTATAGGGAGTGAGCGTGACAGAAGAGGAGTGAGAGACTAAGAGGACGGAGAGAATGAGGCTAACAGAGAGAGAATGAGGAAAGGGGAATGTAGAACTAAGAGGACAGAGGGAGTAAGAGAAGGAGTTAGTGAAGTGGAGTAAGGAAAGTAAGGGAAGGGAAAAGAGTGAAGGAGTGAAGGAAGGGAAGAGAGAGGAAGGAAGGTAAAGGAGAAAGTCTGAAAGAAGGTGAGTGTGGGAGTATGGCTGAGTTATAGGGAATGAGCATGACAGAAGAGGAGTGAGAGACTAAGGGGACGGAAAGAATGAGGCTAACAGAGAGAGAATGAAGGAAGGGGAGTACAGACCTAAGAGGACAGAGGGAGTATGACAAGGAGTTAGTGAAGTGGAGTAAGGAAAGTAAGGGAAGGGAAAAGAGTGAAGGAGTGAAGGAAGGGAAGAGAAAGGAAGGAAAGTAAAGGAGAAAGTCTGAAAGAAGGTGAGTGTGGGAGTATGGCTGAGTTATAGGGAGTAAGCGTGATAGAAGAGGAGTGAGAGACTAAGAGGATGGAGAGAATGAGGCTAACAGAGAGAGAATGAGGGAAGGGGAGTGTAGAACTAAGAGGACAGAGGGAGTAAGAGAAGGAGTTAGTGAAGTGAAGTAAGGAAAGTAAGGGAAGGGAAAAGAGTGATGGAGCAAAAGAAGGGAAGGGACAGTAAGGTAAGTAAAGTAAAGGAGAAGGTCTGAAAGAAGCTGAGTGTGGGAGTATGGCTGAGTTATACGGAGTGAGTGTGACAGAAGAGGAGTGAGAGACTAAGAGGACGGAGAGAATGAGGCTAACAGAGAGAGAATGAGGGAAGGGGAGTGTAGAACTAAGAGGACAGAGGAAGTAAGAGAAGGAGTTAGTGAAGTGGAGTAAGGAAAGTAAGGGAAGGGAAAAAAGCGAAGGAGTGAAAGAAGGGAAGGGACAGAAAGTAAGGTAAAGGAGAAGGTCTGAAAGAAGGTGAGTGTGGGATTATTGCTGAGTGATACGGAGTGAGTGTGACAGAAGAGGAGTGAGAGACTAAGGGGACGGAAAGAATAAGGGTAACCGAGAGAGAATGAGGGAAGGGGAGTGTAGAACTAAGAGGACACAGGGAGTAAGAAAAGGAGTTAGTAAAGTGAAGTAAGGAGAATAAAGGAAGGGAAAAGAGTGAAGGAGCAAACGGAGAAAGTCTGAAAGAAGGTGAGTGTGGGAGTATGGCTGAGTAATAGGGTGTGAGCGTGACAGAAGAGGAGTGAGAGACTAAGGGGACGGAAAGAATGAGGCTAACAGAGAGAGAATGAAGGAAGGGGAGTACAGAACTAAGAGGACAGAGGGAGTATGACAAGGAGTTAGTGAAGTGGAGTAAGGAAAGTAAGGGAAGGGAAAAGAGTGAAGGAGCAAAAGAAGGGAAGAGAGAGGAAGGAAAGTAAAGGAGAAAGTCTGAAAGAAGGTGAGTGTGGGAGTTTGGCTGAGTTATAAGGAGTGAGCGTGACAGAAGAGGAGTGAGAGGCTAAGAGGACGGAGAGAATGAGGCTAACAGAGAGAGAATGAAGGAAGGGGAGTACAGAACTAAGAGGACAGAGGGAGTATGACAAGGAGTTAGTGAAGTGGAGTAAGGAAAGTAAGGGAAGGGAAAAGAGTGAAGGAGCAAAAGAAGGGAAGAGAGAGGAAGGAAAGTAAAGGAGAAAGTCTGAAAGAAGGTGAGTGTGGGAGTATGGCTGAGTTATAGGGAGTGAGAGTGATAGAAGAGGAGTGAAAGACTAAGAGGACGGAGAGAATGAGGCTAACAGAGAGAGAATGAGGGAAGGGGAGTGTAGAACTAAGAGGACAGAGGGAGTAAGAGAAGGAGTTAGTGAAGTGGAGTAAAGAAAGTAAGGGAAGGGAAAAGAGTGAAGGAGCGAAAGAAGGGAAGGGAAAGTAAGGAAAGTAAAGTAAAGGAGAAGGTCTGAAAGAAGGTGAGTGTGGGAGTTTGGCTGAGTTATAGGGAGTGAGCGTGACAGAAGAGGAGTGCGAGACTAAGAGGACGGAAAGAATGAGGCTAACAGAGAGAGAATGAAGGAAGGGGAGTACAGAACTCCTAGGACAGAGGGAGTATGACAAGGAGTTAGTGAATTGGAGTAAGGAAAGTAAGGGAAGGGAAAAGAGTGAAGGAGCAAAGGAGCAAAGGAAGGGAAGAGAGAAGAAGGAAAGTAAAGGAGAAAGTCTGAAAGAAGGTGAGTGTGGGAGCATGGCTGAGTTATAGGGAGTGAGCTTGACAGAAGAGGAGTGAGAGACTAAGAGGACGGAGAGAATGAGGCTAACAGAGAGAGAATGAGGGAAGGGGAGTGTAGAACTAAGAGGACAGAGGGAGTAAGAGAAGGAGTTAGTGAAGTGGAGTAAGGAAAGTAAGGGAAGGGAAAAGAGTGAAGGAGCGAAAGAAGGGAAGGGACAAAAAGTAAAGTAAAGGAGAAGGTCTGAAAGATGGTGAGTGTGGGATTATGGCTGAGTTATACGGAGTGAGTGTGACAGAAGAGGAGTGAGAGACTAAGGGGACGGAAAGAATGAGGCTAACAGAAAGAGAATGAGGGAAGGGGAGTGTAGAACTGAGAGGACAAAGGGACTAAGAAAAGGAGTTAGTAAAGTGAAGTAAGGAGAATAAAGGAAGGGGAAAGAGTGAAGGAGCAAAAGGAGAAAGTATGAAAGAAGGTGAGTGTGGGAGTATGGCTGAGTTATAGGGTGTGAGCGTGACAGAAGAGGAGTGAGAGACTAAGGGGACGGAAGGAATGAGGCTAAGAGAGAGAGAATGAAGGAAGGGGAGTGCAGAACTAAGAGGACAGAGGGAGTAAGAGTAGGAGTTAGTGAAGTGGAGTAAGGAAAGTAAGGGAAGGGAAAAGAGTGAAGGAGCAAAAGAAGGGAGGGACAGTAAGGAAAGTAAAGTAAAGGAGAAGGTCTGAAAAAAGGTGAGTGTGGGAGTATGGCTGAGTTATACGGAGTGAGTGTGACAGAAGTGGAGTGAGAGACTAAGGGGACGGAAAGAATGAGGCTAACAGAGGGAGAAAGAGGGAAGGGGAGTGCAGAACTAAGAGGACAGAGGGAGTAACAAAAGGAGTTAGTAAAGTGAAGTAAGGAGAATAAAGGAAGGGAAAAGAGTGAAGGAGCAAAGGGAGAAAGTCTGAAAGAAGGTGAGTGTGGGAGTATGGCTGAGTAATAGGGTGTGAGCGTGACAGAAGAGGAGTGAGAGACTAAGGGGACGGAAAGAATGAGGCTAACAGAGAGAGAATGAAGGAAGGGGAGTACAGAACTAAGAGGACAGAGGGAGTATGACAATGAGTTAGTGAAGTGGAGTAAGGAAAGTAAGGGAAGGGAAAAGAGTGAAGGAGCAAAAGAAGGGAAGAGAGAGGAAGGAAAGTAAAGGAGAAAGTCTGAAAGAAGGTGAGTGTGGGAGTATGGCTGAGTTATAAGGAGTGAGCGTGACAGAAGAGGTGTGAGAGACTAAGAGGACGGAGAGGATGAGGCTAACAGAAAGAGAATGAAGGAAGGGGAGTGTAGAACTAAGAGGACAGAGGCAATAAGACAAGGAGTTAGTGAAGTGGAGTAAGGAAAGTAAGGGAAGGGAAAAGAGTGAAGGAGTGAAAGAAGGGAAGGGAAAGTAAGGAAAGTAAAGTAAAGGAGAAGGTCTGAAAGAAGGTGAGTGCGGGAGTATGGCTGAGTTATAGGGAGTGAAAGTGATAGAAGAGGAGTGAAAGACTAAGAGGACGGAGAGAATGTGGCTAACAGAGAGAGAATGAGGGAAGGGGAGTATAGAACTAAGAGGACAGAGGGAGTAAGAGAAGGAGTTAGTGAAGTGGAGTAAAGAAAGTAAGGGAAGGGAAAAGAGTGAAGGAGCGAAAGAAGGGAAGGGAAAGTAAGGAAAGTAAAGTAAAGGAGAAGGTCTGAAAGAAGGTGAGTGTGGGAGTATGGCTGAGTTATAGGGAGTGAGCGTGACAGAAGAGGAGTGAGAGACTAAGGGGACGGAAAGAATGAGGCTAACAGAGAGAGGATGAAGGAAGGGGAGTACAGAACTCCTAGGACAGAGGGAGTATGACAAGGAGTTAGTGAAGTGGAGTAAGGAAAGTAAGGGAAGGGAAAAGAGTGAAGGAGCAAAGGAGCAAAGGAAGGGAAGAGAGAAGAAGGAAAGTAAAGGAGAAAGTCTGAAAGAAGGTGAGTGTGGGAGCATGGCTGAGTTATAGGGAGTGAGCTTGACAGAAGAGGAGTGAGAGACTAAGAGGACGGAGAGAAGGAGGCTAACAGAGAGAGAATGAGGGAAGGGGAGTGTAGAACTAAGAGGACAGAGGGAGTAAGAGAAGGAGTTAGTGAAGTGGAGTAAGGAAAGTAAGGGAAGGGAAAAGAGTGAAGGAGCGAAAGAAGGGAACGGACAAAAAGTAAAGTAAAGGAGAAGGTCTGAAAGATGGTGAGTGTGGGATTATGGCTGAGTTATACGGAGTGAGTGTGACAGAAGAGGAGTGAGAGACTAAGGGGACGGAAAGAATGAGGCTAACAGAAAGAGAATGAGGGAAGGGGAGTGTAGAACTGAGAGGACACAGGGACTAAGAAAAGGAGTTAGTAAAGTGAAGTAAGGAGAATAAAGGAAGGGAAAAGAGTGAAGGAGCAAAAGGAGAAAGTCTGAAAGAAGGTGAGTGTGGGAGTATGGCTGAGTTATAGGGTGTGAGCGTGACAGAAGAGGAGTGAGAGACTAAGGGGACGGAAGGAATGAGGCTAAGAGAGAGAGAATGAAGGAAGGGGAGTGCAGAACTAAGAGGACAGAGGGAGTAAGAGAAGGAGTTAGTGAAGTGGAGTAAGGAAAGTAAGGGAAGGGAAAAGAGTGAAGGAGCGAAAGAAGGGAGGGACAGTAAGGAAAGTAAAGTAAAGGAGAAGGTCTGAAAAAAGGTGAGTGTGGGAGTATGGCTGAGTTATACGGAGTGAGTGTGACAGAAGTGGAGTGAGAGACTAAGGGGACGGAAAGAATGAGGCTAACAGAGGGAGAAAGAGGGAAGGGGAGTGCAGAACTAAGAGGACAGAGGGAGTAACAAAAGGAGTTAGTAAAGTGAAGTAAGGAGAATAAAGGAAGGGAAAAGAGTGAAGGAGCAAAGGGAGAAAGTCTGAAAGAAGGTGAGTGTGGGAGTATGGCTGAGTAATAGGGTGTGAGCGTGACAGAAGAGGAGTGAGAGACTAAGGGGACGGAAAGAATGAGGCTAACAGAGAGAGAATGAAGGAAGGGGAGTACAGAACTAAGAGGACAGAGGGAGTATGACAAGGAGTTAGTGAAGTGGAGTAAGGAAAGTAAGGGAAGGGAAAAGAGTGAAGGAGCAAAAGAAGGGAAGAGAGAGGAAGGAAAGTAAAGGAGAAAGTCTGAAAGAAGGTGAGTGTGGGAGTATGGCTGAGTTATAAGGAGTGAGCGTGACAGAAGAGGAGTGAGAGACTAAGAGGACGGAGAGAATGAGGCTAACAGAAAGAGAATGAAGGAAGGGGAGTGTAGAACTAAGAGGACAGAGGCAATAAGACAAGGAGTTAGTGAAGTGGAGTAAGGAAAGTAAGGGAAGGGAAAAGAGTGAAGGAGCGAAAGAAGGGAGGGACAGTAAGGAAAGTAAAGTAAAGGAGAAGGTCTGAAAAAAGGTGAGTGTGGGAGTATGGCTGAGTTATACGGAGTGAGTGTGACAGAAGTGGAGTGAGAGACTAAGGGGACGGAAAGAATGAGGCTAACAGAGGGAGAAAGAGGGAAGGGGAGTGCAGAACTAAGAGGACAGAGGGAGTAACAAAAGGAGTTAGTAAAGTGAAGTAAGGAGAATAAAGGAAGGGAAAAGAGTGAAGGAGCAAAGGGAGAAAGTCTGAAAGAAGGTGAGTGTGGGAGTATGGCTGAGTAATAGGGTGTGAGCGTGACAGAAGAGGAGTGAGAGACTAAGGGGACGGAAAGAATGAGGCTAACTGAGAGAGAATGAAGGAAGGGGAGTACAGAACTAAGAGGACAGAGGGAGTATGACAAGGAGTTAGTGAAGTGGAGTAAGGAAAGTAAGGGAAGGGAAAAGAGTGAAGGAGCAAAAGAAGGGAAGAGAGAGGAAGGAAAGTAAAGGAGAAAGTCTAAAAGAAGGTGAGTGTGGGAGTATGGCTGAGTTATAAGGAGTGAGCGTGACAGAAGAGGAGTGAGAGACTAAGAGGACGGAAAGAATGAGGCTAACAGAGAGAGAATGAAGGAAGGGGAGTACAGAACTAAGAGGACAGAGGGAGTATGACAAGGAGTTAGTGAAGTGGAGTAAGGAAAGTAAGGGAAGGGAAAAGAGTGAAGGAGCAATAGAAGGGAAGAGAGAGGAAGGAAAGTAAAGGAGAAAGTCTGAAAGAAGGTGAGTGTGGGAGTATGGCTGAGTTATAAGGAGTGAGCGTGACAGAAGAGGAGTGAGAGACTAAGAGGACGGAGAGAATGAGGCTAACAGAAAGAGAATGAAGGAAGGGGAGTATTGAACTAAGAGGACAGAGGCAATAAGACAAGGAGTTAGTGAAGTGGAGTAAGGAAAGTAAGGGAAGGGAAAAGAGTGAAGGAGTGAAGGAAGGGAAGCGAGAGGAAGGAAAGTAAAGGAGAAAGTCTGAAAGAAGGTGAGTGTGGGAGTATGGCTGAGTTATACGGAGTGAGTGTGACAGAAGAGGAGTGAGAGACTAAGGCGACGGCAAGAATGAGGCTAACAGAGAGAGAATGAAGGAAGGGGAGTACAGAACTAAGAGGACAGAGGGAGTATGACAAGGATTTAGTGTAGTGGAGTAAGGAAAGTAAGGGAAGGGAAAAGAGTGAAGGAGCGAAGGAAGGGAAGAGAGAAGAAGGAAAGTAAAGGAGAAAGTCTGAAAGAAGGTGAGGTGGGAGTATGGCTGAGTTATAGGGAGTGAGCGTGACAGAAGAATAGTGAGAGACTATGGGGACGGAAATAATGAGGCTAAGAGAGAGAGAATGAAGGAAGGGAAGTACAGAACTAAGAGGACAGAGGGAGTATGAAAAGAAGTTAGTGAAGTGGAGTAAGGAAAGTAAGGGAAGGGAAAAGAGTGAAGGAGCAAAAGAAGGGAAGAGAGAGGAAGGAAAGTAAAGGAGAAAGTCTGAAAGAAGGTGAGTGTGGGAGTATGGCTGAGTTATATGGAGTGAGTGTGACAGAAGAGGAGTGAGAGACTAAGGGGACGGAAAGAATGAGGCTAACAGAGAGAGAATGAAGGAAGGGGATTGTAGAACTAAGAGGACAGAGGGAGTAAGACAAGGAGTTAGTGAAGTGGAGTAAGGAAAGTACTGGAAGGGAAAAGAGTGAAGGAGCAATGGAAGGGAAGAGAGAGCAAGGAAAGTAAAGGAGAAAGTCTGAAAGAAGGTGAGGTGGGAGTATGGTTGAGCTATAGGGAGTGAGCGTGACAGAAGAATAGTGAGAGACTATGGGGACGGAAATAATGAGGCTAACAGAGAGAGAATGAAGGAAGGGGAGTACAGAACTAAGAGGACAGAGGGAGTATGACAAGAAGTTAGTGAAGTGGAGTAATTAAAGTAAGGGAAGGGAAAAGAGTGAAGGAGCAAAAGAAGGGAAGAGAGAGGAAGGGAAGTAAAGGAGAAAGTCTGAAAGAAGGTGAGTGTGGGAGTATGGCTGAGTTATAGGGAGTGAGCGTGACAGAAGAGGAGTGAGAGACTAAGGGGACGTAAAGAATGAGGCTAACTGAGAGAGAATGAAGGAAGGGGAATATAGAACTAAGAGGACAGAGGGAGTAAGTGAAAGAGTTAGTATATTTGAGTAAGGACAGTAAGAGAAGGGAAAAGAGTGAAGGAGTGAAAGAAGGGAAGAGAGAGGAAGGAAAGTAAAGGAGAAAGTCTGAAAGAAGGTGAGTGTGGGAGTATGGCTGAGTTATAGGGAGTGAGCGTGACAGAAGAGGAGAGAGAGACTAAGAGGACGGAGAGAATGAGGCTAACAGATAGAGAATGAAGGAAGAGGAGTGCAGAACTAAGAGGACAGAGGGAGTAAGACAAGGAGTTAGTAAAGTGGAGTAAGGAAAGTAAGGGAAGGGAAAAGAGTGAAGGAGTGAATGAAGGGAAGAGAGAGGAAGGAACATAAAGGAGAAAGTTTTGATAGAAGGTGAGTGTGGGAGTATGGCTGAGTTATAGGGTGTGAGCGTGACAGAAGAGGAGTGAGAGACTAAGGGGCGGAAAGAATGAGGCTAACAGAGAGAGAATGAAGGAAGGGGAGTGCAGAACTAAGAGGACAGAGGGAGTAACAAAAGGAATTAGTAAAGTGAAGTAAGGAGAATAAAGGAAGGGAAAAGAGTGAAGGAGCAAAAGAAGGGAAGCTAGAGAAAGAAAAGTAAAGGAGAAAGTCTGAAAGAAGGTGAGTGTGGGAGTATTGCTGAGTTATAGGGTGTGAGCGTGACAGAAGAGGAGTGAGAGACTAAGGGGCGGAAAGAATGAGGCTAACAGAGAGAGAATGAAGGAAGGGGAGTGCAGAACTAAGAGGACAGAGGGAGAAAGACAAGGAGTTAGTGAAATGGAGTAAGGAAAGTAAGGGAAGGGAAAAGAGTGAAGGAGCAAAAGAAGGGAAGAGAGAGGAAGCAAAGTAAGGGAGAAAGTGTGAAAGAAGGTGAGTGTGTGAGTATAGCTGAGTTATAGGGAGTGAGCATGACAGAAGAGGAGTGAGAGACTAAGAGGATGGAGAGAATGAGGCTAACAGAGAGAGAATGAGGGAAGGGGAGTACAGAACTAAGAGGACAGAGGGAGTATGACAAGGAGTTAGTGAAGTGGAGTAAGGAAAGTAAGGGAAGGGAAAAGAGTGAAGGAGCCAAAGAAGGGAAGAGAGAGGAAGGAAAGTAAAGGAGAAAGTCTAAAAGAAGGTGAGTGTGGGAGTATGGCTGAGTTATAAGGAGTGAGCGTGACAGAAGAGGAGTGAGAGACTAAGAGGACGGAAAGAATGAGGCTAACAGAGAGAGAATGAAGGAAGGGGAGTACAGAACTAAGAGGACAGAGGGAGTATGACAAGGAGTTAGTGAAGTGGAGTAAGGAAAGTAAGGGAAGGGAAAAGAGTGAAGGAGCAATAGAAGGGAAGAGAGAGGAAGGAAAGTAAAGGAGAAAGTCTGAAAGAAGGTGAGTGTGGGAGTATGGCTGAGTTATAAGGAGTGAGCGTGACAGAAGAGGAGTGAGAGACTAAGAGGACGGAGAGAATGAGGCTAACAGAAAGAGAATGAAGGAAGGGGAGTATTGAACTAAGAGGACAGAGGCAATAAGACAAGGAGTTAGTGAAGTGGAGTAAGGAAAGTAAGGGAAGGGAAAAGAGTGAAGGAGTGAAGGAAGGGAAGCGAGAGGAAGGAAAGTAAAGGAGAAAGTCTGAAAGAAGGTGAGTGTGGGAGTATGGCTGAGTTATACGGAGTGAGTGTGACAGAAGAGGAGTGAGAGACTAAGGCGACGGCAAGAATGAGGCTAACAGAGAGAGAATGAAGGAAGGGGAGTACAGAACTAAGAGGACAGAGGGAGTATGACAAGGATTTAGTGTAGTGGAGTAAGGAAAGTAAGGGAAGGGAAAAGAGTGAAGGAGCGAAGGAAGGGAAGAGAGAAGAAGGAAAGTAAAGGAGAAAGTCTGAAAGAAGGTGAGGTGGGAGTATGGCTGAGTTATAGGGAGTGAGCGTGACAGAAGAATAGTGAGAGACTATGGGGACGGAAATAATGAGGCTAACAGAGAGAGAATGAAGGAAGGGAAGTACAGAACTAAGAGGACAGAGGGAGTATGAAAAGAAGTTAGTGAAGTGGAGTAAGGAAAGTAAGGGAAGGGAAAAGAGTGAAGGAGCAAAAGAAGGGAAGAGAGAGGAAGGAAAGTAAAGGAGAAAGTCTGAAAGAAGGTGAGTGTGGGAGTATGGCTGAGTTATATGGAGTGAGTGTGACAGAAGAGGAGTGAGAGACTAAGGGGACGGAAAGAATGAGGCTAACAGAGAGAGAATGAAGGAAGGGGATTGTAGAACTAAGAGGACAGAGGGAGTAAGACAAGGAGTTAGTGAAGTGGAGTAAGGAAAGTACTGGAAGGGAAAAGAGTGAAGGAGCAATGGAAGGGAAGAGAGAGCAAGGAAAGTAAAGGAGAAAGTCTGAAAGAAGGTGAGGTGGGAGTATGGTTGAGCTATAGGGAGTGAGCGTGACAGAAGAATAGTGAGAGACTATGGGGACGGAAATAATGAGGCTAACAGAGAGAGAATGAAGGAAGGGGAGTACAGAACTAAGAGGACAGAGGGAGTATGACAAGAAGTTAGTGAAGTGGAGTAATTAAAGTAAGGGAAGGGAAAAGAGTGAAGGAGCAAAAGAAGGGAAGAGAGAGGAAGGGAAGTAAAGGAGAAAGTCTGAAAGAAGGTGAGTGTGGGAGTATGGCTGAGTTATAGGGAGTGAGCGTGACAGAAGAGGAGTGAGAGACTAAGGGGACGTAAAGAATGAGGCTAACTGAGAGAGAATGAAGGAAGGGGAATATAGAACTAAGAGGACAGAGGGAGTAAGTGAAAGAGTTAGTATATTTGAGTAAGGACAGTAAGAGAAGGGAAAAGAGTGAAGGAGTGAAAGAAGGGAAGAGAGAGGAAGGAAAGTAAAGGAGAAAGTCTGAAAGAAGGTGAGTGTGGGAGTATGGCTGAGTTATAGGGAGTGAGCGTGACAGAAGAGGAGAGAGAGACTAAGAGGACGGAGAGAATGAGGCTAACAGATAGAGAATGAAGGAAGAGGAGTGCAGAACTAAGAGGACAGAGGGAGTAAGACAAGGAGTTAGTAAAGTGGAGTAAGGAAAGTAAGGGAAGGGAAAAGAGTGAAGGAGTGAATGAAGGGAAGAGAGAGGAAGGAACATAAAGGAGAAAGTTTTGATAGAAGGTGAGTGTGGGAGTATGGCTGAGTTATAGGGTGTGAGCGTGACAGAAGAGGAGTGAGAGACTAAGGGGCGGAAAGAATGAGGCTAACAGAGAGAGAATGAAGGAAGGGGAGTGCAGAACTAAGAGGACAGAGGGAGTAACA
The DNA here is from genome assembly GCF_964263255.1 of Lissotriton vulgaris. Classification (NCBI taxonomy): domain Eukaryota; kingdom Metazoa; phylum Chordata; class Amphibia; order Caudata; family Salamandridae; genus Lissotriton; species Lissotriton vulgaris. The sequence continues at coordinate 441,014 of NW_028244725.1, forward strand.
AAAGGAATTAGTAAAGTGAAGTAAGGAGAATAAAGGAAGGGAAAAGAGTGAAGGAGCAAAAGAAGGGAAGCTAGAGAAAGAAAAGTAAAGGAGAAAGTCTGAAAGAAGGTGAGTGTGGGAGTATTGCTGAGTTATAGGGTGTGAGCGTGACAGAAGAGGAGTGAGAGACTAAGGGGCGGAAAGAATGAGGCTAACAGAGAGAGAATGAAGGAAGGGGAGTGCAGAACTAAGAGGACAGAGGGAGAAAGACAAGGAGTTAGTGAAATGGAGTAAGGAAAGTAAGGGAAGGGAAAAGAGTGAAGGAGCAAAAGAAGGGAAGAGAGAGGAAGCAAAGTAAGGGAGAAAGTGTGAAAGAAGGTGAGTGTGTGAGTATAGCTGAGTTATAGGGAGTGAGCATGACAGAAGAGGAGTGAGAGACTAAGAGGATGGAGAGAATGAGGCTAACAGAGAGAGAATGAGGGAAGGGGAGTGTAGAACTAAGAGGACACAGGGAGTAAGAAAAGGAGTTAGTAAAGTTCTGATCACAGCATGAAGACTATGGTCTCAGGTCAGAAGACTTCTTGAAATTTCTTATTCCAGCATGTCTTTTAAACTCATTGTCGTTGCCTCTTATTCAAGCTGGGATACAAAAATGGGGCCAACTGGTAGGGGGAAAAGAATACTATCTCTTGGGACCACCTTGCTCAGGAAACAAACAGCATGCTATCAAGGTTTAAATATCTACAACTAACAAGCCGGGCCCGTGATCAACCATACGTAGGACAGGCTGTGGACTGGGTTAAAACAACCTGCGATACCAACACACAAAAGAAAGAGATCTCAACTTGGTACTGGATGCTGATACAGGCGGAAGATGGCCCTAACACTCTACCAGAATAAAGATGGAAGAGAGATCTCCCGACCGCCGACATTCCATCCCTGTGTCAAGTATCAATGGCTACTCTATGGTCCTTTGTCAGGTATGCTCCATTTGTATACCTCCTAAAGGGTATATTGGTCCCCTTTGAAGCTGTCCAAAATAAGAGAAGGGAACAAGCTTTGTCCAAAAGGTGACAACGACAAGGCTGACAATATACATATGTTCTGGCAATGCCCGGGAGTCTTACTCTTTTGGCAAGAAGTGGGTAAGATACTGTTCACACTATTGAAAAGAAGAATTGAGGTAAGCCTACCACTTATTGTTTTTAGGGCTTTAGAAGATAATGACCTTGTGGGGAGAGCCAGGAAACTGCAAGAGCAACTTTTACTCACTTTAATAATTATAGCACGTAGGGAAATATGTATCAAGTGGGTTTCAAAATTACCTCCGACCTGTGTGGAATGGTTAGCAATCGCAGAAAGTATCGGCTTAGTGGCTCATTAAATAGAATTAAAGCATGGGAGCCATTAGTTATATATATAAGGGGATTAGTGCACACATAGTTGCAGTAAGATCGGGGTCTAATGATTAAGACACTTGCCTCCAGAAATATCTCAGGTGGGCGACCCTTATATCTTTCGCAATGGGGCAGAAGGTGCATCAGGAGTAAATTTGTCCTGCAGGATGTGGGCACTAGGGTGTTGGCACCATGTAACACCTGATCACATACCTTGCAAGATGTCATATAGGAGGACCAAAAAAAAAAGAAAGATATCTTCTAAAACAAATATAGTTACTTTTCAACAGAAGCAGATCCAAGCAATACATCTCAAATAAATATATTATTAACATCAAAAAGTAAAAACCAAAAGGGGCCAATTCCCCAAAGCATTTATGAATATTATAGTAGCATATAGGAGCACTTGTTTAAGTGCTCTCCATTCCTTTGTGAATCTGTTCCAAACCGCCAAACTCCTAATATGAAAAGTGCAAAGAGGGCACAAAACTGATTGTATATTAATATTGCCTGAAGATTTTATTTTCATTTTGGATGTTTTGGGAACAGTTCTCGAAGCAAGAAGGATTACAGGAATACTACTTAAGTACTCCAAAATGCCATTGTGAATAGTCCCCAGAATATTCTGTAGTAATAAAATATATAGGAAGCTACACACAAAGGTATTTTGTAGTACTTAAAGTACTTCAAATCAGTTCTAGTAGGGTACAATAAAAAACTCACCAGTTCAACTGCTAACAAAAAATACTAGGAATGCTGGGAGTGTTTTGAACTGTAACAAAATAAAAGGAAACCCTGCCCGGGGATTCCGCTGGAAATAATATGGCTAGCTTGCAGTTCAGATAACCTGTGCCAACAGCTGTTGAATGCCTGAGCAATATACTTGGCCAATTCTGCCAGCGTGCCATTCTCTGTGCACACTTTATGCACCCACCTCTGACCCTCATCTTTTCTTGTAACCCAGGTGTGCTTTTTCCCAGCCTTCTTCTCCATTTCATACAACTTGCTCTGTTGTGCCCTATATAGCTTTCTAGCCCCTTGGTGAATATTCCTCCCTAGTCTGTGTTATGTGCCTGGCCAGGAGAGTCCGGAGATACCACTTATCATACTTCTCAAGCCTACAATTTGTATTCCAGTTCCATGACCTTCTATTCCTTTCCCTCAGCAGCCCGGTGGGTCATGGTGCTATCTGGTCCAGGTGCCTGCAGAGCTTGCAGAGCTTGCAGCACCTGTGCTCAGATCCGCAAGTCTGTCTCCATTGTTGTCTCAGCCATGTCCCCCCCTTTATAATGCAGTTCTGACATCTTTGAAATGTGTATCTTTACTAAATGATTTATGACAATTATTCCATTCCATTTTTCCTAGAGAGTCTGCTTTTTAAATAGGGTTTGATTCCTGGAATTCAAACAGGCCGGCAACCTAGGCATCATGTCTACAACCAACTCTTGAGAGTGACATTTTTTCAATGGTGCACATTACTGATACCAATAGGTTAGAGTTACTGTTTTTTTTTCCATATAAATCCACCATTAAAATATCACGAGTGATAAATCAACTTTTTGTTCATTAAGCTAAAATCTAATTAGAATATATATGCTCTGGTATAACAAAGCTGATCATCATCTTAATAATTGGGTATTTCCCAAGTCACCAACTCTTATTATATTTAGAGGGGTACATTAGAGACAAATTTGAATGTTATTTAGACTTTTATCAGTATTTCAATGTCATCTTCAACTCTCTGCCCACCATTGTGTGTTCACTGTCCCTTCAACAGAAATCCTATTTTAAAAGCTGATCGACTACATCGTGATTTGTGATTTCACGAATGAGTGTTATAGCCCGCTGTAGCAAGCTATACCAGCCATTAAAGACCTACTCCATTGTTACATGCCCGAGCTGACTGCGAGGGCCTTTATCAAGGGAACTGGACTTTAATGCCAGATAGCCCAGATATGGAGGGTTATAAGGCTATTAGAACATTCTGTCACTAGAAGACTGAATGTTCTGACAAATAAAACAAAGGCCTCACTGGACCAGAGGGGATTGGAATCCACTTGGGTTCTTTGAAGCCTTTGTTCACAGGAATAGCTGTGAAGGACAACATTAGAATGCTTTCAATGGAGCTCCTAACATTTCAATGTTCTAATATGACAAAATGCTCAATAAAACAGATAAAAAAAAAGAACTGCTTATTACATAAATCTAAAATGAAAATGATGACTTGAGCATCTGAACCAGAGGGGCTTGCTGATCTGCCATTTTGCAGGCAATGCTCAAAGCATACATGCCACCTTTAATGATGTGGAAAGGCAGGCGTAGATGCAAGGGAAGTAGATGTCCTGGTGTACTCCCAACAACCAAATCTTTGTTAGAGACTTAGACATGATAATAAACGTAGGACGGGTTTGGACTGGTGTGACAATAGGTGTAACAATATAAAAATAATTTACCTTAAGAAATCTATAGAGCACCGACAACATCAAATGATTTATTGAAATGGTTATGACAACTTCTGCATAAACCTAGAAACCATAGAAAGTTTCACGTACTAAAAATTAACATAAATATGAATTATAGTTACTGCATCATAAAAGCTTGCAGATGATAAATACAATTGAGGCATATTTTGTTTAATTAATATAGATGTGACTATTAATCATGAAATACTATTTTCACTCATTTATATGTGTTAGAAATAGAATAATGTAGGAGAAAAATCTCACATTATGGATTTTATTGCAAATTGATTTGATTTTCACGTAATGAATATGAAAATAATAAGGCTAAAAGAAATGTATTAGGATTATGTTTGGTTTTCATGTAAAAAATTAACTACAATGTCATATCATGTGATAACGTGTGCACTGGAAATAACAAAAGAAAAGTAGTCGCTACACAATTATACTTAAATGTGTTTTTATGAGACTTCTTTAGCATGTATTTCATGCATGCATTAGTTGAATAACACATAAAGGATAAAGATTAATATGCATATTCTTATATGTCTAAAGTTGACACAAAATTTTATGAGTACACTATACTTACGTGTATTAATTATGATAAGATTGAAATATTTAATAATGTAATTTGTTGTATTTTGAATCCATATGTTAATTTTCCCATTAAAGTATAATTCACAAAATAACGTGACTGTATATTACACCAAAATTTCATATAGGCCTAATTTTCCTTTTCAGTGAAGTCATGGACTGAATATTTCCCAAGCGTATGGGAATTTCTTGCTGTATTGAAAGCTATATTTGAGAGAATAACTGTTTCTTTGACATTTTCAGTACTGAATAGTGCACTTGCAACAATTTATGTTATACTCTGAAAGGGACCTTTTGAAAACCTATGCCATTTCACTCAAATGTCTCATTGTTTAGTGGGTCACTAGCTTACATGACATAAATGTAAATGTAAATGTAAATGTGTGTGTCTTGTAAAGTGCACTGCTACCCGGAGGCGTCCAGGCTCTATAGACCGCTGGGGAACCCGTCCTGGCTTTCTCTGTGAGATGTTCCCTCCTGGGTACGTCCAAGGTGAAACCAGGCATCCCCGGCGTTTGTGGGGGGCTAATGCCCAGAGTTGCCGAGTGTGATCCCTGGTTAGAGTAGGCACCGAGGCAAGAATTATCGAGTCCGCTGACCCTGGTTCACGACCCTGCCGCATTGGGAATTAAACCCTGGTCCCGGGCCGTCCTCTGCTTCCGGGTCTGCCGCCTCTAACCAGTGAGCCACACCACTCCACCACATAAGGAACTGCATTATTGTTTAACCTAATTGTTCCAGATTTGCATCTTCTTTCCTGCGACATCACCCTCATCTTATTTGGAATGACCAATGGAACTGAGTGGTCTGAAATTTGGTGATGCCAAGGAGTGTTACCCTGGAAACTGATTGAGTATAATTGGTCATTTTAAGAGAATTTGTGTGGCTTCTGATCCTAATCCAGATTCCGATTCTGCTGCTGGGACTTGGACTCATTATCATTACCGTCTCAGATTAAGGGTTCTTGCCAAATTTCTGTGACTCTTGCTGTTACAGCAGTGAACTGAGACAGATTACTATCTTGATGAACTGGACTGGTTACTTGGAACTTTGCTGAACGCTCCAGAAAGCTCCCCTGGCTACCTATCCCTATTGACACATACACTGCATGTGATCAGAATCTGCTTCGGCTAAGGAAGATTGACTCATTTACTCCTCCTATTCTCCCTGAGCTTGGTATATTATATTAAATATTTTACAAATGTATTAATACATCTGTATGCTACTTTATTGAATGCAAATGTTATTTTCCTTTTAGATTGAATAACTGAACTTTAACATTTGATCTGACTCCGCTGTTCAGTCTCGTCATTCCTTGTGGGTGAGCATTAATTATGGGTTGTCCATGCATTGGGAAGAATAAACTAAGAGATATTGAATTTGAGTTTTATTACAGTTATCCTATTCCTAATCCTCATTGGGTAACTGTCCATTTCCCAAATATCCAACCCTTTTCAGCACAGAGCAAGGTCCATCAGAGGACCAACTGAATGTATGAGTAGCGTACAATTAAGAGTAAGAAATATTTCCGTAGGGCCCAGTAAACGCTACAGCAAAATCAGCACTGAGTAGTCACTTGCAACACTGGCGGCCTAAAGGCATTTCCAAACTTAATATATACAGGCCCAGTGCTTCAACTCTCTGATCGCAGTGAGCAAAGCATTTGCATTTAAAGTTTAGTTTGGGACAGTACTGACCTTGAGTTGCATTTGAAATTAAGACTGAAGCCGTACCAACCTTTATTATTACTTCCTACAAAATATTACACTGAATACCTACAAGAGGCCTTCCAAGAATTTAATGGCCAAGAGAGGTGAAATTTTGGGAAGTTTTATGCCAGACATTATAAAGGAATAAAAGAAGGAACTAGTATGCCAGTTCAAATACTCTTTCCATGTTTTTTGGCTTTGCTGTAGTAGTTTACCAAAACATATGTTTGGATCTCAGTGCCGAAAGCAAAAAGAACAATTGATGAACCGAATGTAGAACAATGTCATACATTCACCCCAATACAAAGATCTGGGCCTAAATCCATAATAATTTTGCTTACCATGGCGTTCCATTTTGAAGCCAGCCATCATATGCAAATCAGTCTTGACCCGGGGCCCAATTGGAACAGTCCAGCCTGAACTGCCAGGCCAGGTCCTCCCTGGACTGGAAACAAGCACCCTAGGACCAGTTTCGGGGTTTCACACCTCATCAGCCAAGATAGCTTGACTCCAATGGCATGGAGAACACGGGACCCACGTCTGGGCATACCCATCCCACTCGGGGTGACAAATGCAAAAAGAACAATTGATAGACAGAATGCAGAACAATGTCATACATTCACCCAGTACAGATAACTGGGCCTAAATCCAGAGTTTTTTTGCTCACCATACCATTCCAGTTTGAACCCAGCCATATGCAAATCACTCTTGACCCTGTGCCCAATGGTAACAGTCCAACCTAAACTGCCAGGCCAGATTCTCCCTGGACTGGAAACAAGCATCCTAAGACCGGTTTTGGGGTTTCACCGCTCATCAGGCAGGATAGCTTGACTCCAGTGGCATGGAGAACACGGGACCCACGTCTTGGCATATCCATCCCACTCGGGTTGACAAATGCAAAAAGACCAATTGATGAACAGAATGCAGAACACTGTCATATATTCACCCCTGTACAGAGAACTGGGCCTAAATCCATTGTTTATTTGCTCACCATGCCATTCCAGTTTGAACACAGCCATATGCAAATCAATCATGACCCTGTGCCCAATGGGAACAGTTCAGCCCGCACTTACAGGCCAGGTCCTCCCTGGACTGGAAACAATCATCCTAGGACCGGTTTCAGGGTTTCACCCCTCATTAGCCAGGATAGCTTGACTCTCAATGTGAACCATCAGCTGGGGTGGACATGAGTAAGAAATGTGTCTCCTATCTATGGTAGAGTGTATTGTTATCATGTTTCTCTGAACTTAATGTCACCTCATAAAGAATTCTGGCCCTATATAATACAGTGTATTTTTTTCACAATTGAGGGCCCTATTTTCAAGTGAGCTCTAACTGGACATCCACCACAAAAAAGCCTAATGTCCCTCCTACTCTCCTCAGTATTCCCCACCTCATGTGGGGGCCTGTTTTACTAGGTGGACTTACACTTTTAATTTTACTAATAGTAACGTTATGACTGTGAAGACTCCTCATTTGTATAGGAGAAACCACACATAAAAAGATATGCCTGCCCTATCAATTTATCAGTAGAGTTCTCCAGTTGGACTGTGGAGTCTCCACAGTCGTAAAATTACTATTAGTAAAATAAAACTCATGGTTTAAGAATGCCAAAAAATAATTGTAAACTTACATGAACGTTTAAGTTTACATTTGTGAATCGGGCCCTTTGTCTACTGGAAAGGTAGTAAATCATAAGATGGGGCCCCCAAAAAATCTGCATTGGGGTTCACCTTGCCTGAGTTAGAGGTAGTCAGAATACGTCACCAAAATCTTCCACATGTGTTCCACGGTGGCATGTCATATAGGTGCAGCAAATTTGTTCCTGACACACTGCACGTCAGGTACGTGCCCATGTTGATCCTGGAAATGGACTCTCATTTCGGGGATTATTTCCGGAAATCATATCAGTCTGGTGACAAGGTCAGCCAGAAATAGGATAAGGTGGCTGAGTCATGGGTGGAGAGGGTGGTAATGGGGTGGAGGAAAGGACATGTAGATAATGCATTTTTACTACTTTTATTCATACATTTGTGAGGACCGTGCTTTTTACTCTTTTACTGTTTAAGGGCTAAACCTTTAAATTGTGCCATTTTATATCACTTTGCAGTTTTCTGAGGCTTGATTGGGTGGATTGACGAGAAGTAGGTTCAAATCTCAAGAATGATCATCAGTTATGATGGAATACAGCTCTGCCGAACCCAAGTTTTGTCACTTTTCTCTGACCACCTTTTCAACCTCTGCATTGATTAAGGTCCTGTAACATTTTAGATCTAACTGGAGAGCTTAGCTATCTGTAGTATGCTTGTTACCAATTATTTAAAATGTTACTAAGTCTTAAAAATATATATACGGGCGTTGGCTCTATGCAATGAGTATTATTCTCTCACCCCATATTATTGGCTGAGTGAAGCAGGAAAGGATTAATAACAGCTGCTCGATTGCATTTTACAATGCGGGAATTTGCATTTAATTCTGAAACACGCCAAAACATGTCATTTAAATCTAAAACAAGACAGCAGGTAGAGACGGACGCTGAGCAGACTATTGTTTCAAGCTATCTGGCAAAGGAAGAGTAATTAAATAAAAAATAACACTCATATTTAGCAACTTATTGATATTAATCATTCGCAGAAGTTGACATATTTTGACACATGATAAAAAATATAGGTGGGACCAAATAAATAAATAAATAAAATATTTAGGAGTTATATATATAGCGCAGGCAAGATCTGAGGATATCATAGCACTTTACATCACAAACATGTTCATAACATATCACTCATAAATTAAGTACAGCTGCATTAAAACGAAAACAATCAAAGTATGAGTACGAGTTAGGAAGAGAACAAAAAATAACAGTGGATGGAAATAAGGGGCATATTATCAAGACAGGCGATAAAATTATCACTGCTATAGCGGCAGAAAACTGCCACTAAAACGACGATAATGGGCTTGATGATATTCTCTATGGAATTCTAATTGAAGCCCATGTTAGATGTAAAGGACAACTAACATGGGCTTCAATTGGAGTTTCATAGAGCATATTATGAAGCCCATTATCGCCGTTTTAGCTGCAATTTTCTGCTGCTGCTAAAGAGGCGTTAATTTTATCGCCAGTCTTGATAATATGCCCCTAAGTCTTTTGGGCAATGGATGTCCTGCTAGTTTAGTTGTTGGTTGAGGAGGAGATCTTTTAGCTGTCTCTTGAAGCTCATGAAGGAGGGGTTCGTACTGAAAAAATATGTACTGGAATGGAGTTTTGGGGGCATTGCTAGAAAAGGAACGTGTCCGCTTTTTCTGTTTGTGTGTCTTAGGCGGAATGAGTAATAGGGTGTTTGAGCTTCTTGGTTTTCTTGTCTGGCCTGCCTTTTCAGTTTAGAGGTAGGTTGGTTTCTCTGTGTAAAAGGCTTTGTTAGTTACACAAGCAGTTCTAAAGAACAGCAATCTTCAATCGGGAAACAATTCAGTTCTTTCAGGGCAAGGGAGATGTGGCCATATTTTTTGATGTATGTGACCATTATGGCGGCTGCACTGAGTGTGGATCTAAGGAGTGCAAGATGGGCTTTTGCCATGCCAGTGACGGTGGCATTTCTGTAGTCCCATTTGTACAGTACCATAGCGGTTTTCGATCATTCAGCAGCAGGTAGGGTTTGATTTATGTTTAGAAGTTTTAGGTTGTAGAAGCCATTCTTTGCAGCATTCTTTATATGGTCTTTATTGAGCAGTTTAGGGTCCAGTGTGATTCCTAAAGATTTGATGGAATCAGCTAGGGTTAGATTGCAGTTAAGAGTGTTTATGTATATTATCCAATCTAGCATCTGGGGAACAGCTCTGTTTTTGATAGGAGAAGACTTTCAGTCTTATCTTGGTTGAGTTTTAGATGGGTGCGGGACAGCCGGGACACAAACTCCCCTGCTTATCTAGCACAGAAACTAGCATTATCTGAAGGAAGCAGGAACTCCCGGTCCGCCAGAGACCTCTTGCTCCAACCTGCCTGTTTTCTGAAGAAAAAAAACTACAATAGGGCTTTATCTGAGGCCGCACCAAAAATTTGGAACTCTCTCCCACCCGCCATCAGAAAAATCACTTCTCTGGAACGCGTCAAAAAGGATTCCAAAACTTTCCTCATGGGTAAATTCCTCGCCTAATCTCTGCCTTCAGCCACCACACAGAGCCTGATTAATTTACGACTATCGCCTTTCCCTCAGATTAACTACTCACTCCACCAAGAAACTGTGGGGCCTTGTAATGATTATCTGTAATTGTAAGCCATACACACATGTCCTCTGTGTCCTATGTATCCAGCACCCCTGCCCCTCTCCAATCGTTTGCATACTTCTGTATTTCTAATCTTTTATGCTCACTTCTGTAAACCTTGTAAAGTGCTCCGATACCCTCATGGGTCAAGTTCGTGTTCCATAAAACACTAACAAAAATAAATAAATAAATAAATACATGTATCTTACCTTCTTGTACCTTGAGATGTATGTCCAAGAATGTAATATCTTAGGTACTCATTGTGACTGTGAACCTTAGATTGTATGTATTCGGATTTAATTTTCTCACATATTCGCATGCCTTTTCTTCAGACCCGGACTATAAAACAAATAAATCATCGATATACCTGGTCCAAATTTAAATATTGTCAAGGAATTCCTGATTCTCCTCTGCCCAAGGTACTGCTTCTCCCACCAGCCCATTACCAAATTTGCAAAACTGAGGGCAAAGCAGGTGCTATGGCTGGCCCCATCCTTTGATGATAAAAGGTGCCATCATGCACAAAGATGTTTTCTTTTTGACAATATTGGATAATTTTAATGAGTATCTTATTATGCTCTAAACATCATGCTGGTCTTGTTTTTAAAGAGGATTCACAGACTTCGTCTCCAAATTCATGATCAATGAATGTGTAGAGACTAACTATATCAATTTTGATCATAAGGAAGGTATCTGACGCGGCGATATTCTCGATTTTTTCAAAAATCCCGACTGTCCCTAAAATAAGGATATCAATGTAAATTGTGATATTCTTCAAATAGTTGTTATTTGAGGAGACTATTGGCCTGCCTGGTGGGTTGTTAATCTCGTATGTACCTTAGATAGTACATAAAAGGCAGGAACCTTGAGGTAATCAGATCTTAAAAAAACAAATTCATCTGGATCCATAATACCCAGGTCTCTCCACTTGACCAAACTCTCTTGGTATCTATGTACGGAAGCCTTACATTTCTCAATAGGGATAACCTCATAGCATTCCTCCAGTGACAGATGTCTCATAATTTCACCTTCATACATGGGAGTGTCTATAATTACTATGTTACCCCCTTATCAGAGTTTTTTATTACTATTGAAGTATAATTTTTTAAGGTTTCCAATGCTTTCTGCTGTGATGGAGAAGTGGTGTCAATTGTCTGCGGTTTGTTATCCCTCATAGATATTAGTTCCTGAAATAGCAACTCATGAAAAACATCTATGTTATCATGCGGTAATACCGGGATGAAACAATATGGTGGTTTTAAACCACTCCCGCTCAGAGTATCTCCATCAATACCTAATGTATTTAGCACAGTTTCCAATGCTGACAATACAGTTGTCCCCTTCACTTTCCCTCAACAACAATTCCAACGCAAGTAACCCTGTGGCTCCCCAATTTGCAGATCACACTCAGAATGATTAACTGGCTCTGTTTGCAAGGGTTTCTTTGCCACTTTGTGTATTTTGCTCCTCAATTTCAATTTTCTGATAAATAGATACAATTCACTTTGTGCTTGAGCATAGTTGAAACATGTATGTTGGCAGAAAGACAAGCCAAACTCCAACAATGAAACTTCCTCCTCACTAAACTCTCGTTTTCGAGAAATTCAAAACTGTCAACTTAGAATTCAGTGCTTCTTCCCCTGGCTTGTCGCTCTCGTTTTGCACCTGGTCTGCCTCTAGACCATCTTCTTCATCAATGTCTTTGTTGGTGCCTCTCCGCGCCCTCTTCTTCTTACAAGTGGGAATTCCTGCTTCGTTTCGGTTTCTCTGCTGGTCACAAAATACAGTACTCGTCATGAAACTCTGAAAGTCCTGCCCTCCATGTGGCGACACTAACATCTCTCCTCATTATCAGTACTTAGATCAGAGCTAGATCCAGTGTAAGCAACATCATGCCTCATCTCTTTTCTGAAGATGTCATATTCTCTGGCAACAGTAAGTATACATCATTCAGCATAATCTCGTTTATCACGCTGATTTTTTAAAGTTTTTTTGCTTCACCTTATTTGCATATTTAGCAAGTTCCCCATCCATTTTGACTTGCATTTCCATTAAGGCATCCTTTCTAGTTAGCTTTCCACCTCCGTTTTGAATTCTTTGAATTCACTTCGTATATGTGTCAGATCTAAGTCAGCATATTTTATGAGGATTTCCATTATTCCCTTGTAGGACTTAGCAGTGAAATTAGCCCATTTTCCGAGGAGACCAGGATGTGGAGTTTTGTAAGCAGGGACAGTAAATATGCGCAGACCGCACCGGACCTGATTAACGTCCACATAACGAGTGAGAGGTCAGCTCCCCTCACTTACTAATTTCTTTTTTATCAAGCTTTTCGATATTATACATTTTTGTTTCAAGGTTGCTGTACCTGAAGTCGGATTTGTAACATGTGCAGAGGAGTTACTGTCACCAGACCATTCAGTGTCCTCAAATATCTAGTTTAGCTCCTTCTCATCTCACAGAATCACCATCCTTTCTGATTGGCGTTGATACCGTTTACTCGCTCCTCCTCACTTGCTAGCATAATCTGTTTGCTGGTCGGGGTCACTGCCGGATTAGCCTCAATTTTCCTATCAGTCCTCTCTAGACACCAGAAGAGAACATGATGCTATCCAATCCGTTTGTTCCGGCAACCAGTCTAGTGGGTCTATAGTGGTGGAAACTGCTTAATCTATCCAGGCAACTTTTAGCCGCGCAAGCAATTGCGTCCACCTTCATGTGGGTGCACCGCGGCTGTCAAGGTACCAGCCTACAAATCCTCCATGCTTCAATCAAACAACCAAAAAGACACCAGTCACACCAGGAAGCGAGGTATAATTAATTTATTTACCAAATTTAACGCACTGACGTGTTTCGGCAGAAGCCTTTCTCAAAGTGTTAATACTCTATCTTTATTCTCCGCCAATTAAATATGTGCAAATCACCAAAGATATAGAAGAAATACTTATTACATTTTCCTAAAATGACCCTCCTCTAATTGAACTTCACCATGTGCAAATTAAGTGAAACAATAAATATTAAAGATTACATTCATCAATATCGCACAAATTCATCATTTTTCCACTCCAAAATAAAAGCTGGCATAAAAGAGATCTTTTTTCTTTTCACATTGAGAACATATCAAAATGTAAATATCAGAACAAAAATATATATAAAAATATATAAGAATCTTTATCCAAAAAATTCATTGATCAAGAATGTCATAAATATATACCATGCATGTTAAATAGAGAAAATAACAACTCTTAGCAGGAGAATGTAATTTAAGACTAAGAAGCATCTCTTCCAACATAATTATAATTTCCTATCAACAAATTATAATGGCATGTCACTGACCATGCCATGAGTGATGTAATATGTGAGGTCATAAGCAGTGCATTTGCAGGGGGTGTGAGTTAAAGGTAGCTCAGCTAGCTAAAACTACTGAATTTCTCTGGTGTTGTACGAATGAAACCTGGGCCTAACTATAACATCTCTGTAACATTTGTTTTTTTCAACAAATTTCTGAGGTTTTTGTTTTTTCATTTCCCAACTATAATTCCCCTGTAAACTTAGGGTTTTTTCAGTGAATTTCAAAGTTTTTTTAAATGCTAATTCCTACCTATAATGTCCCTGTAACCTTTGGGTTTTTCAGTGAATTTGAATGGCTTTTTAAGTAGTAGTCATGTTTGCAAAGTGGTGGACAAAGGACACAGCTTGGGGGATTTATGCGACTCCAGAGATTAAGCTTAGAATGGAAAGTAATGGGGCTGCTCACCCTGGCATTGGGCCATGCCCACACCCCCAACAGTCTTTCTACCCTTGAGGGAAATAATAGAGGGCTGACCCCAATCGACCTTCTTGGGATAGGCAGAATGCCCTCAAGATACCAGGGGTTAAGTTTATTAATAAAAGAAGGCAGTAGGTGTGATCACCCCTGTGTAGGGCCATACCTCTATCCCTAAGGGTCTCAAGAGTCTTTCTGCACCCTCATAGGCTTTTGCCTCCACGAGTCAGAAAGTTCACTGGAAAAAATGAATTATGCCTACAAAAAAAATATGTGGTGGAGGCAGCCCTACCAGGCAACAAGCCCTGCCCTTATCCTTGAATGGTCCAAGAGTCGTTTTTCATGGCTAGGGGGAAAGGAACTAGATGTCAGGGGTTATGTTTTAGAAAGAAAATGGGGAGAGGCCTGACCTTTATCTGTAAAGGACCCAACAGTCTGTCTTTCTGTCTCCTTGGGTTGGGGGGCAGATTAGGAAGTATATCCCCAATCTGCCCTCCAGGGACATAATTTTTCATAGAAAAGAAATAGGGTGGGCGGGGCGTTCAGCCTGTCCAAGCATCGGGCCGTATCCGCATCCCTGAAGACCCCAACATTATTTTTGCCCATACAGAGGTCGATTCAAAGATTTACCCCAAGTTTGTACTCCAGAGGATCACAAGGTCCACTGGATGTCAAATTTAGTGTTTTTCGAAAATGGGCTGAGGGCCAATTCTATAGCCACACTGTCTTTCTGCCCCTTAAAGGCTGATATTGGAGATTTTACCCCAGACTCCCCACTTGATGCCAGTAGTAGACAGAAAAAGAAAGGCTGCACTATTACTCCTAAAGCCCTCTCTGCCCTACACCCCAAATGGAGAATATCAACATACCCATGGAATGGAGAGGAAATTTGAATTCTTTTGTGAGTAGGTTTGACATATGGCAGGCAGAAAGGTACTTAACACCCCCATTCTGCCTCCCTGGGTCGTGCTAAAGGTGGGGGTTGCAGTAAAGTTCCAGGAAGGGCAATCGCCACTCTTCATTCTGTTTCTCACTGTTTTCCCTGATAATCGATGGTCTTTATGTTCCTTTTGAGATGGGCAGATTGGTGGCTAATAATCCAATTTACCCATCCAGGGGGCTGAAACCCCAACAAACTACCCAGTAAAAGAGTGAGAAACGAAATGTTGTGCGGTGCAGGGTCATCTTACCCTCAGTCTACAGTGCCAGGCACCAAACAGCATTTGTTCCCCCGTCCCCCCAGGAGGAGGCATAATGATGGGTTTACCTTCTCTCTACCAGCCCACATATCAAAACTATGCCCAAAGAAATCCCAATTTACTCTCAATTGACATGATGAAGGGCTGCACCATCCGGCATCTTGGTCAGCTGGCACCCAGGGCCTCTACTAACCCAAGGCATTTCTGAAACCTAGAGACTGAAGGAATCAAGAAATCTAGAATGGTGTTGTTTGTGTGAATCCCAGTATGTTTTCGTACACAGAATTACACGTGAACATCAAAGCAGGCTGTTTTGAAAAAACCATAGGTTATAGACCATATATAGTTAGGAATTCGCATTTACAAAACCTTATTTTACTCACACAAAACCATTGAAATTCCATATATAGTTAGTTACACTAACTATATATCGCGCACCCGCAATCCACTGCTGATGATGTCACATATTACATCATTCATGACATGGTCAGTGACATCACTGATGACATCACTGATGACATCTCAAATGACATCACTGATGACATCTCAAATGACATCACTGATGACATCACTGATGACATCTCATTTGACATTACTGATCACATCACTGATGATATCATTCATGTGATAATACGATGAACCTCTTCAGACTCTAATATAACCTTAGATACAATCAGTGTAAACAGACACTCACAGACTGTCACTCATCCATGGAGTTACTCACACACCTAGTCAGTCATGCAAAGAATCAATCACACCTCCATTTCCTCAACTATACAGTTATACAAACTTTACTTATTCAAACATATACTAACACATATTTACTCTCTTATACAATCCCTGATACAAGTTCACAATGATCCATACAGCCACTCACACATTCCCTGGCTCTTATGCACAGTTATTTATATATGTCAACTCTCACATGTACTGTGTTTTACATATGTACTTACTTTGACATGTAGCACTGAGATATCCATTCACTCACCAATACACTCATGCACACAGTCAACCGCCCATACAGCTGTTTCCACATGCACTTTTGAAACCATACATCTAGTGAATCAACTGCTCACACATCTATGCACAGAGTCATACACCTCCCAGCCACCCACACACACACTCAGTCTCCCATACAAATACTTGGGCAACCAATCAATAACCCATATAGTTACTCATATAGCTACTTATCAACACATGCAACAGTTTACAGAACAACATACATAATGATGCACAAATTAAGACAGTTTAGTCACTAACCCATGCACTCAGTGAGACACATTTAATCACTCACTCATACAGTCAGTCATGCACCTACTAAATCCATCATCCAGACACTTATACATCCACTCATTCTTCAATATGTAAGACATATTTTAACTTTACAGAAACATACAGTCACTGGATGTTGTCATCAGTGATGTCATCAGTGATGTCATTTGAGATGTCATCAGTGATGTCATCAGTGATGTCACTGACCATGTCATGAATGATGTAATATGTGACATCATCAGCAGTGGATTGCGGGTGCGCGATATATAGTTAGTGCAACTAACTATATATGGAATTTCAATGGTTTTGTGTGAGTAAAATAAGGTTTTGTAAATGCGAATTCCTAACTATATATGGTCTATAACCTATGGTTTTTTCAGTGAATTTTCAAGGTTTTGTAAATGCTAATTCCTAACTATATATGGTCTATAACCTATGGTTTTTTCAGTGAATTTTCAAGGTTTTGTAAATGCTAATTCCTAACTATATATGGTCTATAGCCTATGGTTTTTTCAGTGAATATATATATATACATACATATATAAACATATATCATCTATATATCTATATAAATACAAACATAAATGCATGCATACATATACTTATATGCATACAGATGCATGTTATTTACATGAAAGTTGAAAAAACACTAATAAAAGCAAAGCTAAAAAGCCACCTCATTACAAACAGAATGGCTTTAACTTAAACGAGGGCGAGATCTATTGCATTTTCAATGCTTGTTTACTTTGGTTCCATCAAGAAGGCATTCAGATGTGTCACACATTTGCCATAAATTCTGAATGTTAGCACTCTAGTTGCACATTAGATCACTGTAGTAAAGCTACTGCTCACCAGGGACGTCTGCTGCTGGTATTCAAAGTGCATGTTTCAGTCTGCATGTCAGAATTTTTTTTATGAAATAGAAGAGGATTTGAGAAGTCACTCAAAATGATCCCTAATTTTTCTTTCTGAAGCACTAATCATACTTTCTATGGCAAAATTAACCCTTTCATGTTGTTCCTTTTTAAATTGAGTGTTTTCAGACTTACCACTTCATTCCAATCAAGATGGCTTCTGGTGTGCCATACTTTTGTCATAAGTAAGACTGTTAGCGCTCTAGTTGTTCTTTAGAACACTCTGGGACATTCTGTCATTGGGCTATACTTGGGGTACATCTGGGTGATATTTGGGCTACATTTAGGCTCTTTTGTCTCTGGTGGCCATCTTGGGAGACTGTATGTCAGAATTTTTTTATGAAATTGAAGAGGGTTTGAGAAGTCACTCAAAAAGTGCCCTAATTTTTCTTTCTGCAGCACTAATCATAATTCATATGGCAAAATATACCCCCTCATTTTGTTCCTTTTTAAATTAAATGTTTTAAGAGTTACCACTTTATTCCAATCAAGATGGCTTCAGGTGTGCCATACCTTTGTAATAAGTAGGACTGTTAGCGCTCTAGTTGTTCTTTAGAACACTCTGGGACATTCTGTCATTGGGCTATACTTGGGCTACATCTGGGTGATATTTGGGCTACATTTGGGCTCTTTTGTCTCTGGTGGCCATTTTGGGAGACTGCATGTCAGAATTTTTTAATGAAATAGAAGAGGATTTGAAAAGTCACTCAAAATGTGCCCTAATTTTTCTTTCTGCAGCACTAATCATACTTTCTATGGCAAAATATACCCCCTCATGTTGTTTCTTTTTAAATTAAATGTTTTAAGAGTTACCACTTTATTCCAATCAAGATGGCTTCAGGTGTGCCATACCTTTGTAATAAGTAGGACTGTTAGCGCTCTAGTTGTTCTTTAGAACACTCTAGGAGGCTGCAGTAGAACACAAAGGAATCAACTGACAGTCTCTGTCCTTGTTGGATGTACATGTTTTACTGAGAATGTCAGACTTCATTTTCACATGACTGAGAAAGATAATGTGAATTTACAGAAAATATGCTTTCAGTTTAGCTTATAGATCCCCTTCCAAACCACTGGGAAAATCATGAGATATTAGTTTTCTTTAAAACAATATTCATGATATCACAGCAGAAGGTTTTTTCACATGGTAAAATCACCTTAGAACCCACCACAATTCCTAAAACGAGTATGGTACCATCAACAAATGATTTATAATGTAACTAAAGTCCTAAAACCCTCTATTAACTACAATGCTTTTTAATGAGGTGCTATCATGTATATTGGTCCCAAGATGGCTGCCAACACTTCTTGGATGAAGTGCTGACAGCCAATCAGATCAGATGTGTGGTTAGGCTCCGCCCAGATATATAACTTTTTTTGAACCTAAATTACTCAAAATCCACTGGAGCACATATATTGAGACCTAGCAAAGGCACATCGGGCTAACAGTCCCTACAATTTTGCCAAGTTGCGTGCAAATCCATTCAGCCGTTCGAGCTAAAAGTGAGGCCAACCGCCCTATGGAAATTAACATGGGAAAAACGCGTTTTGGGACCCCCCTTTTTTCTCGGCCCCCCCTTGATGAAACCCCCCCCCAAATTGTCAGGGGCTGCTCAGAAACAAAATGTTCCATTTTCTTGAAAATTTCAGCCAATTCCGTCCACAAACGCCAAAGTTATTAGACATAGAATTTTCAAAAATCCCATAGAGAAAAAATCCTAACTATATATACCTACTGGCGACCGCCAGTAGGTAATATATATATATATATATATATATATATATATATATATATATATATATATATATATATATATATATATATATATATATATATATATATATATATACATATATATGCATATGCATTTATATATGTATGTGTATTTATATATATATATACACATACATATATAAACATATATAATCTGCATATCTATATAAATACAAATATAAATGCATGCATACATATGCATGTTATTTACATGAAAGTTTGAAAAACACTAATAAAAGCAAAGCTAAAAAGCCACCTCATTTCAAACAGAATGGCTTTAACTTAAACAAGGGCGAGATCAATTGCATTTTCAATGCTTGTTTACTTTGGTTCCATCAAGAAGGCATTCAGATGTGTCACATATTTACCATAGATTTTGAATGTTAGCACTCTAGTTGCTCATTAGATCACTGTAGTAAAGCTACTGTTCACCAGGGAAGTCTGCTGCTGGTATTCAAAGTGTATGTTTCAGTCTGCATTTCAGAATTTTTTAATGAAATAGAAGAGGATTTGAGAAGTCAAAATGTGCCCTAATATTCTTTCTTCAGCACTAATCATAATTTCTATGGCAAAATGAACCCCCTCATTTTGTTCCTTCGCAAATTAAGGTGTCGATTATGATGGCGGACGGACCTATGTCCGTCTGCCACCCCGAGGTGGAGGGACCGCCCGCAGGGGCAGCGGCGTTCCCTTCGTAGGAATTAGGATGTGACCGCCTCCTTGGCAGTCACATCCCGTATATTTAACATTGCGGCGGGTGCTGCTTGAAGCAGAACCCGCCGCAAAGTTAAAAGTGCATGCTGTACATTTGCATGCACAAAGCGGCAGGCACCGCGCTGTGCCAGAAAAGCTGCAGCGGAAAAGCATGTTCCTGCACCCATCATAATGTGGCTGGCAGTGTCTTGCAGACAACGCCAACACATTGCGGTTCACACCCCGCGGATCAGCAGCGGACGGACCTGCTGTCCGCCGCTGATCCCACCGCCTTCATAATCTGGCGGTGGGTGTATTCTTTGCCGCAGCGGTGAATCCGCATCCTCCGGGCCAGCGGTGGCTTCCAAAGAAAATGCAAAGGGGGTAGGGTAGAAACACCCTGACCCGCTAGGCCTGCTCAGGGGGTCCCACAAGGAACCCCAAGGCCCCCCCCCCCAAAAAAATACTGTAAAAATCGCGGGATGCGCATAGGATATGCGTATCCCATGAAAAAAAAAACGAGGCCTGCTTTATGTGTGTTTAGCCCCCGGGGGACCAAATCCCAGGGGCTCCCGCCCTACCATAGCAAACTGCTTTAGTTTTTGGAAGAGAGAGCAGGGAACCTGCTCTCTCTTCCAAAAACCAAAGACTATTGCTTTTCTACATGGGGAGCAGCATGTTAGCTGCTCCCATGTAGAAAAGCAATGCCGGCTCCCGCAGGATGAGGGGAGCCGGCAGGGACCGTGGGGGAGATTGGGGACCCCCCACAGTTCCCAACGAGAGGCCAGGCCCCGGGGATGGGTCCCCGTGGCCAGAAGTGGCCCAGGAGGGGGGCCATGTGGCCTCCCTCCACAACAAATGTTTTTTAAAAAAACGAGGCAGAGCCCCGAGAGATGCGGTCCCCAGGGCTAAAAGAAGCCTCAGGAGGGGGGCCACGCAGCCCCCCTCCCCATTTAAATAAATAAATAAATAAATTAGGGGCAAGCACTGGGGGATGGGGTCCCCACGACAAAATAAATAGAAAAGGAAGGGGGTCTACACAGCCCCCCTTGTTAAAAAAAAAAAGAAAAACACAGGCATTGCGCCTGAAGCCACTCCCCCTTCATGCAGCACACTGCAAACTCGCCCCCTGCCGCGTTTGCAGAGGGGGAATGAATTCCCCTTGAATACTAGGGGTCCCTGGGGGCCAACTAGCCCACCAGGAGCCTCCAGTATGCACCAGGGGGCTACGTGGCAGAGTGGTGTTCTGAGGCAATGCCCCTTTTTACACCTCTCTGCAACACAGCTCTGTGGCACCTACTAGAGGTAGCTGGTGGGCTAGTTGCGCCCCAGGCACCCTCAGGATTCAAAGGGAGTTAATCCACCAACTTAAAACTCGCCATGGGGCGTGTTTGTACAGTGGTGAAGGGAGGGGAGGGGCCTGAGTTCACTTGTGTGCAAACACACGCTGTGGCATGGTTTAAGTTAGGGAATTCATTCCTTGTCAATCCCGAGGTTCCCTGGGGGCCAACTAGCCCACCAGGTACCTCCAGTAAGCACCACGGAGCTGCGTTGCAGAGTGTTGTAAAAAGGGGCATGACCTCAGAACACCTCTCTGCAACCCAGCCCCCTGGCGCATACTGGAGGTACCTGGTGGGCTGGTTGGCCTCCAGGGACCCTTAGGATTGAGGAGGAATTAATTCCCCAACTTAAAACGCGCCACAGGGCGTGTTTGCAGACATGTCACCTCAGGCCACGCCCTTTCCTTCACCACTGTGCAAACGTGCCCCGTGGCGTGTTTTAAGTTGGGGAATTAATTTTCTTTCAATACTGATGGTCCCTGAGGGACAAATATCCCACTACTGATGCTGAAAAGTAATTCTAACCGTACTTACAGTAACTTGAATTTCCTTCCATAGGCTAACATTGACTGGTTTTACTTGGAAATTCTTCTAAGTGTGGAGTTTTGGAACTTAAAAAAATTCCTTTAAAATCACCCGAACTACGAATTCCGATTTACTCACCTGTTATCAGGAGAGACCTCAGTCCTGCATCTTGCAGCCCACTACTGATCCTGAAAAGTAATTCTAACCATACTTACAGTAACTTGAATTTCCTTCCATAGGCTAACATGGACTGGTTTCACTTGGAAATTCTTCTAAGTGTGAAGTTTTGGAACTTTAAAATATTCTTTTAAAATCAGCCATACTACGAATTCTGATTTACTCACCTGTTATCAGGAGAGACTTCAGTACTGCATCTTAAAGGGCCACTACTGATGCTGAAAAGTAATTCTGAACATACTTACATTAATTTGAATTTCCTTCCATAGGCTACCATTGACTGGTTTCACTTGGAAATTCTTCTAAGTGTGGAGTTTTGGAACTTTAAAATATCCTCTGAAATCAGCCGAACTACGAATTCCGATTTACTCACCTGTTATCAGGAGAGACCTCAGGGCTGCATCTTTCAGCCCAGTACTTATCCTGAAAAGTAATTATAAACGTACTTACCAGTCACTTGAATTTCCTTCCATAGGATATCATTGCCAACTATATAAAATATATATAATTTAAAAAAAATATAACATAAAAAAAACAAATATTACAATTTCAATATTTTAAAAACATTTTTTTCAATTTATATTAAAAATATGTAATGTAATTTAAAAAACTAAAATATCTAAAAATAAATTTGAAACAATGTAGTGAATCAGTATAAAAAAAATAACAATTAATACATTTAAAAATTATCATTTATAAAAAAACATAGGTTTCAGCCTCGTTATAGTTAGAAATTAGCATTTAAAAAACCTTAGAAATTCACTGAAACAACCATAGGTTTCAGACATTTTATAGTTAGTTGGACATTTCACTCATACAAAACCATTGAAATTCCCCTGTTATAGTTAGTTCAGCTAACTATAACTCGCGCGCCCGCAATGCACTGCTGATGACGTCACATATTACATCACTCATGACATGGTCAGTGACATCAGTGAATATATATATATATATTACCTACTGGCGGTTGCCAGTACGTAGTTGTAGTTAGGACCTATTTTCCATAGGAAATTCGCAACATTCTATTTGGAATAACTTTGGCGCTGGTTGATGAATCTTCGCGAAATTTTCAAAACTAATGGCCAGCTTGTTCCGCTCCTTTCTTGTAAGTCTCGGGATGATTCGTTTAGCGGGGCCGAAATAAAAAGGGAGGTCCCAAAACGTGTTTTCCCCATGCAATTACCCATAGGACTTTTAGCCGCAGCTACAGCCCGAACTGCTGAACGGAATTCCGCCAAATTTGGCAGAGATGTAGTCCTCAGTTCAGACTCGTGCCTTTTTCCTAAATGGTGTCAATCTGTTCAGTAGTTCCTAAGAAAATTACAGTTAAATGCATATATATATCTATTGGCGCAGTGGAGCGCACTGTAAGCGCACCCTTCCGATCACATGCTCAATGCTAATTGGCTGTCGAGTGGTTGTCAACATTCGAAACCAGGAACTGTTGGCAGCCATTTTGTGCCTCGGTAGAAGCAATGCTGAAGAAGTCAGTGGAACAAGTGAGCAAAACGTATAAAGGGGGCAGGGGAGAAGTATCCTGATATTCTAGACCTGTGAAGGGGACCCGTAGGGCACACATTTTGGGGCTTCTTTTATAATTAACCACCGGGGGGGGACAAATCCTAGGGGCAAATTTAAGAAATGTATGGGGGGCCCAGAGGGGCCCCCTAGACCCGGGGACCGCCACCCCCCTGCCATCTTTTTCAAAATCCAAACCAAGTTTGCTATGGAAGGAAGCGAGCCGCGAGACTCCCGCCTTCGCATAGCAAACAGCAGTGTCCCGGGGGTGGGCACCCTGGGACATTGCAGGTGCAAGACCTGGGGAGTTGCGGTCCGCAGGGCCCTCGAGGGCTCCAGGCGAGGGGCTACAAAGCCCCCCCCCCTAGCACAATACAGAAAATCCCCGGGGGTTGGTGGTCCCCGGAGCTTGGGGGGTTGTTAAGGCCCCCCACTTCTAATTTTGCAGGGGGGGCCTTAGAGCCCCACCCCAACCATTTATTTTATAGCCCGGGGTGGCTCTCACTCTTGCATAGCAAACAGCAATGTTGAAAAAATCTTCCGGTAAGATAACAAAGGATTTTGAAGAGCATTTTCGCCGTTTTTGTTGTAGTTTGCTGCAGTTAAAGCGGTGACAATTTTAATGCCGTCTTTGTAAATATGCCCCTAAGTTTTGTTATGTCAACATTTCCGTCTCCCATTTAAATAGGCACAAAATATTTATTGAAGTGCATTGTGAATCATGAAGCAACACTGTCTCGTTGTGATCGATAGAGAATTGAAAGAGTTGTGTACTTCTTTTACTCGTAATGTGCATAAGGGCAGATTTACAACTTCATTACGTTACTATTGCATCACTCTTAAGAATGGAAAAGTGACTCGAAAGTGGCGCAAGGGGCTTGTAAATCTGCTACAGAGTTTTCTGTCTTACTTTGCTTTCCTTTCTGTCATGTAGAGGATCCTGGGTAAATATAACGGTTAGTGCACAGCAAGTACCTTTCAACCCTACCCCCAAACTGCTTACTGCCTGTTACCATAGTAACAGTTCATGGAACACTTAATTGAGCACAGAGGTTAGAAGTTCACCACAGAATGTTGCTAATCGACACAGTTACTGTGCTAGAGTTGTAAAAGCTTTCCATAGGAACCGTTAGTCATAGGTATAGACTCTGGTAAAGAGCTGGTAAAGAGTTAGCCTCAGTTTTAAACTTCTAGTTATAAATCTCATTTCTATTTTTAAATGTTTTCTAACTATATGATTAACACACTGAATAATAGTGAAATGTTGTCAAAAAAGAAGACATATGTACTTTTTTTAATTAACTTTTATTAAAACAACATTAAATAACTAGAAACATAACTTTAAGATAATAATATAATAAATACCTAGAAACATAACTTTAACAAAACAACATAATAAACAAAATGTGATATGGACTCCAATAGAAGTAGAGTAGGTAATCTGCAAAACAAAAATGAAAATAAGTGTTTACAATTAGATCGATGTGACTAAAGGAGGTCAAAGATTATGAATTGAGGAAATACTTGGCAATATTCCTTGATTTTCAGGTCTGCAGAGTGCCTCACTTAAAGGCCCGCGTTCAAGAGGTGTCTGTACGGAAGTGCCTACTGCGTCATGGACAAACATGATTCAGAGATGAGATAGAATTAGGTGAGATATCAAGTCATTATGCAGGACAATATTCTTTGAAAGTTAATTACAAGTCCCTTGCGCCACTTTTGCGTTACTTTTCCCATGTTAAACGTGACTAAAAAGTGGCCCCTTTATTCCTAACGCATTTAATCAGAGGCATTGTGTATCTAGGCCGCTCTGCTTACCTTCTGTAAACACTGTGGTGAACAGAGTTCACAACTTGAACTCAGCTTTGGTTGTACACTGCAGACTGTCTTACATTCAGTCTTGATTTTTTTTCTCGGAAGAGTGAACAGCAGCGTCCATAACTTCAAAAGAGAAAGAGAAACGATGTGAGAGAGAGTGAGAGAGAGAAAGAGAGAAAAAACAACATTAAAACTGTGAGCGAGAGAAAGTTATAGATGGAGCAGTTAATACTGGAGAAAATCTTCGTAGCTCTCCTTTTTGCCTCTGTTGTGTGTCCAAGCACGTGCCGGGTCATAGTGCACCCTCTAGTTTAGTGATCTGAAGGACAGTATAGAGTTAGTAATAGCAGAATATATACAACTGCACAAGTATATTTTTACGTTATGTCTTTGTAAAGACAGGATTGTTGTGTTTTATCTAGGACCCTAATCAATATAGGACCCCGATCAATATGTGACCTTATGCCCCTATACGGCTATAATCAATTCATACCGCTATAATGGCATAAAACGATCAGAGCCATATTTCAGAAACTCGTCTCTGCAGCTCATTACAGTACATGACACAGCAGAAGCCACAATCTTAGATTCCTAGATTACACACCAAGTTCTTTCAACAGATAAAACCCCCAGCAACCTGGGAAAGCCCCGCTTGCTTTGTTTTTATTAGTAATAGAACTCTAATGAGCACTGTAAGAACGACCAGTTCTGAGTGACATCTTTATTGATGTCTTATGTCCAAAAACTTACATCAAACAAGGCACCTTTCAGCTATAAATAATACCAGCGTTGCCTTAAGCAAATGCGATGGTGGTGGTGAATACAGGAGCAAAGCAGCTGTCCCTTGCAGAGCCCAGCAGATGGGAGAAGCCCACGGACGCTGCCCCTCCTCCTCCTTGACGCGCTGAGAAAGACACTGTCTTTTCTCCTGCCGAGAAAATTCAGCTCTGGCGTTTCCAGCCTACCCTTGCGGGTGACTGGGATATCGAGTCCTGAGGGGAGATACCAGACCTCCAACATTCTATTCCAGAGGTATGGTGTTGACTAAACCCTTAGAGAGAATTCTTGAAGCAAACCCTTGGCAAAACTTAACTTAACTTACACTGCTACTTACTTACTCCCTCCCATGTATAAGGCTTAGGTCAGGTACACCGGGGTAGGCGTAGTTAGAAGCACCAGTTAAGGACGTTAGCCAAATGTTTATATGAATGTATATATTTTACTCATTTTAATTATTGTTTGGCTAAGAATCCATATCAATGCTTTTACAGTATTATTTAGCAATAATCCTTTTCTACTGTACGCACTTTTTATAATAACAAGTCTTGCAATCGTGGCAATTCATTTCTCTTGCATGAGAAGAAAGACTGTTCAATAAATAATACCTTTTATTGAAAATGCCCGTCTCTCTATTCTCTGCATCCTGGTGAAAGTAATCTGCACAACTGACTGAGTGAAATAGCTGTCTATTGTTTCACACGACTCTAGAGATGGACTCTTATTCTAAGGAGCAAAGTTGTCATGTTTATGCGGTTGTTGGAAAACTGAATCCCTTCTTGTCTGAGCCAGGGAAGCTGATCACTTCCTATTCAGTCAAGAAAGTTTCCAGTGACCTCTGAGCTACTTGGTACAAACCCAATTAAGTCTAACATAGTCAGTAGAGACCTGGAAGACCGCACTTCTACGTCTATACTGCTGGTTATGTTATTCCAATGCGCAGGGCCTATAGGGAAAATAGGAACTACACTACATGGCGCCCAACGTTTGGTAAGGCGATAAAACTAACGCAAGACGTTAGAGTAACTCAGTTGTGCTTTTTCACACAGACCCTTTCTCCCGTAAATACTCCAATAGACGTCTGGAGTGGGTGAAAGGTTAAAATCTGCCCGAACTTAGTAGGAAGAGATTCCTATGTAAAGCTTCTGGTTTATTCAACGTTGAAGGATACAGTGTTCCAAAATATTGTGCACCTAATCTTTGTCTCCTTGGAGACCTGCTCTGCAAAATAATTCATTTTTACAATGTCAGACTTAGAAAACAACGGAACCGTTGATGCCGCAGTAAATGCGACTCAGCAGGGTCCCGATGTTACAGGAATTAATGAACCAGGTGCAATAATTATCCCGGTCAACATACGAAAAACTATAACGTTAAAACGTATAGAAAATGGACTGACCACACAAGGTGGCACAGTCGTATTCGTGATAGAGGCACACGAATATCGGCAGACAGAGGTATTCTATTCTTGGATAAAATTTCCAGCGGCAAACGCTGCAACAAACGAGTTCCACTATTACAAAATAGAGGATCCACCGGTTGAGTACGCTCCTTTCGAGGAGATTGAAATCCCATTAAAATACCAAGGGCACCTGCTCTGGTTTAAAAGCGCCCTAAAACACAATGATCATATCACCAGGCTCGGTCCACTAGGTAGACCAGAGCAACGCGGCCGGTTCTAGCCAGCTACACACAACATCCGGACATTGCAAAAATTTCAAAGGAAGAACTTTTAGCACAGCTAAAAACATTAATTAAAATATATAGACAACTAGTCCAATATGTAATGCGGACTGCAACAGTCCAAACAACTGTTAATGTTCCACAGCTGACCCCTCATCAGGGGAACACGAATAAAATTACACCACAGAACATACAATCATGTCTTGGTAAAACACCCATAAAACGGGAACAAATTCCTTTCTGGTTAGTGCAGAAAATTACTCAAATAGAGGCAGTATTTCCGAATACTACCCCTATTGAGAAACACAGAATTCTGAACATCTGCCTTCCAATGGGGGTCGCACCACATGTGGAGGACTGTGACACTTGGGGTACAGTTTTTGCTTCCATTTACACAAAAACACATGGTGTTCCATCTCTGGCGATAATACCAGATGTGCTAAAACAGATTCAGAATGAATACAGTCCAGAACCTGCTTATACTCTTGGTATGAAATTACTGAAAGACTTCAAGCAGGTCTCGGCTATATTACTAGTCAATATAAAAGGAGAAGCAGCATCTGTGGCGATCCGCCAGAAATTGAAGGAAACAGATATAACAGATCAACCAATTGAGCTTGCCAGAATCTTAGAAAAATCCTATGAAGAATTAGGAAGAGACAGTTTGGGTGGGAAACCAGTAAAACCCCAATTACTCAAAAATCCTGAAAAAATATTTATTAAAAATAATTCAAATACTCCTAAAAAGAGCTGGGATGGAAATAAACAATCCACTCCCAAAGAAAAAGTTTTCCAGTCCAGAGGAAGGTCTCCTCGACGGAGGGAAAGAACTCTAACTTGAGAACACCAGTCTCCCCAGAAGGAGCCCTCTGAGAAAAGATATAACCTTAGAAATAGGGATAGCTTGAAAAAGCCTGATAGATATCAAAGTATTGATACACGTCCCGCTCGATCTTTTTCGCAGAAATCAGAAAGAAGAGGACGGTCAGACCCAGGAGAGCACACCAAGTCCAAAGACAAGGAACCTGCTTAAAGAAAAAAATTAAAATTTCCAAAAAAGAAGGTAGCCAGTATTAGAGTAATCAACCATGCCGAGAATACTGAGGACACAGCTGAAAAACGGGAAGTGGGCACAGACAATGCTAGACAGTGCAGCCGAAATCAGCATAGCTCGCAAGATCCTGATGAGTCATCTGGAGACCGTGGACACGAATGAATACATTCAAGTGGAAACTGCCGACACCAGAGTTAGCGAACCTCATAAGATATACGAAATAACACTGCGTATAGAGGGAGATAAGACTAGGAAAATAAGGGGTCTATTTTGGGATAACCTCTCAAAAGGCTATGACATCCTGTTAGCTGAGAAAGATTGGCCCCCGAAGTTTGTCAGGGAGTGCCCTCATGGCGAAGAAATGATTATGCCTGCTTTCTCAAATCACATTCCAATTCACACTAAATATATATATGCGAGAAAATGGGCAGTAGCCCAGGCACCAGCATTATACAAGAATCATGTAGGATGGGATGAGGACTCTCCTCCTCACAAGATCCAGTTAAAAAGTCAACCGATTGCACAAAGGCAGTACCCAATTAAGCAAGAAGCTAAAAAACAGGTCAAGGAGATTTTAGATCAACTTGAATACCAGGGGGTGATTGAAACATGCACCTCTCAAATGAAAAATCCTTTGTTTCCTGTCTCCAAACGGACGATTCGTATCGTCTAGTCTTGGACTACAGACACCTTAACTCATGTTGAAAAACATTTGCAGTACAAAATTCACATAGTGCTGCACTAATGAATAACATAGTTCGGAAAAAATATAAAACAAGCATCATATATACAGATGGATCAGCACAACCCGCAGTTGGGGGTAAACAAGCTTACAGTGCTGCGTGCGCGATTGTTAAAGGTCGTTGGCACAAAGGAAAATTTAGACCACTGGTCACTAAAACACAATCTCTAGGAGATTCTACAGCTCAGCGAGCTGAACTACTAGCATTTAAGATGGCGCTTGAAAATACCGATCGCGAATTCCCAACACTAATCGTGTGCGATTCATATTATTGCGTTCAATCTCATAATGAATACTTGCAGAATTGGGTTGAAAACGGGTTCAAAGATGCAAAAGGTGGCACAATTAAGCATAAAATGCTTAGGGAACAAATAGTTCTTTTACAGAAGGAACTACGAAAGACTCATGTGATACACACTCTGAGTCATCAACGTGATGGCGTTCACGTTGCAGGGAATTCATTGGCTGATGAAGCCGCGAAGGCAGCTGTACAAACGGCTTTCGTAGCTGCTAATACTCGGTCACAAACAAAAATAGACAGCTATATACTACAAGCTGTCAGTGCGTCAGTAAAAGATGATAGAAAAACACTCCCAAAAGGCTTTTCAGAAAAGTACTTATATTTAACAGATACAAATAATGTTCCTTTTGCTCGAATCCCTGGAGTGGGAGATAGGGTAATTCCAAACATGGAACATAGGTTAGGACTAATTACAGCGGCACATGAAGGGCTTGCTTCTGCACACGCTGGCGTTTCCGCAACAATATCTTTATTAAAACAGAGATATTAGTGGCCCGCATGACAATACAAACTAAGAAATATGTATTAGAATGCGAAATATGCCAAAGAATAAAAATATCAAAAGTAAAACGTCCAGCGCAGACACCCCTTCTCATCTCAGATAAACCATTAGCATGTGTGTTACCTGGACCACTGTGGTCCCCTACAAAGAGACGGCAACTACAAATATATCATGGTCGCAGTGGATTCCTGTACGAGATTCATATGGATGTGGCCCCAGCGCTCGGCTGACGCCAAAACTGTTATAAAAGATCTGCGAGTCTTTATCGGCACATACGCAATTGCCATGTTCCATTCTGACTAGGGTCCTGCTTTTAGCTCTCGAGCTTATACGGAGGCCATGGCCAGTATGGGCGTTGGGTTGCGCTACTCTTGTCCATTTCACCCCGAAGGGAACAGTGTAGTGGAAAGAAAAAACGAGACATAAAGCAATCTATAACGGCAAAGGTATTAGGTTCGGGTGATGGGTGGGTCAAACATTTAATAAGTGTCCAACTTAGTCTAAATAATTTGCCAAGAAATTCTCTAAAAGGTTTCAGCCCGTACGAACTATTGTTCGGAACTAGAATGCATATTCAGGATCTTGATAGTCAGGCTTCAGTGGAGAAAGATAAAAATAAAGACTTTGACATCAAAGCTCATTTGGCTGTTTTACAGGACTTGAATGAAACAAGAAAATCCTTAAGCAACATAAAAATAAAGCAACAGCCAACTACCACTGAAGACACACCACCAGTCCCAGCAAGACCTGTCTGGATTCCAAAGATTGGGGATCTGGTCAGGGAGAAAATAGCGGTGAAGAAGGAATTTGGGCTTTCTTACAGAAAAGCAGTACCTGTCTTAGCAATCAACGGAACAAGATCAGTAGTACTTCCGGCCCTTGCTGGTAAAAAGGAGAACAGAGTTGTATCAACCGACCTGGTAAAACCACAATCATGTGGCCTATAATCAACAGCAGGCCAAGTGGACTCCCAATAAATAACAGAATACCCAAATTGGCAACAATCCAAGAGGCTCAAACTGAAAGACTAATCACATTTGATAAGCCTGCAGTAAAAAGAGAAGGACTAAGCAATAATGCCATGGAACTCGTGCCTCTTGAAACACAGATTGAAACAGTTCGTCATGAAACACCAGTGTACAATGATGTGGCATCAGAATGTGCTAATGAAAGACAAATTGAGAAAACAATTTCAACAATCGACAGAACTGCATCTGGCTACTTCATCAATTTCGATAACTTTTCTGTAGATCCAAGCGAACCAGAAGAAAAGCCAACAACAAAGACTTTTAAAGACAAAGCAACAGAACTCTTTCAACAACTCAAGGAAACTTATCTTATTTCCCCATGGTTAGAGTTATGTGTATTTTTCCTCCTACTTTGGCTCATCATGGTACTTTGTTTGGGAAAATTCATTGAGGGGAAATACAGTTCAATGGACACAGCAAGTCAGAACATCAACTTAGGTCTGAAACCACACAAGTCATCTCACATCGAGAAAAGAGAACTATCATCAGTAAACGTCACAGCCATTCCAATACCCGGCGGGTTAGTATGGGACAAGACTGACTATGAAGTATATGGCCCGGTCGAAATCTTGAAATATCCTCACCAGTTCAAGGTTTCGTTAAGTGAATTTGTAAAACCAAGTACATTCTCTGATGATTGGGATTTTGAAAGTATAAATAATATGATGTCAGATCTAGTGTTGTCAGCAAAATTTACAGAACATGAATATTTACAAGGTTCGTCTAATTATGAACAGATGTATTGCTTCTCGCATTTTGGGGACCATTACTTGCATAAATCTGCACAACCTAGAAATGTTTTTAAATATAATCAATGGGAACATTGTGCTACTCCACCTAAAAGTAGTTCGAAAACATTCTATGAGAAATTTCAGCACTTCTCAGGGTTTAACACAAGTGATGCAGAAACGTTTTATTATAAAACAGGGACGAAAACAATGCTGACAAATACTAAATTGATATATTCAGAAGCATTTTATGAAAAAATGATGACATTTGGTTTTGAGAAATTGATCGTATTAATTTGGAAAAATCACTTTCTGTTGTGGACAATGGGTTAATGACTCTGCCCTCCAGAATATATTCACTGGACAGTATTGTATCATCTGCCATCGATATAATAGATAAAGACTTGTTAATGTTACAACATGGCCAGTCGCAATTGCGTTCTATTGTACAGCTAGGCTGGACGCTGCAAAATGTTCGTTCAGGCTATGTGCCATGGCGTTTAATAAACACAACATCATTGCTTTCCATCTTTAACCTTAGTGATAAACAAATCAGCTTGGCACAGAAAGGAGCAGACTATACAATCCTGAGCATCGAAAAACTTGAGAGATTACCATTGACAATGTCAGAAAGACCTGTCATAGAATGGATAATACACGGGATTATCACAATTCCGTTAACAGCTTTCCGATTTAAAAATTGCCTTGAGTATATACCTACTGGCCAGTATGAACGATTGGGTAAAGGGTACATTAAGTCAGCATGGAAATTACCATATACACACACATGCTATAGTGACAATACCAAAAATGTATTTCTTAGTGGTGAAAATTGCAAACATTCACTAAGCGGTATACTTTTGTGCCAGGGTATTAATTTACATGGGGCCTGTGAAGGAACTTCAAACAACCTTTCATGCCACCAACACGTCACACCTGCAACGCAGATAGAGCCCTTCTTTAGGCAGCTTTCTTACGGGAGTTACATTTTAATAACGGATCACAGCTGTTGTGGCTTGGTGCCAGGGAAGGCATACCTCGTAAGCGTAACTTCCATGGTCACTTGCTGTATGCAAGCATTGTTTCCAAACGGCCCTGGAGACTCCGAGACTCCCGTCTGGCCTCGTTTGAATGTCTCTTCTATACGAATTGATACTTTAAGCAGAATGAAGTCTGTGCTTTTACAGACAACAGTGCCCATCACGTCATCAAAAGAGACGTATGATCTCCAAGTTGCAAGGACAACATCAGAGATACATGACCTTTTATCAACAAATTGCCCCGTGCATTTCACAGAAATGCTTAGCCAAATTCTAAATATGTCGGATGCCGTAGGTATCTCAAACGTATTTAAGACCATTTTTTCGGGACTGTTAACACCATTCAAAGCAATCCTGGGAATTATTCCTAATTTTGTCCATTCAGTCTTTGGCGGCATACCCTTGATTTTTGGACTTGTAGCAGGCATTTTATTTTTGATCCTCCTGCTCAGATATGGCAAGCCAAAATACAGACATGACTCCCGCAAGGATGGAAGAAACGATCCTAGCAGTACGCTACCGGGACCGCAAAACTAGAGTCCTTGGATTGGCCAGGCTGAGAGATCTAAACATGACCTGGTTTCTTTCATTCAGACCTATATGGCAGAATTGCATCTTACCTGTGCGTCGATGTATGCTACGCGGAGAAGAATGCGTGTTAGACACCTGTCTTGCACTACCATCAGCAGTACCAATGGATATCAATACTTTGCTAAGTCCTGTAACGGCTCATGCATCGTGTTGTCCCCAGCGGCTACCAATCCTGATGACGGCATTCGTGGAAACTCCTGCGCTACGACTAGGTGGCGGCAGTGAAGCGGTGCATAAAAGCAACATCACCCAGGTACGGCCTTCTGTGAGCATTGCTGATCCAGACATCGATGATAGCAATCATTCTCACACCTGCCAAGTTTCAGCATTATCGAACTTGGTCGAACTGTCACCTGAATATGTATACCTATTCTTTGAGAGCTTGTCTTATATGATGTTCTCCCCTGAACAGAAACAATGATTTTTTGAAAAGCATTCCAGCGCACAGCGTTCCCATGAACTCTGTATTCGGCCTTCAGTTTTGAACAACAAAAACTACTGCAAAGCGTTTGGAACTCTATTCCCCCGTTCACTATGAAATATTTTTGAATCAGTCATTTTTTCAAAATATTTACATTTTTCTTTTGGCACAAATACTTTTGCTTAAAGTAGAACTATTCATAAAGAACAGAACTTCTATTTTTAGTACATCTAGAGACAAAATAACTTTACCTCAGCCTCTAGCACATGTTACAGCAATTGCATTTATATGTAATGAAATAGTCTCGCCCTTCTTTTCTGTATTAAGAGACTTTTCATGTGTAAATATTTTTTCGCTTTTTTCAACTAATTACATATGCAATAATTTTTGAATGATTCCTATGCTTAAAAACGTACAGTACCTATACTCTCATGTATTTCAAATACGCCATTTCAAATGCAATATGTATTTTGGGGTGGGAAGTATTACACGCGCATCTTATTGCTCATAGTTTTAGTAATTTGCTCGACATAAATTCATGGAGTGGGTGTTGTGTTTTATCTAGGACCCTAATCAATATGATATGATATGATATGAATTGGCTTTTATAGAGCGCAGCCTACACTCCATGGAGCATCTTGGCGCTAGTCATTACGTGTCACAGATGAGAAAGGAGGGAGAACTGCCAAAAACAAACTAGGGGAAGAGAAAAAGTATGTGAGTCCGAGAAGGGGAGTTAAATTAGATTAACGCTAGACATAGTGTGTCAGTGGCCTTGAAAATCCATGTTTTAAGGGCTTTCCGAAACAGGATCTCTGAATGGATCAGACGCATCTGGGGTGGGAGTTTATTCCAGGCTCTGGCTCCTAGCACTCCGATGGATTTTCCACCTTTTGTGGCTAGTCTGAATTTGGGGACGGCTAATAGGTTTAAATTGGATGATCTGAGTGACCTGGAGGGAGTGTATCTTCCAAACCTTTGAGACAGATATGTGGGGCCCAACTGGTGATAAGCTCTGAAAGTGATGAGTAGGATTTTGAATAGTACTCTCTTGTGGATGGGTAACCAATGTAGTATTTTAAGTGCTGAGGAGGCAGATGATTTCCTGGGTAATCTTAGCACTAGACGGGCAGCAGCATTCTGCACCATCTGTAATTTGTGCAGTACAGCTTTGTTGGAACCTGCGTAGATGCTGTTGCAGTAATCTAGCCGGGATGTGATAAGGGCCACTGCTACCGTTTTTCTGGCTGTCAGGGGAAGGAGGTCAAAGAACCTTCTGAGGCCTCTAATAATGTTGAAGCAGGACCCTGCCACAGTACCTGCATGTTTTTTGAAGGATAGGGCTTCATCAAATCTTATCCCGAGGTTGCGGGCCGACGTGATGGTGTTAGGTGGAACTTCGGCATCTTTGGGCCACCAGTTGTTAGGGGAAAAAAGGTTATTCTGCCCAAAAGGGAGGATTTCAGTTTTGCCTGAATTACATTTAAGGTGGTGAGTTCTCATCCATTCAAAGGTTGCGGTGACACAGTCTCTCAGATTTTCTTCTGCTTTAGTTGAATTGTTGTCCAGTACAAGGATGAGTTGGGTATCATCCGCGTAGGATATTGTACTGATGTTGAATGATGTGATGAGTCAATCAAAGGGGACATGTAAAGGTTAAAGAGAACCGGGCTCAAGCTTGAGCCTTGTGGTACCCCTGTTTTTAGAGTTTTTTCATCTGAGCAGTAGTTTCCTAATATGGTGACTTGTTTCCTATGGCTTAGGAAATTTTCCAGCCATTTGAAAGCGGTTCCTGTTAGTCCTGATTCTGCCAGGCGGCCAATTAATACGGGGTGTGAGACCGTATCAAAGGCCGCCGATAGATCGAGCAGGATCAGGACGGCCTTTTTTCCTTGATCCAGTGCCATCTTAAGTGTCTCTACTGTATGTAGAAGGGCTGACTCTGTGGAGTGTTTTGCCCTGAAACCTGCTTGGTTAGGGTGTAGGAGATGGTTTTCCTCCAGATGTTTAGTCAGCTGTTTATTTACTGCTGCTTCAGTCAATTTGAACAGCAGTGGAAGCAGCGAAATTGGGCGAAGGTTAGAGAGCGTGGTAGGATCAGCTAGGGGCTTTTTCTGCAGTGGTTTTACAGCAGCACGCTTCCATTCAGATGGAATAACGGCAGTAGCCAGAGAGGAATTTATGATCGAATTTATAGTTGGGTTTACCATGTCCACCAGAGTGTGGAGCAACAGTGGGGGGCATGGGTCAAAAGGGGAGCCTGATTTACAGGAGAGAATTGCTTGTCGAGTTTCGTCGAGGCTGATGGGGGCGAAACTATGTAGCTCAGGTTTACTGTTGGTTAGTTGTAAATTATCATAAGGGGGGGGCTCTGGGAAATCTGGAAAGTCTTTGGTGAGATTTAGTATTTTCTGTTCAAAGTAGTTTGCTATGGAGTTACAGAGTGTCAGTGAAGGTGGTATCTCTTGCCTGAGAATTCTGGGGTTCATGAAATTATCGACTATTTTGAAGATTTCTTTCTGTTTGTTGTTGGACAGATTGATGACTTCTAGGAAGTGATCTTTTTTGGCGTTATTGATCATAGAATGATATTGTTTCCTAGCGGTTTTGTAGGCAGAGACTTCCGTTATGTCATAGTTCTGGCGCCATTTCTTTTCGAGGGTTCTAACCTCAGTACGTTTATTTTTTAGAGCAGGGGAGAACCAGGGTGCCGACTTTTTATTCTGTTTTTTCCGTACTTTTCCTGCGTTGGCAGGACCACAAAAGTCTGTGACCCATTTACAAAAATTATTATAGTCGGTTTCAGTACATCCGGTAAGGGACGGTTTGGATTCCTCTGCAATGTGGTGCAGATTGGGTGAGTTGGCAAGTTTTTTCCAGTCTTTCTGTTTCGAAAAATCGATTTTTAGGTTGGCAGTATTGGGTCTTTTCTTTTTGGTTGTAAGTTGAAAGGGGATTAACCAGTGGTCGGTCCATGTTTGGATCAGGGGAGTGTCGACAGTTAAGGTTTTGATGTTAGTACAAATGCAATCTAATATATGGCCTGCTTTATGTGTGGGCATTTTGGTCAGTATTTCCAGCCCTAGAATATCAGTTAAGTCATTAAGCCATATTGCATTGGGGTCGTTGGATATAGGATATAGGACCCCGATCAATATGTGACCTTATGCCCCTATACGGCTATAATCAATTCATACCCCTATAATGGCATAAAACGATCAGAGACATATTTCAGAAACTCATCTCTGCAGCTCATTACAGTACATGACACAGCAGAAGCCACTATCTTAGATTCCTAGATTACACACCGAGTTCTTTCAACAGATAAAACCCCCAGCAACCTGGGAAAACCCCGCTTGCTTTGTTTTTATTAGTAATAGAACTCTAATGAGCACTGTAAGAACGACCAGTTCTTAGTGACATCTTTATTGACGTCTTATGTCCAAAAACTAAAGTCAAACAAGGCACCTTTCAGGTATAAATAATACCAGTGTTGCCTTAAGCAAATGTAATGGTGGTGGTGAATACAGGAGCAGAACAGCTGTCCCTTGCAGAGCCCAGCAGATGCGAGAAGTCCACGAACGCTGTCCCTCCTCCTCCTTGACGCGCTGAGAAAGACGCTGTCTTTTCTCCTGCCGAGAAAATCCAGCTCTGGCGTTTCCAGCCTACCCTTGCGGGTGACTGGGATATCGAGTCCTGAGGGGAGATACCAGACCTCCAACATTCTATTCCAAAAGTATGGTGTTGACTAAACCCTTAGAGAGAATTTTTGAAGCAAACCCTTGGCAAAACTTAACTTAACTTAAACTGCTACTTACTTACTCCCTTCCTTAGGCTTAGGTCAGGTACACCGGGGTAGGCGTAGTTAGAAGCACCAGTTAAGGACGTTAGCCAAATGTATATATGAATGTATATATTTTACTCATTTTAACTATTGTATGGCTAAGAAACCATATCAATGCTTTTACAGTATTATTTCGCAATACTCCTTTTACTGTACGCACTTTTTATAATAACAAGTCTTGCAATTGTGGCAATTCATTTCTCTTGCATGAGAAGAAAGACTGTTCAATAAATAATACCTTTTATTGAAAACGCCCGTCTCTCTATTCTCTGCATCCTGGTGAAAGTAATCTGCACAACTGACTGAGTGAAATAGCTGTCTATTGTTTCACACGACTCTAGAGATTGACTCTTATTCTAAGGAGCAAAGTTGTCATGTTTATGCGGTTGTTGGAAAACTGAATCCCTTCTTGTCTGAGCCAGGGAAGCTGATCACTTCCTATTCAGTCAAGAAAGTTTCCAGTGACCTCTGAGCTAGTTGGTACAAACCCAATTAAGTCTAACATAGTCAGTAGAGACCTGGAAGACCGCACTTCTACGTCTATACTGCTGGTTATGTTATTCCAATGCGCAGGGCCTATAGGGAAAATAGGAACTACACTACAGGATACTGTATTTCATTAACTTCCACTGTAAGAAGGTGTCTGTGCACAGTTTTTCTTCCAAAGTACTATATCCCATGCACTCCCACTGCATATCGGTGAGTTCTCAATACTGCGTACCCAGACTGTTGCACCCCATTGACTCCATGAGTCTGGAGGTGAGTACTTTTTTTGCGCACTCAGGGGCAAATGTACAAGCTCCTTGCGCCACTTTTCCCATGTTAAAAGTGACACAAAAGTGGTGCAAGGGGCTTGTAAATCTGCCCCTCAAACTGTTGCAACCTATCTATTTTCACTGCTCGGTGGTAATTGTACATTCCTACGCAGTCAAGTTGCTGCACACTACCCACTCTCTCCGTCCACAGATGACTTGCCAGTGTTTCGGAAACAAGTTTCTTTGCTCACCTTGTGCCATTGGCGTGATTTAAAGAGGGTGCATCAAGTGTCGAAGCAGCCTTCTCAGACGTTGTTACAATGGCCACGCATCATCGCAGAATGCACGGACGTTGAGCTTTGGTGGTTTTTGGGGGGCGCCAATTTGTGAAACACAGCCTGTAAGATAAAAAGGAAGTTAACATTGTGTGTCGTTTCTTTATCAAAGGAGAGAGGAAGTGAGAGAGTGACTGAAAAGAATATTCGCAGCTCACCTTTCTGTCACTGGTGTGTTTTTCACAATGTGCCAGGACATATTGCACCCTGCAGCTCTACATCTGAACGATAGTAAAAGAAAGACGTTATGATTGGTAATTGTTACTATCTTAATGTGGAGTAGAATTGCATCGCCCTTTCACACACTTTCCCTCCCGCATTTATAAACAACTATTTGTACAGTCCAATTTGTTAAATAGGCTTCGATTTTTGAAAAATTACTATAGTAGTAATCTTTTTATTCGGTTGTAAACGCAAGTGGTGCAAAGTGATACATGTGGTTTCGATCATTACAAGCGTCGGACATTTGACAAATTATAAAAACGTTCCTGCTATTGTAAAAAATATATAAATGCAATAAGATACGGTATGTAGGACTGCGTATGCCTAAATCGCTGCGTGGCTGTTTTGTATCCAGTCTGCTGCACCCTATCTACTCCCTCCGATGCGCACCCAGGCCTCATTGCTCACTTTTTTGTGGACAGAACACCTTCTACATCATGCAGTCCAGCTCTGCCACCAAGAAGTCTAACATATGGTGCAGAGTCTTGATACTGTTGTGGGAAAGGACATACTGGTGCACCTATCTTCATCGCAGGTTCCTCACCCGCTCAGTCCTTGCAGTACCACTAACTCAGTGACCCAAGAGTCCACGCACGTAGTGGTGGACCGTTGTACTCGGTGGTTTGGGCCTACATGAGGCGTCTGAAGCACTAAGAAGGGCCATCACAGTGCTTGCGATGGGAGCAACTCTACAATGGAGTAGAGCACATGTGCCACATCTTTTTTATTGGTAGGGTCACGTGTGTAGTGACGCATGTGCTGGATGGGTGTGGTGTGGGTGTATACCAGGCATGAGGGAGTGTGTGTGCCGTTCTGACAACTAGACCTGGAACTAAGAAATTAGTACAATGGAAATCTGGGAAATGTTGCATTTTTATTTTTTCCTGGAAGTGTAAGTGGAGTGGGCTGGCCTGATTTATACTAGTGCTGCGTGAGGCTCTGGACCATGATTCTGGAGCTATGGCCGTGGTTCCGTCGTGAGCTATGTGAGAAATCAAGTGATTTGGGTGTCCGTTTGTAGTACTGGCGTCACCCTTGTCTTAAACGCAAATGTGTTATTATGTCTGTAAAGTTCCACAACATGGCCAACATAGAAGGTACAGGGTATCACTGACCCTATATTCATCTATAGATGCACACTAAGCATGTGCAGGAAATCCGTTCCGCTCGCGGATTTCGCGGATATTCGGTAAATCCACGATCCGCGATTTGGGGGGCAAAAGTTCTAGCCTGTTGAACTTTTAACTATGTTAGGATGGCGCCGGCAAGCTGCCAGCGCCATCCTAAAATAGTTACTAAGTTAGCTTCAGCAGGAAGCACTAATAGATAAAATAAAGCAGGTGCTCGAGCACCTGCTTTATTTTATCTATTAGTGGTTCCTGATGAAGCTAATTTAGTAACTATTTTAGGATGGCGCTGGCAGCTTGCCGGCGCCATCCTAAAATAGTAACAGCAGCCCATAAATGTGAGTTTTGTTGAGGTTGGGCAGGTGTGCGTTCTCCCCATATCTATCGTCGAAAATTACCTATGATGATTGATGGAGGCCTTTGCATTATTGACTTTCACGAGCTCCATCCCTGTGCAGTTCCTGTGACCACGAGCTTCTCTGATCCGTGCCTGTCCTTTTATGCACACAAGAGGCATGTGAACTCGCATATAAGCCTCGCCCGTTTGGCCCTGCCCCTCACACTAGCTATGTGCACCGTTTTCCCGCTCGGCCTGCCCTTTACCCACACAATCCGCAAAATCCGCGAATCCGCAAATTCACAGATTTTACGGATTGCGAATTCGCAAATTCAGAAATTCGCGAATTGCGAATTCGCAAAATTCGCCCATGCTTAATGCATACATAAAAGACGGTGGAATTGACGCATTTCTGCGGTTATGAATGTTTGTTGTACATTCAGTGTAGTGTTTTAGCTGTAGTAATACAGGGCTGTGAAAGGTTTAAGTTGCAGTTTTTGGCACATGAAAGGCAGATAATATATATACGTATGTGGTCATTAAGGTATACTGTTGAACTTTGTGCTGTAAATCAGTGTTCGAGGCTCAGAGTTGCGTCCACATCCTGATATTGTAGAGTAATGACGTAATCTACGCGTGCCTGAAAATGTACTGTAAATACGGCGCACATGTAAATTGCTGATATAGATTTGCGTTGATTTGGCGCAATATAAATGTGCTAAAAAAAAAAGGAGGAAAGGCCCACACTTACTGTCAGAGGTAATATGGTTGTACATGCTAAATATATTACAATATAATGTGGTAGGGTGCAGGAGCAGCATTTTAGAAACATAATAAATACACAGACACAAATAGATATTTGAAGTGTGTACAGGCACATATGCTCGACTCCATTTTATTACATTGCTGTTGGTAACAAGTAGAATAGTAATCATGATATCATACATAGATATTCAATCGTAAATGGTTTATGACTTCTGCTGTACAAAGGTAGGAGCACTACTTGTGAAATAATACACAGAAGATTATATCATAAAGGGTTCATGAGTTGTGGTGCACTAAGGTAGGGGCAGTTTTTTGTGGAACCTGCAAAGATGTGTGGCTCAGGCAGACCGCACTGTTAGGAATGTCTTTTGGCTCCTGAATTTTGCCTTAATAAGGCCACGTGATGATTATTTATGGTGCACTGAGTTAGTGGTACGTCTGGAAGTCAGCGTGTTGCCTACTGGACTGCATAATCTGTCATCACAATTGAAATAAAAGATGAAACATGTATGGAATACATTGTCGAAATGTGTATGTTTCAGGGACATTACAGTTCAAGTGCTGTGTGCTGACCAATGTTTTCTTGCCTAGTGAATTCTCTCTTAATAGGGCCATGGGGAGATGACTTGTGGTGCAGTGAGTTAGTGGCACCTGAAGAACTCAGTGTGTGCACACACTGCGATGATTCGTGGTTCAGGCAGGTCGCACTGGTACAATGTCTCTTGCCTAATGGAATGCGTCATGTGCAATCCCCATTCCACCTGAATCGGGAATCCTCACAATGTAGATCGAAGGCAGTAGTCATCACAAACATCAAGAAATTCTTATTGTCATATCCTTTAACAAAATCTGAGGGCATAATGCATAATTATCTCTACCATAAATAAAAGAAGGCTACATTTCATGCTGTCCGTAGTATGAATTCAAAGCTGAATTGAAGTCATGAACCCTGCTGTCCGCACTGTAGATCAAAGGCAGTACTGAGCACAGCTATGGACGAATGATTTTTTTCTCTTATTTTAGCAAAAGCTGAACGCATACAGTACAATTGTATCTGCATGAAATAAATCAAGGGTGAATTCCCTACTGTCCGCAGTGTAGATGCAAACTTGATTTCAAGTTGTGAACCCTGCTGTCCACAGTGTAGATCGAAGGCAGTACTCGACAAAAACATCGATGAATGTTTTTTTGTCACAGTTAACAAAATCTGTGGACACAGTACAATTGTCTCTGCCTCAAATAAATCGAGAACACATTTCATGTTGTCTGTAGTGCTGATCCGCCACTGGTATGAAGTTGTAAACTCTGTTGATCGCAGTGTACATTTGAACACAGAACTCAGTACAGTCATTGAGGAATGTTTTTTGTGGCATCCTTTAACAAAATTGTCTCAGCCTTACATAAATCAAGGATAACTTGAATGCTGTCCGTAGTGTAGATGGAAAGCTGAATTAAAGTTGTGAACCCTGCTGTTCGCAGTGTAGATCTTAAGCTGCACTGCATTATCTGTAATGTACTCCATACATTGACTGTTGCATATGGAACTGATGAACTGGTATCAAGTAGTAATCTCTGTTCATCGCAGTGTACATTTGAAATCAGTACTCAGTACAGATATTGAGGAATGTTTTTGTCGCTTCATTTAACAAAATTGTCTCTGCCTTACATAAATGAAGGCTAACTTGAATGCTATCCGTAGTGTAGATGGAAAGCTGAATTGAAGTTGTGAACCCTGCTGTCCGCAGTGTAGATCAAAGGCAGTAGTTGACATAGACATGGAGGAATGTTTTTTGTCACTTATTTAAACAAAATCTGAAGACATATAGTAGAACTGTCTCTGCATTAAATACATTAAGGCTGAATTTCCAACTGCTCACACTTTAAGAAAATCTGAGGACATAGTACAATGGTCTTGGCTTTAAATAAATCGAGACTGAATTCA
The DNA here is from genome assembly GCF_964263255.1 of Lissotriton vulgaris. NCBI lineage: Eukaryota > Metazoa > Chordata > Amphibia > Caudata > Salamandridae > Lissotriton > Lissotriton vulgaris. Next base: position 484,599 of record NW_028244725.1, read on the forward strand.
ATGTTGTCTGTAGTGCTAAAGCGCTACTGGTATCAAGTTGTGAACTTTACTGACCACACTGTAGACTGAAGGCAGGAGTCACCACAGATACCGATGAAGAATTTTTATCATTTATTTTAACAAAGTCTGAGGACATAGAGTAGAATTGTCTCTGTCTTACATAAATGAAGGATAACTTCAATGCTGTGTGTAGTGTAGATCCAAAGCTGAATTCAAGTTGTGAACCCATACTGTTCGCAGTGTAGATCGAAGGCAGTAGTCTATACAGACTTAAGTTTGCGCTGCTGTTGCGTTGAGTTCGCTTTCGGCCTGTATCGAGGAGGCACGTGGTCATGGCGGCAGTCATGTGGCAGAGTGAGGACCTTCACTGTGACAGAGTCTTTTCTCTTTGCAGAAGTGAACCACACCCAAGGTGTATGCTAATTATTTATACTGTTACGCTGGAGTTGCGTACGTTGGATCAGCCCACTCCGCTTCTGCTTCAAATGGGGAGACAACACAGCTACATGACCGAGAAATTCCCCAGAGTCTGAGATAATATGGTTGCGTCCACTATGCAGTACACAAGCATTAATGGTATATCTACACATGGAAAAGTTTTTAGTTTCTAAAGTGAGTTGTGTATAGCATTTCACTGGTAGTCTTGGCATTGTGTAAATTATTGTTGATGTGTGAGTTCTTTCCCTTATGCATAGTTGGTTGCTACATCTCTGAACATTGAGCTAGTGTGCTGTTGAGGGGATATATTATCTTGGGAAGGTCCATTGTCCTGTTTTGTACTGCCTCTGAGGTAGTAGAGGGAGAGGGGTCAGTAGGTGTATTGGTGGTGGTGCTGGGTATAGTGATTTTGTTGGGTGTCGGAAGTGTATAATTAGTACCTCTATCACTTACTGCTTTTTAAGTATGGGTATGAGTTAGATTTAATTCACGTAGTACATAGTCGACGTCCTTACACTAGTTAAATGTTGATGTTAATTTGTTAGTGGTAAGTGGAACTATTGCTTGTCTTTTAGGTAGCATTGCAGATTTGGTTTCTTGTTGAAAATATGGGGAAGTGGTCAACATTATAATTAGGAATTGTCATTTAAAAAACCTTTGAAATTCACTGGAAAAAAAAAGCTTTCAGGCAGGTTATAGTTGGAGGAAATCCATGATTTTTGACAAATATGAAGTTTGCAGAGCAGTCTGAGTAAGAGAACGTAGTAGGATCCATGCAAATCTTCACACCCTGGCCCCCTAGATGTCTATATTTGAGAAATGTCTGGGTTTTATGGGATTCCCTGGGTGACAGCTGAGCCCAGGCCCAAATGTCAGAGCTTCCAAATGTAAGCCAATGTGTTGGAAAGAACACATTTAAAAAAAATGCAAAGCATCTATCCATACCCATTTTTCATTCTTTAGAATGCACCTGATGAATTTATGCATGGTCATAATAAAACTGCTACTTACTAGGTGATTGTGGGTAGCATGCATTTTTGGCAACCATTAAAAATACATATATCTCTGCAACCTGCAGCACTTGACGGGTGTAACTGTATACTACTTTTTATTAATTGGCACTGGAGCACAAATGTGTACTTATTTTCATTTGTTTTAGAATTCAACTATTTGTTTTTTTTTTGTGAAACCCACGAGCAAGCTATAAAAATGACCACATGCTGAATTCCAAATTTTGTATACTTTTCTGAAATGTCTGGCTTTCTGGGTTCACTCATGGGTTTTACAAATGTATCCACCAAGTACAAGTAGGTAAAAATCACAGACAATAGGCAAAATAGAATACCACTGAGAAAAAAAGAAAAAGCTGTAGTAACGCAATGATGTTTTTTTACACCTCTAACCATTTCTGAAAGCAATTGAGAGGGTAATTTTTGTGCAGCAAACCTTTTGTTACTGCAATTTTTGGAAAAATATATATACTTTCGTGCACAGAAATTATTTCCCATTTTTCTAAAATAACCCCAAAATATTTACATTTGATTTGGTATATTGACTGTGTTCTTTGTTATTTCTAGGTATATCCACAAATCCTGGGTATCTTTAGAATATTCAACAGGTAGGGGAATATAATGCAAATTTAGATTGGGTACCCAAGGGGAACAAGTTATGAAAGGTTAAGCACAAAGTGCCCAACATCTGCTACCCTGCTGGCAATCGGCCTACTTGTAGACTACCCAGATACAAAGAAGGGGATAACATATGACAAATTAAAAAATGCCAGAATCTCAAGTGCCATGCAGATACGGCCACCTAACCTCATGGGGACCCATTAATGGGTACCTATTAAAAGAGTGGTACAGCAACACAGCCTGATAATCATCAACTGATTGTTACAAAGCTGGGTCATAGTTGCTGACTCAGGAGCTGGGGATTCCTGATCAAGCCTTGGTGTCGGCTCAATATCCATTGAAACTGGGCACATTACTTACTCTTCCCCCTGCCTGCACTATATAAATGTAGTAATTGAAAATACATTTTTTTAAAGCTGCGATATGGGGAGTGGTGCGGGCAGGTAAGCAGTGTTTTGGGAGGTGTAAGGGGTGAGAGGGCACAGGAAGATTAGAGAAGCGGTAATTTAACTTTAAAAAAGCTGATCTTTCATATAAATGTGATTTGGATGGCAAATCTGAAGCGGAGAATGTCACGGGCAAGGAAGAAATGAAGCAGGACCATTCCATTGAAAAAAGAGGGCACCAAATACGTGATAAATAAAGCCAAGAGAAAGAGGACATGTAATAGGGGCAAAACACACCCAAAGGCAGGACAACAACCAGTGTTTCATGAATGGAAAGAAAGCAAGTTTGACAGGCAAAGAGAGGAACAAATGGAAAACGGTGGGCGTGGTCTATGCCCCTAGACTGGATACAGAATGTTTCACAGAGCAGTGCATGAGCAGTGCTGGACTCAACCTAAAAAATCTCGTGCAAACCAACAATTCAATATGAAAACAGGGATTTTAATGCTGAGGTGAAATTTCTGCACTATGGCTTAAATCAATGCATTCTTTATTCCGTTTATATGCTTGTGATATCTAAGTATGACTACCCCTATAAAATGTGCATTTATTATATAAGTATTATTTTTACATACATTTCTGCAGTTTTCAGTTAATCGCATTTCAAGTTAATAAAATGAGGAATTTCGCTTCAGCACTGCCGCTACCTGTGGGAAGGGAAAGCCTAAGGGCCAATATATGCCAGCTTCTTCATCTACACCTCATTTTTTAAGATGCTTAGTCAAGCATGACTTGGATGTGGCATTGACACTTTGGAGGGATATTCAGAATTGGTTAATTTGAACACAATTGGGCAATGACACCTTAAAAAGGAAAGCCCAGCACTTATTTATGTCTCCACATGACACAAAGCAAGAAATAACACTTTCTGAATCTGCAAAATCAAGAGGTTGTGGTGTTGCCATGCTACTGAAATTGTGGGCGAACCGGAATAACAATCATTGGAAGAAAGGAAAAAAATACTTGATTGAAACAAATGTGAATGTAAAAATAAAAACAATATAAAAGTGGTATGATAGATCGGATTTGAAGAATGTAAATGCACCTTCTAGATACACACGTATTGAATGGCATAATGTGCTACTAACACAATCCGAAGACAAGACATGCTCGGTTCTTAATTTGAGTCGGTAAGGGCCACCAGCACTTAGTTGTGGTACTGCAGATGTTTACAAGAGAGGGAAAAACACACAAAGAGGAAATACAAAGACAGAGAAAGAAATAATAAATGTCTCAAAGGGAGAAAGCAGGAACCTGCGAGAGTGGGATAAAGAGGCAGGGAGTGTCTAGTAGTGAATTAAAAGGCAAGAAGACAGCGCAGCCTTGGTTTTTGGTGTGCCAACATTTAACTCCACCGGCCTCGGGCTTCTGCGTGGAGATTTAGGCACCAACACTCATTCTTTTACAGATTAGGCGCTGCATAGCGTGTACTAAATTGAAAATTTTGCACTGTAATAACAGACGCGAGCAAAGTCTTGTTACTTAGGAAAAGAAACAGTGAAGACAAATATTGTAAACTTAAAGAAAACCTTCAATTACTTGTGTTACTTACTGTTTCATCAGTATGTTTATGAGTGTTCTCACTTTTAGCTTGAACACTGTGGATACACCAGAACTACTTAATGTCCCATGGTACAGGTCTACATATGCCCCGATATCATGACTTTTTCCAGTTGGTTCACTGACTTGTAATTGTTTGTCGGAACGTATTCTGTAGAGAAATACAAAATAGTGGTTAATGCATCATAGTAAGGGACTAGATTTACAGTAACTTCAATGCAAAATAGCTTGATACTTTTTGGTGTAATTATTCAGCACCAATTGCATAAAAAAATTATTGATAACAGAGTTTCATGTTTAGAACAAACCTAGCCATACTGATTCAAAGTAAACTTTGAGCCACCAAGGAAATTCAGAGGTAATTCATCCCTTCTTTGGCCAACAAACATGCTCATCTCACTGTAAACAGCTCATCCAGCACAATCGCATCATTCAGGACCTGGAATAATAAGAGATAGTGTTCAACCTCTCGAACCTATCAAACAAAGCCCATGCACAAACAGCTAATAACCTGAGAAATAAGTCTTCACGCAATCAGAAATAATGCACAGGTCTACCATTTCTGCTGAATACAGAAACTGATTCTATGTCAGGACCGGAGGCTTCAGATTATGCTATATCTTCCTTCGCTTTATTAACATAAAAAAACCACAGCAGCTCAGGAAAAGATATAATAAGAACAAAGATGCTTTAAACATAAAGCATTGACGTAATGTTCAACAAAAAAAAAAAACAACAACAACTCCCAAGAGTCTCTTTGCTTATAATAATAGTCCATAGTCCTTTGTCTCTGTCCATCATCACTATATAACCGGACTTCCCATCATCTTCCTCCTCTTTCTTCGCTGCTCCCACAGCCAGATAAGTGCTTTTCTGTTTCGACTTCTTTTTATTGTGATTGATTGTCTTGTGTGCGGTCTTTGGGGACTCCTTGCATGGTTTATTCCCTTTCAGAGTCCCCGGTTGCGGGAACGTTCTATCGTTCCTACGCGACTTTATTCCCACTTGTGTGCGGTGTGTACATAGACCGCAAGGGGGCGGCCTGTCGTCTCGCCGACCCTCCGGCGCGCCTCCGCAGTGCGAGGAGCCACGCCGTGGGGTCTGCTTGCGCAGGGGCCGACCCTCGCGTACCCCTCTGACACCTGGTGATCCGGGTATGTACTTTACCAATTTTGACGCCCTCTGGGGTCTGTATAGCGGTTCTGACTGCGTGAATTGCCCTCGGGCGACATCTGTGCACCTCTTTTCCGTGTGTGGCCTAGCGCGCTTGAGGGGTACGTAGACCCGGTCCCGGCGAGGAGGGTCTGCGCGCTTGGGGGTTGGTGCAGCCCACCTGCCACGTCAGCTGGCCCAAAAACGTGATCGCAGCCGCTGGGCCTGCCCACATTCGAGAACTTTCTCGGTTGCCGCCCTCTTGGGTGCCCCGCATTTGCCCCTTGGTTCCGAGATGGAAGGGGAGTACGATGAGGAGGCCTGCCCCTATCTGCAGGATGATGAGTTTTATCAGGCGGTGGACAACTCCATCTATCGTTGCGTGACGGAGGTGGTAGGGCCCATGGAGGACCGCCTTTCTGCCCGCATCGTGGAGGAGTGTGCGAAGCTGGCAGCGGCGCAGGTGCCTCCGTCCCCCGAACTCCCGGGGACGTCCGGCGGGTTGCCACCCGCTCCGAAGAGACCCCGTGGTGAGGGACCTTCATCGGAGGCCCAAGGCGTGGACAAGGGCGCTTTCGAGCGACTTCGTGACGCCTTCCTGGCCAAGGCGACGGCGGTGCCTCCGGCGCCCTTGGTGGACCCTGGCACTTCGGGCGACGTGTCTACGGCACCCGCCTCCCCGATCTACGACTCCCCGGACACGGATGACGACGGGGAGTCGACCCGCTCTTGGCTCCCGACACCTTCAACGAAGGAGATGCCCCGTGACGAGTCGGGCATGCTGGACCCGGACGAGATCGTCCACCCCCGATCCGCGGCCTGGGCCCCGGGGGAGACGGTGGCGAAGTTTGTCGCGGGCAGGCTGCGCAAGCCCCTGGAGAAGGAGGCGAGGGGTTGCCTGCGCGGGGAATGCCCTCGGCCTACTCTGGAAGGGAAAGTGGCCATGACACCAGAATTGGACCCCAAGATGGCCACCTTCCTGGCGAAATTCATGAAGGACCCCAGGAAGGGGATCGACCGGTCCTGGCGGGCCTGCCAGGACAAGCTGTTGGATGCGGTCGGGCCCGCCACGAAGATCCTTGATATGGCGGAGGAGGCCCGAGCGAATGGCACCGCCATTTCACCGGAGGTGCTCTCCAACTGGGCCCAGAGGGTGATCGTCTTTTTGGGCAACGCCAACTGTGCCCTATCCACGGAGAGGCAGCGTTCGCTCCTTATCAAGCTGGATCCGAAGCTGGGGGACCTGGCCTCGTCGGAGGCAGGTGCCGTGGCCCAGGGTGGCCTTTTCGGTGAGCCTTTAATCCGCGAGCTGGGAAAGTTCGTGAATACGTTCACGTCTCTGGACAAGGCCCAGTCCAGCATCAAGAGGGTGTTCCACCAGCGTTTTTCTGGAGGGGCCGGTCGCGGCAGGGGCCGCGCGATCGGCCGTGGTCAGCAGACCAACAACCGTGGACAAGGCTCCGGAAGAGGTCAGTACCAGACCTCGGCCAACTACACCAACTTCTACCCCACGAGGGGACAGCGCTATGGTGGCAGAGGGTTCAAGAAGAACTCCGGACAAGGAAATGCCCCCGGTAAGTGTACTTTGCTTGGATCATGTTCCGATTGGGGGGCGGCTGGCAAGCTTTTACGGGGAGTGGGAATTGCTCACTGCCGACACTTGGGTTTTGCAAACTGTGAGAGGTTTCCATATAGAGTTTTACGACCAACCAACTCAGACGAGGCCCCCGCGCCCGATGGTTTTTTCAGACTCCGACGCGCGATTGATAGACGAGGAGGTCTCAGACTTGCTGCGCAAGGGAGCCATCCGTCTATCAACGCGCCACCCACATGGGTTCCTCAGCAACGTCTTCTTGGTAGACAAGACGGATGGGGGCAAGAGGCCTGTGATCAATCTCAAGGAGTTCAATGGGTGGTTGGTCTACCGTCACTTCAAGATGGAGGGGATCCACCTCCTTCGGGACGTGCTCCTCCCTCGGGATTGGATGGTGCGACTGGATCTCAAGGATGCCTACTTGGTCGTTCCCATCCACCCCCCTCATCGTCGTTTCCTACAATTCCTGTGGGACGGCAAGGTGTTCGAATTCACCGCCCTGCCGTTCGGCCTTTCTTCGGCCCCGTGGTGCTTCACGAAGGTCCTCCACCCGGTAGTGGAGTTTCTCAGAAGTCAGGGGGTCCGTATGCTGGTATACTTAGACGACATCCTCCTCATGGGGCAGTGCCCAGAGGTGCTGGCAGGACAGCTGCGCCAAGCTGTCGGCCTGCTTCAGAGACTGGGGTTCGTCATCAACGGCTCCAAGTCGGTTTTGGTTCCCACTCAGCAGATCACCTGTTTAGGTTTCGTGGTGGACTCGGTACAGGCGGTCTTGAGCCTTCCGGGTCGGAAGGTCGCAAAGATACGTCACCTGCTTCGGCAGACGATCGCGAGGGACCGTACGTCACTGCGCCATGTCGCCAAGGTGGTGGGTCTTCTATCGTCCTCCATCCAGGCGATTTTCCCAGGCCCGCTGCACTACAGGGCTCTTCAGCGCCTGAAGGCGCAGCATTTGCGCCGTGGGATGTGTTACGATCAGTGGGTCCCCCTCACGGACGAAGTGAAGGAGGAGATGTCATGGTGGCTGTCTCACATGGAGGCATGGAATGGGCGAGCGATCTTCGGGTCGGCTCCGGACTTGATCATAGAGTCTGACGCCAGCAGGTCGGGCTGGGGCGCCCGGTGCGGGGATTTTTCCACCGGCGGCGCCTGGTCGTCAGAAGAACAACAATTGCATATCAATTGTTTGGAGCTCCTAGCGGGCTCCTTCGCTGTTCGCTGTTGGACCAAGTATTCGGTCAAGGCCTGTGTCCTGCTGCGGATGGACAATATTTCGGCGGTCCGGTATGTGAACCACCTAGGAGGTCCTCGGTCCCGCGCCTTGGCGGACTTAGCGAAGGACTTCTGGGATTATTGCCTGTCTCGTTACATTGCGGTGACGGCGGAGTATCTGCCAGGCCAGCGCAATCAGGTAGCGGATTGGCACTCTCGACATCTCAGGGATGCCAGCCAGTGGAAACTGGATCCGGGAGTCTTCCGGTGGCTACACTCCCTTTGGGGCCCCTTCTCGGTGGACCTCTTCGCGTCCCGTCTCGACCACCAGCTGCCGCGGTTCTACAGCTGGAGGCCGGACCCTCTGGCGGAGGCCACGGACGCGTTCTTGCAGGATTGGAGTCGGGAACAGCCGTTTGCGTTTCCCCCGTTCTCCATGATCATGCGAACGGCGGCTCAAATACGCCGCCAGGGTGCGGAACTGGTGTTGGTTACACCGCTGTGGAGGTCTCAAGTATGGTTTCCGGTTCTTCTGGAACTTTCTTGGGATTTTCCAATCCTACTCCCCCTGTTTCCTCTGCTCCTGACGAGCCCGGATCAGGAACCTCACCCTCTCGTCATGCAGAACACTCTCCGCCTCGTGGCGTGGAGGCTCTCAGGAGACGCTGGACGCTCCCGGGCCTTTCGGGGTCAGCTGCGCACTTGCTCTCCAAAGCATGGGCCGATAGTACGACGAAGCGTTACAGATCCGCTTGGCTTAAGTGGATGCGTTGGTGTTTACGAAGGGATTTGGATCCCATGGTCGCCGGCCTTGTTCCCGTGCTGAATTTCCTGGCTCATTTGGCCGACAAGGGTTTAGCGTATAGGACGATCAATGCTGTCCGGTCGGCGATATCTGCGGGCCATGATAACATCGATGGCCATCCGGTAGGGGAACACCCTTTTGTGTGCCGGCTTCTGCGAGCGGTTCGCCTCGCACTGCCGCCGGAACCCAGGTACTCCGTCCTTTGGGACGTCAATTTGGTTCTGAATCTGTTCCTGTCGTGGCCAGCGAATTCTTATCTGTCTCTTAAGGAGCTCTCGGCGAAATTAGCCATGTTGTTATGTCTGGTCTCTTGTAGGCGCGTCTCGGACGTGCGCGCGCTGGATGTTTCTGCACGCATTTTTTCCCCGGATGGGGTTACTTTTACGGTGGGCCGACGCACTAAGACGTCGTCGCGTTCCATCTCTTATCCAGCCTTTACTGACACTCCTAAGTTGTGTGTCGTGCAATGCCTCAAAGCATATGAGGACCTGACTTTGGATCTGCGCCCTCCGGGCGAGCGTCAGTTGTTGATTGCCCTGTGGAAGCCACACAAAGCTGTCTCCTCCCCCACTATTGCTCGGTGGGTGCGTTGGGTCATGCAGGAAGCGGGCATCAATACTTCTCTCTTTGGAGCACACTCCGCCAGGGGGGGCATGGCCTCTAAGGCATTCTCGGTGGGTGCTCGTCTGGAGGACCTTATGCGAGCAGCGGACTGGTCCTCGGATTCCACCTTCAAGAGGTTTTACTTCAAGCCGGTGGTGGATTTGGCTCAGTTGGTGGTAAGTAAGCTTTAAACTAGCATAATCTGAAGCCTCCGGTCCTGACATAGAATCGAAATTTGCCGAGCTTACGTAACGGTAAGTTTCAATTCTATTAAGGACACGGAGGCGAGGATTATCCCACCCGGACTACAGTGGTGTCTCTACCCACCCATATGGCAGTAAGTAAAGCGTTTTCCTTTACGTTCGGTACTGTGTTGTTCACTGAATGCTCCTCGCCTTGTTGTCGCATTTCCTGGGCCACCTCGCTGATGCTGTTCCTTTTTTGGCAGGCAACGACGGTGCTAAACAGGACCAATGAGGCTTAAGCGTGATCTGCGCGAAGAAAGAGGAGGAAGATGATGGGAAGTCCGGTTATATAGTGATGATGGACAGAGACAAAGGACTATGGACTATTATTATAAGCAAAGAGACTCTTGGGAGTTGTTGTTGGTTTTTTTTTTTTGTTGAACATTACGTCAATGCTTTATGTTTAAAGCATCTTTGTTCTTATTATATCTTTTCCTGAGCTGCTGTGGTTTCTTTATGTTAATAAAGCGAAGGAAGATATAGCATAATCCTCGCCTCCGTGTCCTTAATAGAATTGAAACTTACCGTTACGTAAGCTAGGCAAATTTCGATTCCCATACTCAAATTCTAAATCTTGATTATCTCATTTTATATGGCTGGATGCATGCAAGCGAGGTGTGCCTCCAAATCAAAGAAACTGATCTACGGGTATCATTCTTGTGCATATTTTGAGGTGACTCCCCCCATATACTTCCTTCTGTTTCTGCAACCCTCTGCTGGTTGTCTTCAGGAAGCAATTTGGTTTCAATAAGTTGTTTACTCTTCAATTGTTCTGTCTGGCATTCCCAGCAGCACAGGGGTCCTATGGCCGGACATCTCTAGAGTCCTTGCGGGGATCATCCCAAGGTGACCATCCGGTACTCTCTCTACTGGTTGATGACTTGGTCTGGTGTCCAGGTTGTCCGCTAATGGCTGTTCCAGAGTTCCAGCGTGTACCATTTTGAAGAAAGAGATGTTGCTTGTGATTTCTTCTGCTCCTCTTCGGGCTGTTACTAGGGTGCCAGTGCGCCAGGTGACAGTCCAAGGTTGGTGTTCAAATGGAAGCCGGAACTTGCTCCCGGGGTATCAGTCCTTGACGTAGACTCTGTCCCCTCTTTGAATGTCCGTCATTCTGGCTCGTCGGCTGGCGCTGGCCTGGTCATTGGAATTGGTCCTATTGGCTAGGACTTTCCCGGCATCAATCCGAGACGGGGTCCAGCTCGGGTGAATGGGGATGGTGTCTCGCACTACTCGGCCCATGCTTGCCGGCCCCGGAGGATGAAAAACATCTGTTGGCACTAGCGATCCCCTGCAGAAGGGGTCTTCTGCAGGTCTAATTCCACACACATACCTGAGCTAAATGCTACGAGTAAGATAAATAAATCAATGCTCCTAAAAACAAATACAAAAAGAACAGATGATGGACGGAATGCTGAACAAATCATTCGCCTTCAGTCACAGATCTGGGTTAAATCTATTGTTTTCATGCTCAGCGTGCCATTCCAGTTTGAACTAGCAATAAGAAAAAACATAATGGATATGGCCCAGATCTGTGACCGGGGTGAAGGTTTGATTTGTTCAGCATTCCCTCCATCACCTGTTCTTTTTGGTTTTTTCGCCATAAGTGGGTAGGGTATGCCCAGACTGGGGTCCCGTGCTCACTGTGTCACTAGATTCAAGCTATGATGGGTAATACCCCAAAACAGGTCCAAGGATGCTTGTTTCCAATCCAAGGAGGACCTGGCCTGGCAGTTCGGGCTGGACTGTTCCGATGGGGAGCAGGGTCAAGACTGATTTGCTTAAAGCTGGGTCCAACCTAGAATGGTGTGGCGAGCAAAAAAACAACAGATTTAACCCTGATCTATGGCTCTGGCTGAATGTTTGATTTTTTCAGCATTCTGTCCATCATCTGTTCTTTTTGCACTTAAAAACAAATAGTCACAGGAGGAGCTATCATGGTGGCGTGGATGGAGGAGACCAAGGTGAAATTAGATTCACTGCTAACTATCCATTTTAATGTTACCAAGAAGACTACCTTCCTCTTCCTTCGGACACATGGACATAGAAATCTGCGCATTTTGTATGGAGACACAAGAAGTGTCAGAAAAGTCATAACTAAACATATCCTAACAAAACAGACGTAGGAGTAAAGATGTCCAATTTATGCAACTATCAGACTGCGCCTCTAGCACTGTAGGACCACAAATGTTTCAATAAGGAAGATCTTTCGGAAGCTCAATGCCTCCAACAAAAGAGAAGCCTTGTTCCACTTCCAGTTCCACTAGCGACATCATAAGAGATGACCACCTCTCCCTGACTATTATCTGATACATCAGAATATCCTCAAAGTGGATAGGAAATCAGCAATATTAGCAGCAGATATAAATGCCTGCCTCTACGATACATTACTAACTACAGTCTACTGGACTGTACCAAAAATATTATATTTGGATTGAATTGTTTATACGTGGCCGAACCATTATAGGAAAAAGAATAACTTGACAGATTCCAACAAAAGCACAATTTATGCATGTGTGAGTTATGTAACATACTAAAACTGAAAATTGCTTTGCAGCACCCAAACTAACAACCAAGGGACATTCATCAAACTGGAATAAATTTCATATTTTGCAATATTTAGACAGGGATGTTCAGACATTAATATTCTACAAGATATTAAACAACCCTGTGATATGCGGTGCACGCCTGTTTATGACTAGCGCTGCAGCCGCAATTAAGCACGGGACACAGCTTTAGTTTTCAACAGCATGGTCCCGACTGCCGGAGCTGGGCCACGCCTCTTTATTTTATAGCCGGCGCGTGATGGCGCACACCAGCGCTAGACGTAGTCCTACGAGCGCGGGTAGCCGTCTGGAGGACACTACATTCCTTCCAACCTTTATCAAACAATAAACAACATAATGACAGTGTAGATCTGTTTCCAGTTCTTAGGAGAGTCCAGTCCTTGGTTCATCACACCATGAACCCTGCCAGGCGGGAGGACAGGACCGGGTTGCGTCTCAGTTTGTATCCGGAGTGTCCTCCTCTGGAAGAGGGCATGGATGGGGTCATTTCTTGTGAGTCTTCACCCTCTGGAGGTCCTGGCTGGGTTCTGTCTGGCATTCCCAGCAGCACAGGAGTCCTATGGCCGGACATCTCTGGAGTCCTTGCGGGGATCATCCCAAGGTCACCATCCGGTCCTCTCTCTACTGGTTGATGACTTGGTCTGGCGTCCAGGTTGTCCGCTAATGGCTGTTCCAGAGTTCCAGCGTGTACCCTTTTGAAGAAAGAGATGTTGCTTGTGATTTCTTCTGCTTCTCTTCGGGCTGTTACTAGGGTGCCAGTGCGCCAGGTGACAGCCCAAGGTTGGTGTTCAAATGGAAGCCGGAACTTGCTCCCGGGGTATCGGTCCTTGACGTAGACTCTGTCCCCTCTTTGAATGTCCGACATTCTGGCTCATCGGCTGGCTCTGGCCTGGTCATTGGAATTGGTCCTATTGGCTAGGACTTTCCCGGCATCAATCCGAGACGGGGTCCAGCTCGGGTGATGGGGGATGGTGTCTCGCACTACTCGGCCCATGCTTGCCGGCCCCGGAGCTGCTTCAGTCATGAGATGGGATGTCAGTCGATATTCCCTCAGAAAACTGTATATGGCTCTTGCAAGGGGTGCTTTGTCAGCATGCGCAATGCGTATTACTTTGTTGAGGGTGCGCATGAACCTTTCTACTTCCCCATTTGCTTGAGGTCTGCGTGGGGTCACTTTTCGGTGTTGGATTCCCCCTGCCTTAAGGTAATCCGCAATGCCTTGTCCATGGAAGTGTGGACAGTTGTCCGTCTTCACCACTTCAAATATACCATGGGTTGCAATGGTCTTCTCGAGTTTAGTAATCACTTCCGTGGCTGTCTGGTTCCCTACAATCTCGATCTCGGGGTATTTCGTGTAGTCATCAATGATCACCAGGGCATAGTGTCCATCTGGGAGGTGTAGGAAGACCATGCTGATGAGCTCCCACGGCCGCTGCGGGTTGTCTTCAGTGATGACAGGGTGAAGGCGATCTGGCTGGCCCGACGCCAGGCACCATGAGCACGTTCTGACCGTTAGTACAACTAGGGGGTCCATTCCTGGGAACCACACTTTTGCTCTTAGTCGGCTCTTCCTCTTCACCATGCCTTGGTGTCCTCGGTGTGTGAGGTCCACAGCTTGTTGAGCAAGACTTGAGGGGATCACCAGTCGAGGGCCTCTGAGTAGTCAACCACTGCTGTCTACCGAAAATTCATTTTTTACCTTCATGACGGCCTCCAGGACAATTTTTGCTTGTGGCGTCCGCCTAGTTATGGTGGACTGAATGTGGCGCCAGTTGTTCGATTGGATCGCTCCTATGGCTAGTTGCAGGCATTCATCTGTCCGGGTAGCTTCTACAATGGTTTCAAGGCTTATGGGGAGTGGCCAGGATCTTTCATATACAAGCCGGACATATTCTTCAGTGTCCTCAGCATCTTCTTCTTCCGCTCTGGTGGCGGCCCTGGGATGTCGCGACAGGTAGTCCGCCGGATTGGAGGAGCCTGGCTTGTATTCAACTTTGTAGTCATACCCTTGCAGCTGGAGGATCCATTTTTTGATCCTCAGGGGAGGCTGGATGGTGATCATTGAAACAGGGGGATGAGGAGTTTATGGTCTGTGGACAGGGGGAATGGTTGGCCGTACACGTAGACGTGAAAGTGCCGGCAGGCCCAGTGGATGGCAATCGCTTCCTGCTCGATTTGCGAGTATCTCTGTTCCGTGTCTGTTAGAGAGTGGCTCGCGTATGCGATCGGGGCCCATTTTCCGTTGCTTTGCAGCTGAGTGAGCACCGCTCCTGGCCCGTAGGGGCTGGCGTCCACAGCGACGTTGGTTGGTCGGGCCGGGTCAAAGTATGATATTGTTGTGTCTGCCGACAGGGCTGCTTTGGTATCTTTGAAGGCTTGTTCCTGTTCAGGGGCCCATTGCCACGTGGTGGTGGATTTCGTCAGTTCCCTGAGGGGTTTGTGAGGTTGGACAAGTCCGGGACAAAACGCCCACAGAAGTTCACCATCCCTAGGAAGCTTCTGGTTTCTGAGATGTTGGAATGTGCTGGGGCTTCCTGGACGTCCTTCACCTTGTCGGGGTCCGGGGCTACTCCTTTGTCGGAAAATGTGTAGCCAAGAAAACTGATCTTATTCCTCAAGAACTGACACTTTTCTTTGTGAACGGTGAGCCGGATTCTTTGATCCTTTAGAGAACCCTGCGAAGTCAGCGGTGGCGTTCTTCCATCAACAATGCATATATCAGCAGGTCGTCGCTCACATTCAAGACTCCTGGGAGACCACTGAGAACTTTACGGATGGTGTTTTGGAACACCTCAGCGGCACTCGAGATTCCGAAGTTAAGGCGTTGGTATCTTCGGAGACCGGTGTGCGTCGAAAAGGTGGTGATGTAACGAGAGTCTGGGTGTAGTGGCAGTTGGTGATAGCCGGACCGTAGGTCTATCTTCGAAAACCATTTTGCACCCTGCAGCTCTCCCAGGATGTCATCGATGGTGGGTGTAAGGTGACATTTCTTTTTTCACCGCAGCGTTTGGAAGGCGCATGCCGACGCAGTTGCGGACCTGTCCTGGTTGTTTCGGTTTCCGTGCTACTAAGATCGGGACACCCATGGGGTGGGCCCACTGACTTTCTCGATAATCCCTTGTTTCTCTAGTGCCTCCAGCTCTTCTTCGACCTTCTTCCGCAGATGGAATGCCAACCGCCTGTGCCTCAGCACCACTGGTTGGAATGATGGGTCAATGTGGAGAGAGACTTCTGTCCCTTTCAGGCATCCAATGCCTTTGATGACGTCTTTGAGCTTCTCCATGATGACCTCCAGTTCCTACTCTTGTACTGCCATGGCGAACAAGATTAGCTTCTGCTCCTCTGCTGATTGCCCGCTTAGCAGCATTATGCTTCCTTCCTTGGTCACGTACACTGTGGTGGGGATCTTAAGGTCCTGTTGCTTCAGCTCAGTCTAGAAGCATCCTCGGAGCAGGATGGGCGTCTTTTGTCCATACACAAACACCCTGATGCTAGCTTCCTGCAATGGCGGGCATGGGTTTAATTGATTGTACACATTAGCAGCCATTAGTTCGATCGAGGCCCCATTGTCTATGGTGATTCTCACATCCTGCTGGTGAATTTTGATTCTGCACTTTGAAAGTCGTCTCTTCCATTGTGGTTGGTCTATTGCAAACACATAGTGGATCGGGTAGTCTCCTGCGTCATCGTCCATGTCCTCACTGTCATGTGCTTCCCCTACTGCTTGCGCTGCTTCCTTCCATGGTTTCGTGGACCGGCATACCACCGCAAAGTGGTTCATCCACCAGCAAGAACTGCACTTCTTCCCCCTCGCTGGGCAGTCCTGAATGCGGTGGGAAGTGCCTCTGCAGTAGCCGTACTACTTTTTCTTCTCTTGCGGTCTCCTCCCTGAGGCTTGGCGCGCCTTGTGCTGTGTTTGCTGTTTCCACTGCATTGACCTGCTCCGTTTTGATGGGTCGGTGGAGGGCTGCCTCAATGTGGGATGCCCTGGCTTGTGATAGCTCTTTCGACCGGCTCAGGGTGAGGATATCTGCTAGGGGTTTGCCATCCTCCTGAAGGATATTCACTCTGAGTTTGGACAAGTAGAACCCTTGGATTATCTGACCTCGGATTTCTTCCTGTTCATCTCTAAATCCGCATGTACTGGCCAGTTCCTTCAACCGCCCATGGAATGTGTCTAACGACTCCTCCGCTTCCTGTTTGGCCTGGTGAAAGATAAATCTTTCGTAGTCTCTGTTCGCCATCGGCTCAAAGTGTGCGTTTAGGGCGTTAAACAGCGTCATGTATGTTTTGGGTGTGGCCTCTACCAGGGTTTTGTAGATACGATGGATGTCTTTGCCTCCCAAATGGAGGAGTAGGGCCCTGCACCTATCCTGGGCTATGCCTGCCCCTTAGAAGTAGATCTGGAGACAGTCAGTCCAGTCCCTCCATCGCGGGGTGAGGGAAGAGGGGCCGCCATCGACTTCGAAGGGCTCGATTGCTGGGATTGATGCCATCCTTGCGCAGTCGAAGTCACTCTTCGCGGCACGTGCTCGGTCTACCTCCTGGGCTCAGCAGCCATCGCCTAGCCGAGGGTGATGAAAAAAGCAGCCGGAACCTCCCTCTGTAACCTGGGGAGCAGGTCTTACTGTGACATCCTTTTCTCCCTGAAGAGCAGGGTGTCCACGAGGCTGGGCTCTGGCCGGGCATGCAGGGATACTTCCACACTTCTTCAGGCACTCTCTGGGGCTGGGGGGTCTTCAACAACCAGGAGCAGGCCTTCCAGGAGCAACACGGCAGGCCTCTGCAGAGGAAACAGCTCCCCTGTGGTTATATGGCCCAGAGCAAGGGCTCCAAACCACTGCTGGGGACAAAGCACACACAGAAATGCACTTAGGCTCTTTACCGCCTTGTCGCCAGTGTGATATGCGGTGCGCGCATGCTTATGATTAGCGCTGCAGCAGCAATTAAGCACGGGACACAGCTTTAGTTTTCAACCGCGTGGTCCCGACTGCTGGAGCCGGGCCACGCCTCTTTATTTTATAGCCGGCGCGTGACGACACACGCCGGCCCTAAATGTAGTCCTCCGAGCGCAGGTAGACTGCACCGTTACCCGGCCGGAGGACACTACAAACCCCACCAACAATAACATCGGGAGGATTAATCCAAAATGTTCTCTAACGTTGCTTATCTCAACAGTAATACCAAATAATATATGGTGTCAAATATTGAACGCAAAATTTACAAATATAATATTCATGCAGATAAAACAGTCTAGCTATATGGTTATCGATTATGCATCATGGACTCTGAAATAAAATGTTTAAGGAAGGCTTACTTAAAGCGGATTGATTCTGGTGTTGCAAATAGGTGGCGAGAGACTGCTACAATTGAGGCCTGATTGACTAAGGTTACAGTATATACTTACACTAATGCATGCTTAGATTTACTCACAAATGTAATGGACATTTCTGCTTAGTAGGAACCATATCTTTTCGTGCTCTCTTGAAACCATGCTAATGGCGGGAGGGGGGAAGGGGGAGACACGGGCACCTGAAGTTAATGATACGGTAGGTAACATTAAGGTTGTATTTCTTCCAGATCTCCATCTAAAGCATACATAGGCATGTTCATATAGAATGTAAACTTAACATACATGTAGATCAGAACGGAGAAAACAGAAAACTGCTAACACCTGCCACAATCACTACCCCCCCCCCGCACACCAATCACAATTCGAAGATATAAACTCAATCCACACCCGTGGCTTTGCCCTCTTGGGTCATTTATTTTGGGGCCACAAGCCTGCCAGATGCAACAAGGTGCAGATCATTCCACTTAAGAGGGGGTGGAACTTTGCTAAAGAGGGGAAAGACATGAAGTTGTACTATGCAATTGGCCTCCATGATTAACTACATGGCTTGCCTTCATGCACCCTGGTTAGAATGGAGACAGGGAGCATGTGGCTAGATATCACCACTTGGTTGAATGCATTGGGGGCATGGTAAGCACCCAGGTTCATACCAATGTTGTCCCAATTTGTGGCCAGGATTGGCACAACAGCATATTCCCATCACCCAACTAGTGTGTGGTAGGACAATGTCAGTACTAGCCATACACTACACAAAAGTCAAACCAGATAAGCCTACTACTCCTGTCTCAATGTCAACCCAGACTGTGTGTGCATTACCTCTCCGCCCGACCTCCCTATCACCGTCCTTACATACAATAGAGCCAGCTCCCCCTGTAGACTTAATCAAGCAAAAACACTCAACCGCTCCCATCCCTACCCTCTAGGCCACAGCCCACATCCTGTGGACATAACCCTTGACAGAATCCTGTTGCTTTTTTCTGCGGGTAGTCATCATGCAGGATCACTCGGTGCATGCTGCTGGATGTACAGGTAAGGATTTTGTGGTGAAGGTCTGCTATAGTGGCCTTTTTTATGCTGGCTGAGGCAGGGCAGAGGCAGAGTCCCTGCTGTAGCGGGTCTGGCGCCTGCTCATCATTTTGGGCATAAGAGCTTTGTGAAACAAAGACAGTGGTCTGTGCTCTCTGCTTGGATTTGGTTTCTGCGCAAATGGGCTTGCATGCTTAAAGGCGTGTTGCAGGGGCGGCCTTAGGCATGTGCAAGCTGTGCACCTGCACAGGGCTGCCAAACCCCAGGGGCCACCACGCCAATATATATCCTTAATATAATAATCCTCTGAGGATGGAAACATATTTGCGTGGCGGCCCCTTGTAGGGATTTGGCGGCCTCCTGCTCTGTTCCACTTTCAAACCCCCTGACCCCCCCTCTTCATTGGCCTCCACGCCTGCATTCCTCCTGGTTTCTGATTGGCTTCTTTTTTTCCCTACCCACTGATGGCCTGCTGGTACAGGCGTATATAACATTGCAAGCAAAATGAAGAGAATTCGAGTACACGATGCCATGGCCCTGGCACTGCAGCCGTCTGTGCTAGTCCCTCACGTCGTGTGTCACAATACCCTCCTCCTCCTAAATTTTATTGTTCTGAGACGAATTCGGAAGGGTAGGAGCATCCGCAGGTACTGGTCATCTAATGCCTTTTATGGACGTTTTATTAAAACACCTTCCTGAGCTCCCGGGGGCTCCGCTCCGCCAGGACCTACTCTTCCGGGGCCCCCTACCTACGCTCCCTGCCCAGGGCCGCCATGAGCCTAGAGCCGCCCCTGCTTGTGTTGTGTAACTGTTTGCCACTCTACTGAGAAGGAAGCCACGCTGATGTTCATGTCTGGGTGCAGGCCTTTCAGTGGGCATCTCACGCACTGTGTGTGCAGACTGTGTGGGTCTCCTGCATTGGACTTTGGCAGTGGGGGCATGCTGTGATTGGCCAGTGGGTATCACCAGTGGTGCTTGATGTGTGGGCCATGTTGGATTCTGGGTTTGGGGTGATTGCCTGGGTGTCGCCTAATGTTTGATTGTGAGTGCCCATTGGTTGTTCAGCTTCCTACAATTGAGTGTTGTAGAAAACTTGTGCTGTGGTCATTGGCCCGATTTGGTTACTGGGTTATAAATGTTTGTTCTTTCTTTCTGGCCTCTTACACATCATAGAGTGTGGAAAGAGAACATATAAGTGTAATAATCTTGAGGAGGCGGTGATGGCTGTGCCTCAGAATGCCCCTTTCTTTGTTGATGTACAAAGGATGATTGAGGCTGCTTTGCCGGCTGCTTTTCAAAGCAAAGAGGCAATGGTGCCTAAAAAGTGGAAGCTGGATTCCCCTGATCCTCCTGATCCTGACTGTGATTCTGAGGAGGAGGCGGAGGAGCGATTTATTCAGGGGTCTGAAATTAGGAGTGTTTTGCAGTATGTGCTGGACAATTTGGCTTTTCCAGAGCCCCAGGTGACAGAGAAATCAGAGGATTTCTTTCCCAAATTATAAAGAAAGGAGCCTGAGTCTCTTGCAATTCATAAGTCTGTTCAGAATGTGTTGGAAGGTGAATGGCAGGATGTAGACAAGCATGCCTTTCTCTTATACCTGTCTAAGAGGTATCCGCTGCAGTGGTTTACGAAGGAATTCCCTTCAGTCGTGAAGGTTGATACACTGTTGGCTGGTCTTACATCTAAGGGCGTTGTTGTTTCTGAGGATGCAGTTCCTTCAGACCTGGGTGACAAGTGGGTGGAAGGGGCTCTCAAAGGGGCTCTCAAAAGGTCCTTTCCTGCTTCCAATTTTGCAGTTCAGTCTGCTACATATACTAGTTATTTGGTTTAGTATTTCTGAGCCACTGCCTCAGGATTATGATCCCACTGAGTCTTTGGCTATTTTGGAGCAGCAGTTGTACTTTTTATCTGATCTGTCTTTTGATTCTCTTAGTGCCTCCCCGGCGGCTGTTGGGGCATCCATTGCAGCTAAGAGACAGTTGTGGCTTAAGCCATGGAAGGTGGAAGCAGCACAAAAGAGTGCCCTCTTGAAAACACCCTTCATGGGTTCCTAGCTCTTTGGGGATAACTTAGAGGCCACGATCAAAAAGACAGCAAAGGACAAAAACTTTTGGCCTCTGGCTGTCAGCCTCCGAAGGGGAAGTTTGCTGGCTATAATCGGGCTTTTGGACAGGCTTTTCAGAACAAAATAGCCAATCAGCCCTTTCGTGGTAGGGGACATGGCAGAGGAGTCACTTCCTTTAATAAATCCCGGGGCCAGCAGGGAGGTTCAGATTCTGGTAGTCAGGCTAAATCGTGACTAGCATTTATCTCCGGAATTTTTTGCCTGTTCGGGAGGAGTTTTTCAGGGATCAGTGGGTCCTGCAAATTATCAGACTTGGGTAGCGGATAGAGTTTTTGTATCCTCCCTTGTAAGTCTTCCATTCTACCCCTGTTCCATTGTCACCAGTGAAAAGACGGGCCCTGTGTGTGGGGGCTCAGGATCTGTTGGACAAGGGAGCCATTGTAAGGGTTACGGTGTAGCAACAGGGCAAGGGGTTAATACATTTTTTTCTTGGTCAGCAAACCAAATGGGGATAACAAACCAGTGTTGGATATAAAGGCCATGAATGTGTCCACAAAAATCATTCAAGATGATGGCTCTGCAATAGATTCTTCCCTTTCTGTTGGTGGGAGATTTTCGAACTTCTCTGGATCTGAAGAACGCTTATTTTCATGTGCTGGTGCAACGGGCCTCACAGAGGTTTCTGAGGTTCTGTCATCAGTGATCATTTCAAGTTTCAGGTATGGCCCTTTGGTCCTTCTGCTTCTCCTAGGGTGTTTACCAAGTGTTGGCTCCTTTGGTGGAAAAAATACATGCTCAGAGGATACAGGTATTCCCGTACTTGGATGACTGGCTGATCTCTTCCTCTACTTTCTCTTTGACACAATCCCAGACTCAGGAAGTCTGCAGTCTTCTATAAAGGTTTGAGGGGCTGCTGAACCTGGGGAAGTCTCATTTGAATCCATCACAGGAGTTGTTCACTGGAGGGGTCTTCAACATAAGGGTGGGGAAGGTGTTCCTTTCCAAGCCAAGGAGATTGACGCTTTTGAAAGAACTCAAGGCAGTTTTGACCTCTCCAGCTTCCACAGCGAGACATTAGTTAGAGATACAGGGGTCGATGGCTGCTACTGTCATGATTATTCCTTGGGCCAAGTTGAATTTATACTCTTTGGTGAATCACATCCTTTGCCTTTGGTGTCCAGTGTCGCAGGATTGTGACCAGTTGATTCCGTTGGATCTGGGTATCTCCCAGGAGTTGGCTTGGTGTTCAGAAGGGGGGAATCTCATGAGGGGCTCTCTATTTTTGAACCAGCAAAGTGTGTTTTTGACAACGAATGTCAGCAAACTAGGTTGGGAGGTTGTCGTAGCTCAAGACTCGGTTCAGGGGATCTGGTCGATCCAGGAGGCTCAGATGTCTTTCAACTGGAGGGAATTGAAGCTGGTCCAGTGGACCTAGTTCATTTTCTACCGTCAGTGGTGTATGAGGAAGTTCTGTTACGGACAGACAACACAGTGGTGGTGTGCTATATGAATCATCAGGGGTGTGTGAAAGTGGCTGCTTTGAATGCATTCACTCAGTAGCTTTGCCAGTGAGCAAAACTGAATTTGTTGTCGCTGAGGGCAGGCCATCTTACATGGTTGTTGAACGCTTGAGCATATTTCCTTCCCGTGATGACTTCAGGCAGAGGAGTGTGTGGGGTCTCATGCTCAAATTTGGGGTTCCATAGGTGGACCTGTTCTTGACACAAGAGAGTGCTTTGAGGGACAAGTTTTGCTCTCTGAGTCAGTCAAACAGGCTTTGGAAGGTGGATGCGATATAGTTTGCATGGGGGGACGGGTTGCTGTTTGCCTTTCCTCTGAAAGCTTTGATTGAGAGGGTTCTGCTGAAGGTCAAGCAAGAGAAAGTGTCAGTGATCCCCGTGATGCCATGCAGGAGACCGTGGTTCCCTCTATTGTTGCAATTGGTGGGTTACCATGTTGGAGGCTTCCCCTGGACCCGTGTCCACTGAGCTTTACCAGTCTGCCTCAGAAGTGTCTGGTCCAATTGCAGTTGGTCGGCTGGCCATTGAGAGGTTGAACCTTGTGGCTTTGGGTTGTTTGCCTGATGTTGCTCTCTTTATTTAATATTCTAGGAAGGCTTCTCTCTGAAATCTTATGTCAGGCATTGGGTTTCGTTTCAGACCTGGTTTTCTGGGAATGGCTGTTTGGCGTTAAATGTGGACCCAATGAAAAGTTTGAACTTTCTAAAGGAAGGTTTTGATTTGGATTTGGCTGCTTCCACTTTGTGGGCGCAGTGGGCTGTTGTACAGGCCTTTAGGGATTCAGACTGTGAGTGCATGGTGCAGCTGGTGACAAGGCAAGGGGAAGTTGTTTTCTTAATAAATCAGTGGTTAAGTCCTTGTCTCCTAGTTGGGGGTTTACCGTTGGTATTGCAAGCGTTGAAATCAGCCCCGTTTGAGCCTCTATAGGTGGTTTCCCTCAGGTTTCTGTATATTAAGGTGCTTTTCCTGGTGGCTATTACATTGGCCAGGCGTGTTGGGGAGTTGGGCTCCTTGCTGTGTTCAGAGCCATTTTTGAGGTGCTATCTGGATAAGGCTTTTTTAAGGCCCAATCCTAACATTTGTTCCTAAGGTGCCATCCTCTTTCCATTGTTTGGAGGAGTTTATTTAACCTGTTTTGTGTGCTGAACCTCAGTCTGCGAATGAAGCTCTTCTGCACTATTTGGATGTCAAGAGGGCCATTTGTGTGTATCAGGATCGTACTCGCCCTTTTCGTAAGGTGGCTTTTGTTTTTGTACCCTTTGGGTTGGCAGGCCAGGGTCTGAAACTTTCTGTGTCTACTCTCATTTAGTGGTTGAAGTGGGCTAATATTGCTGCTAATGAGTCCATGGAGGAGTCGGTGCCGGGGTCGTTTCAGGGTCGCTCTGCTAGGGAAATGGCTGCTTCCTGGGTGAGTTTGAAGGGGGCCTCGATGGCTGACGTTTGATGGGCCACCACTTGGAGTTCCCCACTCATCTTTATGTCAAATTACCTCTTGGTGGCGAGTGAGGATGTGTCCACAGGTTTTGGGGATGCAGTATTGCATTCGGTCCATGATTTCTAATGTGCTGCTTGTTGTTTTGTAATTAATTCTGTTTCTGCACCAGTAGTGTATGAAGCCAATTGTCATTTGGGTACCTGCTCATGTATGTGAGGACTATGACGGAGAGGTCGGACAAGGAGGTAATGGCTGGTTACTTACCGGTAAAGTTCATTACTCTGAGTTCATGACCTCCCTGGCACAGTCCTCATTCCCATTTCTTCCTCCCTGTGTTCGGCTTCATTTGACTTTGGATTACAGGCTTTCCAGATTTGAGGTCAGTGGTTATGTCCACAGGATGTGGGAGTGACCTAGAAGGTAGGGATGGGAGCCATTCCGTATTTTTGCTTGATTAAGTCTGTGGGGGAGCTGATGCGCCTTGTGCTGTGTTTGCTGTTTCCACTGCATTGACCTGCTCCGTTTTGATGGGTCGGTGGAGGGCTGCCTCAATGTGGGATGCCCTGGCTTGTGATAGCTCTTTCGACCGGCTCAGGGTGAGGATATCTGCTAGGGGTTTGCCATCCTCCTGAAGGATATTCACTCTGAGTTTGGACAAGTAGAACCCTTGGATTATCTGACCTCGGATTTCTTCCTGTTCATCTCTAAATCCGCATGTACTGGCCAGTTCCTTCAACCGCCCGTGGAATATGTCTAACGACTCCTCCGCTTCCTGTTTGGCCTGGTGAAAGATAAATCTTTCGTAGTCTCTGTTCGCCATCGGCTCAAAGTGTGCGTTTAGGGCGTTAAACAGCGTCATGTATGTTTTGGGTGTGGCCTCTACCAGGGTTTTGTAGATACGATGGATGTCTTTGCCTCCCAAATGGAGGAGTAGGGCCCTGCACCTATCCTGGGCTATGCCTGCCCCTTAGAAGTAGATCTGGAGACAGTCAGTCCAGTCCCTCCATCGCGGGGTGAGGGAAGAGGGGCCGCCATCGACTTCGAAGGGCTCGATTGCTGGGATTGATGCCATCCTTGCGCAGTCGAAGTCACTCTTCGCGGCACGTGCTCGGTCTACCTCCTGGGCTCAGCAGCCATCGCCTAGCCGAGGGTGATGAAAAAAGCAGCCGGAACCTCCCTCTGTAACCTGGGGAGCAGGTCTTACTGTGACATCCTTTTCTCCCTGAAGAGCAGGGTGTCCACGAGGCTGGGCTCTGGCCGGGCATGCAGGGATACTTCCACACTTCTTCAGGCACTCTCTGGGGCTGGGGGGTCTTCAACAACCAGGAGCAGGCCTTCCAGGAGCAACACGGCAGGCCTCTGCAGAGGAAACAGCTCCCCTGTGGTTATATGGCCCAGAGCAAGGGCTCCAAACCACTGCTGGGGACAAAGCACACACAGAAATGCACTTAGGCTCTTTACCGCCTTGTCGCCAGTGTGATATGCGGTGCGCGCATGCTTATGATTAGCGCTGCAGCAGCAATTAAGCACGGGACACAGCTTTAGTTTTCAACCGCGTGGTCCCGACTGCTGGAGCCGGGCCACGCCTCTTTATTTTATAGCCGGCGCGTGACGACACACGCCGGCCCTAAATGTAGTCCTCCGAGCGCAGGTAGACTGCACCGTTACCCGGCCGGAGGACACTACAAACCCCACCAACAATAACATCGGGAGGATTAATCCAAAATGTTCTCTAACGTCGCTTATCTCAACAGTAATACCAAATAATATATGGTGTCAAATATTGAACGCAAAATTTACAAATATAATATTCATGCAGATAAAACAGTCTAGCTATATGGTTATCGATTATGCATCATGGACTCTGAAATAAAATGTTTAAGGAAGGCTTACTTAAAGCGGATTGTTTCTGGTGTTGCAAATAGGTGGCGAGAGACTGCTACAATTGAGGCCTGATTGACTAAGGTTACAGTATATACTTACACTAATGCATGCTTAGATTTACTCACAAATGTAATGGACATTTCTGCTTAGTAGGAACCATATCTTTTCGTGCTCTCTTGAAACCATGCTAATGGCGGGAGGGGGGAAGGGGGAGACACGGGCACCTGAAGTTAATGATACGGTAGGTAACATTAAGGTTGTATTTCTTCCAGATCTCCATCTAAAGCATACATAGGCATGTTCATATAGAATGTAAACTTAACATACATGTAGATCAGAACGGAGAAAACAGAAAACTGCTAACACCTGCCACAATCACTACCCCCCCCCCCCGCACACCAATCACAATTCGAAGATATAAACTCAATCCACACCCGTGGCTTTGCCCTCTTGGGTCATTTATTTTGGGGCCACAAGCCTGCCAGATGCAACAAGGTGCAGATCATTCCACTTAAGAGGGGGTGGAACTTTGCTAAAGAGGGGAAAGACATGAAGTTGTACTATGCAATTGGCCTCCATGATTAACTACATGGCTTGCCTTCATGCACCCTGGTTAGAATGGAGACAGGGAGCATGTGGCTAGATATCACCACTTGGTTGAATGCATTGGGGGCATGGTAAGCACCCAGGTTCATACCAATGTTGTCCCAATTTGTGGCCAGGATTGGCACAACAGCATATTCCCATCACCCAACTAGTGTGTGGTAGGACAATGTCAGTACTAGCCATACACTACACAAATGTCAAACCAGATAAGCCTACTACTCCTGTCTCAATGTCACCACAGACTGTGTGTGCATTACCTCTCCGCCCGACCTCCCTATCACCGTCCTTACATACAATAGAGCCAGCTCCCCCTGTAGACTTAATCAAGCAAAAACACTCAACCGCTCCCATCCCTACCCTCTAGGCCACAGCCCACATCCTGTGGACATAACCCTTGACAGAATCCTGTTGCTTTTTTCTGCGGGTAGTCATCATGCAGGATCACTCGGTGCATGCTGCTGGATGTACAGGTAAGGATTTTGTGGTGAAGGTCTGCTATAGTGGCCTTTTTTATGCTGGCTGAGGCAGGGCAGAGGCAGAGTCCCTGCTGTAGCGGGTCTGGCGCCTGCTCA
This sequence comes from Lissotriton vulgaris, assembly GCF_964263255.1. Taxonomy (NCBI): domain Eukaryota; kingdom Metazoa; phylum Chordata; class Amphibia; order Caudata; family Salamandridae; genus Lissotriton; species Lissotriton vulgaris. The sequence continues at coordinate 511,311 of NW_028244725.1, forward strand.
TCATTTTGGGCATAAGAGCTTTGTGAAACAAAGACAGTGGTCTGTGCTCTCTGCTTGGATTTGGTTTCTGCGCAAATGGGCTTGCATGCTTAAAGGCGTGTTGCAGGGGCGGCCTTAGGCATGTGCAAGCTGTGCACCTGCACAGGGCTGCCAAACCCCAGGGGCCACCACGCCAATATATATCCTTAATATAATAATCCTCTGAGGATGGAAACATATTTGCGTGGCGGCCCCTTGTAGGGATTTGGCGGCCTCCTGCTCTGTTCCACTTTCAAACCCCCTGACCCCCCCTCTTCATTGGCCTCCACGCCTGCATTCCTCCTGGTTTCTGATTGGCTTCTTTTTTTCCCTACCCACTGATGGCCTGCTGGTACAGGCGTATATAACATTGCAAGCAAAATGAAGAGAATTCGAGTACACGATGCCATGGCCCTGGCACTGCAGCCGTCTGTGCTAGTCCCTCACGTCGTGTGTCACAATACCCTCCTCCTCCTAAATTTTATTGTTCTGAGACGAATTCGGAAGGGTAGGAGCATCCGCAGGTACTGGTCATCTAATGCCTTTTATGGACGTTTTATTAAAACACCTTCCTGAGCTCCCGGGGGCTCCGCTCCGCCAGGACCTACTCTTCCGGGGCCCCCTACCTACGCTCCCTGCCCAGGGCCGCCATGAGCCTAGAGCCGCCCCTGCTTGTGTTGTGTAACTGTTTGCCACTCTACTGAGAAGGAAGCCACGCTGATGTTCATGTCTGGGTGCAGGCCTTTCAGTGGGCATCTCACGCACTGTGTGTGCAGACTGTGTGGGTCTCCTGCATTGGACTTTGGCAGTGGGGGCATGCTGTGATTGGCCAGTGGGTATCACCAGTGGTGCTTGATGTGTGGGCCATGTTGGATTCTGGGTTTGGGGTGATTGCCTGGGTGTCGCCTAATGTTTGATTGTGAGTGCCCATTGGTTGTTCAGCTTCCTACAATTGAGTGTTGTAGAAAACTTGTGCTGTGGTCATTGGCCCGATTTGGTTACTGGGTTATAAATGTTTGTTCTTTCTTTCTGGCCTCTTACACATCATAGAGTGTGGAAAGAGAACATATAAGTGTAATAATCTTGAGGAGGCGGTGATGGCTGTGCCTCAGAATGCCCCTTTCTTTGTTGATGTACAAAGGATGATTGAGGCTGCTTTGCCGGCTGCTTTTCAAAGCAAAGAGGCAATGGTGCCTAAAAAGTGGAAGCTGGATTCCCCTGATCCTCCTGATCCTGACTGTGATTCTGAGGAGGAGGCGGAGGAGCGATTTATTCAGGGGTCTGAAATTAGGAGTGTTTTGCAGTATGTGCTGGACAATTTGGCTTTTCCAGAGCCCCAGGTGACAGAGAAATCAGAGGATTTCTTTCCCAAATTCTAAAGAAAGGAGCCTGAGTCTCTTGCAATTCATAAGTCTGTTCAGAATGTGTTGGAAGGTGAATGGCAGGATGTAGACAAGCATGCCTTTCTCTTATACCTGTCTAAGAGGTATCCGCTGCAGTGGTTTACGAAGGAATTCCCTTCAGTGGTAAAGGTTGATACACTGTTGGCTGGTCTTACATCTAAGGGCGTTGTTGTTTCTGAGGATGCAGTTCCTTCAGACCTGGGTGACAAGTGGGTGGAAGGGGCTCTCAAAGGGGCTCTCAAAAGGTCCTTTCCTGCTTCCAATTTTGCAGTTCAGTCTGCTACATATACTAGTTATTTGGTTTAGTATTTCTGAGCCACTGCCTCAGGATTATGATCCCACTGAGTCTTTGGCTATTTTGGAGCAGCAGTTGTACTTTTTATCTGATCTGTCTTTTGATTCTCTTAGTGCCTCCCCGGCGGCTGTTGGGGCATCCATTGCAGCTAAGAGACAGTTGTGGCTTAAGCCATGGAAGGTGGAAGCGGCACAAAAGAGTGCCCTCTTGAAAACACCCTTCATGGGTTCCTAGCTCTTTGGGGATAACTTAGAGGCCACGATCAAAAAGACAGCAAAGGACAAAAACTTTTGGCCTCTGGCTGTCAGCCTCCGAAGGGGAAGTTTGCTGGCTATAATCGGGCTTTTGGACAGGCTTTTCAGAACAAAATAGCCAATCAGCCCTTTCGTGGTAGGGGACATGGCAGAGGAGTCACTTCCTTTAATAAATCCCGGGGCCAGCAGGGAGGTTCAGATTCTGGTAGTCAGGCTAAATCGTGACTAGCATTTATCTCCGGAATTCTTTGCCTGTTCGGGAGGAGTTTTTCAGGGATCAGTGGGTCCTGCAAATTATCAGACTTGGGTAGCGGATAGAGTTTTTGTATCCTCCCTTGTAAGTCTTCCATTCTACCCCTGTTCCATTGTCACCAGTGAAAAGACGGGCCCTGTGTGTGGGGGCTCAGGATCTGTTGGACAAGGGAGCCATTGTAAGGGTTACGGTGTAGCAACAGGGCAAGGGGTTAATACATTTTTTTCTTGGTCAGCAAACCAAATGGGGATAACAAACCAGTGTTGGATATAAAGGCCATGAATGTGTCCACAAAAATCATTCAAGATGATGACTCTGCAATAGATTCTTCCCTTTCTGTTGGTGGGAGATTTTCGAACTTCTCTGGATCTGAAGAACGCTTATTTTCATGTGCTGGTGCAACGGGCCTCACAGAGGTTTCTGAGGTTCTGTCATCAGTGATCATTTCAAGTTTCAGGTATGGCCCTTTGGTCCTTCTGCTTCTCCTAGGGTGTTTACCAAGTGTTGGCTCCTTTGGTGGAAAAAATACATGCTCAGAGGATACAGGTATTCCCGTACTTGGATGACTGGCTGATCTCTTCCTCTACTTTCTCTTTGACACAATCCCAGACTCAGGAAGTCTGCAGTCTTCTATAAAGGTTTGAGGGGCTGCTGAACCTGGGGAAGTCTCATTTGAATCCATCACAGGAGTTGTTCACTGGAGGGGTCTTCAACATAAGGGTGGGGAAGGTGTTCCTTTCCGAGCCAAGGAGATTGACGCTTTTGAAAGAACTCAAGGCAGTTTTGACCTCTCCAGCTTCCACAGCGAGACATTAGTTAGAGATACAGGGGTCGATGGCTGCTACTGTCATGATTATTCCTTGGGCCAAGTTGAATTTATACTCTTTGGTGAATCACATCCTTTGCCTTTGGTGTCCAGTGTCGCAGGATTGTGACCAGTTGATTCCGTTGGATCTGGGTATCTCCCAGGAGTTGGCTTGGTGTTCAGAAGGGGGGAATCTCATGAGGGGCTCTCTATTTTTGAACCAGCAAAGTGTGTTTTTGACAACGAATGTCAGCAAACTAGGTTGGGAGGTTGTCGTAACTCAAGACTCGGTTCAGGGGATCTGGTCGATCCAGGAGGCTCAGATGTCTTCCAACTGGAGGGAATTGAAGCTGGTCCAGTGGACCTAGTTCATTTTCTACCGTCAGTGGTGTATGAGGAAGTTCTGTTACGGACAGACAACACAGTGGTGGTGTGCTATATGAATCATCAGGGGTGTGTGAAAGTGGCTGCTTTGAATGCATTCGCTCAGTAGCTTTGCCAGTGAGCAAAACTGAATTTGTTGTCGCTGAGGGCAGGCCATCTTACATGGTTGTTGAACGCTTGAGCATATTTCCTTCCCGTGATGACTTCAGGCAGAGGAGTGTGTGGGGTCTCATGCTCAAATTTGGGGTTCCATAGGTGGACCTGTTCTTGACACAAGAGAGTGCTTTGAGGGACAAGTTTTGCTCTCTGAGTCAGTCGAACAGGCTTTGGAAGGTGGATGCGATATAGTTTGCATGGGGGGACGGGTTGCTGTTTGCCTTTCCTCTGAAAGCTTTGATTGAGAGGGTTCTGCTGAAGGTCAAGCAAGAGAAAGTGTCAGTGATCCCCGTGATGCCATGCAGGAGACCGTGGTTCCCTCTATTGTTGCAATTGGTGGGTTACCATGTTGGAGGCTTCCCCTGGACCCGTGTCCACTGAGCTTTACCAGTCTGCCTCAGAAGTGTCTGGTCCAGTTGCAGTTGGTCGGCTGGCCATTGAGAGGTTGAACCTTGTGGCTTTGGGTTGTTTGCCTGATGTTGCTCTCTTTATTTAATATTCTAGGAAGGCTTCTCTCTGAAATCTTATGTCAGGCATTGGGTTTCGTTTCAGACCTGGTTTTCTGGGAATGGCTGTTTGGCGTTAAATGTGGACCCAATGAAAAGTTTGAACTTTCTAAAGGAAGGTTTTGATTTGGATTTGGCTGCTTCCACTTTGTGGGCGCAGTGGGCTGTTGTACAGGCCTTTAGGGATTCAGACTGTGAGTGCATGGTGCAGCTGGTGACAAGGCAAGGGGAAGTTGTTTTCTTAATAAATCAGTGGTTAAGTCCTTGTCTCCTAGTTGGGGGTTTACCGTTGGTATTGCAAGCGTTGAAATCAGCCCCGTTTGAGCCTCTATAGGTGGTTTCCCTCAGGTTTCTGTATATTAAGGTGCTTTTCCTGGTGGCTATTACATTGGCCAGGCGTGTTGGGGAGTTGGGCTCCTTGCTGTGTTCAGAGCCATTTTTGAGGTGCTATCTGGATAAGGCTTTTTTAAGGCCCAATCCTAACATTTGTTCCTAAGGTGCCATCCTCTTTCCATTGTTTGGAGGAGTTTATTTAACCTGTTTTGTGTGCTGAACCTCAGTCTGCGAATGAAGCTCTTCTGCACTATTTGGATGTCAAGAGGGCCATTTGTGTGTATCAGGATCGTACTCGCCCTTTTCGTAAGGTGGCTTTTGTTTTTGTACCCTTTGGGTTGGCAGGCCAGGGTCTGAAACCTTCTGTGTCTACTCTCATTTAGTGGTTGAAGTGGGCTAATATTGCTGCTAATGAGTCCATGGAGGAGTCGGTGCCGTGGTCGTTTCAGGGTCGCTCTGCTAGGGAAATGGCTGCTTCCTGGGTGAGTTTGAAGGGGGCCTCGATGGCTGACGTTTGATGGGCCACCACTTGGAGTTCCCCACTCATCTTTATGTCAAATTACCTCTTGGTGGCGAGTGAGGATGTGTCCACAGGTTTTGGGGATGCAGTATTGCATTCGGTCCATGATTTCTAATGTGCTGCTTGTTGTTTTGTAATTAATTCTGTTTCTGCACCAGTAGTGTATGAAGCCAATTGTCATTTGGGTACCTGCTCATGTATGTGAGGACTATGACGGAGAGGTCGGACAAGGAGGTAATGGCTGGTTACTTACCGGTAAAGTTCATTACTCTGAGTTCATGACCTCCCTGGCACAGTCCTCATTCCCATTTCTTCCTCCCTGTGTTCGGCTTCATTTGACTTTGGATTACAGGCTTTCCAGATTTGAGGTCAGTTGTTATGTCCACAGGATGTGGGAGTGACCTAGAAGGTAGGGATGGGAGCCATTCCGTATTTTTGCTTGATTAAGTCTGTGGGGGAGCTGATGCTCAGGTATGTAAGGACTGTGACGGGAAGGTCATAGACTGGGAGTAATGAACTTTACAGGTATGTAACCGGCCATTTCCGACACTGCTCTTCTGTTTGAAATCTCACAATAAGACATCTCCACATACATTAGCATGTCGCTATTGCAGGCCCTGTGTTGCGGCTTCCTTGACCACTTACGCTTTCTGCCTGCAGTGCATGGGGACATTTTCAGGCCAAACAGATGAAATAATCTAGATAGTCTCCCTTAAATGAAGATACCACTGTAGACCTGATTTGTATACTGTCAACTACTGCAGACCTCATTAACACTGTCGCTAATACAATGTGTGTCCCACACTTGCATCTCATGTATTTTTCTGTGTGTCTCACATCTTTTAGGACAAGACACAACACTTACCCTTGTTACAACTATGTCAACAAACATAGTACACTAACTCACAAAAGCCCCAAATGTTATAAGATGATGTCATAGACCATGGATGCCTGCCAGTCGTTGCTTATGATGTGACATGTTGATGAACCAGACAGTCTCATGCCACTTAAGGTACCACTGAGTCATGCCGAGTCAAATAAAGCTACCAAATGGGCACATTTTGACAGTATCAGTCAGGTACAACACCACATTATGTAGATAAATGTCCTAGATTCATTGACTGTTCCCGCCTAACCCAGTTATATAACTTGCATCAATAAAATGCCTCAAAGTGTGTCAGTCAACTTTATTTGATACAAGCACTATGTTGGTTTAACAAAGACTGAAAACAGAGCAGCCAGCAGTCATCCATCGGTCAGGTACATTCCTTGTGCTAGGGACTCCCAAGTAATATATGACCATCTGTATTATAATGTCAAATGTACATTTATATGCTAGATGTTGGTGAGGAATTGGTTGTCAACTACATCTAATTTATATTTACATAACAGCAATGTCAGATGTAACTAGAAACACTATGGGTACTGACATATGTTTCTCTCTTTTCATGCAACAGCTCCATTACATTTGGTGAGCAAGTTATGGTTTGCATGGATATTGTGTGCATAATGAACTGTGATTCTAATCACAAGTTCTGAATATCAGTGGTTTCTGGTAACAATTTGTAACTATAACTGCACGTTAAACATATTCCTTACGTAATTTTCTGAGACTTTTATAAACAAATGCAGAGGTGACCAAAGCTAACCATAAATTCACTTTAACCTTTGTTCTTTTCAGAGAATGTTTGGTGTATATTATCACATACTACAATTAAAGGATACCTGCAAACAACCCTCCATTAGGAGCTAACCCCTGCTGCACCCAGATGTCTGTCATGCACAGTGAAGTTGATGGATGCGAGGCTGACCTCTTGCCAAATCCTGTTCCCAACGCTATGACAACCTCAGCTGTCACAGCTTTCTGCCTGTCCTTTGAGACCAATCCCCATGTGTGGCTCTTGGCCAAGCATAGCTTTATGGTACAGAATACTTTTTTATGCAATATTAGTGAATGCTGTTTTGTATTTGCCAATTTTAAGGCCCAGAAGAGGGTCAGAAAAACCCAAAAGTGGGTCTAGGATTCACAAAGCCAGAAGAGTATTTGCAAATCCCTTGGTAAAGATCATGTTTTTCATATCTCTTTTATTGATAGGACTCCCAATCCCAATCTGCCTGGGGTCACGGCAGGTTCACCTTGCCCCCCTCACAACATTTTATTTATTGTATTGGTCACCATGTTGAGCAATGGTGGGCACATTAAAAAAAATCGTTAATAGTCAGCTAGTCAGAATGGCAGATTCACCATTTCACAGCCGGATTACAAATCTGAATGGATGATGAGAGCAACAGCTCCCTAGTCCAGTGGTCCGCCTTTATTGTGATAATAAGTTTCATGAATCCTCATTAGATTCTTGAATCCACAGGAAATCCCCCAAAAAACAATCTAGACATCGTTAAATTTAATCTGTTCCTCCCCAGATCAGAACACATTTTACACTCTAATTTCTTGAGACCTACTGAACATATTTACATAAAATAACAAATAAAGGTACTGCCCTGAGTAGAGCTCTAGTTACATATTTACATGCCACGTTTGAATATAATTCTGTTGAGCTATTTCCCACTATCAAACAGTAAATAATTCCATATGTTTTAAAATGGAAAATGTTGCTCTTGGTACCCTGATGTGTTCAGAACTCTGCGTGATGAAGTTGCACGAAACTTTCCAAGAAGGCTACAAAGTTGGTGTATTTTCTGTAAGTTTCATGCAGATTCTTTGAACAGTTATTGGGAAAGCAAAAAATGCTTTTCCAGTGGAAGGTGGGACTTACCCATTACTAAATAGGCACTATTGCTGGCTCTGTCGTTTGTGTGTGTGTGTGTGTATGTGTAGGGGGGGCAATGGTGTAAAAGAATTTGAGTGGGGTCCCCCTGCAAAGTACATGGAGGGGCCTCTGGGCCCATTAAGGAGCTCTGTGGGCAGTTTACTGTGCTTTACCCTGGAACTTGCCCTCCCACGCACCGCGGGGGCTACGGGAGCTTGTGTTACGCCACATGGGGGAGTTTAGGTGTGTGTGCAGCAGAAACATTGTTGCATACCCTATTGTATGTATGAAGTAATACACATGATCTTAGGTATATTTATGTATGGCATGTGAGAATGTAAAATTTGCGTAGTGAAAACCTTGCCAAAAAGCAATGGATCACTATATACTGTAAAAGGTAAAGATACAGTGAATGTATAATTCGAATATGGGTTCTGAGAGCCAAGGTGGAATGTAATTTACGGGTGGTTTACATTATTTTTTTCTTAATAAGTGTGTTGTCAGCTAATCTATGACATCAATGTCATTCAATATTCAGAATATGACATGATATCAGGATGCATAATGCGACCACAGCTGTACATGGCTATGGAATAAAAGTACTGACTGCCAAGCTGGTGTTCATGGGCTTCAATTGGCCAAGGAAGCCTGGCTAGGACTTTTCCCTAGCCCTCAGCAGAGGAAGGAACCTGGGATCATGTTTGATGTAGAATCAGCTTGATTCCCCAAGCATGACATCGGTCTTGTTCTGTACGTATGCATGATAGTGTATTTTTCTGCACACAAAAGGTAGAGTGTAACAATTTTTTGTGTTAATTCTGTCACACTTCTAGCTGCAACATGACCTACAGCTAAGATTTTTTAATCAGGCTCACTGAAATATGTTGGGTGTGCCATATTCTGTGGCATGTTATAATATCAATAAGGAACATCATGTGACATAAATATTGTTGGCTAATTCACTGTTGTGTGAACCGATATTAATCATTTTTAGCTTCAATTTGGTGATATTACTGTAAAGGTTATTCACAACACAATAGACCATTGCATCATGGTGTCTGCAAGAATAGTGTCTCAGATGTAGTAGGCATTACACATCATAAAAACATTCCCTCCACAGTGATAGAACAATCATACTTATGGCTCAGATAATGTGTAAAACCCAAGTTGGCCATCCACACACAGACCACAGCCACTGTCCTAGGCGGGGCATGGATGAGGCCACAAAGAAGGTTTAGGGTTTAGGTCAACGCCATACGGTGATATTATGCAACAAACAACAGACTAGGATTATATTGCACACTACTTCTGGACAGGAGCAACCTCTCTCCCTGTGCATTCAAAGCCTTAAAAGGGTGACAACGATTTCAAGTGGGCGCTTTGTGATGTCTTGGGTCAGTGTGAATTCTCTGTTGTACATCTGTTGAAGCACAGTGACTGATGCCTCAAGGGACTGAGAAGCTGGGGATAGAGGCCATACAAAGCATCACCTGCAGAATAGACTTGGGTAAAAGGGTTTCAACTGCTACCATCTCTGAAGTCATTAAATTTCACCCATGCATGCCTTTAGAGAGTCAATATGGAGTTTATTGAGGGAGGGGTATGTGGTAAAAGATAATCACCGTAGTACCATGTCACAGATGCACGAAGATCCAGTGTGCCTTTGCAGTACCCTGCCTAGCATCCACATGTCACTGTTATACCTAGCAGGCAACTAATGTACACATCTCGTGTAAAGATGAACTTTTGTTGAATCAGGAAAGGCAAAATACACAAGAGTGAAGCAACAACTGGCATCGCAGACAACTTCCACAATGGCACAGTGCAAGCGGTGTGAAGCACAATCATGATTTGCCCTGTGCTGGGGTGGCTCAAGTGTGCATGTATGCAGTTGGTGACCCTAGCACCCGAGAAAAATAGGCTGTGGCAGAGAAGTGGATGCTAACTGTTGACTGTCCTGCTGTAACTATTTCATGGTGGTGTACTGCTGATTGATAACAAATGTCGGTAGCTGATGCAAGCATTGAGACTGCTTGGCCTGTGGAGCAACAGACATGAGCATCAGCTGGTTCTCTGGTTTTGAGTGTCAAGGAAGTGGAAGCAGCCAACACCTTCACTTGGGCTCTGATGGCATGGAAGCGAGCTGTTGGTGGAGTGAACTCTTACTCCCATTCTGCAACCATGGTCAGGACTACATCACGAGGGAAATGGTGTATTGAAACTACCTCTTCCTGAGACTTGCCAATGATAGTAGCCTTCTGCCCATATGCCCTCTCTGTCTTTACAGATAATTTGTTCCTCAGAATGATAACTAGTTCCAAAAATACGATAACTGAAATTGTGAAAAATGGCTACGCCTGTGGCTTGTAATCTTTTCTAGCCAAGCTGTGTGTGATTGGTTGTTTGTCTCAGTTGGTGATGGATGAGGTGATGATATTTTTAGTGAACTCTCCCTTTCATTGGCAGATGTGAGTACACCACAGGATGTCACTGAACCATTCTGTATTGTTTTATTTTTAGCATTGTGGGAGTGTTCTATTTTCTTTTTGGCATGGCAATGTAGCCAACAATTTGTGTTTTTTTGCCTGGATACTATTACATCTTTCATATTTCCTGTGTCAGTATACTACATTTTTAATTAATTCTTTATGTTACGTTTTGTGTGCCTGTTGTGTGTGGCCATTTTGTGACACGCAGTGACTGGTGTTCATTTTGCCTTTTTCATTTTTCTTTTTCCCTTTGTCTTTGTGATGTTTTACCTACCACCACTGATTTATGTGTGCTATACCATTGAAGATCTTCTGAGTGGCCTCTTTTGGTAAGTGACTTCTTTCCATGGAATTGTCCTAAGCCACTGACAGTTGCTCTGGGTAGCATTTTAACACATCATTATTTTGTCAGTTGTGCCACTCTAGACACAGACGCGATTAGTGGAAGTAAGCACGGGGGGTTGGAGTAGGAGGCGGGGCGGGGAAGTTGACAGATGACGGAATAGGTTTTATTTATTAACAATAGACACAGAGCAAGGGGTATGGGTTAATTATAAATACACCTATCTCAATGTTAAAAATTGTAATATCTTACAAGGGTGCAAGAAATCAGAGGCTCACTACCCCTTAAACCTCCTAGGATTTAGATCCAATAACTTTACAACAGAAATAATGATTCAGCAATCCAACATGTGAAAGAATTAATATATTCTACAAGTGCAAATCAAGTGAAAAGAAGAAGAAGCACATCTATTACGCAGGTTCATATTTCTTTGTTTCTTTATTGGAAAAAAATCTTCTTTAAAACGACCGTAGCCAACATGTTATGACCCAGAAGGTCTTCTTCAGGGCAATACCATAACAATAGTCACTCTTAGTTCATTAAGATTTCTTATTTTTTCTTATTTTCTTTTTTCCTTATTTCCCTTTTTCTAGTTGGCAGCTTGGTCCCTCACTCTAAATATGAGTGCCCGTTGGACTTGTTGTCTGTATGAAATGCTCCCGCGCATAATCAAACTTGTCACGACAATAAAGAAACAAAGAAATATGAACCTGCATAATTGATGTGCTTCTTCTTCTTTTCACTTGATTTGCACTTGTAGAACATATTAATTCCTTAACATGTTGGAGTGCTGAATCATTATTTCTGTTGTAAGATTTTATTTATTTTATTATACCTATTCTGTCGGCTCCCCCTCCCACCTTGCCCCGCCCGCCATGCCTCACAGCCAACCTGTGCTTGCCAGCATCAATCGCCGCTGTCTAGACAGAAGCATGCCTTATGCTAATCAGTACTGACTCTGCTCCTCATGGGAATAGACCATCCAAAACTGGCAGGTGAAGCCACCTCTAGAAGGAAACACAAGAAACACCGGACTGGTTTCTTTCTTATCAGGCCTCATCAGTGTGATGTACCTTGGATCCAGCAATATTCAAACATATCTTTTTCAGGGGCCTACAACATATGGCTTCTTACCAGCGGTAGATGTTGTGAGCCTTCCAGGATGGCTGCATCCAAGTGAATAGTCTTACAGGCACACTAAGGAAGACGTCTAATGGCAATGCTTCCCAAAGCCAGTGGAGTAATTGAGATGGGTTTATCTTCCATATGGCCAATGGTGACAGTGCTGCAACTGCCTTCCCTGTCAGGCATGATTATGAGTGCAGCATCTTCCTCATGCATACTCAGAGTACCAGAAAACACACTAGTATCAGCCTGTTGTGAAACTCCTCAATCTGAACACTAGGTTGCTATCAACTCTGTAATTACGCCTACCAATCCTGTAGATGGCACTTTATCACTGTGCAGGGAAGCTCTGCACACCCAGTGCATTAGGTTTTACTTGGCTTTTTTTCTACTCCTTCATTTCAATCAATTCTCTCTGTCTACCGCCTGCACTTTAAAGTCCATGCACTGCTTGTTGATTTTGCGGTTCCTCCAGAGTCAGTTGAATTGTTCCAGTCTGACTCTCTAATTTCTGCTTTCAGGAATATTTCTACCTTGCATGCATAAATGGCAGGAGATTTTAGGTTGCAGGAAGTGCTAACATTATGTTGTTGCTTTGGTACTCAAGTCAAACCATTCCACACCTACTTCACCTGACACTAGGTCAGTGGCGTAACATAGCATGAGTGCTGAGGGGTGAAATTTCAGTCTATATGGTCGCCGTGTTATTGACTGCTCCAGATACGCGCAGTTCCTGATTAATATGCAGCACACTTTCTTTGCTGCTATATGGTTAGATGCTTTTAAACTTGTTTTAGGAAGACATTCATTAATGATTTTAAACAAGCTACAGGTACACAATTTGTTATCCTCTTTCTCACTGTAGAAATGTCTACATTCAATACAAACTGAAAACTCGCAAAATATACAGTTCAAGGATGACCGCCTAATTTTAGGCCAATATGGACACTGTCTCCAGTTCTGAACTTTTCATCTACAAAACTTTGGGGCATATTATCAAGAATGGCAATAAAATCATCGCCTCTTTAGCGGAAGGAAACTGCTGCTGAAATGGCGATAATGGGCTTGATAATATGTCCTTGTGAATTCCCATAGCACCCCAGGATCTGGTGTTAACCTGGGCTGCTATGGGAATTCTCAAGGGTATATTATCAAGCCCATTATTGCAGTTTTAGCGGCAATTTCCTCCAGCTAAAGCAACGATAATTTTATCTCAGTTCTTGGTAATATGCCCCTTTGTTTTCAGGTGTGCTAGGCTAATTGGAACAATTGAAGCAAAACATGACTACTGTGGTGGGTTTTACATCCTTTTTTAAATAAACCGGTAAGGTGTCTAAATGGATGGAAGAGAATAAACATTCTCATTAATCTAAACTATGGAATAGGAAAGAAAGTGTCTGGTATACTTATTAGAGACTATAATCACTTGTTGGTGCTATCATGTTTTATACAGGAATGTTGTATTAGTATCCCTTTAAAATAATCTCTTTTGCTCCCCACTTGTGATTCCTCTGGCTTATTACTGAGCCTTTACGTACAGTGCCCTATTTATTAAGGTACAGAGAGGGGTGTTCCACTCTCCTCACAATAGAATCTCCCAACTGCACTTTCTCTGTTTTATCCCTGTAAGGGGCTAGTGGATAGAGGGGAACATGGTATCTTAAGCTGTGTTTTGCTCTTTTCTTGAAAGCCTTAGAACTGGAAAATGGGTTTGGATTTCCTAGGAACTAGTGCGTAAGATCTGTACCAATGGAGTGAAATAGTGGATATTCAAGACAAATAATTTGAACTTACTTTATAGTGAGTGGGAATTGTATGCAATGTTTCTCCTGTTTGAAGCCTTGATGGCTATCTGATGTGCTATTTCTGTGTTGCTTTGTGTGTTAATGCCCTGTGCACTGATCTCTCCTCCATGGGTTAACTGAGAATAGTGACAGGAGACTGACCTAACCTCTGAAACATGACAGCTCTTAGAGATACCATATTTAAGAAGCTATGAAGTATACATCTATAGGAAGCAGAGCAGCGGCGGTTCATGCAGGTAAGCGCGGTGGGGTGGGGGGGAGTAGACAGACAATGGAAGAGGATTTATTTATTTAATTAATTGTTCCTATTCTATTGTCTGTCGACTTCCCATCTCACTGCACTTACCTGCACTTACCTGCACGGACCACAGCTGAAGCTGAGAATTTATTCAAAGCTATTTTACGATTGCAAAGGCTCAGATTAACAAAATCTGATGCTTTGCGACAGTAAAGTAGCTTTTGGGTATAGGTTTGAAACTGCATACAGAATTTCAAAATAAAAATAGTGTTTTTATGGCGATCCTTCCAATTTGTGATTTCTTATGGTATGTATCATTGGTTGGGTGACCATAAATGGAGTTGCACATCGTTGATATAATACAGACACCACAAAGCAGGTGGTAACCCACCCGAAAACAGGAAGGGGTCAATGTTGTAAAAAACATTTTTAGGAGAAGGTAGTGGTCCGTGAGACTACTGCTTAATTGTAAAACCTTTTGAAAATGTAAATTTTTTTCAAAATGTATCCATTGTCCTTTAAGAAAACAGTCTGCGTGTTAAAAACAAAGATTGCTTTATTTAAAATAAACATGGTGCTCTGCTGACCCCAGCAGACAACCATCCCAGTGATGTCAGTGATTCATAGTGAGTAGGAATTTAAGGCCTACCTCATGCATATTAAAGAGGCAGGTCAAATTGCACCCGCTACAAGTTGAAGTTTTGTGAACCAACATGTTTGAGTATATGTCTGTTCGAAAAACATTCAATCGGTAAAAGTTGGTGCGTAAATTGTGACCACTTTTACCATATGCATTTTATGAACATAAGGCCTCTAATTGCTTAAATTGGATTTCCTAGTTTGGAAAGGAATTCCCAAATGAGCAGAGTGGGGAACTGTTAGATTAAGCAGTGGGGCACAAAACTGGTTGCAATCTTGCTACTGTAGTTGGGCAGTCTAATATCTCTGTTTGGATGGCAAGATTCCCAGTGGGATTGATTATAATCCTAATTCTGCATTGGACTGAGGATCTGGTAGCATCTGACTGGCCTGACACTTTGGAAGGTCACTGGACTGATACTGGCATGTCTTTAATATAGCAAGCTGGTACACTATAAATGATCTATTGTTGCAGGGCCATCTTGTTCGGTCCTATGTAGCTAAAAGGTGTGCAATGTGTTTCTCCTACTAGCCAGTAGTGTCTTTTTTCGCCTCTTGCACCACCCAAGTAACTGAGATGACTTTGCCTTTTTATGATTTTCTTCAAAAATGAAATGTTAAGCCATCATTATTCATGCATTTGTTGCCAGTTTTGCCATTATTGAAATTATTTTTCATAAGAGTCTAATTTTTTATGTTAGACTCTAATTTTAAAAGTAAAATTAGAATATTTATTTTTAGTAAAAAGGTACGAGAGGGTACATCCAATTTTATACTTCCAAATAGCTTATAATGAGATTCATATTGAACAGCCACATATTCATGATCAAAAGACATTAGAAGCCCATGTATCAAGACAATCGATAGTCCCTGTCACGGCTCCTATCATTGGTAAGACGGATCCAAATGGTTTCATAAATAAGGAGGAAACAGAGGCTTCAGATTACTTGTATGAACTGAAGAAAGTAGTCTTTTGCCCTCAGTATACTACAAGAGGCCCTTGTGATATCTTGAACCGTGGAAACATTCTGAAATGCAATTGTAGATTTGAAGTATGTAACATCAGATGATTTGGAATCAGTGGAGTTTAAGAAAGATTGTAATAACTTTTATAATGAAATAACTGTTATAACTTGGCAAAGTGATGACATTGTAAGTAAAATAATCACTAATAATAATCAATTTGAGAAAAGGGGCATCAAAGTTTGGAGAATTTATGGGTCAGAATATCCGACTCTGTTGATTCTGAGTAGGTCACCTTGTAGCCCGGACTTAAAGATATGTGATCAAAAAAGTAGGTCCAGAACCACATGTTAGAGTTCTGAAAGGTGCCTATGGTCCATCAACAAAGTTGGATTTGTCGTTGGGTATTAAGATCAGGAGTTATCAACCAGGTCTTCGAATATGTGAAGAGTCAAAGAAAGAAACCAATCCGGTTGAAGATTGGCGTTGGCTTCCATCAACACTGGCAAATGGAAACTCTGTGAAGAACGATTGATGCACGAACTCTCTTGAAAAAGTATTAAAACCTTTTAAAATCTTTTCTTGGAACACAAATGGTCTTAAATCACTTCTTGAAGATCTAGATGTAATAAGTTTTCTTAAAACCTTTGACATATTAATGCTCCAGGAAACTTGGAATATGTTTAGTGAACCCCTTGGTTATTTTGAATATTCGAATGTGGCTATTCGTAAGGCCTCTACTGGTCGTCCTAGTGGCGGCCTCTCTATTTATGTTTCTGTTAACTTGGATGTTAAACATTTTGAGATTGACCTTCAGGCAACATGGATACAGTGTATAAAATTAATTTCCAAACAATCTAATATTTTTTTAAATGTTTATATAAGTTCAAAAAATAAGGTTAAATCCACTCAACTTTCGTGTTTATGGGAAATAGTAAAAGTGCTATATTATTACCATTTAGATTCGATGATAATCATTTCTGGGGATCTCAACATGCACCTTTTTACTTGCAAAAAGTTGAATATACATTCGAAAATGTTATCCCAATGGATTAATTCCCAGTTTATAAAATGTAATTTTAAGATTATGCAAAACGAAGATAACACACCGACATTTAATAAAATGTGTAGTCCCTCTATTATTGATTACTCCATAGCTTCTGAGAAATGTTTTATTCGCTACAAAGTTATCATGTATTACCAAGGATTGAAAGTGATCATAATCCACAAGTTATTTCTCTTGCTTTTTCTTTTGATTATTTACCGGAAACAACAATAATCAAAACTGCTCCTACTCCATTTAACCTAAATGGTTAATATAGAATGAGAGAACTGAAAAGGATGTTTGGAAGTCCTTTCTCATTTAATTTTAAATGTCCAAGATGCTATAGCTGAAGGAAATCTATGGTTGCTTTTTGGCCTTGTTTGTGTTCCGCTCTTTTGGCTAATTTTCCTAATTCTAAACCATCACAAGGTGTAACTTTGACCTAAATAATCCAGGGTGGTTTTCTAATTGTTTACTATACCTTAAAAGAAATCTTAATAAAGCAACACGAGCATTGTATACAAAAGCGAAAGGAACATCTAATTTTGTTGTATCCCATCAAATTAGACAATTGAAAAAGGGATACAAGAACGAAATATGGAAGGCTAAACAAGCGTACTATGAAGGAATTTGGTCTAAATTACATTTTTCATGTAAAACTAAAGATTCAAGGTTATTCTGGGGTATTATTAATAATCTTGAACTTGGTTTTCATAGAGACAATAGTGCCAATATTGAAGAGTTAAGCTGGGTAAACTTTTTTAATAATCTTAAATCTGTTCCTCCGAGCCCACAGTATGATTCTAGTAAAATAAATTCTGCACATCATGGCCAGCTGGAAAACATAAAAAATGGCGGATCAGACTTAAGTGTCTATGATCCTTTAAGTTCCTTTGATAAACATCGATGGTCGGTAGAGAAAGTTAAAAAAGTAATAAATAATATTAGATCAAATGGGCTCCTGGTCTGAATGGAAAACCGAACTTAGTTTTTAAAGCAAATTTAAAATATTGGCCAGAGGTATAAACACTTTTATTTATTGATGAGCTTAAAACAGGTTTTATTCCTGAATCATGGCAGGGAAGTATCATCCAACCAATATACAAAAGTGGTCCCCAAGACAATCCCGCAAATTATCGTTTAATCGCTTTAACAGATGTGGAAGCGAAAATACTTGCTAGTTGTCTTTTGGAAGAACTGGAAGAATGGGCCCTGAGAGATGATCTGATTCCAAATTTACAAACTGGTTTTAGAAAGGGAGAATCGACCTCCACAAATTTGATTTTATTTACATTATTGGGCGATAGAGCCAAATATAGGAAACAAAAGTTGTATATTTGTTTCATTGATTTAAAAGACGGCTTTCATTCTGTGCCACAAAATGTATTATGGTCTAATTTAATTAATTGGGGCATATCTAACACTTTATTAAAGAGGATCAAATTATTATACTCCAATACATGGGTACAGATCAAAGAGAGTGACAGAAGACACACAACTCGTCGCCTTGAGACCAATATTGGCTTGAAACAAGGTTGTGTCTTGGCACCTTGCCTTTTTAATCTTTTTATGTCTGATCTCCCAGCTCATTTTTAACATGTTAATACCCACTCTCCTGCTATTTTGGGCAAAGAGATTAAATATCTACAATATCCTGACAATACCATTTTATTAAGCCAAACTGTTATAGGATTAAAAAGATTAATAGATTCTTTTAACCAAAAAGTTACTCAAAATGGTCTAAAAATAAATAGAAAAAAGACAAAAATAATGACCGTGGGAAAAAGTAAATTAAGATTAAAAGAATGGAATATCAATGGTTTGGTCATTGAATGTGTAAAATAGTACAAATATTTAAGAATCACATTTGATGATAGTATGTCATTTAGGCAGCACTTTAATAACCTTGAAGCCAAGGGAACATCATTATCATTTGCTTTTAGAATATTGGGAGATAAGCTATTATGCCCAAATTTTGACCACCTGTTGAAGGTTATGGAAGGAAAGTTAATTCCATCTTTGGATTACGGTTCCATTATTTTTCGAGGCAAATACGCAAAAATTCTTGATGACATTGAATTAAGGATATACAAATCAGTTTTTAGGATTCCTAGATATATTAGTCGTGCCAATATAAGACTAGAATTTGGTCTAAAAAAACAAATATTAGCCCGACAATCTACATTTTTAAAGACCTTATTGTCATTGTCTCGTGCTGAAGAGAGTTCTCTTGCAAATCAGTGTTGGCATGAGATGAGGAGAAGTGAATATGCGAGTAGTTGGCACACATACTTAAATGAGTGTCTACGTAATTTTGATTGTTTTCGAAGATGAAGTCAGGAGTAAAGTGGTTTATAAAAAATCAATCATCCAATCAGTTATCTTATTGTCAACTATATTAGATAAAGATGAACTAAGGAAAAAAACACCTATGGTCAATTGCTAACTGCTTTGGTAAACTGGATCCCCAACCTTATTTGTTGTTTCATTTAAAACCCTTAATTAAGAACTACATTTATGTTATTACGGTTCGGGAGATATCCAACTAAAGATGGAATAACAAAATGGAAAAACAAGTGGCCCTCTAACCTATGTAGGTTATGTGGTTCTTCTGAGGAAACCTTAGTGCATATAGTAACTTTATGCCTAAATTGTTAGAAGAGCGGAAGACCATCTTAAAGTCTATGTTTAATGAATTGGGAGTAAGATCTTGCAGAAACGCCATAATTTTATGTTTAAGTGAAGCCACCACCCGTCTTATTTCCCGATTTGTTAAGTTTATTTTTATAGTTGAAAAGAAACTCTGTAATATAGACAATTTAAGTGAAGATATTTATTCTATGAAAATTATTTAAACAGCTGCAATGATTTTCTTGGGTTATGCATTGTCTTTAAACCATAATTGTTAGGGTTTGATAGCCCAAGTGCGTTTTTTTTATATATCGCTATCAAATGTTTTTAGGGATAGTGTGGGCATTCTGAAGTCTGGCTAAAGTCTATTACTATAAATGCACTTTATTGCTAATGCTGTTTCTAACGCAATTTTAATATGGTTGGTTGTTTTTCATGTACCTTTTATTCTAAAGTTTATTTGGTATATTGACAACTTTATGCTGCTAGCACAAGGCACCTTAATTCCTGCTGCTAAAAGTGTATTAGCTTAATTGTACTTTATTGTCAAATTTGGCTTCAATGTTATTCTTTTGTGATTTGTGAATTATAGCTGCTGGCACTTTATTTTTGCAAACTGATTATCTGCAGTCAAACAAACTATGTCAGGGATTAGCTGTGGATTTTGGCATGGATATAAATTTACACTGTATCTGCATATTTTTTATCTGATTTTGTTTTGGGCATGTACTTTGCTGATTGTAATGATTTTAAGTAATCAACAAATAAATATTTACTACTACTACTTCCAATTAGCTACTGAGTAATTAGGATTTACATACAAAACCGTGCTGGGGATTACATTATATTACTGAGTCTCCTGCTCTTCTTGGCTTCAAAACATTCCTGAACAATAGGAAAGTTTGAACGTGCACACAAAGTGGAGGTGCTCACATATAGACTTCCTGCCAGGCTCCTTTCTAGGGGTGGTTTTACGGTCCAGAGGTCTCGCATCGGGAGATAGGCCTTTGCCTGATACACATGGCACATGCCCTTACATCTGAAATGTCCCTGAGCCTGTAATTTACTGAAAAAAAACCTGCTTTCTATCTATTTCGAGGACAGGAAGTTACTAAACAGAAAATAGTTGCCTAGTCTGCGATAACATCATTAGGTGGAATGATACCATTGGATCAATTCCGGAGAGCTATGCGAAACTAGATTGGCAGTACAGCTACTTCTTCTGTAATACCACCACAGAGGAATAGTTTGAATCTAATAAAGTTACTGACTTCATCTATGCTCCTTACACCTCTCTCTCTGAACACACGTGGTTGAATTAATGCACTTTTTCTCTTGAAGGGATGCCTTTGTCCACTTCACATTTTTCGAGGCATGTCCATAATTCTTTTTATTGTTCAATATTGGAACCTTGCCTAAATTCTTACTATCATGATTAGCTAACTTTAGGGCAATATGCAGTATAATCATACGGAAAATTAAGGTATTAAACTTTCAAAGTGGCAAGATTCAGTGACCTATAATCAACTGCAAGAACATGTTAATTTTGCTTGTTTTCTTGTCTAATATAGCGAGTCGATGTACCCAAGAGATAATAGCTAAGTTCAAATATTCAGATATTCCAACTTCTGGTTACTTTCAGTCCCCTAAAACTGAGAGTGTTTAGGTCCACCCCTTGGTAGTAAAATAATTTTCGTTTTAGTTACATAACAGGCCACTTACTCTAGAACACCTCATTTATGCCTTTAAAAAAAATATTTGTTGCCAATGAGTTATTGGAGACAATTGAAGCACAGCATTCTCATTAAGTGGATTTGCAAACAACAAATTGATTTTGGAAGAGATAGGCTGCACATTTGAGACATGGTGTACTACAAGACTGGTAAAAAAAAGCGGTCGCAAGTTACGCACCACATTTTTGCAACCTGTCTGAGATACCTCCTATGTACGATTAGGTCACATTAAAAAAAACTCCAGTCACAGGAGGTGCAGAATTACCTTATTTATAAATAATATTTAGACAGATGCTGTTTGTGACCTCCTGTAATTGACTGTAAGCAAGGTATGGTGGCATGGAAGTAAGAGCAGGCCACAATCCCTGAGTTTGAATTCCCGAAAGTGTGCTTTTGAAAGCACCCTATGGGGCATATTTACAAGGAGCTTGTGATGTCACTGCATCCTTTTTTTTACGCAGAGGCAACCCTGTCATTGCTTCACATTTACAAGGTGATGCATCTAGGCTGATGTGTCACTTTTTGTTGGCCTTCATTTTTTTTCCTTCATTCGAATTGGTGGCGTCAGGTCATTTTTAATATATGCAAGATAGGCGACTCCACCTAAAAACCCTGTAAAACTGATGTAGGGTATTTGTGACTTTTAACTAAAGTGATACATCTTCCGGATGTGGGCTGCTAAGCTTCAGATGCGTCAAAATTCCTATGCCTATGAAACCCAGGTGTAGGGATGACGCATTGGCTGTTTCAGAGGATTTTGACCAGCGGAATTGACTTGACACAATGTAATCAATTCACAAACCCGCACAACAGGCAAATGCACACACAAGCTAGGTAATACAGTAAATTACACATTACACACCATTAATTACTTATGTCACACATACTTAGGCATAGTGGTACACATAAGTCCACTATTCCCACTTGTATGCGTGATATCGAGGACCAATGTTAGAGTGTAAGGTGAGTTTTTCCCCTTTTGACACTCTAGTACATTGGTTTTCATACAGTGGGCTACTTGCATCAGTCAAAACTGACACATCACTGCTGGTTTTTGATGTATTTCTGTAGTTGAGTCAGTTTTATGACCAGTCACAGCAATGCGCCACGGATACCTCAGATTTTTTTTTTTTTTATTACATTTTTATTTATCAACATGAGGGAATAACAAAAGAAAAATAAACAATCACAATAAGTAGCAACGAAAAAAAGCGGAGAATAGCGCATTTCAAAAGAATGAGTTGATTAATAAAGAAATGATTATGTAAGAAGTTAGAATTTGAATCCGAAGAGCATCTTAATTATACAGTAATACTCCTTAAATTTTATAACAACGATCCCCAGGATTTCTTGAGTTTCCATAATGAGCAGGTGCCCCTCATTTTAGCCAGTGCGAGTTCCATGTCATACGTCTCTTTGACCAGTCCCAACCATTCCATAGCTGATGGAGGGCCCCGTGAGATCCAGACCCGGGAAATTGTCAGCCTAGCACATACTAATAGAATAGTAATTAGATCTTTCTGACTAGAGCTCATATTCTGCTCACTCATCATTACATCTACTGTTGAAAACGATATAGATCTCCCAAGTTTCTGGGACGATATTTGAGCAACCTTCTTGACAGAATTCCGCTAGCTTAGGGCATAAAAAAACATATGTTTTAGATTGGCTGCCAGTAGATCACATTTTGGGCACTTTGTATGGTCACTAGCAGGGTTATTAGATGACCATTTCGCTATTCTTTCAGGTGTATATTATAGTGAGCATATTGTTCTATACTACTGCAGCCTCAAATTGGATGAGTGTACAGACCTGCTGATACTGCTGAGAGCAAGCGAAATAGTATTAGCCGAGATCAATATCCCATACTTTGGCTCCAGCGATCAGCAAGTCTAGCACAGTCATCCTCCTTATAGGTGTTAAAACTTTTGTACCCAATGCTA
This sequence comes from Lissotriton vulgaris, assembly GCF_964263255.1. Taxonomy (NCBI): domain Eukaryota; kingdom Metazoa; phylum Chordata; class Amphibia; order Caudata; family Salamandridae; genus Lissotriton; species Lissotriton vulgaris. Next base: position 533,960 of record NW_028244725.1, read on the forward strand.
ATCGACGATTTATAATTTGCAGCATACAAGCAGTACCATATATCAGAGTCCAAAACATTTGTCAAATTTAGACTGCGTATAAGATAGTCTCGAATCTGATAATATTTAAACTGCATGCCTTCTGAGAGTTTATATAAAATCTTCAATCTTTTAAATGAAATAAAACAACTGTACTCATACAAATCCCCGAGATATTTAATCCCAAAGCTAGCCCATCGCTTTCCCACCACATTTTGAAAGATTTTTGGAAGGCCTGGGTTGTCCCACAAGGGAAGTTTAGCCTGATAGAACAGTGTCTTACATTTGGGTTGTTGGTTCTAAAAAGGAACATATTATAGTCTTCTCCTAACATAAATTTGTGAAAGAAAATGTTACTCATAGGATTTATTAAGCTGCGAAGATGGCCCAGAAAAGCTGCCCAAAAGTATAATTTAAAATCAGGAAAATCAAGCCCCCCCTGATTGAATGGGAGCTTTAATAAATCAATTGCTCGAAGCGCTTTCTTATAGCCCCAAATGAAGCTGCTATAAATCCCAGCTAAGCTTTTTAAAAAAGTTATTGACTCGTAAGGGGATGGACCGGAACAGATACAGAAATTTGGGCAGGATCTTCATTTTTATTGTATTTATTTGCCCGCTAATACTCATAGGCACTTTGTGCCACTTTTTAAGTGATTTAACTGTTTCTTTCAATAGTGCCTCATAATTTAAAGCAACTATCTTGTCTATTTTAGCAGACACTCTAACTCCTAGATAAGTAGCAACACTGCAAGCTCCCTGTACTGGAACTGGGGATTTATAGTTCAGCAGAACTTGAGTTTTATTAATATTTAGTCTGTAGCCGGAGATTGCCCCAAACCTCTTTGCCTCCTCAACTATCCCCTTCAGTGCTTCTTCAGCATCCGTTGAGAAAACTGTGATGTCGTCTGCATATGCAGTGACTTTAAGAGTATTTGTCCCAGATGTAAAAGACCTTACTTAAGACTGATTTTGCAAGGCCAGAATAAATGGCTCTATAGAGAGCGCTAACAATAAAGGTGATAAAGGGCACCCCTGACGAGTGCCACGTGAAATTTGAAAATGGGGGATTGTAATCCAGCATATGTTATTTTAGAGCTAGGATGGTTGTATAGATCTTGAACCCATTTCAGAAACTGGCCTTTAATACCGAATGCAAAAAGTGTGACCCAGAGAAAGTCCCACCCCACTCGGTCAAAATCTTTTTCAGCATCTAATAAAATCATACCGAGTGAGGTTGACTTTATCTTTGCAACATCGAATGCTGTCACAGCCATATTTTTATGAGCCGTAGTATCCCTCCCTGAGATAAACCCATGTTGATGGGGAGACACCAAACAAGACATTATCGGAGCGAGACGGGTCACCAGAATCTTAGCAAAAATGTTTGTGTCGGTGTTTCTAAGTGATATTGGTCGGTATGACCCACATTCTTCCGCTGGTTTGTTTTTTAAGAAAAAGAAGACAATCTGTGTAATATTCCATGATATAGGGACCTTTCCTCCTTCTCCGATAAATCTAGTTACTTGACTAAAAAGTGGGAGTAGTTCGTTCATACAAATCTTATATAGTTCCAGGGGTATAGAATCTTCTCCTGATGCTTTACCCGACGGCAGGGCAGCACTTGCCAGTTTGATTTCTGCCAAAGTAATATCACCTGCCAATGAATCAGATGTTTCATCTCCCATGCTTTTCACTGAGCTAGTTTGTAGATACCTATGTATATCAGCCAGTTCAGGTCGATTCTCTGGGGTGAACAGTTCTTGGTAATAGTTAGCAAATTTCTCCAATATCTGGTTTGGGCACTCATAGACTGCATTGTTAGGCCCCTTAATCGTTGTTATGAGAGTCCTAGCCTTATCATCTGCCACCTTATATGCCAGGATCTTCCCTATTTTTTCACCACTCTCATATTGAGATAGCCGATATTTGTTTAGTTTTACTATACTTTTTGTCTCCTAAATGTCTTTTTCAATGCAGACTTTAAATCAATTAAAGTGTATCCCAGGTCCTCTGCATTTGAAAGACCTCTTAGTAGTGCCTCTGCCTGTTGGTTCTCTACCGTGAGAATATTTGAGATAATCATTTCTGTTTCCTTCTCATGCACATCGTTCTGTCGCCATATAAATTGCTGGGAAAATCCCCTAATACTGGCCTTCCACGCATCCAATACTATAGTAGGTGAGGCTGAGTCGATGTTTATTTCAAGGAATTCCTCCAAATGTCTCCTTACCTGAGCTACAAAGTCTTCATCTGAAAGTACATATCTGGGGAAAGTGAAAGGCCTAGGTCTCTTTCTCTCCCATGACATCTTAAATGAAAGAAGAATGGGATTGTGGTCAGAAGTGATCCTTGGGCAGATCTCCATAATGTTTGATCCTAAGATTTTATCTGACACCCATGCCATGTCTATTTGATAGCATAACTTATGTGCAGCTGAGTAGTAAGTATAGCATGCTATATTTGGGTATAATGCCCGCCACGCAACCCTTATTGCATGTAGTCGGCCCAGTTCCTTGATTGCAGCGCGAGTCTTCTGCATCCTCTGAAAAGCCCATCGTCTAGTGCTGTCAATCTCATAGTTCATAATGCAATTAAAATCCCCCATTACCACCTGTTCCCCTTCCAAGTTCAGCAGCTCTATATTTACTCTGTCTATAACTGAAAGATCGTCTATATTCTGACCGTATAGTGCACAAAAACATATTTACGGCCTTCTATCCCTATCTGTGCTATAGCCCATCTGCCCTCTTTATATGCGATTATTTTGCCACTATCAGCTCTAAGTCACTTATGTTTTAAAATAGCAACTCCTCGTATTGAGGCACTTTGGTCAGAGCTAGCAACTAGATCATATCCTATCTGCTTTAATAAGCCTTGATCTTTATAAGAAATGTGTGTTTCTGATAGCAAAACTATCTGTGTAATTATACATCTTGAGTTCTAACGTGACTAGCCACCTCTTATTCCTACTATTTAAGCCTGCCACATTCCAGGCTAGATATTTCACCCATTAAATCAATCTAGTGGCACTCTGCTTTCTTTCCTGTTAGTTCAATCTATATCCATCCTAATCTTTGTCCCCTTATTTCGTGATATCCTCATGTTGTTTTTTTTTGCCCCTACCCGAGACCCCCCCCAGCACCCACTCCCCCAACCCCAGACCTCCCCACCCTGCTTCTAGAAGGAGGAATCATCCTCTTATTTCAGCTGCCGTTGGAATGGCTGCCATCTAGAACCCAGCCTTCACATTGGCACCCAAAGTAACACCTCCCTGCGTTATGTGAAAAAAAGGTAAAGATAGAGATGAGAGAGTAAAAGAGAAAATGCCAAAATGATCTAGATCTAAGCGGCCCCCTCTTTTTGCCATTTATGCAGCATTTTGTTTACATCAGATTTAGAAAAAGGAAATAAGTTTGCCCCCCTCTCGTAATCTTCAAGTAGGCAGGTTCCTGCAAGAAAACTTGAGCCCCCATGACCTTTAATGGGTCAATTAACTGTCTCAGTTGCCATCTTCTGTCCATAGTGGCTTTACGGAAATCTGAGCGCAATAATATGGAAAGAGGATCAACAGCTATTAGAGAACTAGGACCAGCTTTTAAAGAGACTGCTTGTCGCAATAAAAAGTTGCCAAAGTAGAGAAAAAACGGCTGGATTGTGAGAATCTTGTTGGCATTGTACAATGGAGAGTCTATGGGCCCTTTGGATCTGGCAGTCCCAATCCCAATCTCCAAGGTCAGGGGAAGCTTTTTGCAAGATCTGGACTATATGGGCTCCAGGATCAGCTCCCTCTTGACCTTCAGGTATTCTAAACTGTTTTAGGTTTTGTCTCCTCTGTCTGTTTTCTAGATCCTCCAGTTTAAATTGCATGTTCCTAAGTTGGTCTTCATGCTGTAAACCAAGCTTACCGTTCTAGATGTAGTCTCTTCTGTACAAGCAACTCTCTGATGGAGCTCGATTAGCTCTTCCGTCATAGCCCCAACTCTCTCTGTTGCCTCCTTCAGGGTTTTCTGAATATTGTGATTGTCCGTCCTTACTTGAGCAAAGAGCAAAGAGCTCTCTTGTTTCCTCCTTCAACGCTTGCAAGATCGTTGACAGTATTGCAGCTTCATTGCCCGAGCCACAATATTTTGAAGATCCTCCACTGAATGAGACATATGATAGAGTGGAGATATTGGAAGTAATGAGGACGGAGAGAGAGGAGGACCTGGCGCTTGGGATATCCCACTGTAGCTTACTTCACGAATTCCACCAGATAACCTTGCCTCATTTGAGTCTGGTTCAGATTGCGAGCAGTCCGCACCTTTAACTACCATAGTTCAGCTGAACCCTCCTTCGATACCTCCGTCAGTTAATCCCACAGCCGACAGTCTGGCAATCACTGTTTTTATTCCGCCTCTAGCCTGAACCCATTTCCTCATCTGGTAACTCTTTGGCCTGTGTTTTTTTTTTCCTGTCCCTATAGTTGTCGTCTTCTTTGGGTCTTCCATAATTTTGGCCTTGAAATTCTTTTTTTAAGGAGTCGCCGATATCAGTGTTTCTTCTTTGCATCTCTTTGAGGTTGTTGATCCCTAAGTAGGTCTCTAGAATGCTGCCCCTCATCCTGGACCCCCTCAAGAGTATTTAGACTGCTAGCATCTATGATAGAGCGAGCAAAACCCTCAGAGTCATCTATAAAGATGTCAGCGCACTGCACTTCAAAATCGCTGTCAGGGATTTCACCGTTCCCACTGTTCATGCCATTTTTGCCATTCTTTTCACTTCCATGATTTCCTGCAGTCCCAGCCTCAGTCTCTATCCCTGAGGCTTCCGCCTCCTCCATCTCGAATATTCCCGTAGCCTTTTTTTTCTGAGATCTGTGCCCGACTATGGGAAAGCTGATGTGGCTGATTTGGCTTCGCGGAGTTCTGAAGTGCGGGCGTAGTGCAACTTTATTGCTTGTTAGAGATGGCATTTATGATAGTTTCCAGAAAGTTGTTGCTGCTAGGAAACTCTGTAGCTATCTCCGTAAGTTCTGCTGATTTTCTTGACTGCAGATACTGTACAACTGGTTTACCCGGTCTCGTATTTGGCTTGTGAGCGTCCGCGACTTCTGCGGCGTCCACACTCTCTGTTGTATCGACCGCCCTCTCTGCCTGGCAATTTTCCGAGGCCCGCACTAATGCATCTGCTCTCACGGTTATGGCTGCACTTGCGGCTGAACTCACCGGATGACGGTATGTCCCGCGAGCCCCTCCGCAGACCGTTCCTAGAGACGGCGTCAGTCCGCCATCTTGTTTTCTCCCGATTCTTCAGATTTTCTGATGCATCCTTGGACCCTGTGCTATTGTGCCTTCATTTGTAAATACTGTGCATCTATGGCATCTAAAGAATTTTTTACGCAGGCGCAAGAAACTTTGACACATTGCTGCCTTGGCACAGTGATGCATCACTTTGTGTAAATATGCCCCTATGTTCCTTAAAGTGACGAGAGCTGCTTTAAGAAGGAATGGTAGGGGAGCAGGCAATTTTCCCCTCCAGTGATGTTTGCGTCCAACAAGGTCACCTAACATGATTCCCAAAGGGTAAGCTGTCCAAGAGGATAGATTCCTCTTTGGAAATCAGTTACCACTTCCTTTAAGGATTCGGTAAGTGTTCAACTTTATTCATCTTAATTACGTAGTTCATATTCACTAAGCAAAATGCACAGCCACTTTAAAGGCTACTAATTTCATAAAGACAGCAGTCATAAGGACAATAGTCACATGCATATGAACCAGCTGTTCTTCACCAGCATGAGAATCTGAAGAGCAATTAAATGAATGCCAGACGAGTAAGGACATTGGACAGAAACATGAATATCATTTTAAAAAATCACCTTCAGTTAGATTTATTTGAAAATATTGCTCCCAAGTGATAAATAGTGTATTACTCGAAAGTGCAATGTCAGCTACATGAAAACAACAGTCTAACATGGAACACCCATGCAAACTGTTTGAGAGTAGCCATCCCCTTTGCATGTTTGCACCAGTATTTTCAATTCTGGATTTTTAGGTGTCGCTTAGATAGTGCTTGCGCTGTCTCTTCGAAACATATTGTATTTAGGATATGGGCATTAAGCTCTGCCCACTCTTCGCCTATCTTTTGAATTGGCTTCTGTCACTGTTCTTTGTAAATGGTGGCTTGTCATTAGTCAATAGGCTTATTAGTCCCTCCTTAGTACCGCCTTTTCTCTTCTTGTAACCTCCTATGAGGACTGCCACTGCTACATGTATTGTAATTCAGTATGTTTTAATCATAACCTTGGAGCATATTTTCTTAAATTGCTTTCTCCTGCCTGCATGCTCTCCCACAATGGAAGGAGTACTGCACGCCTCAGCTGGAATAATGACAGCCGCGCCTGTCTTTTGTTTGTTTCCGATCTAGTCTGCAATTCTTTTTTTCCTGTTTCTTTACCTTTGTTACAATGGCAGAACCTGCACTTTAGCTATAAACATCTTAAACTGAAGCGCGCAAGACGCGGTCGCTTCAAAAGTAAAGAAATAGAAAAAAGATCCCCATGCCTTTTTGCTATTTGTCTACTTTTGAATACAATCGCAGCACTGGGGCTTTAGCTTAAGATGTTTACAGCTAAAGGGTTGGTGCTGCCATTTAACAAAAGTAAAGAAATAGAAAAAAAAGCATGCTGCCGCCATTTGTTTTAAATGTTTTTACTTTTGTTACAAGTGCAGTACCCATGCTTTAGCTTTAAACAACTCAAGCTAAAGTGTGGGTGCTGCAATTGCTTCAAAAGAAAAGAAATAGAAAAAAAATGTCATGTCTATTTTTCTTTAGTTTTGAAGCTATGGCAACACCCGCATTTTAGCTTAAGATGATTTGAATTAAAGTGTGAGTACCGCAATTGATTTGCAGTGATTTGCAGTGCAATAGCTCTCGTATTACTGAAAGTTTGAGCTATTGGCATTGCATTATTATTAGCATATTTATTAGCAGCGACAATAGCTCAAACGTTCAGTAACGTGAGATCTATTGCATTGAAAATGCTTGTTGACTATTGCTGTGGGTTGAGCAGGTCAAAAAAGACTCTCATTCCATGTGCTTTGTACTCCAGCCTATTTTATGAATATTAATGAGGTTGGTTGGCCTCTGACCCACTCTGATTCAGAATTTTGCAAACCAACCTATTTGTCAGCTCACAAAGTTTAATACTGGTCACAAAAATATTATTTACAAATTGCAGTCGGTTTTCACAACATGTTTAAATAAATATTTTGGCCCTGATTGTGATTGTGCAGAATACAGTAATCTAACATTGCATATCTTTACAAAGTTTACAAAATGTATATTAAGTGGCATTGTTTCTTCCTTTGGAAAGCAAGAAATTCCACCCTATTCCAACTTTTTTTATGGAATGATGTTGAAGTCTCTGAGAAGCTTGAGCTTCTCTCATGTTAAAGAATCTCAAATGCAGATACTTTTCCACCTAATAATATTTGCTTTTGCTGCTGTGTTGCCTGTACAATCTAACCTTATATCATCTGGAAATATCCAGCTGAAGATCTTTGAAGAAATATGTAAACAATATCTCAAATCAATGCTTTGCACTTAACAAGGCAGCAACAAGATTAAAATACCTATTCCGAGTTGACTCTCGAATTCAGGGTTAATGATAGGTGCCCATCAACATGCTGTGTCACTACCTTGGGGATGATGTAATGCTGTACAGGTGATCCTCTATCCATCAGGATGGAGAAGTGCATTATATCTACCACCCTGATAGAATACCACCCTCCATATTTAGAGATCACCACTTGCCCGGATTTGATCTCTGCCATCAGAAGATTCTTTGTCATGATTTCAGCCAGTCAAGCACAAAACAATTTTTGGGCATATTACCAACGACTAGCGATATTTATCGCTATGTTGGTTTATCAGGGATATTTTTATCGCCGAGCTGCGGCAATTTTTATCGCTTAGGAACCTTGCTATTATCAAGGTTTATCTCCTAAGCGATAAAAATCAGCCGAAATGCATGAATATCGCTGAAAAGTCAGCGATATTCATACATTACTGAGCTAATGCTCCTAGCCATGTTATCCACCTACCATTGGATAACATGGCTAAGAACTGCTCAGGGGCAGGTGTTAGCTTTTGGAGATATTCGCGCTTAGCGCGAATATCTCCAAAGGTTGGTAATAGGAGATAGCGATGTTAGCAACTGTTTCCAGTCGCTAACATCTTGGCACGCCCACTTTGCATGTCATTAGTGATAAATATCACTGACATGCAAAGCAGGGCCCAAGATGGTTGCTATCTCCTACTAGCTGTCGCTAACTAGTATTAGCAACAGCTAGGTAATAGGGAGATAATTTTATCTCCGCTTTCTTGGCTTTTAAAGCCAAAAAAGCAGAGATGAACCCCCTTGATAATATGCCCCTTTGTTCTTAAAAACAAATAGTTGGTTTACAGAAAAGAAAAAAAAGGACCTCCACGCCCTGCCAAGTTTCTCTCAGGGTGATGGGGTAATTTTTCAATTTTTTCTATCCACTACTGCCAGGTTTTTCCTCATGGTGACAGCTTTAGAAAATTTACATCAGACTGCCTGCTCAAAATAGGAGTGGACGTCTGATGTTCTTACTCCTACTGGTCCTAAACCATAGTCCCATCAGAGTAAGCTGATAAATGTCACAGCCAGGAGGCCACTAACACCATAAAGATCATGATCCACCCAATTCTGACTAGAATGCGAAGACCAAGGGTTTTATGGACAGGGTACTTCATCATGCTGTGCAGAAATGTATTATGTCTCATGTCTAATATTCCCTTCATTCAAAGATGCTATTCAAGTGTTTAGAAACCTCTTAAAACACAAAAGACAAAATATAAAACATTTGATTTTCTACTTCCCCTTAGAATCATCATAAGCAGCACATTGTATAGTAGTTTTGGCACCAGTAGCAAATGCGTATGCGTGTACTACTTTTTCCGGAACCACCTTATAAACTTCTGAGTAAGAGGTTCGAACCACAAACTAGCATCATAAATTACATTTTGACTGGTGTAAGCACTTATGTGTCTACTAACATAGCATAATGTGTATTAGTAAAGTGCACATTCACCCAAGGGTATCTTTGCACTGAATAACAGATGTTTATTGTTACCAAACTCCATGGTACTCATTTTATCAACCTCAGAAAGATGAAAGGCTGAGTGAACACACCAGGAATTGAACCTGTGACAATGAGTTTGAACACAGGCCCTAACAGTGTATGCATTACTCTCTACGCCGCCAGACCCGGCATTGGGTCTCTGTCCTTTTCTTCTTTTGTTGACTGTTATTTAATGTAAAAAAAAATAATTTGCATTGAATTATGTGTTTATTTTGCCTAATTTCTGGTTCAAGGAAAAAGACGAGGCAACCGAATCTGTGTTTTTTTAAATATAAAATTAAAAAAATATATTTGTGAAGATGTACTTTAAGGTGGAGTGCATTGACGATGCAGCTGGAATTGGGCGTCAAGGAGTGTTCTAGGAAAAGCTGTTGCCATATCATTATAGCTGGATGTTACTGTTGTGATAAGATGTTCTTGTACTTAAAGAAGGCGAAGAAGGAACCTGGAGTGTGCATGATTGCTACAGATTTTGTTGGTGAGTGGCTCTGCACAGGAGGCAGAGACTAATGAGGTAACCCCCACCCCTAGAAAAGCACTCTTTGCAAGAAAGACTGCACTTCGTCTTCGAAAAAATAGTCTGTTACATTTCATTTATGGAAAGACTGCATGTCTGCTGGTTGAATGGAGATAGTTTTCTTTCATCTCCTAACTGAACGACAGGCCAAGCTTGAGTTTGGCAACAGTAATTTACAGACCATGAATACTTAGTGAAAATGGCTGGAATTATAATTCTTATTGGTTGAAACTGTGTTGGGGAGAAGTGCAGTGAAGATTACAGATTGAATACAGTGGTTGGGTAGACTTTTGCCTGAGATAGGGCGCAAAGCCTGAGAGAAGCACTGGTTGGTGGTTGGAAGTATTTTTTAAAGCCGTGGGGGCAGATTTATGATGCCCTTGCGCCGCAATTGCATCACTTTATTTGATGCAACTGCGGCGCAAACAATGCACCCTATTTACAACGTGACGCATCTAGGAGATGCGTCACGTTGTAAAGCCCTGCGCCATAAGGAGGCGTTCCTGCGCAGGGGGGAGGGGGGGCGTTCCTGCGCAGGAACGCCTCCTGAAAGTGGCTGAGTGAAATCTATGAGATTTCACTCAGTCACTTTCAGGCCAATGCTGCGTCAAAACCCTGTGCCTGCTTGAAGCAGGCGTAGGTCTTGAATCAGCATTGTGTAGATGGGGCACCCGCGAGCCTTGCTGGAGCTGCGTCGCGCTTGCGACGCAACTCCAACAAAGCGCCACATTTCCGGCACAGATGCGTCACGCATCTGTGCCGTTTTTGAACCATGGTGCGCCGCATTATAAATGCGGCGCACCATGGGTGGCGTAGCTGTGGCGCACTGTGGCGCACGTTAACTGGCGCATCCCTCGGGATGCGCCAGTTAACATAAATCTGCCCTTTAGTGTTTCCTTGTTGCATGCCTCTCTTCTTTTTGGGCCTTACTGCTCGCAGCAGCTTGAGAGCTTCCCTGGCTCGAGGTTGGGTCGTGCACGACTGAACTCAGCAGCTGGAGCCGCGCTGGAAGCATGGCTTCATGCTGCTGCTCGAGCGTTTCTCTCGCTCACGTATTGTTGAGCAGGGATTTCCTGATTTCTCATCCTTTTGTAAGCAGGGCGATGAATGCAGCTTGCAACAAATAAAGTTAACCACATAGAAAATGGACTTTCTTTTTGCTGGAAATAGTGGAAAGCCTTACTTTTTGCCTCTGGGAACAATTGTGCCAGGAAAGTAAATGCAAGCAGAATTAACTGTTCACTGTTGGTATTTTAAATAATTATTTTATATTTTTTAGGTCGAGCAGACCTAAAAAGCAGGCGAAGCCTGCTTTGTCTGCGAAGGCATCTTTTGCTGGCATGTCTGGGGGAATGTGAGACAGCGTTCAAGCACGAGCTTCGCTGTCTCAGATTCCTCCTCGAGGGCGCGCATGTCGCTGTGCTATCCCCTGCCTCGCATTCTCTCTCATTCACACACAGTCACGCATGCGCACACACATTCCCTCGCGCACACACAATCCCCCTCCCCCTCCCCCCCAGGCATACACACAGGCAGGCACGGAGTCCCCTACGGGGGACTCTAACTTCACATCAGCCCTGGGCCCCACTCACCGGCTGCTCTCTTCCGGCGGGGCTCCTCTCGTGCTCTGCTCCTCACGGCGCGTCTCCTCTTCTGGATCGGGGCTCCCTCAGGTTAGAGGAGCCCCGCAACAGGCGCCAACTGCTCCTTCTCCCCGGGCCCCCTCCTGGGGACCGGGGCTACCCAGGACCGGCAGGGCGCTCCATGCTCCGGCAGGCTTTCTTCTCCCAGACCTCAGGAGGCGGGACTTCCGGTCGGCCGCGAGCGGATTGGCCGGCCGGGCAAGAGCTTCCGGGTCGCCGCGTGCAGCGCGGTGGCCCGTTTTTCATATACTTGTTTTACCATATGTAAAGTATGGGCGTAGACTTCTTAATGCTCAAGTTATTTATTGGCAACTCTGCAGTCAGGGGACATCAACATCAACCTCTTCAATCCCTGACTCCTCAACCGTCTCTCTAGCCTCCCCGTACATTCCACCCTCAACACGCGTGTGTTGTTTTCCTTTTAAAATGTCAACTGTTAAGGTTTTCTAATCTTCCAACACCTCCTTGTAACAAACTAAGCAGACCCTCTAAGCACACCCTCTGCTTTTCCTCAAATTAATTATCCTCAGTGCATCCGCTTTTCTCCTAATAACAAACGTGTTCCTCTCTCCGTCTAATAGAAACAGTTGTATTTATTTCCTCTTCACCCTCATGGAATTGTCATTTGCTCCGCTCATATGACATTGTACACACTCTCTAGCATGTCTATGCTTCTCACTCTTAAAGCATTTTCAATTGCTCCGCCCATACAGCATTCTTCCCTCAGCCGTCTTTCTACAAATTTTAAACGTGTTGCTTTACTCATCTACAAAAACGACTGCAGTTCTTTCTTTGTCACTGTTTCAATCTCTTTCCACCCTGCGATAAATCACATGCTTTAATAGCGCGTTGTTCACTTTTGAAAAGGCAGACTTGTGCTCTCCTTCACGCTTCACCACACACAGTATGTTTACATAGAAAGTGAATACTCTTCCTTGCCTTTGCGCTCCATTGCACACAACATGTATACTAAACTCGAGCTGCCTCTCGCCTTCACTGCGCACAGAATGTTTTCTTTTAAACAACTGACTCAATCTGCAGTTCACGCTCCCTTCACCGACTTTATTCATATACAGTAACAATGCCGCCATCTTTCCTCCTCTTCCTGCTTTCATGCTCTTCCTGCCAGCTGTCGCTTGCACATAAAGCTTCTTTTGTGCTTGCCTCGCGCAGTTGCGCATGCGTTCTTCCTTCTAACTCAGATACGTCATAATGCCTTTCTCCACAGCCGCTCCGCTCCACAGCCGCTCCGCCGCACTGCCTGCACTTCCTCACGCGCCTGGCTCGCGCTCGCAGGTATTTTTAAATTATGATAAATTCCTTCTGCCTCCAGCTCTCACATTTTCCAGTCTAAGTTCATCTTTTTTCGGCTACGTCGGATGTGTCTCCTCCACCGCTCCTCCGCTCAGCTCGTACTTCCTCACGCGCTTGGCTCGCACTCGCGGGAAACTTTAATTTGTCATTATTCAAATTCAACTTGCCGCTCTCACCTCTTCTAGCCAAAGTTCATCTTCTCTTGGCAACTTCATTCGACAAACTCCTCTGCCGATACTTCGCAATGCTCACTTTCTTCTCCGCCTCACCCTGGTGCTTTGAATCAGACTTTTAGCTCTGTGGTCTTCTCGCAAAGTCCGTGGGTCCTCACACAGAGTTGCAGATCCTCTGTCGCCAACTTGTAAAGTATGGGCGTAGACTTCTTAATGCTCAAGTTATTTATTGGCAACTCTGCAGTCAGGGGACATCAACATCAACCTCTTCAATCCCTGACTCCTCAACCGTCTCTCTAGCCTCCTCGTACATTCCACCCTCAACAGTCCAGATCTCCAGTGATGTCCTGCAAGTATGATTGCAGACAATCACAGTTTTCTTCATTGTCAGAGTTCTCCATAAAATTGTAATTTTACAGAATGCATTTGTGTAATTTTCTCAGGTTCTAAGTGAGCATTTTTAAATCTACTACACAGACTCGGGGAGTGGAGATTGGGAACTAACAAGTGTCTAAGTCTAAGATTATTAGCTTCTACAATCTGGGATGTGACAGCCCACGTATTCTCAGTGGGAGTGACTGAGAAGGGAAGGAAAATTTGTGAATTTCATCATGTTTAAGGGCAGAGAAATACACTTGCACGCATATAGACACACACACTACACACAATAGTAAGCACATTCACATTAACGCAGGCACGTGCGAGCACACATACACACGAACATACATGTCGTTTTGCAAAGAAACTCCCACAGATGATGATAAACACTGCAGGCACGCATTCACACGGAAACAGTCGCAAACACACAAACACTTCTACAACAGATGTCCCTTCAACCATTTTCTAACAAAGACTGACAGAGACACAGAGGCCTTCCCAGAATAAATGCACGTGAAAACGGACAGACACGCACCAGGACACACCACACATACGGACACTGTAGGGGTGTAACAATGTCCTACCACTCACGCCTCCAGGATTACCAGGTAACGTGCCTGTTACCCACCTGTGTGCCACTGCTGTTATGTCAATAATGCCCACTCTGCTGATACAAGGCTTCTAGACAATATACACAACCACCCCATCCACCACCGCATCCACCATTACCACATCCACCGCATCCACCACCACCGCATCCACCACTACATCCACCATCACCACCACATCCACCATCACATCCACCACCACCACATTCACCATCACCTCCACATCCACCAGACATCCACCACCACCACATCCACCACTGCATCCGCCACCACCGCATCCACCACCACACCCACCACCACTACATCCACCACCACTTCCACTACCACCACCACCCCATCCACCACTACCACCACCACCGCATCCGACACCGCATCCACCACATCCACCGCATCCGCCACCACATCCACCACATACACCACCACATCCACCATCACCACCACATCCACCATCACATCCACCACCACCACCACATCCACCACCACATCCACCATCACCTCCACATCCACCATGACATCCACCGCCACATCCACTACCACATCCACCACCATCACATCCACCACCGCCACATCCACCACCACCACCACATCCACCACCACCACCACCACATCCACCACCACTACCACATCCACCACCACATCCACCACCTCATCCACCACCTCATCCACCACCTCATCCACCACCTCCTCCACCACCGCATCCACCACCACCACATCCACCATACCCACCACCATCACTTCCACCACCACTTTCACCACATCCACAACCACCACCACCACATCCACCACCACTTTCACCACATCCACAACCACCACCACATCACCACATCCACCACCACCACATCCACCACCACATCCACTACCTCCACCACCACCACATCCACCACCACATCCACCCCCACATCCACCATCACCACCACCACCACATCCACCACCACCATATCCCCCAGATCCACCACCACCACATCTATATGTGTGTGGCTCTGTGTGTGTTGAGGTGCAAATGCAATGTTCTTGAATTTTCGTCACAATAAAATACACTGAACATAATCTTCACAAAAGTTATTTACAAACGTTTAAGCTATTGCCATTATAAATTACAATAACTTTTATTTAAGTATTAATTATTTACAAAATTAAAAGCCATTGTTATTTGGAATATCAATACATCTAAGTCACGTAAATACAACACACATTGCATTACAAATGCTATAGGTGTCACATTTGCAAAAGTTAAAACTATTGACATTGTAACTGACAAAGCTATTAATTTTGCTAGTTTCAAAACCAACACATAAATAAAAAAGTGTCATTTACAATACCAATAGCTCAAACTTTCCTAATGCGAGACCTATTGCATTTCCAATGCTTGTTTTATCTTGTGCTTCACATTTGTTATATTGGTCTGTTATTTTAGCATATTGAAGTAGTTTGTTATTTTGATTCTCTTGCAGGTATGGCAGAACAGAGCGTGGCAGTCCCACCTAGTTTTCTACGGGTACCTGGAAAGACAACTATCCCCTGCAAGAGGTGAAAACACGTTTTTCACGTTTGTGCTGGACATAGGTGTGAGAAAACAAGTCATACTGCTACACCTTATAGGAGTGGAAGGGAGGAGGATTTATGATGATCTTTCTTGAGGAGTTGCCCCGCTCATAACCAAGACCTGGGAAACATTGGTGCAGCGGCTACCCTGAACTCCGCACGCAGTGTGTCGCCTGGGGGCCAGGCTCCCGCCTTAGTCTTTCAGTTCTGTGACTACGGCATACTTTTTGAGGGTTGTTGGGATGGGATGCAATGGCACCAACATAAATCACAAACAGACTGACCACAATCCCTATTTCCCTGATCTGCTTTTGGCACAGTGATGATGCCAGTTACCAGGACACTGACCCCTGACGTATTTTTATGTGTTTCTCTTTTTCCTCAACACTATAGAGACAACAGTCTGAGTGTCTTTTCACTCTGCTGCAACTGATGAGGCATATCTTTAAACCTAATTAGGTGAGTCTTCACATCACTCACCCTGTCGGTGTTGCCACATGTGCTTAAGATTATAGAGGGATATTTCTTACGAAGAGTTACACAGTGTTTTAATTTGAGATGCATGACTAGCATTGTTTTTTTAACCTATTCACGTGTACTGAATACACCTATAACCGTTTTATCTTTTCTTTTTTGCGCTACAGGTCGCCTCTCTTCCCCAAGGGTAGCGTCCCTAGGGTCCACCAGTGGTATGTAGAGTTGCATTTTGCCACTCACGTGTAGATAGTTTTACTTTTATTTTACATGGTCCTGATGAATTGCCCATGATCACTCCTTGACAACTTTAGGCGAGAAACATGTTGACCTCCTGGGAGTTGAGCATTTGTTTTGTCACTTTATAACAAAAGAATTACCCCTCCCTTTTGACTTTTAATCAGGTTGGGTCCCTCGCAGAATAATGTTAACTACAGAGGACTCCCTTACCTGTTTTATCACCACTTCTGGCATCTACACTCACTTAGGCCCCTTACACCCACGTCACCCTTACAGCAAGAAACAAAAGATCTCCTACAAAAAGCCCCTTTAAGGGTGCCCGTCAGGCATTGCAGCGCCGGCCCGACGAGGAGCAGGCCCAAAGAATGAAGCATGACACCTATCTTGCTGGGTGTGTGAGGGCATTAGTTCCGCAAGGAGGATTCCCCCTCCTCACGACCTTCAGAACCTGTCTTAATATTTATCTTGAAAGTGATTAATACATCGCTTAGGAACTTCGTACCCTTCTTATTGTTCACTGATCTTCCATAGGTCTCACTGGGCATGGGGAATGGCCAGCCCATAAATCTATATGAGATGTCACTGAAAATGTTGGAGAAACATTTCACACCCAAGGTGAGCGAGGTTTTTGAAAGACATAAATTGTTTTGCTGTGTGCAAAGGCATGATGAGGATATAATGAGTTATGTTTCTGCATTACAGGGGTTGGCAGTAACCTGAGAATTTCAGAACCTGACTGACTCCTTAATCCGTGATCAAATTGTTAGAGCCCCAAATAACAGGAAATTGAAAGAAAAATGACTAAGTATTGATCAAACACACTGCAGGAACCTATACAAATGGCAGGGAGTATGGAACACACTGCTGTGTCGATGAAGGAAATTGTTATGGGCAAACTTTATGTAAAAATTTCAGAGAACGAAACTGCACTGAGGTAAAGGAGGTCAAGCTTAAGAAACCTATAAGGCTTGTGGAAGCTGGTAGTTGTAAATCTGAGGTAAACAGGAGAATAACTTGTTACTGATGTGGATGTCCTCAACACATTGCCTCCAGTTGTGTGTGTGGGGCAAGAAATGTGACATGAAGTTCCTGTGAGAGGAAAAGACACCAAGTGAAAGTTTGTAGGTCAAAGGGGCGAATGCAGGACACTGGGATGAATATGGTGGAAGATCTGTGCGAAGTTCATGAAGAAATATTATTATTGATAAATGAGATAGAGGATTCCATTTAACAAGAAAACAAAAGCACTCTTAGAAGTGGTGTAAAGGTGGAGAGTTCATTGTAGTGTCACATTAGGAGCAGTGCAGGTTAAAGTATTGGTGGGCTCAAGGAGTCTGTTTACACTGAATAACA
This sequence comes from Lissotriton vulgaris, assembly GCF_964263255.1. Classification (NCBI taxonomy): domain Eukaryota; kingdom Metazoa; phylum Chordata; class Amphibia; order Caudata; family Salamandridae; genus Lissotriton; species Lissotriton vulgaris. Next base: position 551,368 of record NW_028244725.1, read on the forward strand.
AGGTAACCTATGAAAATTACTTCAGAGCGCAGATTAGAATTTTATAACAAGCTGATGTAAAAGCAGTGTGATATGGTGGTAAAAGTATCAATATTATAGGAATGCAATGGATGGATATTTTCTATAAGCAGAATGCTCTGCACAGGAGAGTGTATGTAAGAGATGAGGGGTTGAATCTTTTATGGTGGTGTCACCAAAATATTTGAACATTGTTCTTGATGCAAATGCCGAAGAACTAGTTATGACAATTGACAATTGAAACGGTGAATGAGAATATTGTGGCAAAGCAGGACCTGAACACAGAATGGGGTAATAAGTTGGTAGAAACATTTCCACACATGTTTACTGACAAGTTAGCTATGCTAAAGAAATTTACAAATCGAATAATTAAAAAATAAAGTGCTGTAGATACCGTATATAAAGTGATACCTATACCATTTTTGATTAGGTAACCACTTCAGCAAGAATGGAATAAGTTGTTAGAAGGAAGGATTATAGAACCTATAAAGTCTTCGGAATGGCTTTCACCCATTGTGTTGCCCCAAAAGAAGGAAACAAGATCTGTCTTTGTATTGACTTGAGAGATCTGAACAGAAATATATGGGAGGATAGACAACCCTTGCCCAATATTGCAAAAATGTTGAATATGATAGGAGGTGGCAAGGTGTTCAATGTTTTGGCTATATCGGTGGCATGCCACCAGGCAAATTTACATCCAGAAACCCGATCTTTGACTTCATTAGTCATGCCTCTGGGGGCGTATCCATATTGCTGGATGTTATTTGGTTTGGCATCAGCCTCTGCAGTTTTTCAGAGGATCATGTAAACTATTTTCCAGGGAAAGCACAAAGCATTTTGTTTCCAAGATGACGTTATAGTGGCAGTAAAGTCTTTGGCATAGCATGATGAGTTGTTGGAAGAGGTACTGCGTAGAGTTGAGAATCATGGTTTAACCATAAAAAAAGAGAAATGTCAATTGAGAAGTAAGCAAGTAAACTATTTAACACATGAGATATCTGCAAGAGGGGAAAAGACCAAAAAGAAGCATTGTGAAAGCAGTTGAGGAAGCTCCTCAACTGGGTGTTAAGGAACAATTGAAGTAATTCCTTGGTCTTGCACAAATCTGTTCCAAATTTGTATCTAATTTTGCTGCTATGCTGGACTCCATGAGAGTATTGTTAGAAAAAAAGTGCAGTGTTTGAGTGGGGAGTGTTGGGCTGCATTCAAAAAAATTAAATGCTCACTTGCTCATGCACTAATGCTGGGTCACTTTAATATGAAGAGGAAAAACATTGGACAATGGTTACCAGGCGCTTTGGCACAGGAGACCATCGCGGGGGCTGTCGAGGGAGCACAAAGGACAACTAGCCCCAGGACCACACGGGGCACGTATCACCTGGCCTGACCATGCTCCACCCTCCATCAGCTGCACTAATACCTCTCGCGCCTCCCTCTTCGTGGGAGACGCTTCGTCACAGGAGACCATTGCGGGGCTGTCGAGGGAGCAGGAAGGACTACTAGCCCCAGGACCATACGGGGCACGTATCACCTGGCCTGACCTTGCTCCGCGCTCCCTCAGCTGCACTAATACCTCTCGCGCCTTCCACTTCAAGGGAGATGCTTCGGCACAGGAGACCATCGCGGGGGCTGTCAAGGGAGCACGAAGGACTACTAGCCCTAGGACCATACTGGGCACGTATCACCTGGCCTGACCTTGCTCCACCCTCCCTCAGCTCCACTAATACCTCTCGCGCCTCCTGCTTCAGCACAGGAGACCATTGCGGGGCTGTCGAGGGAGCACAAAGGACTACTAGCCCCAGGACCATACGTTGCACGTATCACCTGGCCTGACCTTGCTCCGCCCTCCCACAGCTGCACTAATACCTCTTGCGCCTCCCGCTTCGCGGGAGAAGCTTCTGCACAGGAGACCATCGTGGGGGCTGTCGAGGGACCACGAAGGACAACCACCCCCAGGACCATACGGTCACGTATTACCTGGCTTGACCTTGCTCCGCCCACAAGTACTGGCTATTTAACTATTCACATTCTCCTCTTCGTGGGACACGTGCGGGTGCCCCGGGCTATGCCCGGGCAAAGGGCGGGCACGTCTGAGCCCGTCCGAGTCTGTCCAAAGCTGGGCTGGGCCACATCCCTTGTCTCTACACTAGAGATGCACTTGGTGTACCCCCAAGGACAAGCCGCAGTAATTGAGACAGTGAGTAGCCCACCACACCTATCATATTTGAACATTCAAGTATCTTCATTTGGCTTAAATCGTTATACAGTCTTGTCGGACTTTGCTGAACTGCCAATTGACTTTTGATCATCGTTCGTGGACTTGTAATTTTAGGTTTATTGTTTAATACGATTGTATACTGATGTCTAAACGTAAAGGGCCAAAAACTCCAGGGGGGCCTACTGGCGCAACGATCAACAACTATCTTGTAAAAGCTGTGAGCGCTATTAATGTGGAAATTGATAAGGCCGAACGCCGACTTTCTTTAGGCCTGGGTAGTACGTTGACCACACCATCCGTACCCTTGATTGATTCCCGTATAGAGCCTAGTCATACCCCTAGCCCTGGTCATTCTTCAACTCAGGTATGTGGCGAGGCTGCATCAAAATCCCCGGGTTTAGTAGCTGAGGATGCTTCTAGTTTATCTGCCGGTGATGCCCCCGTTCGTAGAGTGAAAAGGGAGTGTAGGAAGCCACAGACAAAAAAGGGAATGATTAGCGCTGCTAGGGGTCCAAAATCAATTCCTGTCCCCTTAACAGAAGAGGGTTTAGTTCAAAATAACTTGGGTACATTAAACAATATACAGGTCAATCAGCTAATTGACGTCCTGGTTGCCAAAATCGATATTTATTTTAAGCCATTATACGATATATTAGATTTACTTAACTGCGAAGTAACCAGGTTAGGCGGGGAATTATTACTCCATAAAGAATTGCTTAAGTCTATGAAAGTTATCTACAAGGAATGTCCAAATTATCCAGGTATAATAAATCCACCTAAAGAGGGATCTGGTGTGGATAGGCAAAATATGACCGATTCAGAGGGAGTTAATAACCCAGCTATCAGCAGAAAAGCGAACACACAGGAGATTAACGTACAGTCCCAGAGAACAACTAGAGTTGGGAAAGGGAGCAACACTATAAATCCACCCCCTGACTGTTCACCGTATGTGGCGGTTCTGACAAATGTACCCGTCCTCAACCAGACCCTAATTGAATCCCATGACTCTCTTAGGAACAAAACAGTACACTGGCTTAATCGTCATTGTGGATTTCCAGTGAGCCATGCTAACCAGATCCTTACTACTAGGAGGCTCAACTGGATCATTAATTACAAAAAAACCACTATGCTAGCACCTCCCTGATTAGAGCGGCAACCCTACCCATTAACGACCAGGGTGCTTCCTTACGCCCTCTTGGCTTCTTTTATAGCCATTTAAAACATACATCCTGTAGGGGGACAACCCCGGCTAGCCATACGATCAGCACGCAACCTATACAACTCCAGTTTGAGTTACCTGTCTCTAATTGTTTCCAAGTATTTAGTTCTCTAGATGAGAACGATTGACAAGACCTGGACTGTCCTAAGGTCGATATGGCGGCAGAACAGAGAGCCGATTATATAAAGGGGGAAAATAGGGAGGGTCAGGGAATTGTGGTTCTGAAGAAGCCACAGCAAACCATAATACCAGACGAGGAAAGTCATCCTAGCCAAAATGAGGGGCTGACCCCTGTAAGTAACCCCACCCAACTGATAGAGCCAGAAACTATATGTAGCATCAAAGGGCTCTCGTTAGCCAGATGGAAATAGCCAGGCTGGCTTCTAAGGGGGAAAAACTGGGGTGGAAAGATTTCCTTAGATCTCATGATATTATTTGCTTACAAGAGACTTGGTGCACTGAATCAGTCAGTTATGAGGGGTTCACCTCGTATAATTTACCGGCACAGGGTACAGGGGCCGGCAGAGCAAAGGGGGGCCTTTTATTACTTGTATCGATTGACCTACCAATTGAAGTTAAAAGACATATGAAAATTGGGCCTCATTCACAGATTCTCTGGATCTACCAAAAACATGCCCGGGATGTACTTTTAATGAATTATTACAATAACATTTTTGATAACACTCGATCTAAAGTTACCGTGGACCTAGAAAATGCTATTAATAAGTTAAGTGTTGAGGCAAATGTTATTTTTGATTTTATCTGGGTTGGAGACTTTAATATTTTCATATGTACTATGTCTGGTACACTGGTTTGTGGGGTAAGAACGGATATAGGAGAAGATGATATCCACTTTCCCCACAACTTGTATGGTGAGTCATTAAACAAAGTTATGGCAGACTATGATCTGGAACTCCTGCAAGGTGCAAGAGACGATTGCGAAAACGTGATCCCCACTTTCACCGGCAGGAACACCAACTCAGTTATTGATCACATCCTGGTCATCCTGGTATCCTCAAATATCACGCCATTATGTACTGCTCCCAGGATTGATGTATCTTTACTTAGCAACCACAACTGTATTATTCTGATAGCTGCTATCTGTGAAAATAGGTCTGTTAAAAGTACTAGAATTGTTGGTAACATTGAACCGCATAGACCCAATGGTACTAGAATAAGATGGAAAGGGGTCCATGCGGATAAGGTTACCAAAAACATTGTATCGACAGGCTCCGTTGAGATAAATGACATTTTGAGTATTAATTATGCGCCCTCACTGGTTTTAATGAATTTTAGCAAAATCAACCATTCTATTGATACCATTTTTACTAGGCATAAAAATAGGGAATTCACACTCAATCAAGGCTGGTTTGATCATGCTTGCACTTCTTCCCTATCCCAGTTAAAATAGGCACTTCCAAGCAGACCTAGTGATCGGTTGTTAGTGACCAAGATAAGAACAGACTATAATTCCGCTCTTAAACTAAGGAAAAAAGAGTTGCAACAAGATGCCTGGGATAAACTCACTTTGGCGGCAGAGACTTCTAACTGACAACTGTTTTGGGCAACAGTCAATTCCCCCTTTTTTGAGAGATGAGAGGGTACTGGAATAAATGTCCTATGTGAGTAATGAGGCCTGGGTAACTCATTTTTCCGGTATTTTTAAAACTAACCATTGTCTAAACTCCAACCCTATGAATACTAGCACTTGGCCGGTTATTCCACTAAATATAACACTAGAAGAAGTGGAGAAAGGCATTAAAGCAAGTAAGGGAGGCAAGGCTCAAGGCCCAGATGGGGTCCCCATCGATGTTTATAAAGCTGTTCCAACCTTATGGGGTCCCGTACTGACTATTGTCTTGAATGCCACCCTAACTAATGGTGTCCATCCTACTAGGGTAGAATCTATCATAATCCCCATTTTTAAGAAGGGGGATAAATCCGCCGCCAAAAACTATCGTCCAATCTCTCTATCAGACTCCTCTGTCAAAATTATGAGCAGGATTTTGTTAGTCAGATTGGAAGAATGGGCAGATGAGAATGGAATTTTAACTGATACACAATACGGCTTTAGTCAAGGGCACTTGAACAGTGTATAAACTTAGACTTATTAGTGGGTAAATACACTTACCCTAAGCAGGGTGCGCTTTACCTTGGCTTTGCGGATCTAAGCAGTGCGCTTGATCTAGTTGATCATACAATTTTATGGCGAACCTTCTTAGAACTTAGGGCCCCGGAATCTATCATTTATTTTCTGGCACGTCTGTATGATAGACTACAAACTTCAGTACGGTATGGGTCTCGAGAGGAATGTACACCCACATTTAACGTCAGATGTGGCATTAGATAGTGCTGCGTCCTTGCGCCCTTGTTTTTACTTCATTTATCAACTAGGTGGACGCAACACTCAAATTAGTAAACTCTGACGTCTCCCAGGCTAATGGCATAAGTGTACCAGTACTGCTTTATGCAGACGATGCCGTGATAATATCTAGGACCCCGATTGGCCTTCAGCGGCTAATAGACAGGTTCGCAGATTTCATAGCCAGCAGGAAGTTGCAGATTAATAAGACTAAGACCTACACCATGGTTTGTGGCAGCAGCTGTGAAAAATCTTACTCCTTTTTTTATAGATGGACAGAAAATCTAGCAAGTGGAAAAATTTTGCTATCTAGGGATCACTTTTGCTGATAATAGATCATGGTCCCATGAGATACTAAATGTAAGGGCAAAATAGCAAAAAGTGTCCATGGAGTTTTAAGATTTGCAGCCAAGTTAGGTGACAGACGTGTCAGCGACATGATGCAGATTTTCCAGTCTAGGTGTGTCTCTATAGCACTTTATGGCTCTTGGGGTGTGGGGATACCATCCCGATAGTAGTCTGCAAGTTGAGGAAAACAAATTTATTAAAAAACTACTCTGTTTACCAACTTCTGCGCCAACAGAGTTAATACATAAGGAAGTCGGGGTTGGTTACCTCTCTGACCTGATAGCCTTAAGGCCATTATTGATATGGAAATCCATGTGGCAAAAAGACGAGACTGCTTTTAACAGGTCAATAATTAAAGATTGCCTTAAATTGGACAATTATCTAATGATACCCTGGTTAAAATACATCATAACTAGTTACAATGAAGTTTTTGATTTAGATATTGTGAAAGATCCTAACCCTGTATCCGGGATTCCCAAGTTATGAGGACTATATTGCTGTCATATAGATCGAGCAGCCGCTTTGGCCTCAGCGGACAATTAACATCATGTTTGTTCTATAACAGCTATTCAGTTTTTGAAGGATTCCAAACATACCTAAGCCAGGTTTCAAGAATTTCTCATAGATATGTCCTTACTAGATTAAGGTTTGGACTAGCCCATCACCTGGTAGCCTTCCCACTCCAAAAACAACACCCTTCCGGTCCTTGCCCTTGTGATGGTAACACTAGACAAAGCACGCTGCACTTTCTTTTTATATGTGATTTGTTTATGAATTTCCGCATTGCCTTTTTAAAGCCATTGTTCATAAAATAAGGTATTTTTAATGTGGATGAAGAGATGAAGCTGCTTTTCTCAATGCAGGAACCAGATATCTGCTTTTTTACTGCAACATTTATACTTAAATCAATTAACGCAAGAAAGAGTATGATACTGTAATATTTATGTTTTGTATGGTCTATCATTCTTGTATTAGTGTTGTTATATCCTGTATGTTGATGAATTATTATTATGTGCTTTTATGGTTGTTTTTACAACGTACCGAATAAAGCTTCCTGAATCGAATCGAATCAGATACCAGTAGTGTGGGTCTTAGCACAGTGTTGAATCAAGAGGTGGATGATAAAGAGAGGATTACTGGGTTTCAATCACAATGGCTGCAGGGGGCATAACTGTCGCAATCTGCTATTGAGAAGGAGGCGTTGGCTTGTTGTTAGCGGGTAAACCATTTCAGATATTACTCTTGGGGATTGCCTTTTGTGTTTAAAATTTACAATAAGCCTTTGATGCATACTTTTAAATATGGCAGGGGTTTAGAAGGTGGCGTGACACCTCAGATTTCCAGGTGGCTTGTAACTCTGATTGACTTTAACTTTTTGATAAAATTTGTCAGAAAAAAGAGGAATGTAATAGCCAACTGTGCGTCATACATATCTGTGAAGGATGAAGAAGATGTTTCTTTCACAGAATTGATTGAGTTTGTGACAATCTCTTTGAAGGAGAACTTGCTCTTGGACGGGAAGAGTGGAAGGGTGCACTGGTTAGAGAAGTGGAATTTAAGGACTTGAGAGAGCTTATAAGTAGTGGTTGGCAACAGACAGCTGTTTTAAGTGAAAGTTTGAAGTAGTATTTGGTGGCAAAGGATGAATTGAGTACCCAGGGAGATAAGATTTTAAGAAGTAGTTGGGTTGTTACATCCAAGGTGTTGAGGGTAAAGATAGTGAAAATTGTACACAAAGGACATCTGGGAAGAAACCTGATGAAGAGGAGGTTGAGGTATGGATGGACAAAGATGTCGAGACAATGTCGAGAAGATGTCGAGCAATAGCTACAAGGACAAAGTGTGTGAGAGCCACCTCTAGGGTGCATGGAGCTTCCAGCTCGGCCTTGGGAGAAACTGGTGGTGGAATTGTTGGTCCCTGTACAGAAGTTGGGTATAAGAAATAGTTTGTTGGTGGTCCTGGTACATTACCACAGAAAAAAGGTTTTTGTGGTCAGGTCAATAGAACAAATCACAACTAAGAATGTGATGGAATTTTTAAAAGAAGTGTTTTGGAAGAGGGTATACCAAATGTTTGAGTTGCAGATAATGATGTGCAATTGGTATCCACCGCCATGAGACAATTTCTTTCAAAATTGGGCATCAGAAGTGATAGAGTGGCATTGTTCTGTCCGCTGGCTAATAAATAGGTGGAGAGAGTGGATCATATCATTATGGACAATATTCAGCTGTCTTTGCCGAATGGACTAGTAAGGAAGGAGGAATTCAGTAAGATGATGTGGGCTCATAGAGTGACACCAAATTCAAGGACAAGTGTGTCCCGATTTATTGGCCTTAAGGGCAGGGAACCAACACCAAATGAATCCTGCATTTGGTTGAATAGGAAGGATCAGGTATGGTCAAATCATAAATGCATGAGAGTGGCAGATTTACAGACGCAGAATAAAATGAGCTATGATAACAGTGAAGGATTGAAGAATGTGCATATGAACTTTGGTGACTGAGTAGTAGTGAGGAAACCAGGTCATGTGAATAAAGGGGAAAGTACATTGTTCCAGCCTCAGAAGGTGCTCAAGGTAATGAAGTGTGTTGTGAGTTTAGAATGAGTGTAGATACATTCACTTATGATTTATCTTCTTGAATGATGACATTGAGAATATGTATTTATATTCATTACAGGTGTTCAAATGTGTATTTCAAGTTTTCGTATTTTATTTTCGTGAAGAACATAAAGTATGGATATAGGACCTCATGCATCTTAGCCTTTGCTAGGAGAGAATAGATGGGGCAATGTTATATTTATGGGGTGTTGATATGTTCTTGTGTAAATAACTTGCCTTATGAAATAGGGGGAGATATGTGAAGATGTGCTTTAAGGTGGAAAGCTGTGGTGGCATTATTGATGCAGCTGGATTGGGGTGTCAAGGAGAATTCTAGGAAAAGCTGTTGATTCATCATTATAGCTGGAGTTTACCACTGTGATAAGATGTTCTTGTAAATAAAGTAGGCGAGGAAGCAACCCTGGAGTGTGCATGGTTACTACAATATTAACACTAGATTGTAATTAATCCTTTTAATTCTTTGCACAGTATTTACAAGTGAAAACAGGTATTGTGCTGTACTAATGTCAAAATGCTTCTGAACCTGCCAGATTTGCATAATCTTGAGCTTCTGCCAGGACAAAATAACAGGAAACTAATTTACAATTTAGTAACTTCATTTAGGCCATTGCAATCTCAACCCAAGCCGCTTGGGTGAACTGATATACTTCCAATAAAACATTCTTATTGTTTCTTTAATGAATTTGGTTTTGTAAAGACTACGAAATCATGTTAAATTCGTATAATTCATGTATTTACTTTAATTTAAAACACAGTATCTCATATGTTCCTTTTTCATAATTTTAAAATCTAAAATTGGTTTGCTCTACTCAGTGGGCAGACCACTAGGTCTTGGGAAGTCAGGGTCTCCTGTCCCTTGGAAGGGGATTGTTTGCCAAATTTAGAGATTTCATAGAGGTTGGGAAGGAGTCTTGTGCCTTCAGAAGAGCCACAATGCTACAGCTCTGCTGAATGGATTGAACTCTGCCGGGTGGGTGCCCTGTGTGTTGCATCCGCTCAGCAAAGCATTTTTGTCTTCAAAACTCCCGAAGCAAAAGTATGTGCCTACATTGGACCATCATGCTTCACAGGTAGGGAAAATGAGCCACTTTTGACTGCCTCTAAATAGGACGCGAAGACCAACACTTTGAGGTGATGACCCTTGAGCAGATGGGCTATCAGATTAAAGGTTATAATAAGCAGATCCAGCAATGGCATCACTGGTTTAAATCCAGCTCTTCTCTGATTCTAACCAGAGCCAGAAACCTGATATTTGGCATGGTAAAAGCACCACTGACTTGTTTTCATTCCCATCCATGGTACTGTTTCCAGAAGGTCTGCAGATCACATTCTGGTTTCTATTTGTCCTCTTGATTATTCGTTTGACGTCTTGGACAAGAGAGATGGTTTGGGGCCTATCAACTTTCTTATGCATTTGACTTTGGGAGTCCAAATGCTCCCAAGCTGTTTGTGCTTGTCCTGAAACTACTTCAAGAACTTCTCAGAAATGAAAATGCATCTGTAGCTCTTGACCCTACTCCTTGCCAGTTATTGATTGCCTTTGAGAGGTACATGGACATATGTACGGCATGAGAAAATCCCAATCAACAAGAATTCGAATGCACCACAATGGGACTAGCAACATTCTAGCAGTATAATACGTGTTGCTGACTCTTCGGGCATGAACTGTCCTATATCCAAAATAGAAATCTCTTTTGTGACAAAGTCAAGAGTCTCACCCAGTGTCAATCCCTTGTTTGCCATCATCAATACATGGTATTCACTTGCTCATAATTTTCTAGACTCAAAGGTGGAAACAGAACATGGACCAGATGCATGAATGGTGCTGCCATTATGGAAGGTGTTTACAGTGAATGTTTTCTTTCATAGGAGATTTTCCTTGTCCCTCCTGCATGGACATATGGACCACACCTGACATTAAAAAAAGAATTATTGCAGAAGGTCCAGTTCTCCAAAAATGAGGAATATTTTAATTTGTCCTCAAACGATAGGATACCGCTTGCCACGTCTTTCCCAAGGCCAAAAAGCGGAACCAGCCCTGTGGCAAGTGAAACATCCTCTGTGCTCAAGGGTGCAAAGGGTTCCATGGAAAAAAATGACATGTTTTATAGATCACATGGTGAGAAAGAGCAAGTAGCCATTGAAAGACCACAAGGTGGTAAAGGAGACATAGTCAGAACAGTTAGAATCTTTCAAACACCACCATGACCATGCATGCCACAGATGCAACAAGCTGGATTCAACCCCAGACCATATGGCGTGTGGTCTTGGAACATTTACGGCCTGAATACAAAACTAACTGATCTGAAGCTGTACAATTATCTGTTGTCCTTTTATATTATTTTTCTCCAGGAAACCTGGCTGGTCGATCCTGCCTTTACATTTAAGGCTACATGAGCTTTTTTACTCCAGCTGTAAAACTGGCAAAACACAGGCATCCTGAAGGAGGGCTGGCAAACTACATTTTTGTACCCAGCATAGCCTCTGCCCCAGCCCTAGACATTAAAGCCACAGGAATCAATGTAAAAAAATGTAGCATCAATATTAAAGGTGCTACTACAGACGTAATATTTTTTAATATCTAAATTCTTCCCAAAAAAAAATCAAAAGACAGTAAAAAGGTAGTACAAGAATTAACAAGGTTAATGGAGGAGCACAACTCGACCTTTAGGCACTTAGGTGACTTAGCAATAGCCCAAACTGCACTTTGGGAAATACCCGATAAGGCAGCAATATGTCCGGGCACCAACCGAAAACTGGGAGTCGACTACTGGAAGATCTTGAACGTTTAAACCTTAGGGCCCTGAATATTTGGTTTCAAACAGATAATCCTCCGTCTGCCACATTCCACTCAATCAAAACCAGTACTTGCTTGGACTACACTTTTGCATCCTTGGCCATATTTCAACACATTCGTTCATTTCAAATTTCAGACATATCTGGCAGCAACCATATTCCACAAGAAGTTACATTTTCCCAATACATTACTACCCCAAAGCACTATAAGGGAGACAGCTGATAAAATCTACTCCACAATTTGCAAACGTATCAAATGTACATCAGTTGTGCTTACTCAATTGCATGCAACTGTAAGGAACATACTACAAGACACCCTGGGTAAAGCTATTACTGCAGTCAATATGTGGGAAACTTTCATTGGAACACTACAGGAAAAATACGTTAAAGCAGAAAAATCGAAAAGTGACAACAAAGAATATAAGGAGGTCACTCGTGCAACATATGACCCTAGATTTTGGAAGCACAAAACCGGAATAATTAAAGCCCTTAGAATACTAAGGAAAAAGCCAAGGGATTCAACAGCTCTCACAGCATTAAGATCACATATAAAATTAATAAAGAAGCTAAGATAGTCAATCAAAAGAGACCAGGACAATGAACTATGGTCTAAATTAAACATCACTATGAAATATAGTAACAGTACTAGATTTTGGACTATAGTGAACAAACTTCTCAAATCAGGCAATAGTAGCATTAACTGAACTCATATATCACCGAGGTATCATGGGCCCACTATCTAAAAAATAATTTCAATGATGAATCCACAGACAACCTCCAGGCGGGCACTTGGGATATTTTAACAAATGTACGACACAAGGTGGATGCAGACAGCATTAAAAAGCAAATAGCCAAAGGGCGAAAAGAAGGAGCCCCTGGCCCAAACAGCCAAAAGCCATTAATGTTTAAAAATGACCCCTGATCTTTAGGTAGGAATCTTAGCCCCAGTATTTTCTGAGGTCAGAAGTAGACGAATTGTTCCCCCATCTTGAAATGTTAGATTATATATTCGAAGTTTTAAAGGAGGATACAGATCTCTTCCAGCAAACTATCGTCTTATAACTCTGATGGATGTCGACCCCAGATACATTGCTGTATTGGGCGAGCTAACATCATGGGCCTCTTGCAATGCCATCATACCATAGAATCAGACTGGGTTTCTACAATCATCTGGCACAAAAATATTAGCAATCTCTTTCCTTATAGATGCTGCCTGTGCATTCCAAACACCGCTATAATTGTGTACATTGATTTTAAAGTAGCCTTTGACTGCTTTGACAGGGAGAAGATATGGCAGAAGCTAGCAAGCTGTAATATACCGCGAAATCTTTTAAATATGCTGATAATGTTGTATAGGGACACTTTGGTTCAAGCCAAAATAGGGCCAGGCATACATCTCTCCCAAAAAAATAAAATAACTTGTGGCCTGAAACAAGGATGTGTTCTGGCGCCGAGCTTATTTAATCTCTTTTTGGCAGATTTGACAGAACAACTTCAATCTTGCAACCCTCATGCTCCCAAACTAGACTGAAAAGTAATATCAAGTGTCCTATACACCAACGATGTGGTACTGGTAAGCCATACTCGAGTAGGCTTCAACACTTGCTTGTTACAATGATGGCCTACTCACTCGTCAATGGCCTGACAATTAGCCTGGCTAAAACTAAAACCATGAGTTACAACATCGAGAGTGCTCGAACGAAGGCTTGGTTTTTGGGTGACTCCCAGTTGGAAAGCTTGGGCGGATACAAGTATCTTGAGGTAATTTTTTACAACAAAGGCATCTTTTTTGCACAGAAGGTTGCGACACAAGGTAAAGGCCTGGTTCTCTCCATGGCACTTAAGAACTTGAAGAAAAAGCCTGCTGGTCCATCTCTGCATCCATTACTTCAAGTTACTAGGACAAAGCTTCTCCCAACAATCTCATATTGAAGCGAACCATTAAGTGGGCAGGACGTTAGCACCATAAATACTGCATTCACTCATGCTTACAGAATTATATTCTCACTGTCAAGCTATAATTCACCTGCAGAGATAAGATTGGAATTCGGTTTGCTAAACCAGTCACTAGCCAGGCGCTGAGCATACATATTATGTTAGAACAAGATTAGAAAAGCTGAACCCAAAACATTGAACCACATGTTATGGGATGAGCTAGAGCACCGCAATACATCATCGGCAAAAGTTTTGAAGAACCGGGTTTTAGAACCCAGCGGCGCCAGGGGCACGCCCAATGTCTTCGGGTTCACCTGTCTTAGAATACAGAGACACAGGATACTTCTCAGTGACGTCAAAGATCAAATTTATTGGCTGCAACCAGGAACAGAAGTCTACGAAGCACAACACTGGTGGTTCGCTAGAGACTGCACAATTTCGTATTGCGAGACATCATCTTTTATGCCAAAAATCACATTCCTGACTAGCATCAATTATTTACGAACTGTCCAATCACAAAGTGACATTTCAAAAGGTATCGCATAACGGCAAGCCCACTTTCAGTTGTCCAGCCCACCATCAATTACAAGGGAAACCCCACATTCTTGCTCGGACAGGCCAGACGAACCCATAATAAAAGACCTCAACCCAAACCATAAATAGGCCATAAAAGAAGGAACAGAAACACATGAGAAGCAAGATAGAAGGGTGTGTGCGTGTACCATAAACTCAGCAATGTCCTGCTCTTTGATCTCTATCTTGACCAGCTGCCGAACAAGGTACTGGCTCAACAAGGTTAGCTTCGAGCAATGGAGTCAGTTCGCTCAGGTCACACAGAAGTCAGCTAAAGGTGTACGTGTCCCAAAGACTCGCTCGGCCGTAGTCATCGGCCTATGTGAGGGCAACCACAAATGGCTGCCATACACAAAATGGAACCCGAAGGTTCGAACAAAATCCATGAATACACAGTGAATCCATCAATCGAACATGACAAAAACATTTGTACATACCGCACTCGTCATTTGCGGTTCGCTGATACCAAAATCGTCACGATACGACGACCTTTATTGAAGGGGTTCAGAATCACGAAACCTCAGTTTACCTGCAAGAGTCACTTATCCTAGCAGGTCTCACACAACTTTTGGAAATTTCTACTAATTTTCAGACATTCAAGCCTATGGTAATGAAGTCTCTCAAAACTCAATCTGTTTTAGAGGACAAAGCCACACTAGCAAAAAAAAGGGCATGGGTGGATGACACTCAACCCCAATAAAACTACTGCCCTTCAAAATTAATTTGCTTCTGTTTACCCAGGTTTTATCAAGTTGCAGTTTTTTTAAAATACAGGCTGGGGCTACTACCAGTTAAAGATCATATGGCACCCTGGTAGCAGGGTGATCTCCCTGTCGTCTGCCGACTGTTTCGGTGTGATAAGGAAGACCTGTTCTACCAAGTCTGCTCTTGCAACATGGTTCACACAGAAAGGAAGCACCTATTAACTAAGGCATTCAACCAAAGGGGAGTTCGAACAAAAAGGCAGGATATTCTAGCCTGTTTTGACCCAGGGGACCCCCAGCTAAACTGCTGCTTTGTCCAATTTTTGCTAAAGGTGGAGCAAAGACTACACCATAACTCAATCTGCTCAGTGAAGCAGACTCAAACTGCAACTTAAATGGTACATAATTTTTAAGTAACAATATTCCGATCCACCAAGGCCGCAGTGGGGTTGACTCTGGCTTAGAAAACTCTGAATTTGATTTTATCAATGATAACCCAAGAGCTGTAAATATGCCTTTATCCGAAGTTTAAAAGCAAAACATGCTTTCCATTTCTATGTGCCATTGACCTATGTAATAACATCTAATATGCTACAATAACGCTTCCTGTTTACTAAAGTACTGATCTCCATCTTCTAATTATAACTCGATATTTTTTATTTGGAATGCACAGCCTCAATTTTTAAATTTGTTAATTTTATGCACATCATGAATTTTTGTATTTACCTCCTGTGTAACTTTTAGTGTAATAGTTTTAAGTAACTAAGACATTAATATTTAATTTAATAAACTTGTCCTTCCTGCAGGATGTAGGATATTTCTAACTAGGAGGGAAATTGTGCAGTATAGAAATGTAAGCAGTCGGATATAAAAAGACCCTACACTTGTGTGTGAATATCATATAACGTTTGAGATACCGTTAAAATACTAGTAACTTTGCATTTTATTGCCTTGCATATCAACTGGATTTATTTTTTAGAAAGTGCAACAGATTCTGTCTGCAGTGCATTTTCCATTTTATGCAAACTGTGCTTATAATGATTACATGAATTGTTTACGGTAACAAGTACTTTCAATTTTATAATTTCCACCTTTTACTCCCATTTAACATTGCTTAATTACCTATTTATTCTGCTTCGAAAACATAGCTGTTGACAGTTTCTCTTAATCAGCCACATTTAGGGAATGGCACACATTTGTGAAGAACAAAAGTGCCCATAGTCACCCCAGTCAATTGAACTTAGAATGTTTTCAGGAAACAGGTATGGACAGGTCCATGATTTACAGACACCCCAGAAAATGATGGCCATTTTAGGTCTTGCTCAAAATAATTGTAACCCACTCTGCCAAATTAGTGAATCCACAAAAAGGGAGGTATCCCAATTACTTTATAAAGAGGAGCATGATAGCGATGTTCTTGGTTTCTGATTAATATTCCCTCTTGCTTGGTTTGGATAAAAAGATCCTAGCTCTTTTTATCATCCTAAATTGGGAGCACTGACTGACCACACTTGTGCATTCTAGGAACAAAAGCCCACCATATTGAACTGCATCTTAGGGAAACCAGTTTACCACACTGCAGTTTTTCCAGGGGTGCTAACACACAACGTTGCATGTTGAGATACAACCTCTCACTCAACGTTCACATGCATCAACGTGTTCTACAGACTTTAACGCCCACACTGAATTGCATGAACAGGAATTTACACATATACAGCCTGATTCATGTAGGTAAATTGCACTCGCAAAGGGCCAGATTCTCAGAATCTGGCCCTTAGCGAGTGCGATTTTTGCATTTGGTATTCATGATACCAAATGCAAAAATCGCTATGTAAGAATTCGCATATTTGCGTGGAATGGCATTTAAGGAATCTCTAATAGAGATTCCTCAAATGCTATTCATGACACACAACAAAATTGCGATTTTGGACTTTTGGGGCCGCTATTTACCGACAGGTCAGACCTGTCGGTAAATAGCAAAAACTCAGAAAAATGCTTTTAAAAGCATCATTCAAAGTTGCATGTAGCACACACACATGTCCTTTGGACATGTGTGTGCGCAACACCTGTCCAAAAGTGCATTTTAGGGGTGCTACAGGGCGTCCTTTGGACACCCCTGGCACCCTTAAAATCGCTATCTCAGTTGCGAGTAGCAAATTGCTACTCGCAAATCCCCATTCATTCAAATGGGCCTCTTGGCCCATAGGAATGATTGGGGAGTATTTGCGAGTAGCAAATTGCTATCCGCAAATAAAGAACATGTAGGAATCGCTATTTAAGTAGCAATTCCTACATGAATGCCGTTTTGCGTGTCCTCAATAGCGATTCGCTATGATTCGCTATTAGGGACACGCAAAACGGCATGTACATGAATCAGGCTGATAGAGGCTAAATTAATTATTAATTTAAGAAGGCATTAATGAAAGGCTCACAATGGCACATACAATCTTTGTAAGGCACATAATCGCAAGAAAGCAGTCGATCCAACTTCAGGAAATAAAGTAGAGACCTAACTCATCCAGAAAAGTATGCAAATGCTGGATATCATTTTTTATGAGGGTTTGAAAGAAAAGCATTTATTAAGTAAATTGTTTTCATGACCTAAAACTATATTTTTTAGAATTAACATTGTGAATTCTTAAATCATACTTTTTGTAAGCATTTGCTTATTATGCATAATGTGTTACTTTTATATGGGGCAATTTATGTTTATGGTGGCTTCGGCATTCCCAAATAGTCCCACTCTCTGTTGTATGTTGAAAACAATGCAACTACTGCTTATCAATTGAAACCGTTACTAGAAAGTGGAACAATACAGTACTTAGCCAACAGCATGAGGTGAGTAATATGTGTTCCTCTGAAACCAGAAAGAAGATAGGTTCTTGCAAATAGCTACAAAACCTAAAGACAACTGTTCGAAGAGAGTGTGCATTTAGCTGGGGACTTTTATTCAAAATCGTTTAAAATTTTCCTTTTAACTAAAGAAGAATATGAATGACTGGGTCCTGATTCCTGTATTGTGTACATTGTGTAAATTCTGCAGAAATTTCAATATTGAAAATTCTTTTTGTGCTTTAAATTCCAGACAAACTCATTTGTTTCACATGGATGCTATGCTGGAACATGTATTGTTCTTTATATAACAACATTTAAATATAGTTTTACAAGCATGGCTTATGCACCTAAACAAGATGGTGGCATTTTGCTGAGCTTCCATTTTTTACAGAGTTAACGAAGAAATTATGCCATGCTGAGACGTTTTCTATGGCTCCCTAAGCTGGCTTCATGAATGGGAATGTAACTCCATACTACTGATCAAGCAGAGGAGCGCTTGGACCTGCTATTTCTTTGACTTTGCCACAACAACGAGTTCCCCTCACATGCGAGCAGCTGTCATTTTGCTAGCCCGCTGCTCGTAACTCTTCTTCTCTGATTCTTCACGCAGCAAATTATGCTCGGGAAACTCCAAGGGGTTTACCTCTCAGATGTCCAGTGAGTCATTAAGGGGCCGATTCACAGAACTAATCTGAGATCAAATCCTAAAATTACGACTTTTGGTATCACAGAAGGCACTTAGTAGTAGTAAAGTTTGGACTCCTAACTTTACTACTACTAAACGGAGATAAAATCCTAAACGTACTACTTCTGTTATTCACAGAAGGCATTTAGAAGTAGTAAAGTTTGGACTCCTAACTTTACTGTTACTAAAAGCATTTTGTGAATACCGAAAGCCGTAAAGTTAGGATTATGTCTCAGTTTAGTAGTAGAAAAGTTAAATTTAAATCATTATGTTACATGCATAAGATTAACTCTGGTGAAGCACCTCAGTACCTAAAGGCCTTGGTACACCGATATTGCCCCCCCGTCTGCTTCGATCTTCTAACCAGCACAAATTCCAAACCCCTAGGATCAGACGAGTCAGAATGGGTGGACATTCTTTCTCCTATCTGGCTCCCTCACTCTGGAACTCTCTTCCCTATCATTTACGCACTGAACAACACTATTCCAAATTTCCTAAAGACATAAAAACGTGGCTCTTTAATCAATAGTTCACTTTCTTTCTACTACCTAGCTTTTCCTTTTCATCCATCTGCGTCTCCTAGCGCAGGGAAACCTTCGGGTAGCTGTTGCGCTGTACAAATGCAATAAATAAATAAAATAAATAAATAAGGAGTCCTAACTTTACTACTACTAAATACCTTCTGTGAATACCAAAAGTAATACGTTTAGTATGTAATCTCAGATTAGTTCTGTGAATCGGCTCCTAAGAAACTGATAACTCTTCCAGGATCACTTGCAGGGTTTTCTAAGTAAAAAAGGCAGAAATATATTTGATCATCTTTCTTTGTCAACACAAGTCTCATATGTAAAACTGAGGAATCCAGGACCCACCTTTACGAATATCCATTTGACAGATGTCATTTTGGCAGTATGGAAAACAAAGTGCCTATTTAAACTTGTTTGGTAGTTACAGTGTGTGTTAAATGATGTTCATTTCATTTTCAAGCGTGTCAACCAAATGATAACTAACTTTGAACGCATCATTTGTATGCTTTGAATAAATATTCAAAATAAGGACAACTATTTCTAAAGTAACTGCAGCTGGCAGATTGCATTACTGTCACATCACTAACGTATTTTTGATCACTCACTTATCAACCAGAGGAGATGTTACTTAAGATAACGAAGCGATTTCTGATCAATATCTAAACACAGCGCAATACTCTTCATTGTGGAGTATGTGTAGGGGCTCATAACACCTCAAAGCAATGTTAAAGGTATGCATTCAGGGGTGGGCTTATGCGTCAAAACTAGATGGCAGTAATTTGCTGAGCTCTCTCTTTCATAGAAATAACTACGAACATGTAAATTGCGCCGAGACCTGTTCTTCCGCTAATTTCATGCCTGGATAGGTAATGACACAGTATTGATCCAACTGGTGAGCTCACAAACCCACTTATTCTGTGACTTTGTTGCGAAAAATCTCTCCCCTCACATGTGACCGACCGCCATTTTACTAGTGCGCTTTTCACTAGCGCACTGCTCGCAATACTTCTACTCTAGTTCTTGTGAGCTCCAACTCACTTCATTAGCAATTTTCTTCACGGGTGCATTATGGATTTCCATACTCACACCTGAATGTTCTTACGAGTCCACGCAAGTTGGTCGACCTCTTCAGAAGATATTTCTACATCATATTGCTACATCAATATGCCATCAGTATAGAGATGATAAGAATTTCTTACACATCTTTGCTGATGTTCATGGAAACACTTTTCATAAATGTAAGTTGTAGCTTCTATCCGTTATACAGTAAACATGGGAGGTCATTGTTGCAAGCTCTCCGTTTGCATATGGTGGTCAACTGAAATATCATTGTTCTCTATGAAAGCAGAGTAATTTTGTTAATGTGCTGCCTATACTGTTTCTCCTTTCTAGCTATTGTGGCAAATAGTACATAAGCTTCCCGTAAAGCAGTATATATTTTTGTCACACTTTTGTGTCATGATGGTACCATTGATGTGATCCGACTCACTCCTTAACATGCTTGTGTCTTAGGGATTGTGAGTGCGATCTTACAAATTTTGAGGCGATATATTGATGGTCATTTTGCAGTTACCTCTTACAGTCTTGATAGCCAGTGGAACTTCCTACAATCTCCTGCCTTAATACCGACTATGTTGTATCACACACTTGCCTCAGTTCACTGAATGACTCTCATTAGCATAGTGTGTATGTCATTGCATAAATATATTGAAATTATTTCTTACTCATCATCTATTGTGTGGGCAGGCTTTCCACTATAAAAAAAATTACCTCATCGGCATGTACAAATCAAGATGGCTAATGATTCTCTTAACCTTACAAAAGCCTCATCATCTGCCACTAAACCCAAAAGAGTTAAAAATGATCCTCCATCTCCAGTCCAGTCATCTTCTAACCCAGCCTTGGATTCAATTCTTGATGAACTTCATGTACTAAAACCGTTCATGAACACTACTAATGAAAAATTACAACAAATTGAAGATCGATGGATCAATATGGAAGGAAAAATATTTGAAATGGAACAACGTATGGGTCAATTGCAGAACATTGCTACTAAGGCATCTTTGCTGGAGCAAAAAATCCATTAGCTTAAAATTCATACTGAAGATCTTGAAAATCGCAACAGGAGGAACAACCTTCATCTTTATGGTTTGCCTGAAAATGTTGAAGGTCCTGATCTTCTTCCCTTCTTAAAGAAACTTCTGCCGGACCTTCTTAATCTTCAGTCTTCTAATCCTCTGAATATCCAGCGGGCACATCGTCTTCGTTGTCCTTAACCTCAATCTAATAGATGGTATCATCATGCTCTTCTTAGAGTTCACCTACCTGATGTGTGTATTAAAATCTGCCAGAGAAAATCGTCATCTTAGTTTGTTTGAGCATAACATGGATCTCTCCAACACAACTAATGCTAGAAGTAAATAATTCCCAGTGCTTCAGCCTCAATTTAGATCCATGAACATTCGTTATGGCATATTATATCCTTGTTTATGCTAATTTATCTCCCGCTCGTTTGAAGACCCGTCCAAACTAAAACTGTTTTTGCAAAGCATCACTAAGATACCAATGGACATTATTATTCATTGTCTTCAAACTGTTTAATTATTATTGCTTTCTTATTTCTGGTTGTAATCTCTAACTTTTATTTTTCAATATGTGATATGCTACTAGATTATCTCCATCTTTAATTCTTTTTATTTGTTATTTTTTCCTCCGTTGCTGTTCTTGTTTCTCAGTGCTGACATGCCCGTTTCATGTTTCTTATTTTTTTTAATTCAGGTCTGGCTTTATGTTCTTGATATGTCCCTTTTTTTCTTCATCTCTTTTATTCATACTTCATTCTTTCCTTTTCTATACCCTCCTTTACTCATACTCTCTCCATATTCTCTCTCTTATTCTCCTTCTTCCTTCTTTTCTTATGTCGCCTATCCTTATTTTTATAAGAGTGCATATTTGTTTTACTTCCTTATGTGCTTGTTATTTCATCATGTTATCCACCTTTTGATGATCAGTGTCTTTTTGTTCCCATTGTTATCCCTACAGTTTGTCAATATTGCACCTGAACCCCTGTCTTATAAACTTCAACATGTTTAATGTTGTATTGTGGAATGTTCGTGGTCTGGGTCATCCTGTCAAGCATCAAAGGGTACTTTCCCATTAATAGAAACTTAATTGTCAGAATGCTTTTCTACAAGAAACCCATTGTAATGATGTTGAATCTCTCAAACTCAAACGTCAATGAGTAAGTCAGGTTGTCTTCTCTCCAGCTGTCAACCGTAAGGGTAGTGTCGCCATCCTATGTCATAAATCTTCAAAATTGCAAATTGTATCTACAGAAAATGATGCAAGTGGATGCTGGGTAATTCTTAATGCTTCAGTTCATAATAAGGGGAAAACTGGGAAAGGCTTGGGTCCTGTCACTGTCCGGCCTGGACCACTACTATGAAGTAAACAAAACAATAGCCGGGCAGCTTGAGTCTATGCAGTAGTGCGCAGCCTAGTATAATCAATTGCTAGGTTGGACAACCATTTGTATTGAATAACTTTTTTGTTTTATAAAAAAAAAATTGAAAAATTTTTTGGCATCAAAAAATACAACACAACATTTACAGAGATACAGAAATACATTCAATATACTGAAAAGAACATATCAAACAAAGTACTCAAACAAGAAAATTGTAGCAAACAATTAACATGGACAACTGTACTATGCCTCAGGTCAATCAATCGTTGAGGCACCAATCCTGGATACAGACTGAACAAGTGGACTAACAGACTGAAATAATAGTCTACTTGTTACCACCTACACAAGATACACAGTGAATTTGTCACAAAGTGCTATGACTAGGAATAACACAGGAACTGATCAGCGATTTACAAGTGTGTTAATTGATTCCTATCAAGCCCTAGTTATTTGGTATCTTGGAGGTAAAAACGTCGACGCGTTTCGAACCCAACCACATTTAACGGGTTCTCCTCAGGACAGGGACTGGGGGGTCGTTGTCACTGTGAAATAATTAAAAAACGGTGTCAGTGAAGGGGCTAACTTACACAAACTCCTCGCTCAGACTCAAACACTCTGAAAATAAAGGTACCTTATTGGTGAGAGGTTCGGATCACTCCCTGTGAACAAATAGCGTAAAGATCTCAGTTAGAAACGATGCTCCACTGTCCCTGTTGTGCTACACTTGTACACTTATAAGACCAAGACATACCTCAAGGGTGCGCAAAAATTGCGGCTGAAAAGGGGGGGTGCCGGCACACGTCAGTTGTTCATTGTGCAGATCTATGTAATCTGGGGAAAGCAAAGGGACCTCTTAGTATTGCCCGATATACCTCTACAATGCTGGGACGTTCGGAAAAGTTGTAAAGTCCTACCTTCGTTTTGGGGCAAATTTGTCCTCACTGCACGCGTGTGGAGGCGGCAGCCGCCGCACGGGCTTGTAAACTGTTGATACAAAGAGCGAGCGTTTAGGGAGACTTGATTTTCCACTCTCTCGGTATAGAATATGTCCCTACGGGGTGACTTACTTCTCTACGAAGTTTGGAGACGCTACGGTCCGGCACCCAACTAGTTCTGGAAGACAGCTTGTTAGCCCTGGGGGCGTGTCTACCTGTATTTGAATCGACTGAGGTCCTGATATATCTTGGGAAACGTAGTTTGAACTACCATGTCTTTAGAAGTAAGGTGAAACTGTGACGTGCAGCATGAGACTCGTGTCAGAATGTGCAGACGTCTGTAGATCTATTAGAACGTGGTATGATGGATAATCTTTTCGCTGTGATTATCTCAAAGTTGGTACACTACGATCACATGAGCTGCAGCAAGCGGTAGCAGGTTCGCGTTGCAGACATACAGGTCATTATAGATTACTGAATTCATTCAGATCATTCAGTCCCGACAAAGCAGTATTGAATTTTAGAATGAGGTAAGCCTCTTTTTGTGCCAGTCGTACATCCGGGTCCCCACCGGCACCCGCAATGTTTTTGATACTTGCCAAAATTGTCCATTTGAGATCATTGACCGAATGTTCTTTTTTTAAAAAGTGGGACACAAGAGGTGCTGTCAGTACTTTGTTATTTATCCATGATCTATGTTGAATTATGCGTTGGCGCACTTCTTGTGTTGTTTTGCCTATATAGACTTTCCCGCAAGGGCAGGTCATGGCGTAAACTGCATATTTTATTTTGCAGTTCGTGAAATCCTCGTGCCGCCAATGTTTTTTGCCATCAGTAAAGTGGGTTCCTTCCATCGTAAGGCTGCACACCGAGCATGTGCCACACTTGTGGTGTCCTTTTACTGGGCCCATGTTGAAGAGGGTACTCTGTGTTTCTCTTTTGGTTATCGCCCGAGTAGAGGAAATCTGCGGTCCTACACTATGATTTTTCTTTAGCGCAAACAGTGGTTTGCCGATCTCGGGAATGATTTCCTCGACCAAGTGCCAGTTGTTCCAGATAATTTTCTGCACCGGGGTCGTATGGGGTCCAAAAGTGGATACACATACCATCCGTTCCATTTGTGGTTTTACTCTCTTCTGCAGAAGATGTTCCCGAGGTGTCCATCTTGCCCTCTTCATGGAGTGTTTCAAGAGCTTGGCCGGATATCCTCTCTCTTTCAATTTGTTAGTGAGTGCTTCACCATGAGTCACGAAGTCTTCTGTTCTTGAGCAATTCCTTCTCACCCTAAGGAATTGTCCGTAGGGGAGATTGTTCTTAAGGCTCTTCGGGTGGTAACTTTTATAGTGCAGGGAATTGTTCTTAGCAGTTTTTTTCTGGAACAGAGTCGACTTGAGGCCTTCCGGTGTGGATTTGATCTCTACATCCAAAAATGGCATAGTTTTGCAATCATAAGCCAAACTGAATTTGATTTCAGGACTTTGGTTATTCAGCCAGTCATGGAATTCTTCTAGAGATTGTGGTGTACCATTCCAGATACACCACACATCATCTATATACCTCAGCCACTGCCCAATATGGGCTCTGTACGGGTTGTTATTGTACACAAACTTCTCTTCTTACTGGGCCATTTATAGTATTGCCATCTCCGGTGCAAAGGGACAGCCCATCGCTGATCCCTTAATTTGTAGAAACATTTCATCTTCAAACATAAAGAAGTTCTTTTTTAGAGCAAGGGCAGCGAAATTGACAATCAACTCGGTGGATACCCTGTGAGGACGAGGTCTGGTGTCAAGATACATCTCGATAACATCCACTCCATCTTGCTGTGGAATTTGAGTATATAAGGACGAAACGTCCATTGTAACTAGAAGTTGTGTACTTGGGTCGAATTCCAGTCCTTCCACCTTGTTTATAAAATCCATCGTGCCGCGTAGATACGACGGTACTTTGGTGACGAATTCCTTCAGAAACACATCAACAAACTTGGAAATTGGCTCCAGCACTGAGTCACATCCCGATACTATCGGTCGACCTGGTGGTGTGTTGGGGTCTTTGTGTACTTTTGGAAGGAAGTACAAATGTGGAATTCGTGGATATCGTTTGACTAGGAATTCCGCTTCCTTTGGGCCAAGGATTCCGTTGTCTCTCGCTTCCTTCACCATCCGAGATATTTCATGAGTGATCTCCGCCGTGGGGTCTTGTGTGATGCGGCGGTACCAATTTAGATTGTAGACATGGCTCCTACCTTCTGCTTTGTACAATTCTTCAGACCACAGGACCACTGCCCCTCCTTTGTCCGCCGGTCTGATGACTGCCTCCTGCTGGTTTTTTAGTGCACCGATGGCTTGTCTTTGATCTTTTGAGAGATTTGCTGGTATAAATCGTCTCTTCTTCTCCAACACATTAAGTGAGGATAGCACTTTTTGTTCGAAAGTGATGATGTTCTTCGCCATGTTATTGCTCGGTGGACAAAAGGATGATTTATTTCTGAGACCTGAGACCTCTGTTTGTGGCTGGTTCACAGCATCTTTAAAGAACCATCTGAGTCGGATTTTTCTAAAGAATTCAATCACTTCCAATTTCACTTTGGTGAAGTCTATGCGTGTGTCAGGTACAAATGAAAGACCCAATTGCAGCAGTTCTTCCTCCGCTTTGGTCAAGATCTTGTTAGAGATGTTGATGATAGAGGAATTTTCTATGACTTGTAGTTTCGCTTGCGCGTGGTCATTTCCCATTGTGGAGGTTTGAATTTGCTCCGCTGTTGTTGTGGGCCTTGTCCTAAAAAAGGCCTCTTCTGTTGATTCCTGTTGGACGACCCTTCCCCTGGATCTGATTCAGCTGATGACTCTGAAGAGGAGGTTTCCGAGAATGTGACAAATCTTTTTTTAGATCTGCCTTGATAGGTATTGAGATGTCTGGTGGATTCGGACCAAGTATAAAAATCTTCTTTGAGATAAGGATACACAGTCTCCAAGTTGAACGATTTTTTGTCTTTTTCAAATTTCGATGTTTTGAAATTTATGGTGTTGTCCTTAAATGTTGTTATCTCCTTCTCGATCTTTTCAAGGAGAAGTTTTGCTTCGGTTTCTGTATGATAGTACTTGATATTTTGTAGTTGTTCTTCAATTTCTTCAATTTCTTTCTGACAGATTCTGTGGGCTGTTTCCACTGTGTGCACCATAAGATCTCTGCTGCACTTGGTACTGATACAGCTGAACCCTTTCTTATAGACCGGGTCGTCGGTGAAGATCAAGGGTACGTTCTTTATCTGTAGGCCCCAGGGGATCGTTCCAGCCCTTAGATTGGCAAGTAAAAATTGGCCGTGTAATTCTGTTCTGATGTGCTTCTTTTGCAACCTTAGAAGTTTGTCTGCAACGTTTTGATGCTTAGCTGTGCCGCTCAATGTGACCGTTGAGAAGAGTGTTGAGTCTGCGAGGAGTTTCTCAATGTGCTCCTCACTGAATGACAGTGTGTCTTTTTCTGCCCCTTTGCTTTCCCCAGATTACATAGATCTGCACAATGAACAACTGACGTGTGCCGGCACCCCCCCTTTTCAGCCGCAATTTTTGCGCACCCTTGATGTATGTCTTGGTCTTATAAGTGTACAAGTGTAGCACAACAGGGACAGTGGAGCATCGTTTCTAACTGAGATCTTTACGCTATTTATTCACAGGGAGTGATCCGAACCTCTCACCAATAAGGTACCTTTATTTTCAGAGTGTTTGAGTCTGAGCGAGGAGTTTGTGTAAGTTAGCCCCTTCACTGACACCGTTTTTTAATTATTTCACAGTGACAACGACCCCCCAGTCCATGTCCTGAGGAGAACCCGTTAAATGTGGTTGGGTTCGAAACGCGTCGACGCTCTTACCTCCAAGATACCAAATAACTAGGGCTTGATAGGAATCAATTAACACACTTGTAAATCGCTGATCAGTTCCTGTGTTATTCCTAGTCATAGCACTTTGTGACAAATTCACTGTGTATCTTGTGTAGGTGGTAACAAGTAGGCTATTATTTCAGTCTGTTAGTCCACTTGTTCAGTCTGTATCCAGGATTGGTGCCTCAACGATTGATTGACCTGAGGCATAGTACAGTTGTCCATGTTAATTGTTTGCTACTTTTTTCTTGTTTGAGTACTTTGTTTGATATGTTCTTTTCAGTATATTGAATGTATTTCTGTATCTCTGTAAATGTTGTGTTGTATTTTTTGATGCCAAAAAAATTCTTCAAATTTTTTTTATAAAACAAAAAAGTTATTCAATACAAATGGTTGTCCAACCTAGCAATTGATTATACTAGGCTGCGCACTACTGCATAGACTCAAGCTGCCCGGCTATTGTTTTGTTTACTTCAGTTCATAATAAGCAGGTCACCGTCTTCGGTATTTATGGATCAGTTAATTTTGATCCGGACTTTTGGCATACTATTAAATAAAAATTATCCTCAATAACTAGGCGAGGCTGTCCCCTTCGTCCCCTATTATTTCTTTTATATCTTGAACCTTTTCTTGCACACATTCACTGTAATCCTTTGACAACAGGTTTCCAACATAACTCTCATGAAATTAAATTATCACGGATGTAAACTGCTACTTGCCGAGGATTGCCCTACAGCCTGGGTGTGTGACTTTTGAAATCCCTGCTCTGCTCCCTGAGGCACATCAGCTGGTGTGAGCGCTTTCCGCAGTCGGCGGAAAATCAACTCGCTCCCAGCCTGAAAGTGCCCAGGTTGAGGACTCTGCTGTTCTGCTTACGGAAAGGAACCTACTGGGGGACTGCGAGGCCCAGCATTCTCCACTCTGCACAGCTGGTGCCTCTTCCCCCGGCGGCCACGCCCCCTGCCTGCAGTCCTAATAACCTTTCGCGACACCCGCTCCGCGGGTGCCGCTCACGGATGTAAACTGCTAGTTGCCGAGGATTGCCCTACAGCCTGGGTGTGGGACTTTTGAAATTCCTGCTCTGCTCCCTGGGGCACATCAGCTGGTGTGAGAGCTTTCCGCAGTCGGCGGAAAATCAACTCGCTCCCAGCCTGAAAGTGCCCAGGTTGAGGACTCTGCTGTTCTGCTCACGGAAAGGAACCTACCGGGGGACTGCGAGGCCCAGCATTCTCCACTCTGCACAGCTGGTGCCTCTTCCCCCGGCGGCCACGCCCCCTGCCTTCACGTATTTTACTGTCATTGCTCCACCGCGACGCGGAACGCGCGCGGGACTGAGCTCGGGGCGAAGACCGGGCAAAGAGCGGGTCGTTTGAGGCTGTTCGAGGACCGGAGAGACCGGACCGGGCCAACCCACTAACAATTTTTCCTGAAACATTTTATTGACTATCATTGTTTCCTTACTGGACTCCACATAATTTCACAATAGTTACTTTTGTGGATTGGCTCTTTACGAACAATGGTATCAACCAGGGGAAATAAGGGCAAAAGTAAGACTAATGGGTTTGGGGATAAACTGTTAGGCCCAATGGATGATTTCATCACCAAGGCTAGCCTTTTTATTGATCAAAGCATCACTTTGATAGAAGGTAGGGTGTCACTGGACTTAGAACACGCTAAGAGATACTCTAGAAGTTGGCCTGATATATAGTGCTCACTATTCTAGTGATCACTTTGTATCATACCAAACGACCCTTATTGATGATTGGTTGTAAGTCAACCTTATAGACCAGCTATCCTAGTAGCATGGACAAGAGCAGTCTTTAGGCTAAACTCTAGAGGGCGTGTTAAGCCAGCTGTTATACCATCACATATACCCCTTGAACACCAAGTGAAAGGACACCACACAAGTTGTTATGAAAATAAAAGGATATTTATTTATAACAAGTCTACCCTGAACTCTTTATGAGTC